>NW_027362876.1:0-622500 GCF_046119375.1 Phyllobates terribilis | reverse complement strand
AAAGACCGTCGATTTTCTGAAGGCTTGTGTTTCTATTGCGGAAAATCTGGTCATTTGATTAAAGGTTGTGAGCTTCGTATGAAGAAAGAAAAAAAAAAGGTCAGTCACGCCCGTATTGCCTGTTTAAATTCCAAGGGTATATTTTTAGCTGCTTCCACGATTGCTCAGAAAAAATTAATGGAATTTCGGGTGTTTGTCGATTGTGGGTCTACTCTGAATGTAATTGATGGGGGATTCGTGGAAAGACTCAATTTAAAACCTGAACCTTTATCATCCCCCATTGCTGTGGTTTCTGTGGATGGTTCCCCTTTGAAGAATATTACTCTCAAGGTCTGTGAATTTCCTCTCACTATTAATGGTGTTCACCATGAGAAATTGGATTTGGTAGTTTTGAATAACTTGCCTTCTCCAGTAATATTGGGATTGCCCTGGTTAAAATTTCACAATCCTGTACTGGATTGGTCTACCAGTGAAATTAAATCCTGGAGCCATAAATGTTATGACAAGTGTTGTAACGGGCGTATTGCAGCTTTGGATAGGGGAGAATTGCCTGTTCCTATTCAGGATTTTTGGAGAGTTTTTTCTGAGAAGGAATCGCAGGTTTTGCCTCCCCATACAGACTATGATTGTTCTATTGAATTTGTCCCTGGAGCGACTCTTCCTAAAAGTCGTTTATTTAACCTTACTATTCCTGAGAGGAAGGCTTTGGAGGAATACATACAGACAAGTTTGGCCGCCGGTCACATTAGGCTCTCTAAGTCTCCTGTGGCGGTTGGATTTTTTTTTGTAAAAAAAAAGGACGGCGGTTTACGTCCTTGTCTGGATTTTCGTGAGATTAACAAAATTACTGTACGCAATCCTTACCCACTGCCATTGATTCCTGATCTGTTTAACCAGTTAATGGGGGCCAAGCGGTTCTCTAAAATTGACCTTAAGGGGGCATACAATCTGTTGCGCATGAAGGAGGGTGACGAATGGAAGACTGCTTTTAACACTCCTGTGGGTCATTTTGAGAATCTGGTTATGCCTTTTGGTCTTACTAATGCTCCTGCATTTTTTCAGAATCTGATTAATGACATCCTTAGACCTTTGATCGGCAAAAATGTGGTTGTGTATTTGGATGACATTTTGATTTATTCGCCGGATCTGGAGTCTCATTGGCGGAGCGTGCGTGAGGTATTACAGTTATTAATGGACAATTCGCTTTTTGCTAAGCTGGAGAAATGTGAGTTCGCTGTACAGAGAATTAGTTTTTTGGGCTACATTATCTCCAGCAAAGGTTTTGAGATGGATCCGGTTAAGGTTCAGGCTGTGCAGGAATGGCCTAGGCCTATTGGTTTGAAATCGATACAGAGGTTTTTGGGTTTCGCCAATTACTACAGAAAATTCATAAAAAAAATTTCTACTATTGTCAAACCTCTGACTGATCTCACCAGGAAAGGTGCTGATGCGGTTCAGTGGTCTTCTGAGGCCATTGAAGCTTTTGTGTATCTCAAGGAGAGGTTCACCTCTGCTCCCATCCTTATGCAGCCTGATGTTACTAGGCCGTTTTTGGTTGAGGTTGATGCTTCCTCTGTGGGGGTTGGCGCAGTATTGTCTCAGGATAACGGGGATGGATTACATCCCTGTGCCTTTTTTTCAAAAAAATTTTCGGAGACTGAACTGAATTACGATATTGGTAATCGGGAATTATTGGCTATTAAACTCGCATTTGAACACTGGCGCCACTTCTTGGAAGGTGCGGAATTTCCCGTTCAGGTTCTTACGGATCATAAAAATCTGATATATCTTGATGCTGCCAAGCGCCTGAATGCCCGTCAGGCTAGGTGGGCACTGTTTTTCTCGCGGTTTAATTTCTCCGTTACTTACATCCCTGGTACTAAGAATGTTAAGGCGGATGCCTTGTCTCGCAGTTTTTCTCCCATAGTCGGTGCTGAGAAAGAGGAGAACATTTTACAAGAAGGTGTTGTGATAGCTGCTTTGGACTCCGTTTTGGAAGATGAGATTCTTAAAGCACAGGAGAATGCCCCATCTAACACTCCTCATGGGAGGTTGTTTGTTCCTGGGACCTTTAGGAGAGATTTGTTTGTTGAGTGTCACGAATCTCGGTTGGCAGGTCATCCCGGAATCTCTGAGACCAAGAGACTGGTGGGTCGCAGTTTTTGGTGGCCTGGATGGCAGAAGGAAGTCATTAAGTGGGTGCGTCAATGTACTATATGTGCTAGATCTAAGTCCTCACATACTCCTGCTGCGGGGTTGCTTTGTCCTTTGGAGGTTCCCAGTGCTCCTTGGACACATTTGGCTATGGACTTTATAACTGACCTTCCTCCCTCTGAGGGTTTTACTGTCATCTGGGTGGTCGTGGACCGTTTTAGCAAGATGTGTCACTTGGTTCCCTTTGTCAAACTGCCCTGCGCTAAAACTCTCGCTAAGGCCTTTGTCAAGGAAATTGTCAGACTTCATGGCGTTCCTACTGACATTGTTTCTGATAGGGGTCCTCAGTTCGTGGCTCGTTTTTGGCGTGCCTTTTGTGACAGGTTGGGAGTTCATTTATCGTTCTCGTCCGGATATCATCCTGAATCTAATGGCCAGACAGAAAGGAAAAACCAGGATGTTGAGCAGTTCTTGCGTTGTTTTGTGTCAGACAATCAAGAGGGGTGGTCTGAGTTTCTGCCACTTGCTGAATTTGCTCTGAACAATCATACATCTTCTTCTGCTGGTTGTTCGCCTTTTTTTTGTTGTTCTGGGAGACATCCGTCGTTTGGGTCGTTCTCCAAGTTGGGATCTGCCGTGCCTGAGGAGGAGAATTTTTCCGGTGATTTGGAGAGAGTTTGGACGGATGTGCGTGGTAATCTTCAGGAGGCCAACAGAAAATCTAAGGACTACTTTGATAGGAAACGACAGGAGGTTTTGTTCGCTGTTGGTGACATGGTTTGGTTGTCCTCTAGGAATCTGCGGTTGAGGATTCCTTCTAAGAAATTGGGTCCCAAGTTTGTAGGGCCCTTTAAGGTGCTTCAGGTTGTCAACCAATCTGCTGTTAGGTTGGAGGTTCCTACCTCCTGGAGAATTAATCCGGTATTTCATGTCTCTCTGTTGAAAAAAGCTGTTGTATCGGATTGTGACGCCTCTGCCTCTGTTCCTCCGGTGGTGGAGGACGGGGAATATGAAATTTCTCGCATCCTTAACTCTAGACTGTATAGAGGTAGTTTGCAGTATCTTGTGGCCTGGAAAGGTTTCGGACCCGAGGATAACTCTTGGGTGAGGTCGGATGATGTTTCCGCGTCCAGACTTATCAGAGCGTTTCACAGGAGATTTCCTGATAAGCCTGGTCCTAGGGGATCCGGAGGATCCTCTTAGAAGGGGGGGTACTGTTAGAACCTTGCTCTTAGTTTTTTTTTCCTTTGCTGGTCACATGACCTTGTTGGCCTATTTAAGCCTGCTCCGCCCTTCTGGCTTTGCTGGACTTCATTGTATATCTACTTTCTAGCTAGCCTGTGCTCTGTGTCTTGCTCTGTTAGCTTGCTTGGTCTACGGACCTCTATGTTCTATGTATTTTGTATGTTCGTCTGTCTGCTACTATTTCTGTTAGGAAGTGTCCATTTTCCTCCCAGTCCTTAGTACTTGTAGGGATTCCATCCCCACATCTATAGGTCTCCGTACAGACTAGCTTAGGACTTTAGCAGGTCTGATCGCAGGATCAGGTCCCCTGTTACATCGTAGGGATTCAGCTGAGTTCTATCGTAGGGACAGATCTCCTCTCTTTCCTTAGCTCTGGTAGCAGAACATAACACTACCCCCCTGGCAGTTAAGAGTGTAGGTCTGTGCTCTGAGCTAATGGGTTCTACTACCGCCTGGTAGCTCTGTCCTTGAAGACCTATTGCTGCTCTACACCAGATAAGCATGTCACTCATTGGGAGAATCACAATAGGTATGGGATCTGTTACCCGCACATTACCAATCTCACCACCGGTCAGCTTCACTTGCTGCTGGTACATCAGGGCTTGGATCTCCTTCTGGATCGCTCTCTTCTGCCCTGGTCTGGCAACGTCAGCGAGCTGTTGGAGTAAAAACACAACCTCCTCCAAACAGTTACCAACAATGTTAGTGCCTAGTACCACATTCAGTCCATTTTCTTCATTGACAGTCTTCACTACAATGAGTCCCTGGTCCTTTAACTCCACTCTCCCCACTTTTACTGCTACATTCTTAACCCCAAGTAGGTCAAGAGGGAGGCCGTTAGAGGCATATACTGAAAAGTCTGGGTTTGGGGGTTGGAGACTGTCCATGGACCAGTATTTGCTATAGAGGATATCAGGTATGATTGTTACCTCGGATCCGGTGTCCAGCAGGGCAGGTATCGCAATGCCGTCCAGTATGATGTATAGGAAAGGTCTTCCTCCCACGAACCTGCGGTGCCAGTCTGAGGGGCCTTCTGAGTCTATTCCTGGGTGTTGGCCCTCGGACCCAGGGTCTGCTTGTTTAAAGGACACTGGTGCACTGTGTGACCTGCCTTCTGGCAGCGGTGGCAGACGAACTCTTGGTGAGGATGGCGCTGGTTGTTGGTCCTTCCAGAGGGCGGCGTTGTCCTCCTCCGGGGTGGCGATGTCCTCCTTCTCCTCCGGTTCATCCAGGGGACATCCTCAGGGCAGTCGGCTAGCAGGATCTTTCCCTCCGTCTCTGGCTCCGTCTGTAGCTGCAGGGCACTCATCACAGTGGCCAGGTTTTTGGTCAGCTGGTGCACTTCTGAGCGCAGACAGTCCAGCTCAGTGGGGGGCGCTGCCTGCACTTTGGCTTCAGCAGCCAGTGGGGAAAAGGTGGGTGCTGCTGGCGTTGGAGTGGCCCCACCCTGGTAACGTTGGATTGCAGTATCTGCCATCTCCAGGGGTTGCAGTCCCTTTATAGCCATATCCTTAAGGGTGTCAAAGGTAGCATCTGGATGATCCAAGGACCATCAACGCACAGTCCTGCTCTCCGCTTGGGACCTCAGCCCCCGGACAAATTGTTCTTTTAGCATTTTACTCTCATTAGTTATGCTAATTGGACTAACCTGTTTTAGAGCTCGCAAGGCCCCTTGTAAACGGCAGGCATAGTCCCGAACGCTGTCCTCCGGTTTCTGAGAGCATTGGTAGAACCTCATCTGGAGGTCTGCTTCAGTGCGGTCCTCAAAGGCAGTCTGTAATTTTTCAAAAATTGCGGACACTGACTCCTGGTCTGCGGCCGACCAGGTCTCTACTTCTCTCTCTGCAGCACCAGTCAATTGTCCCACAACTGCAGCTCTTTGTTTGCCCGTCATAGAATACATGTCCAGGATGCTGCATATTTTGCGCTTGAATCCAGACAGGGTGTCTGGCTTGCCGCTGTACTGGGGGAGCCACTTTGCTCCAGGCATGTATGGTAAAGTCAATGGTGCGATAGGGGCTACAGGCACTGGTGATGGAGCGGCGGCTCGGTCTTGCGCGGCGGCGGCCGTGGGTGCATCATTGGGGCTGTCAGCCTGGGCCGCGACGTCGGGTTGTTTGTGCAACATCTTGGCGCCACCCTAGTTAACCGTGGCCTACCTTCCTCCTGTAGGCCGCAGCTCCGCAGGTGACGGTCTTCTGGTAGGACCTTGCGTCGCTTACGTTCCACGTCACAGCGTTCGCTGTGGCTTCCTGTAAGGACCTGACGCTGTATCAGTGCGTGGGGCGTGTCCTCGACTTTGCGCCCTTCCAGCGGTTACGCCCCTCTTCTTCCCGCGCGGCGACCGGAAAGATGGCAGCCAGTGGCGGGAAACTCCAGAAAAAGGCGGGAATGGCTTCACCACTGTGAGTTTTACAGTTTCTTAAGGCATACAGTACCCGGTGGCAACGGGCACGCAATCCTGTTCGTGACGCCAGTTAGAGAGATGTGGCGCCCAGGGGATGGGGACTACTCGGCGCCAGGGCCTTAATGCCTGGTCTTGGGGAATGTCGCTGTGGTCAGCTCCTGGGCCCCTACCCTGGGGGCTCTCTTAAAAAGGGGAAAATTAAATGTCAAAGTTCGTGATGCCACCTGTGGTGTCTGGTGAGGATCACCAGTGCTGCGGCAGTCCACTGAGGCCGGTGTTACGGCAGCTTTGATGGTGTAGCTCCCCACAGGTGGAGCTAGGCCTCAGGGCAGTGATGTTTGACGAGGTGCACGATATGGCGGTGACCCAGCCGGGTCCAAGGAAGGACAGGGGACACACACACACGGTTTGCTTCTGTACCTTTTACTGGTGGAAATGCAGGTACCGTCCGGAGCACTGTAGGGTGAGGGGTGCACTGCAGGACTCTCCCCAGTGAGCAGGTGTAGGGCCTCCTGTTTCTTCACCGCTTAGTGTTAGTCTCTGGCCTGCCTGGAGCTAGGCCTAACTTAGTCTCTGTTCTGCACTGGCTGATCCTGTGGTAGGGCCTTCTGTTGGAGTACACACTCCCTGGTATATGGGGCCTCGGTAACTCCTGACCCTGGTATAACAGTCAGCGTTTGGTATTCCTGGGACATGTAGTTCGCCAGGGGTTCTGGTTGTCTTCTGCTGGGTGTAAAGAATCCCTGTAGACTCGGACCCGGTGTCCGGTATATGATTTCTGGGGTGAGCTGGTAAAGCTCCTCTGCCCCCAATGCTACTCACTCCTCTAGCCTTCGGCCTACTCGGGCCCTCACTAGTCTATACACACTGGCAGTTAGCTGGCTGCCTCTTCTGCTGCTCTCTGAGTGTCAGCAACGCTCCTAGCTCACTTAACTCGAGCTGCTTGAGTCTGACTGAGCTCCACTGCAGACTGACCTGTTTCTCTGTGTCTCACTCTGCAGGAACTGGCTGTGGACTCCAGACTGTTCTGTCGCCACTCACTTCCTGAGGAGAACTAACTCACAGACTCACTCTGCCTAGCTCCACCCTCCGTATTTATATCCCTATCCGGGCTCCCTCTTGTGGTCTGAGGTAGGGTGGAGGTGTGTGTATGCTCTGAGGGCCTCTTATGGAGAAATCCTGAAATGCACACCTCCAGGATCTGTGGCTCCATGCACAGCAGGGCGTCACACGAGGGTCATGGGAAAGGCAGCGTAACAATAAACTCAGCCATGCGTGCCAGACTACTAACAGGCAAGACTTCCGTGTCCTCACCAAGAGGATGTCTGACCATGCTCTCCTCCTCCTCCTCTCTGTCCTCTGGCCATCCACGCTGAACAGACAGCTATGCTGGTAGTGCTGGTGCAGTTAGTACCGTCTATAGTGCATGAAACTAGCTCCTGTCCTTCCTCCTCCTCTTCCTCATTGTCACCTAATCCACGTTCCACGTTAGGATGAGATGAGGCTTGGCTTTGTGTAATCACCCTGTATGGTTCCTTGCTCCATCTCATCGTGCTCCGCCTGCAATGCATCCTCTTTGATTGTGAGCCGAGAGCATTTCAGAAGACAGAGAAGCGGGATGGTGACGCTAATTATGGCGTCATCGCCGCTCACCATCTTAGTGGAGTCCTCAAAGTTTTGGAGGATGGTACATATGTCTGACATCCATGTCCACTCCTGAGGTCTTATGTGTGGAGTCTGAACTGAATACCGACGGCCTTGTTGATGCTGGTACTCAACAACTGCCCTCTTCTGCTCACAAATCCTTCCCAACATCTGCAGTGTAGAGTTCCAACGAGTGGGGACATCACACACCAGTCTGTGAGCCGGAAGCTGCAAACACTGCTGAAGCACTGCAAGGGCGGCAGAAGCTGTAGCTGACTTTCTATCACAAAAGGGGAAAAGGAGAAGGGAAAAGATGTGGATATATATTAATTTAAAATTCATATGCTTTATAAGGTCTATTAAAATATTTTAAGTGCAAATTACTCATGCATCAATAGATGCATATAAGGTGGCCATCCTGTTTAACCAAGGACGGTACCCACTAATAAATCTGGCTGAATAATGTGTTGGATAAATTTGGAACGCTACAGTCTAGTCAATTAAATCATTGGACTATAGCTGTAGATTGTACATGGAATTCCCCATAAGTAGATGTTGCCTTAATATTTATGTCATAGCAATGACACAGCTCACAGGTGAGGCGTGCAGTAATTAGGCTTATATTAATCCTCACCCCAGCTAGATTACTTATATAATTAGAATAATGAATAAGGTGCTTAGTGATACGATAGCACAATGTAAATGTACTGGTGCGCATATCATATGTCAGCCTACCAAGCCGGCGCGGCTGATCGCCGCCGGTAAGAGGTGAACACCTGACTGCCAGCTGCCAAGCGGTTGGTGATGTTATATCACGGTAAGGGGTGGTCCGTTGTTCCGGACAACTCCTTACACCTCTAATCCCGCTGCCTGCACACGAGGTCGGCAATAGCAGACTGTACAATGTGAATGTACTGCTGCGCAGTACAGCCTACCAAGCCGTCGCGGCTGATCGCCGCCGATAAAGGTGAACACCTCACTACCAAGCGCCAAGCAGTTGGTGATATTATGTCACGGTGAGGAGTAGTCCGTTGTACCGGACAACTCCTTACACTTCTCATCCCGCTGCCTACACACACGGTCGGCATACCCGACTCGCGCAACTGATCACTAAAGCTGTTAAAACTCCAGCGGCTCTGCAGGGTTAAGAGCACCTTAGCTGTGTGCACTAGCTTAGGGCTTTTCCATAGTTCCCTCCTAACACTCTCATTCAAACACAGAGTATAATCCCTGCCGAGCGTTTCGCCGATATACCGGCTTTTTCTAAGGGCAAAGTCGGCCTCCAGCTCCGGATGTTTATACTCTCCAACTGGATTGACAGGAGGATCGACCAATCAAATTGTACTCATCACAAAAAGGTTTCATTTCTTGGAATCAAAAGCAACTGAATGAACAAGTCTTATATGCATAAATCATAATAATCTGTTGCATAAGAACAAAGCATAAATTATCTTATGTAAATATTTATTTTTGAGCAAGCGAATTATCAGTCAGTTTTCATGTAAATCGCTCACATCATGGCTACAACATAAGAAAAGATGGAACTCAAAGATTTTATACATTGCATATTTGTCTGCATCAGATCAACTACATATAAACATATTCTTATATGGTTAATTGTCCCAACCCTTAAGGTCCTTCCACTGTGACTGATGTTTGATCTTAAAATGTCTAGCAATTGGCTTTGGGGTAAATAATTTCTTTTGTTCCTGGCTCCTTTTCTCATCCCTATCATAATTGACAATGCTTTGAATATGTTCCCTTATACGGGTCCTCAAATCCCTAATTGTTTTTCCAATATATTTAAGCCCACATGTACATTCAAGACAATAAACCACCCCACTAGTGGCACAATTGAGATATTGCTGAATTGTACACTTTTTCCCAAATGCATCCCCAAATGATTTCCTGGGGACCAGGATCCGGCAAGCTTTACACATTTTACATGGAAAGAAACCAGGATCTTTTGTTCTTATAGGCACATTGTTTCTCTTAAAGTGACTGGATACTAGAAGGCTTGAAACTGAGGTGGTTTTTCTATACCCAGATGAGGCTCTTGATGTCACACAATCCTTGAGGTCCACATCAGATTGAATAATGTCCCAATGTTTATTCAATATATCCAACATTGTTTGCCATTCCTCATGAAATTCTGTAATGAATCTCACGACATTATTGTCTGCTCTATCGCTCTTCTTAGGGACCAATAATTCTTTTCTTTCCACTCTTAACGCATGATTATATGCCTTTTTAATCATTCTCCCTGAATAGTTCCTTTCAAGGAGTCTTAATTTAAGCTCCCGGGTCTGTTCCTTGAAGCATTCAAAAGTTGAACAATTACGTCTTAGACGCAAAAACTCTCCTTTTGGGATTGCTCTGATGGTACCAGTAGAATGAGCACTTCCAGCATCTAGAATACTATTAGTGGAAGTCTCCTTCCTGTACAGATCAGTTTGTACCACATTATTTATATCTCTTTGTATCATTATATCTAAAAAAGGAATCTTTTGCCTATGAAAGGCCAACGTAAACTTCAAATTGAGGGAGTTGTTGTTTAGAGTGTCTATAAATGCTTGCAGTTTTTCTTCCGTGCCCCTCCACAACATCAGCACGTCATCAATGTAACGTTTCCAGGTTACAATTAGTGATGAGCGAGCATGCTCGCCACTGCTCGGTACTCGCCCGAGCATCTCAGTACTCGAGATGCTCGGAGCTCGCCGAGTACTTTCGAGATGCTCAGGCGGGAGCTCAGGTCCCCGTCCTGCATGTTTGGCGCTATTTAGAGCACCAATCATGCAGGGATTGTCTGCCACTCACTGTAATGTCACAGCCATGGTGGTTGTGGCATTACAGTGATTGCCCAAATCGATGGGAACAGTGCTCACAGTGAAACATGAAAAGCCGGCAATTCAGCAGCGGCATACACCGTTACCCGACAATTTAGAACAGAAAGAATAGAGCATCACACATAGATTAGATAGATAGAAACATGTCAGTCACATATACAATAAGTACAGTGACAGTGTTGGTTACTATACTTATTATTTAGTGTTAAAATAAAGGATTTATTAAAAAAAAAATTGCCGTGGAGTTCCCCGTAATTTTAGTCTCTAGCGGAGGTTAAGCAGAGGGCTGGGGCAGATGTTTGAAGCCTGGGAAGAGGGTAATACCCACTGAGCTTCCCAGGCTACTAATTTCAGCCCCCAGCTGAATACCTAGCCTTTACTAGCTATTAAAATGGGGGACCCCACAAAAAAATGACGTGAGATGGCAGGCTGGATGCATCCAGCATGCCATCCTTCAGACACACTGCGGAGCGCAGGCATGCTTGCGCTCTGCAGTGTCTCTGAAGGATGACAAGCTGGATGGCAGCGTTCTGCTACCATCCAGCCTGCCATCTCAATGCCGTCCCAGCGTGGGAGAATTTTCCTGCTCAAGTGATGATGTAATTTGCCGGCACCGCATGTGCAGGAGAATTCTCCCACGCTGTCAGTGACGTGCATGAGGTGAGCTGAGTTCATTGGACATGAATTCGGCTCATCTGGATGCCGTCACAGCCAGACACTGAGGAGCTTCTCAGTGTCTGCGGCATGGCAAGCTGGATGGCAGCGTTCAGCTGCGATCCATCCTGTCATGTCAATGTAGCAGAGCTGAAGCCATCCTGGGAACCATGGAAAGGTAAGGATAAGGTTGGTTTATTATTTTATTTTTATTGCAGGAGATCGTTGGCTTCAGCTGGAATGGACGTGACGGTAATTAGAGTTTAATTTAGAACTTTAAAGAATTGTGTGTTTATTTCAATTAAAGGACTTTATTCTGGGTGTTTGTGTTTTTTTTTAACTTTCACTATGGGGTTAGTAATGGGAGTGTCTTATAGACGCCTCTCCATTACTAACCTGGGCTTGATGTCAGCTAACATTATAAGCTGTCATCAACCCCAACCCTATTACCCCACTGCCACCGCTACAGGGCAGTGGGAAGAGCGAGCCTAAGTATCAGAATTGGCACATCCTATGGATGCGCCATTTCTGGGGCGGCTGACGGCTGGTGTTTCTAGACTGGGAGGGGACCAATATTCATTGCACCCTTCCTGGGCTATTAATATCAGCCCCCATCTGTCTGTCTAGCCTTTGTTAGCTATTAAAATAGGGGGGACCCCACATCATTTTTTTTGGGGTCCCCAACTTTAATAGCTAGTAATGTTGAGCGAGCATGCTCGACACTGCTCGGTACTCGCCCGAGCATCTCACTACTCGGGATGTTCGGCGAGCACCGAGCATTTTCGAGTTACTCGGGCGGGAGCTCGGATCTCCGCTCTGCATGTTTGGTGCTCTTTACAGAGCCAATGAACATGCAGGGATTGCCAGCCAGTCACTGTAATGCCGCAGCCATGTGGTTGTGGGCATTACAGTGATTGGCTGGCAACACAGCGTCACCTTGAGTATTTAAAACCGGGCGCCACCATCTTGGACACAGTCGCTCCGGATCAGACAGTGTAGGGAGAGTGATGCTGAGCTAGGGAGAGATTTATACTGCGAAATAGGTAGTGTAGGGTCTCTAAAGCCTGCTAAATCAAACAAACAGTCCTTCTGAGGACTAATATCCATCCCAGATATCAGGCAGGCAGCCAGGCTGTATAGTAGATGCAGTAGTTATACCAACAAACACTGCATTACAGTCCTGTGTGCTGCTGTTCAAATTGCTAGACTTAGCCCCAGGTCTCAGGGGCCAGGAAAAATCCTTTTTTTTTTCATCTAAATCCTCTTTTTTTTTTTTTCCTCAGTCAGACTGTACAAATACCCGTCTTATTAACCTTTTAGTATTTCCCTCCCCAAAAACAAAAAAAATTGAGTGTGTCTGTGAGTGTTCAGACACAAATACATCTGTTTAAAAGAGTCTGGTTTCGGCCAGATAACTAGAACTGTGGTTTTGCAGTTCCATGGTTCAAATCTCTGTATTATCCACCTTTTTGCCTTTTTTCCATAAAAAAAACAGTTTGAGTGTCTCGCTGACTGTTCAAACACAAATATATCTGTTTAAAAGATACTGGTGTAGGCCAGATCACTAGAACTGTGGTTTTCCTCTTCCATGTTTAAAATCTGGGTGTAATCCACCTTTTTGCCTTTTTTCCATAAAAAAAACAGTTTGAGTGTCTTGCTGACTGTTCAGACACAAATATATCTGTTTAAAAGATTCTGGTGTACGCCAGAGAAATAGAACTGTGGTTTTCCTCTTCCATAGTTCAAATCTGGGTGTAATCCACCTTTTTGCCTTTTTTCCATAAAAAAAAAACAGTTTGAGTGTCTCGCTGACTGTTCAGACACAAATATATCTGTTTAAAAGATTCTGGTGTAGGCCAGAGAACTAGAACTGTGGTTTTCCTCTTCCACAGTTCAAATCTGGGTGTAATCCACCTTTTTGCTTTTTTCCATAAAAAAAAAACAGTTTGAGTGTCTCGCTGACTGTTCAGACACAAATATATCTGTTTAAAAGATTCTGGTGTAGGCCAGAGAACTAGAACTGTGGTTTTCCTCTTCCACAGTTCAAATCTGGGTGTAATCCACCTTTTTGCTTTTTTCCATAAAAAAAAAACAGTTTGAGTGTCTCGCTGACTGTTCAGACACAAATATATCTGTTTA
Organism: Phyllobates terribilis; assembly: GCF_046119375.1. Lineage (NCBI taxonomy): Eukaryota > Metazoa > Chordata > Amphibia > Anura > Dendrobatidae > Phyllobates > Phyllobates terribilis. Next base: position 609,411 of record NW_027362876.1, on the reverse strand, counting down.
AAAGATTCTGGTGTAGGCCAGAGAACTAGAACTGTGGTTTTCCTCTTCCACGGTTCTAATCTCCTTTTTATTACCCTTTTGCCATTGATAGTGTGAGTGTAAGCTATTTTACTTCATTTACAAGGGGCAAGGCGCGTGGCAAGGGACGTGGAACTGGACGTTCTGGTGATGGTGCGTGCAGAGGACGGGGCCGTGGCCAAGGTGAAAATGTGCCACAACCAACAGCCACATCTTCTCGCTCCCAGTTCTTGACTAAATTACTAGGGAAGCACACAACAACAACACCAGTTTTGCGAACTGATCAGTGTGAACAGGTTATTAATTGGATAGCAGATAATACTTCCAGTCACCTGGGCACCACCACCTCCGGTCTGTATTCCACACGGTCAAGTTTTAGTAGCCGTGAGTCTCGACCGCATACTCCTCCTCACCCTGATGCTCCTTCCTCCCACCATGCCGAGTGTCATCAGACAGCAGCAGATCCCACAGTTGGACACTCTGAAGAGCTGTTCACTGGTCCTTTTCCATATTTGGGCCCCTCACCTGCTCCGCTTGAAGTGATGGAAGAGGAGATCCCATGTAGCGATGGCCAAATATTTGAACAGCCACGGCCACAGGAAGGCGACGCTGGCAATTTGTCACAAGAGGTGGACGATGAAGAGACATAATTGCTACTAAGTGAGGAGGAGGACCGTGGTGCGGAAGTGGAAGAGGAGGAGGTGGTGGATGATCTAGTAACTGACCCAACGTGGCAGGAGGACACGCAGAGCGAGGCCAGCAGCACAAAGGGGGAGGGAGGCAGAGTACCCCAACAGGCAAGAAGAAGCAGTGTGGTGGCCGCAGACAGAAGGCGGGCAACCGTTCCCCGTAACACCAACACGAGGGACGTTGCCAATACAACTGGTAGGTCTTCCAGAGTCTGGAATTTTTTTAAAGACTCTGCTGATAACCCCAAAAAGGACATTTGTACCACCTGCCAGGCCAGCATCAGCAGGGTTGACAAAACTACCAGCCTGGCCACCACCAGCATGATCATGCACATGTCAGCAAAGCACCCGACTTTGTGGGGTGAACCCCAGGGTCCACGACCAGTGTCAGCGGGTGTCACCACTGCTTCTTCCGCTGTTGTGCATGTAAGAGAACCCCCTGTTGTGCGTGCAAGGCAATCCCCTGTCCATACTGCATGCAAAGATGCCCCCTCCTCTCAGTCTTCACTTGTTATGGCAGTTTCTCAAGAAACAGCATCAACGTCCACGTCCCACCGCAGCATTCAATTGTCCATATCCCAGACCTTTGAATGAAAGCGCAAATTCGCAGCCAACGCCCCACAGGCCACAGTCCTAAATTCGCACATTTCACCACTGCTTGCGTTGGAAATGCTGCCTTTTAGGCTGGAGAAGACGGAATCCTTCCGCAATCTTATGGTGGTGGCCGTCCCTCGGTACTCGGTCCCCAGCCAACACTATTTTGCCCGATGTGCCATCCCTGCACTATACAAGCACGTGTCCCAAACCATCTGCCGTGCCCTCAACAACGCAGTTACTGGGAGAGTCCCCCTGACAACGGACACGTGGACAAGTGCTTGTGGCCAGGGACGGTACCTCTCCCTGACGGCACACTGGGTAACCATAGTGGAAGCCGGAACCCAGTCGGACCTTGGGACGGAACACATACTCCCCACACCGAGGATTGCGGGCCCTATGTCAGTTAGAGTTGCCCCCACAGTGTACAGCTCCTGCGCATATTCCTCCTCCTCCTCCTCATGTTCAGCCTCCATCTCAGATATCACCCCATCAGTTACAAGCTGGAAGCACTACAGTACTGCCTCAGCCAAGCGGCAACAGGCTGTGCTGAAACTCATAAGCTTAGGTGATAAACCTCCCACTGCTTGTGAGTTGTGGACAGCTGTGAAAGAGCAGGCAGATCTGTGGCTCACACCGCTGAACCTACATCCAGGCATGGTCGTGTGCGACAATGGCCGTAACCTGGTGGCAGCTCTGAGGCGAGGCGAGATCACACGCGTACCATGCCTGGCTCATGTGCTTAACCTCGTGGTTCAGTGGTTTCTTAAATCGTACCCCGAGTTGCCAGATGTGCTCGTCAAAGTACGCCGCCTGTCAGCTCATATTTAGAAGTCAGCTACAGCTTCCGCCGCCCTTGCTGTGTTGCAGCAGCGTTTGCTGCTTCCGGCACACCGACTGGTGTGTGATGTCCCACACGTTGGAACTATACCCTCCACATGTTGCAAAGGATTTGTGAGCAGAAGAGAGCAGTTGTGGAGTACCAGCTGCAACAAGGCCGTCGATATTCAGGTCAGACTCCACACATAAGACCTCAGGAGTGGACCTGGATGTCTGACATATGTACCATCCTGACAAACTTTGAGGAGTCCACCAAGTTGGTGAGTGGCGATGACGCCATCATTAGCGTCAGCATCCCACTTGTCTGTCTTTTGCAACGCTCTCTGCAGAGAATTAAACAGGAGGCATTGCAGCCAGAGTATGATCAGATGGATCAAGAAGCCCTAGCGGGCGATTACGCACAGCCCAGCCTCATCTCATCCTAACGTGCATTGGGGGACAATGAGGGAGAGGAGGAGGAGGGGGAGGAGGAAGAACAGGAGCTGGTATCATGCGCTGTAGACGGTAGTACCTGTACAACTGTCATACCGTCGGTGGCCTGAGGACAGGGGGGAGGAGGAGGAGAGGAGGAAGAGAGCATGGTCAGTCGTCATCTTGGTGAGGACACGGAAGTCTTGCCCGTTACCAGTCTGGCACGCATGGCTGACTTTATGTTACGCTGCCTTAACCGTGACCCTTGCGTTGTCAAAATGTTGGGTGACAGTCATTACTGGTTGGTGACACTTTTAGACCCCCCGCTACAAGGAGAACTTTCACTCTCTTATTCCTGAGGTGGAGAGGTCTACAAAAATGGGGCAGTACCAGAAAGTCCTTGCTGCAGAACTGTTAAAAAAATTCCCATCTGAACACGCTAGCGGCAGAGGTCACAGTTCGTTGCCCAACCAAGGCGTACAGGCGAGACTCAACTCCAATCCAGCAGAGGCAGGGGAACACTGTCAACGTTCTGGGACAGTTTTCTGATACCCGCCCAGCTTACAGGCCCTGAGGCGCAGGGTACTCTCATAAGGAGTGGAAAGTTTCAAAAGATGGTGAGGGAGTACCTTGCCGACCGTACAAGCGTCCTCCGTGATTCCTCTGTGCCTTTTAATTATTGGGTATCCAAGCTGGACACTTGGAATGAACTCGCTCTGTACACCTTGGAGGTCCTGGCCTGCCATGCCGCTAGCGTGTTATCGGAGCGTGTTTTTAGTGCCGCTGGGGGAATTATAACTGATAAGCGCACTCGCCTGTCAACTAACAATGCTGACAAGCTGACCCTTCTCAAAATGAACAAGGGCTGGATTGGGCCAGACTTCTCATCACCACCAAATGACAGCAGAGTAACATAAAGTCAAATCCACTGTGTTATTTCGGGAGGTGTATTCCCATGCACCACTTCACACCCACACATGGGTATACGCTTCCTCATTTCGGCTGTTTTTTGCTCTTCTCCTTATTCTCAGCCTCCACCACCACTATACCACCAGGGTGATCGTGGTCCGTGTTGCCAGCATTGTAAGTTCTTCCGTCCTAATTTTTGGCAGCTTTTGCTTGGAAGGCATAGGCAAAGACTATGGGAGACCCACTCCCCAATAATGGGAATAATGTTTTTAATATGCTGTACTGCATGGCTCTTGTAAGGGGCATTGCAAGTTCTTCCGTCCTAATTTTTGGCAGCTTTTGCTTGGAAGGCATAGGGAAACACTATGGGAGACCCACTCCCCAATAATTGGAATAATGTTTTTAATATGCTGTACTGCATGGCTCTTGTAAGGGTCATTGCAAGTTCCTCCGTCATAATTTTTGGCAGCTTTTGCTTGAAAGGCATAGGCAAAGACTATGGGAGACCCACTCCCCAATAATGGGAATAATGTTTTTAATATGCTGTACTGCATGGCTCTTGTAAGGGGCATTAAAATCGTCTTGTTAAGCTACTGTGACCTCCACGTCTCTTTCAAGGGTCATTGATATTGTCTTTTTATTCCACTGGGACCTCCACGTCTCTTCCAAGGGGTATTGATATTGTCTTTTTATTCCACTGCGACCTCCACCACTCTTCCAAGGGGCATTAAAACCGTCTTGTTAAGCTACTGTGACCTCCACGTCTCTTCCACGGGGCATTGATATTGTCTTTTTATTCCACTGTAACCTCCACCACTCTTCCAAGGGGCATTAAAACCATCTTGTTAAGCTACTGTGACCTCCATGTCTCTTCCAAAGGGCATTAAAAGCGTCTTGTTAAACCACTCTGAACTCCACAGCTCTTCCAAGGGGCATTGAAATGTTGTTTTTAATTACCTTTAACCTCCACGACTCTTCCAACGGGCATAGCATTTTCTCCTAATTTTAGTCAGCTTTGGCATTTCAATGCATAGGCGATCACTAAGGGAGACCCACTCCCCAATAATGGGTAGAAGGTTTTTAGTACGCTGTAATCCACGTCTGTTTCAAGGGGCATTGCATTTCCTCATAATTTTTGGAAAGCCTTCCATTCACTGCTTAGGCCAACAGTGTACAGGAGACCCAGTTGCTATAAATGGAAAAAATGGTTTAGTTAAGGCCCTCTGACCTCCATGTCACTTCCAAGGGGCATTGGAGAACCTCGAAATTTTTGGTAGGCATTGCACTCACTGTATGCCCTATAACTGTATAGCCGAACCGCTCCTTTTGGTACAGAAACATATCCTACAAGACATGTGTGGTTGACTGGCCTGATATTAATGTGAATGGTCCCTGTTCCTCCTGCTCATTCTCCATTGCCACCACCTCATCCATCATTCATCACCTGAAGCTTTGTTTTAACTGGAGTCATAGAGCTGGGATAGTAGCAGGAAAACATCCAGCAATCCTCGGAGGAGGTAGGATATGCGCCAAAACGCTGACCACCTCAGGCCTAGCCGCTACTACATACATGCGCCTGCATTCCAAGGAACGGAAAGCTAAGGAGATGGATGGCCTCATGTTCATGAATAATTTACTCGTTGTGTAGGAGGCCGACCACTGCTGCTGTCTACCTTCTGAACTTTGTGTTGAAGCCTGATTGACCCAGGACCCGCAATCCTCTATGTCTGGAGGACTTGTTGCATCCCAGTGTCCAACTGTGTCCCGGATACCACAATATTAACCCAGTGTGAAGGCGTCAGTGAGATGGACAATCCCTGGCCACATTCACTTGTCCACGTGTTTGTGGTTAGGCTGTCCTTCCCACTAAATGCACTGGGGAGGGCACAAGTAATGTTTTGGTATGCGCGCTTGTGTATAAGACGCACCGGGACAAATAGGGGCGGCTGGGGACCGTTTATGAACACCCGGTCGCCCTCAGGCGGCTGGGTACTGTGTGTGGGCACCCGGCCGCGGGGCGGCTGGGGACCGAGTATGGACACCCTGCCGCCCCTTGGTGGCTGGGGACCAAGCGTGGACACCCGGCCGCCGGGCGGCTGGGGACTGAGTATGGATACCAGGCCCCCGACGCAGCCATGATGTGGTGGCCAGATTCCACCTCCACATGCCTACAAGGCCCAATTTCAAATACAAGCAATCAGTATGGTATTGCAGCCTGGGGTGGGTGGGTGGCAGGCTGCATCCTTACCCTTGCATTGCAAGGAATGGGGGAGGTACAATTTAACACTGCCCTGGGACAAGAACTTGACCAGGGATAGTTGCAAGTCTGAAACGACAGGTGCAGGGCGGGAGGCATCTTCACATGTGCCATGAACAGGGGGTTGGCGTGCACACACTACAGTGGAATAGGCTGTCCTTCCCACTAAATGCACTGGGGAGGGCACAGGTAATGTTTTGGTTTGTGCGCTTGTGTATAAGGCGCACCGGGACAAATAGGGGTGGCTGGGGACCGAGTATGGACACCCGGCCGCCGGGCGGCTGGGGACTGAGTATGGATACCAGGCCGCCGATGCAGCCATGACATGGTGGCCGGCGTCTGCCTCCACAAACCTAAAAGGCCTCATTTCAAGTGCAAGCAATTTAGCAGTATGGTATTGCAGCCTGGGGGTGGGTGGGTGGATGGCAGGCTGCACACTTACGCTTGCATTCCAAGAAAACAAAGCTGATGCTAACTTCTATCATCATCATCATGCTCCTCACCTTGGCACTCTCAACTCCCCTGATGGAGAAGCCAGGGCCCACCGGAGGAGTCTGGTTGTCTGGTGGGCTCGTCCAATGCTGCCCTAAAGCAGGCCAGGCTAAGAAAAGTGTGGGGAAGGTTACCGGGACAAATAGTGGGGGCTGGGGACTGAGTATGGAGACCTCGCTGCCGAAGCAGCCATGAGGTAGTGGCCAGCTTCGGCCTCCTCCAAACTAAAAGGCCCCATTTCAAGTGCAAGCTAGCAGTATAGTATTGCAGCTTGCGGGTGGGTGGGTGGTTGGCTGCATGTTTGCACTTGCATTGCAAGGAATGGGGGAGGTACTATTGAACACTGCCCTGGGACGAGGACTTGCACGGGGATAGTTGCAAGTCTGCATCTTCTGATCACTTCTGATGGGCACACTTTCAGGCAGTGACCTGGGTGTCAGAGATGCTTCCAGGGGTCTTCCCCATGCAGTTCCCATGTCTTTTCAGCACTGTATGCATGTGTCACACAGCACATGGCCAGATAAGGTTGTAAAATGTTAAAAAGACATTTCCCGGTGAATGCATTTGTCACGGTTGAAAGCAATACAAAAGTACAAAAACGCATAAAAAATGCTACTTGTAAACAAAGCCCAAGGTGTGGAGGAGTATTTTTGTTTTTGGTTATTTATTTTACCTTATACACAAGTCTTTACCCTGGAAAGGATGATCCTTAACATATTTCACAGGAAAACAGTTTCAGTTTCATTTTTGAACGTTTTATTGTGAGTCCGTAAAAGTGCCTTAATACCTCTGACCACGTTGTTGACAGCAGTGACCTGGGGGTCAAAAATGCTTCCTGGGGCGATCCCCATGCTGTCCCCATGTCATTTGAGCACTGTCACTATCGTTTTGGGCACTTTTTAGGCTTTCTACAGACTGCCGGGGGTGCCGCCGCAAAAATGCTCGGGTCTCCCATAGACTAACATTGGGCTCATTGCTAGGGTCGAGAACCCGAGTATCACGGTGAGCTCAGCCCAAGCTTCGAGCACCCGAGCATTTTAGTGCTCGCTCAACACTAATAGCTAGTAAAGGCTAGGTATTCAGCTGGGGGCTGATATTAGTAGCCTGGAAAGCTCCGTGGGTATTACCCCCTTCCCAGGCTTCAAACATCTGCCTCAGCCGTCTGCTTAACCTCCACTAGAGACTAAAATTACGGGGAACCACACGCCAATTTTTTTTTTAATAAATCCTTTGTTTTAACACTGAATGAAAAGTACAGTAACCAACACTATCACTGTACTTCTTGTATATGTGACTGACATGTTTCTATCTATCTAATCTATGTGTGATGCTCTATTCTTTCTTTTCTAAATTGTCGGGTACCGATGTCTGCCGCTGATGAATTGCCGGCTGGCTTTTTTTTAAAGAGACAAAAACACCATTATTTTTTTTTTTAATAAATCCTTTATTTTAACACTAAATAACAAGTACAGTAACCAACACTATCACTATACTTATTATATATGTGACTGACATGTTTCTATCTATCTAGGTAATAGGTTTTTGACAACTATGAGAGACAATTACCTTTCACAACTGGTTCAGGACCCAACAAGAAGGGGGGCACTGCTAGACCTAATATTAACCAATAGGTCAGACCGCATATCAAATATACGAGTTGGGGGTCACTTGGGTAATAGTGATCACAAAATAATACGTTTTCATGTAACCTTTAATAAGAGGTGTAGGAGATTGGTTACAAGGACACTAAACTTCAGGAAGGCAAATTTCCAATGGCTAAGAGATGATCTTAGTGCAATAAACTGGGACGATATCCTGAGACATAAAGCTACACAAAGCAAATGGGAGACATTTATTAACATCCTGAATAGGACCTGTGCACAATATATACCCTTTGGGAATAAACATGCTAGAAATAGGAGGAAACCACTATGGCTAAATAGAGCTGTAAGGGGCGCAATAAGTGACAAAAAGAAAGCATTTAGAGAACTAAAGCAAGTAGGTAGTGATGAGGCATTAAATAAATATAGAAAATTAAATAAATTATGCAAAAAAGAAATCAAGGCAGCAAAGATTGAGGCAGAGAGAATCATTGCCAGAGAAAGTAAAAATAACCCCAAAATATTCTTTAACTACATAAATAGTAAAAAACTAAAAAATGATAGTGTTGGCCCCCTTAAAAATAGTCTGGGTGAAATGGTGGATGAGGATGAGGAAAAAGCCAATATGCTAAATGATTTTTTTTCAACCGTATTTGCACAAGAAAATCGCATGACAGAAAACATGATTAGTGATAACAAAAATTCTCCATTAAATGTCACTTGCTTAACCCAGCAGGAAGTACGGTGGTGTCTAAAAATCACTAAAGTTGACAAATCCCGGGGCCCCAATGGGATACACCCGTGAGTACTGCAGGAATTAAGTAACGTCATAGATAGACCATTATTTTTAATCTTTAAAGATTCCATAATAACAGGGTCTGTACCATAGGACTGGCGTATAGCAAATGTGGTGCCAATATTCAAAAAGGGGACAAAAACTGAACTTGGAAATTATAGGCCAGTAAGCTTAACCTCTACTGTGGGTAAAATCCTGGAGGGTTTCCTAAGAGATGCTATACTAGAGTATCGGAGGAAGAATAACCTCATGACCCAATATCAACATGGGTTTACGAGGGACCGTTTCTGTCAAACTAATCTGATCAGCTTTTATGAGGAGGCAAGTTCCGGACTGGACCAAGGAAATGTAGTGGATGTTGTGTATATGGACTTTTCAAAAGCTTTTGATACGGTTCCACACAAAAGGTTGATACATAAAATGAGAACAATGGGGATAGGGGAAAATATATGTATGTGGGTTAAGAATTGGCTCAGTGATAGGAAACAAAGGGTGGTTATTAATGGAAAACACTCAGACTGGGTCTCAGTTAACAGTGGGGTACCACAGGGGTCAGTATTGGGCCCCCTTCTTTTTAACATATTTATTAATGACCTTGTAGGGGGCATACAGAGTAATATTTCAATATTTGCAGATGACACTAAACTCTGCAGGGTAATCAATACAGAGGAGGACAATTTTATATTACAGGAGGATCTATGTAAACTAGAAGCTTGGGCTAATAAATGGCAAATGAACTTTAATGGGGATAAGTGTAAGGTAATGCACTTGGGCAGAGGAAATAAAATGTATAATTATATGCTTAATTGTAAAACACTGGGCAAAACTGTAACTGAAAAAGACCTGGGTGTATTGGTGGACGACAAGCTCACATTTAGTGGGCAGTGTCAGGCAGCTGCTGCAAAGGCAAATAAAATAATGGGATGCATTAAAAGAAGCATAGATGCTCATGAGGAGAACATAATTTTACCTCTATACAAGTCACTAGTGCAACCACACTTAGAATACTGTGTACAGTTCTGGTCTCCGGCGTATAAGAAAGACATAGCTGAACTAGAGAGGGTGCAGAGAAGAGTGACAAAGCTTATTAGAGGACTGGGGGGTCTGCAATACCAAGACAGGTTATTACACTTGGGGTTATTTACTGTGGAAAATCGAAGGCTTAGGGGTGATCTTATTACTATGTACAGGTATATGAGGGGACAGTACAAAGACCTGTCTACTGATCTTTTTACTCTGAGGCCAGAGACGGGGACAAGGGGGCATCTTCTACGTCTGGAGGAAAGAAGGTTTAATCATAATCACAGACGGGGATTCTTTACTGTAAGAGCAGTGAGACTATGGAGCTCTCTGCCGCATGATGTTGTAATGAGTGATTCACTAATAACATTTAAGAAGGGCATGGATTCCTTTCTTGAAAAGTATAATATTACAGGTTATATATACTAGATTCCTTGATAGGGCGTTGATCCAGGGAACTAGTCTGATTGTCGTATGGAGTCGGGAAGGAATTTTTTTCCCCAATGTGGAGCTTAGTATTTGCCACATGTTTTTTTTTTGCCTTCCTCTGGATCAACATGTTAGGCTATGGGTTGAACTAGATGGACTTAGTCTTCCTTCAACCTTAAAAACTATGTTACTATGTTACTTTGCCTGTGCTGTCTCAGGGTTACCTGCTAACCCACAGCTCTACCTCCTTAAGCTCCTGGTCGTATCCAGTGCAGCTGACCTCTTTCTGTCTATAGTCCACTTCACCACACAGGGTACAGGCTGCTCTGGCCATATTACTCTGCCACTGGATCCAGTTACAGAATCTTGCTATCTCTGTTCTGCTTCCTTCCAGTCTCACACTCCTCACTATGCGGCCTCATCTGTCACACTCTCTGTATTTGGCGTCACCTCACTACTCATTCCAGTGCTGACTTCTCTAAGCAGGAAGAAACTCTCTTCTTACTTCCAAACACTCCTCCCATCTGTAGGGCCAGCTGACTGTTAAGTCTTCCTTACCCAGTTGTCCAATCTACTACAGCTCTGATGGGAGATATTACATTAAATTCAGCATTAAACATTGCTCAACCATTATACATGTTATAATGACACAAACTGTAAAAGTCTTCTGGGACGGTGTCCGACATCTTCACACACTTTTACTGTATAACCACGAGTCACTTAAATGTCAGGGACATCGATCTGTCTAGTTAGGGGCAGAAGTGATTGTGAATCAATGTCACCTCTTCTGGTGCAGATGAAAGTGACAACAGGAGCCCGGGAGAGGAACAGCGAGACACCCCGAAAGAGGGAAGATAGTGGCCTATTATGACTGCACAAGCCCATGTACATTGGTAGCGTACAAACAAGGGGAACAAATACCTGAACCTGGCAGATCCAAATTCAGACTGGTAGAAGCACTACTCTGACCCTGGTCTGTCCCTACATGATGGTGGAGGTTGGCACCCTAAGATAACGCAATGGCGCCCCCTATCAATGGTGGCTCACCCTGAATGCTCCTAACAATTCCGAGTTTATCTATGCTTGTGTAGCAACTTACTTGGGAAAATAGGTTAAACACTAAAAACTAGAACTGACCCTGCTTGCTCCTGTACAGACTAGATACCTTGACTACACAGTCCCCAGCGGTACCTGCGGGTGAAGAGATAGACCTAACCACAGACTAGGAGATGGCAACTATGGCCTAAACTGCCTAAAAGGCAGACAAGTTGCTTCACGTTCCTCCTAAAGAACCAGAGGGCAGAGCAGAGTGTGAATTATCTAAAAGAAGAGAAGTGTGCTGAACAAAGGAATAATCCCAAAGCAAGTAAAATAAGAAACAAAATACCAAACAAAGCATACAGCAAGTACTGTTAACAAATATACTGCCTATTTTCAAATGATAAAAAGAAGAAAAGTGCAAAGTATAGCAAATAAACAGCAAAGCGAAAAACCCTAACTCCAAATATCAACAGAATGTCAGAATATCCAAATGAATCTGTCACCAGCAGGAAACGCAGACTATAAAGCTGCACCCAAAATGTGATAGGCATCCAAATAAAAATACAAATGTGTAAAGCTAAGCAGGCTGCAGCCAGAAAAGCAGAACCCAAACACCCAGTGAAAAGGTGTGTGTCCTGTGGCTCTGCAGAAAGAGAAGCCGACCACAGAACACAAACTGAAGGGATCAAATCCTGGAGCATGACATTGCTACAGACAATTCCTCTCTCTTCCTCCTCCCTGACTTCTCTAGTTTTCCATTTCTGCTGTGTCTTGGTAATTGTGGGTAACATGAGGCGGCCCATTCAGGTTGTACAGGTGGTCTGGCTCTGCCAGGACGGCATCCATACGTGCCGTCACAAGAAGGTTTGCTATATCTCGCAGCACAGTCTCAAGAGGACGGAAACAAACTCCATGTGGACGGCATGAGGGGCCAATATCCTGTAGTGGACAAGGGACAAATACAGCCACACCATGATCACATATTACCACCACATAGTGACCGAATACTACCATACTGAGCATTAATACAAAAACAGAATACTAATATTACCATTACTAATAGTGCCATTATTCACAGGAGCTCTGTGTATAGTATACAGTGTATAGTGTCAGTGTACAGATAACACACTGACTCACTGGTGATGTCTCTAGTTGAAGGCCTTCATCTCCACTTTTCCTCTTCATCCATCGCAGACCGCCATCACTTCTTCTCGCCAGGACTCGTCTCTGCATAAAATAACACATTTATCTAGAGCAGCTTACAGAGCACATTCCCCAATATTTCCCCAACTTCTACACTACACCAGATGAAGAAAAAAAGTGATATAGTGCCGCCCTGCACAGTAACATGAACCCCCCACAGAAAACAGTATCCTCAAAAATAAAATACATTACAGCAGTAATAATATCCTTTAATTTGCCCCTACAGTAATAATGTCCCTCATCCTACTCCCATTGTCTTCATCCTGCCCCCATTGTCTCCATCCTGCCCCCATGTTTCCATTTGTCTCCATCCTGCCACCAATGTCTCTCCATCCTGCCCCCAATGTCTCTCCATCCTGCCCCCAATGTCTCTCCATTCTGCCCCAATGTCTTTCCATTCTGCCCCAATGTCTCTCCATTCTGCCCCCATTTCTTTCCATTCTGCCAATGTCTCTCCATTCTGCCTCCATGTGTCTATTTGCCCCATGTCTCCATTCTGCCCCCAATGTCTCTCCATTCTGCCCCCAATGTCTCTCCATCCTGCCCCCAATGTCTCTCCATTCTGAACCAATGTCTTTCCATTCTGCCCCAATGTCTCTCCATTCTGCCCCCATTTCTTTCCATTCTGCCAATGTCTCTCCATTCTGCCCATGTCTCCATTCTGCCCCCAATGTCTCTCCATTCTGCCTCTAATGTCTCCATTCTGCCCCGTCTCAATTCTGCCTCGTCTCCATTCTGCCCCCAATGTCTCTCCATTCTGCCTCCGATGTCTCCATTCTGCCCCGTCTCCATTCTGCCACCTTGTTTCTATTCTGCCTCCATGTTTCTATTATGCACCCAATGTCTCCATTCTGCTCCCCTTTCTCCATTCTGCCCCCCTTGCCTCTATTCTGCCCCAATGTCTCAATTCTGCCCCCCTTGTCTCCATTCTGCCCTCCCTGTCTCCATTCAGCCCCCCTGTCTCCATTCTGCCCCCCTTGTCTCCATACTACCCCTGGTTTCTATTCTGCCCCCAATGTCTCCATTCTGCACCCGTCTCCATTCTGCCCCCCATGTTTCTATTCTTCCCTCCATGTCTCCATTCTGTCCCCCTTGTCTCCATTCTGCCCCCATGTTTCTATTCTGCCACCCTTGTCTCCATTCTGCCCCCTATCTCCATTCTGCCCCTCGGTCTCTATTCTGCCCCTTCTGCATTCTGCCCCCCTGTCTCCATTCTTCCCCCATGTTTCTATTCTGCCACCCTTGTCTCCATCCATACTGCCCTCTGGTTTCTATTCTGCCCCCAATGTCTCCATACTGTCCCCTTGTCTCTATTCTGCCCCCTATCTCCATTCTGCCCCCCGGTCTCTATTCTGCCCCGTCTCCATTCTGCCCCCTATCTCCATTCTGCCCCTGGTCTCTATTCTGCCCCGTCTCCATTCTGCCCCCTATCTCCATTCTGCCCCCGGTCTCTATTCTGCCCCGTCTCCATTCTGCCCCCTATCTCCATTCTGCCCCTGGTCTCTATTCTGCCCCGTCTCCATTCTGCCCCCTATCTCCATTCTGCCCCCGGTCTCCATTCTGCCCCCATGTCTCCATTCTGCCCCCATGTCTCCATTCTTCTCCCCTGTCTCCATTCTGCCCCCTGTCTCCATTCTGCCCCCAATGTCTCCCATTCTGCCTCCATGTTTCCCATTCGACCCCCCCATGCCTCCATTCTGCCCTCAGTGTCCCTCTCCCTGCCCCCACCCTGTGCCGTTTTGGTGATTTTTTTCCTCTATAGACTTCTATGTGGAGCATAAAAAAACGTCTGTAAGAAACTGCAGATACTTTTTTAAGTGCAGAATCAAAGCTTTTCTGTACTGTAAAAAACAATTAAAAACGCGGTTTCACATCTGCACCAAAATGCATCAAATAAGGGGGAAAAAGCCTAAAATAGTGCACCAAAGATGCAATAACCAGAGGAGATTGTTATTGTGTAGATTGGTGCACAGTATTTATGCTACGTGTGAACACGGTCTTACAGACACAAAAAAGCCAGATGTCATATAGTGAAACTACACAGAGATGAGAAAGTTCTGAAGGGTCCGACTGTGAATGAGGGAACAAAAAATAATCCACAGGTCCCAACTAGAGAAGAGCAGGACGCACAGATGATATTGAAGCAACCCGGGCTAATCTAAAGCCGCGACAGGGCCTCCCGTCCAGCCACCAATTACCACTGACCTGGATGCTGGACCTGAGTCCCATGAGTCGATCCTCTCATCTCTAGTCCCAGCCGTCCTGGATACAGCAGACAGTCCCGGATTTAGGTCTATGCCCTGCAGTCCCGAGTTTCTGCTGAATGTCCCTCACTGCCACCGCCCCTCTGATAACTCTTCCTGCCGGGGGAGAAAGACATGGTAAATGGGCGTAGCTTGGGGTGTGGCCAGACTACGCGTGCCGCATGGGTTCGCCCTCTTTCTAGTCCTCATAGGTTGGCGGTATGCTTGTACTGAGGAGATCTGGGATATCAGTGATTAGGTCCCATATTGTGCACTGTAAGGTCTGGAAAAGCTCCTTCTATCCGTCTCTGTAGCACCAGTGGAAGAACAGAGGGGAAAAGACAGGATTTTCTACATGTCGCGTTATGTAGATGTTCTGCAGATTTATCACAACCGTCCACAAGAAGAAACTGCCATCACAGAGCCGCCTTTAGCTGTTGGAAAAGTTTAAACTTAGTTTTGAATAGTTGCTATAGGCAACAATGACTTTCTATTTATGCAGGGTCACATGATGCTGGTGCTGGGTGATGTCATGTGACGGAATGTTGTGGGTGATGATGTCACAGAGGGCGTTGTGATGTCACCCTTGGGGTATATAAGGGGGGTCCATCCACCTGGAGCTCATATCTCATTGGCCATATCTTGGTGCTGAGATACCCCCTGGAGACAATGAGGATCGCCATATTGTTTCTGTGCTGTACCCTGTTCTACCCTGTGAATTACCATAGGCTGCCGGTGAGTACCTGTCTATTATTATGACGCACCCCCTGGGCCATGTTCAGGGGATACCCGGAGCCGGATCTGGGTAGGGGTAGTAGTCCTTGTGGCGGTGACCCGGTCCGTGCCCAGGGTGTCAAACTAAGTGGCAGTCTATGGCAGTAGATGTTAACTTGATCGACTACGCCACCCGTTGAGTGCGGCTTTGAAGCCGTCGCTGCAGAACAGTCCACTGAGGCCAGGTGTATAAGGATGTGCAGCGTGGTGGTATAACCCCCAACGGGAGGGGTATGGCCTCAGGGCAGCAGGTGAAGATGAGGGGGGTTGTGACGGTGCAGTAAGAAGAGTCAGAGTCAGGAGATGCAGTTTCAGGGGTTTTACTCACAAGTGTTCTCTCAGTCACTCTGGCCTTGAGTGACCACCCGAGCCGTGCTGCGTCCACCAGGTCCTGGACTCGGCTAACCCCCAGGCAGTTCTGGAGCGTGGTCCTGAGCTCCCTTCTCCCTCTCTGTCTCTGGCCATTCCCACCAGGGATCCACCTTTGGCCGGCTCCCTCGGGTCTCTTAGTGGTCAAACCTCCTCTGGGTTCCCTGACCCTATGCTTGGTGTGCCTTTCTGGTGGATTTGGTGAGGGTCGTGGCAAATCTTGACCATGACCTCCGGTTCCTGGCTGAGGATAAGTGGCCTCCACCAGTTCGGGTTCCGGTACCCGTGTCCGCCAACCCTTCACCCTTTTTGGTCTGATTCTGGGTTCTTAGGGTTCCCTCTGGTCTTCCACTCTGGGCCTTTCTTTCTCCTCTCTCCTCTGCAGGCTTGGCTCTGGAGCTGGGCCCAACTGGAGCCACAGCTCCCAGTCAGCCCTCCTGGCTGAGCTCCCCTGCTCAAAAGACCCTGTCCTAAGATGGTGCCCACCATATATACTCCCTCTATGTGTGAGCCCAGGTGACTAGCACCCAATGAGCTCCTAGCTTTACCCAGAGTACTCCCCCTATCTGCCCCTACACTACTGGGATGTTCCACCCCCCTCCCACTCCAGCCAGGGACAGACGCTGTCGTACCTGCACATATACTTGGTGGGAGTACCGTAGTTCTGTCCCCCGGAAATGGGATGTATGTAGTGCATGCAGCCTACTGAGCTCAGTCCCACACTCCATCCTTACCCGGGAGTGGAATACCACACCTCTGGAGTGAGGTGCAGTACCCCTGTAGCAGCCGAGTCCTCAGGGTGCTACATTCCCCCCTGGTAAATCACAGCACGTCCTCGGGCTGTAAAAGAGCAAAACATAATAAAACATACAAAATTTTTGCAAAAACATACACAACAGGTATAAAACACTATAACATTATCAGACTTAAACAAGATAAACTTTTTCTTTCATATAAAACTCTTTCATAATAATGTTCTTTGAGTTACTGGCCACTGTGCGCTTGTGACCAGGTAAAAGTGCAACAGTCAGTTTAAGAAAAAACAGTTTTCCTATAAAACCAGTAGGGGGCGCCTTAGAAAGCGCAACTATATACAAGGGGAGGTGGCCGCTCTCAGTCCTCGGCCAGTGGGGAAAAGGAATGGCTGTTCACAGTCCTCAGCCTGTTAAGGGATAGGGGACTCACGGGTTTAAGTTCACACTTGCCCCAACGGGGAACATATTTAAATTAGCAGCAGTTCTTATACCCTTACGGGTAACTATGTACAGTTCTTTTTTTTTACCGTACTCTAATAACGGCGTCCTCCTGATGCTTCCTCCCTGTATTCTTCAGACCCGTCCGGGTCCTCTTGCTCCTCCTGACACCTCAGCTCTTCCTCTGTCAACCGGTGTACATGAAGGGCATAGGGTCCTTTGGCACATTGGTGCCGGGTAAAGGTGACCTCGTCACCCAGGTATAGGTCACGACCTCTGTGTCCCTCCGGCAGGTGGGACTCGACATCTCTGCGGGTCACGAAGACGTCGCCTGGCGTGTGGTGATCCCGGATGAAGCCCCAACCGTGCTGCAGTTGGAATTTGATTACAGTCCCGGTGGCACGGGGACCGTGAGCTGCACGGGGGTTCCGTCGGGTCCGGCTCTTCTGCTCTGCACTATTCACTTGCAGCCGCTCCTCGCGGACCCGCCTCTCTCGCCGTTCCCGGTCGAAAACCTCTAACTGCTGCCGGCAGCACTCTGCACTCTCCGCTGCAGCCGCCCGGGTCTCTTGAGTGAACCCGATGAGGTCTCCTCCAGTGGGGTCCCACGCAAACTGCGCTTCCTCCAGCGAGAGTGGGGTGATCTTGGCGGGCGCCGGAGCCGGGATCAGGGGCTCATCCAGGGGCCTTTCCTTCCGGAGTCGGGGATGGTAGTACTCCGGTGGCCACTCAAAAGGCTGCCCATCCGGGCAAATATGCTGGGTTACCAAGTCTTCACCCAGGTGCGGCACTGTGGAGGTTGAGGGCGCGGTGGTGGCAGCGGCACCCGGGTTCACCAGGCCTTGCGACCAGGCCTGGGGCACCCTGAAGGTGAAGGGCACCGTGAAGACGGCGGCGCCCGGGTGTACTTGACTTTGCGACCAGGCCGGTGGCTCGGTAGAGGGTGCTGTTGGTACTGCGGCGCCCGGGGGCACTCGGCCCTGCGACCAGGCAGGTGGCGTCTCCTGCTTGGCCGCGCTCCGGGTTGAGGCGCGTGACGTCACAAGGGGCGTGGTCGCGGCTCCTGCTTGGGGCCTAGTCTGGAGCGGTAGCGGTGCGGCAACGGGCACGATTGGTGGGATTTCGGGCTCTGCGACGGGGAGCGGGGGTAGGCTTACGGTGGCTGGGCTTGGGGTAGTGACGTCCCCTTTACTTGCCTCCGTCTCTTCAGCTCCCTCTGCGGCGTCGTCTCCGGCCTCCGTCCCTTCTGCATCCTCTTCAGGGGCAGGCGTGCTCCTCGTTGCGGGTGGTGTGCTCCGCTGGTGGGTTCCAGCCTGCTGGGCCATCTCCCTGCTCCATTCCGTCAGCGTTTCTCGCTGCACCTGGGCCATCCTCCGTGCGAGGCCCTCCAGCGCGGTCTGTGCACGCTCCCGGTCTCGGGGGAGCTGTGCCAGGATCTCCACCAGGTCTTGTGGGGTGGTGGCTTGCATCAGGCTCCTGACCACAGGGTCGGTGCTGCCTGCCTCTCCCTCCATCTCTGGGTACGGCTCCTCCAGACTCCTCCAGGCTGCACCCATCTTCGCTCTTTTGTTCTGTATCCACCCCCATTGAGGGCGGTCCTGGGGCAACTTGGTGATTGTCAGTTCCAGGGGCAGACCCCCCACGCTGATGGACATCTCAATCATTGCAGTCTCTGCGGGTGGGGGCGGTCTTCGTTTTTGGCGCCATTCTTGGTCCTGGCCCACGATGGGAGGTGGCCTCTTGCCACCCTCTGGCACGCCCATAATGGCGTCCGCTCTGCCAGGGCGGGAAATCTTCCCAGATGGCGGGAATCGTCTCCCAGTGGCGGGAAACTCTGTGGATGGCGGGAAAAAGCTGCAGATGGCGGGCAACCGGCGGGAAACGACCCGTGATGGCGTCCGATGGCGGGGACCCTCCGGAATTGACGGGAGACTTCTTTTTACGGTACAGATAAACTTTTCTTCAGGCACGCAGTACCCGGTGGTTGCGGGCACATTATCCTGCCGACTACGCCAAAAGTTGACGCACCCCCTGGGCCATGTTCAGGGGATACCCGGAGCCGGATCTGGGTAGGGGTAATAGTCCTTGTGGCGGTGACCCGGTCCGTGCCCAGGGTGTCAAACTAAGTGGCAGTCTATGGCAGTAGATGTTAACTTGATCGACTACGCCACCCGTTGAGTGCGGCTTTGAAGCCGCCGCTGCAGAACAGTCCACTGAGGCCAGGTGTATAAGGATGTGCAGCGTGGTGGTATAACCCCCAACGGGAGGGGTATGGCCTCAGGGCAGCAGGTGAAGATGAGGGGGGTTGTGACGGTGCAGTAAGAAGAGTCAGAGTCAGGAGATGCAGTTTCAGGGGTTTTACTCACAAGTGTTCTCTCAGTCACTCTGGCCTTGAGTGACCACCCGAGCCGTGCTGCGTCCACCAGGTCCTGGACTCGGCTAACCCCCAGGCAGTTCTGGAGCGTGGTCCTGAGCTCCCTTCTCCCTCTCTGTCTCTGGCCATTCCCACCAGGGATCCACCTTTGGCCGGCTCCCTCGGGTCTCTTAGTGGTCAAACCTCCTCTGGGTTCCCTGACCCTATGCTTGGTGTGCCTTTCTGGTGGATTTGGTGAGGGTCGTGGCAAATCTTGACCACGACCTCCGGTTCCTGGCTGAGGATAAGTGGCCTCCACCAGTTCGGGTTCCGGTACCCGTGTCCGCCAACCCTTCACCCTTTTTGGTCTGATTCTGGGTTCTTAGGGTTCCCTCTGGTCTTCCACTCTGGGCCTTTCTTTCTCCTCTCTCCTCTGCAGGCTTGGCTCTGGAGCTGGGCCCAACTGGAGCCACAGCTCCCAGTCAGCCCTCCTGGCTGAGCTCCCCTGCTCAAAAGACCCTGTCCTAAGATGGTGCCCACCATATATACTCCCTCTATGTGTGAGCCCAGGTGACTAGCACCCAATGAGCTCCTAGCTTTACCCAGAGTACTCCCCCTATCTGCCCCTACACTACTGGGATGTTCCACCCCCCTCCCACTCCAGCCAGGGACAGACGCTGTCGTACCTGCACATATACTTGGTGGGAGTACCGTAGTTCTGTCCCCCGGAAATGGGATGTATGTAGTGCATGCAGCCTACTGAGCTCAGTCCCACACTCCATCCTTACCCGGGAGTGGAATACCACACCTCTGGAGTGAGGTGCAATACCCCTGTAGCAGCCGAGTCCTCAGGGTGCTACATTTACATATGGAGGACGTTTAGAATCAGCTGCGGCAGGGGAAGGGGATGGGGAGGGGGGTCCTGTAAGAATTTACCTGCGGGAATAAGAGGTTATGGCAGGGAAAGGAGCTTAGGAAGTGACAGTCAGAGGGGATATAAGTGTGGGGTGACCCCTCTGACTCCCACATTCCTGCCTTGTCCTTGTAGTGATTAATGACTTTGGTGTTGTCCCTTATATATCACTTTGCAGTCACCAGTGATCGCTCCGCACTGTGATCCTAAACTACAGTCTCATTTACCTTTTTGCAAACGCCCAGAAGGGGAGGAGTGACATCACACCCATGTGAGCAGATCCCGCCCACTTTTACTGCAGTCATAATGCGAGCTAGCTCTATTCTGTTTTCATGGAAATGTCAGCAGCTGCTCCCCCTAGTGTTTACAAGATGAAAACATCAAAACAGTTAAAATATTTTTTTCAGATTTTATACCATTAAAACCTTTTTAAATATATATGTGTATTTATATATAAATATAAATACTTTACAATTTTACAATTGTAAAAAAATTGCTGACACTTTCCCTTTAAAAGATCTAAAGACGCTCTGCTTCATGTGCCATTGTGACCAATCACAGCACAGATTATATTTTTTAAACTTTTCTTGAAAAACTGAAGCTGCTCCGTGATTGGAAATCATGTGGAAGGGTTCTCTTTTAGACATTTAGTTAGGTCCAAAGTATCAGTGACATGATGGATAGAACTGTGCAATGATGTCACAGAGGGCTTTGTGATGTCACCCCTGGGTATATTAGAAGCCTCGGCCCATCTGCAGCTTGTATCTCATTGACCATACCTTGGGGCTGAGTGACCTCTGGAGATGATGAGTATCACCCTATCATTTCTGTGCTTTACGTTGCTCTACCCCCCACATTACAGTACACTAAGGGCGAGTATGTTCTCATCAATATGGAGGTCACAAGGATCAGCTAATGAGAATATCGCCTCTTGCAGGACTTCTCATACTGGACACGTGACCGTCCGTCATATGAAAGTCCAACTGTAAATACTATTCCATGGACCCTGGAGGTGAATCCCAAACTTCTTCCTGATCTTCTCAATGGGATATTTCTGAAAGTTGCTTGATAATGTATCCATCACTGTATAATAACAAGGGCTCTCTGTTTGACTGGATTGGGTATAAATATACAGGACTTTATTATGTTTTTTTTCTTTATTATAGGATGACCCACTACCCGTGGATCTCAGGAGACGCACCTATCAAGCTTCCATCAATCTTCCTCTTTGGCTCTTCCGTGACGCAGTTTTTGCTGCGGTGATGACACTACTGACAGTACTAGAGTATTTGGCCTTAAGTCTTGTCCTGAGCAAGTGGGCAATGTCTGAACCTGGTGAAACAATCAGAAAACTCCTGAGAACAAACCCAATCTGAAGGAACAAAGTACTTGTAAGGAGCCGATTTGCATCCCTCAGATTCAGGAGCAAGACTCCAGGAGAACACCTGTCCTGCCCAATGGCAAATGTTCTACTCCATCCATGGCTCCTGCACCGCAGGATGCGAAAAAGGTTCCTAGTTGCAACTATAAAGTGGCGTTCAGTGATATTGTCTGGGTCAGAACGATCCCTCACAACAATATAGGAAGAAGAGCTCGAAGTTCCACGGAGCATAAAGAGAGGTTACTGATTTTTCAGAGAAGCCAACAACCCAGAATTCCAGAGCCAAGAGCACCAGAACCTAGAACACCTGAACCTACCATGTCAGAACCTAGAATGCCAGAGCCTGAAATGCCTACAACACCTCCACCCAAAATCAAGAGGAGAAGATGTTTCCTTAGATGTCTTAGAGGCGAGGAAGATTGAGAAGGCAACTGCTTGAACTTTCCCATTGCTCGTGTTTTCATCACAGGTTAGTCCTATACATGCTGTCTGATGGGCACCATCTTACTACATACAATGCAGCATTGCACCTGAAATCGAATGGATATTTTGTCACACACTTGCACTTTAGCACCTTATCATATGGCGCATATATCTATGAACGCTTTGCTAAGTATCACTGTCTAGTATGTGCTTCTGATGAACCTATTTTAGGAAAACGTGTCGAGGTTTGGCATACTATGTACTTGAGTTTGGCGTACTATGTGCTTGTTGGTAAATTCTATTGCCATCTATAATCTACTAGATATTATAATGTCTCTGGTGGGATGCCCCATGCCGAATTGTTGATAACTGACTATGAGCATTGTCCTCTATTTCTTATCTACTATGGTTACAGGTTGATGTGAAGAGAGCTGTGCCATTGGTAGCCATTTTTCTACTGATTTGTCAGTTATATTTATGTTAGTTTAGCAAATTTCTGCTTGTAGGGTCTAATGTTTTAGCATAGTGTATGTTCTGTGAGCTAAATTGTCATACTTATGCACTAGATAGATTATAAATTGTGATGCATATGTACTAGATAGATTATTAGTTTAATCTGTGATTTTTTAAATATTTTTTAACATCAGGAGACTCAAGAATCGCATCTTACAGAAGACAAGAAGCCTAAATGCCGAAGGGTGATGACCTGTTTATGGCCCACAGCTGGAGGATCATTACCTCTTGATGGCACAAAACTGGACAGAAGACAAAAACATTTGATGGCACACAGCCGGAGGGTGATGACCTATTGATGGCCATAGCCAGAGGGTCATTACCTGTTGATGGCACACAGCCGGATGGTCATTACCTGTTAATGGCGCACTGCCGGATGGTCATTACCTGATGATGGCACACAGCCGGAGGGTGATGACCTATTGATGGCCATAGCCAGAGGGTCATTACCTGTTGATGGCGCCCTGCTGGATGGTCATTACCTATTAATGGCACACAGCCGGAGGGTGATGACCAGTTGATGTCGCACTGCCGGATGGTCATTACCTGTTGATGGCACACAGCTGGAGGGTGATGACCAGTTGATGTCGCACGGCCGGATGGTCATTACCTGTTGATGGCACACAGCCGGACAGAGGATCATTACCTGTTGATGGCACACAGCCGGTCAGAGGATAAGATCTTTTGATTGCATACACCGGGTCCCTCCCTGATTACAAGGAACCCTGGGGAATACTGGTCATCTAAGCATGCCACACCTCCTGCCCCAGTCCTGGGAGGGGAGGAACCTGCCCTATATAAACTGGGTCTGGGGCGGGGTTAGAGAGTTCAGTTGAGTTCAGACACAGGGAAAGCTGCAACTAGGAGCTCTGTAGGAGCAGGAGTTGAAGACCAGGGGCTGGAGCTAAGCGGAGCTCGCCCCCGCCAGAAGAATACAAGAACCGGACACCGGAGTCCGAGGCTGCAAGGATCTTTAAGTCCAGCAGCAGAACCCAGCCGGCAGGGGATTCCAGGTCCTCTGGCCATAGAAGCCCGGAGGCTCGGTCACAAGCAAGGGACCAGCACCGCCATCGTGGAGCGGACGCTATTAAGAGGCCCCAAGTCACTGGCCATACGGGTGAGCACCACACGGTACGCTCAGGGACGTGGGCTACTTCTACCCGCTTACAGCAAGGTAGCCAGGAAGAGTGCAGACAGACGGGGAGGCCTACAACTCCACCTGGCCAGGGGAACTCCTGCCTGCTCACAGACTGACCAGGCCCCTTATGCTAGCCAGTACTCCCGGGAGGGTCTGCCTTAATATCATCAGTAAAGACCCTGAACTGCACTGCAAAGACTCTGAGTCGTTCCTGCTTTCTCACCGCATACAGCACTATTAGTACTGGGACTCCCGTGTACCATCACTCCCATCATCCACATTAACTGCCCTGAGGCTATACTTCTCTCGTGGGGAGTCATTCCATTCTTTGCTGCGCACACAACACCAGCCTCAGCGGTCTGCCTCGCAGCGGCGGTCCCCAATGACCACAATCCACGGGTGGCGTAGTCGTACAATTATCATACAGCTTGCCTGCCACCGGTTTGACCACCCTGGGCACGGACCGGGTCATCGCCACGGAGACTACCACCCCCAGCGATCCGGCTCCGGGTAATCCCACACACGTTCACATTAGGACCAGGGGGTGCGTCATTATTATAAATGTCTCTAGTGTGAGGCAGGGACTGGACGAGTGTTGGAGGGAGGTATATTCCCCCAGGACGTCCTTTAAGTATCCATGCAGCAGAATCTGCCGTATACTTCTGTTCTAGCAGTCAGACATTTCACTCTGCAGATCAAAGGCTCAACATTGTGTAAAACTACCACCGTATATAAGAGCACTCAGAATAAAAACTAGCGGCATGCCGTGCACTGCCCACGTCATGTGTACGGGATACAGGACCTGCAGGACCTGGTACGGCCATTATAGTTGATAGATTAATGATACCTGTGCAGATGAAGGGAAAAAAAATATGTGCAACAACAGGAGGAGAAAGTCTCAAAATGTAATTTCAAGAGTATAATAGAGAAATGGGAAACTTCTGGAGATGCAGATAAGTGGTACCAGGGCGAAACGTAAGTGTAGTCAGACAAGGGAAAAGTGCAAATGATCCAGCATAAAGGTTTGTTTAGTAGAAAAAATATTAAAACTTAGCTTTTATTAGCCATATAAAACACTGCTCCACAAAGAATACAGCAAATGTGCAACTATCATAGCTTACAGACCTACGCGTTTCAACAAATCATGTCTTAATTATGGCCCTACTACTAGAATGACAAAAAGGTATATATATATATATATATATATATATATATATATATATATATATATATATATATATATATATATATATATATATATATATATATATATATATATATATATATATACAGTACAGACCAAAAGTTTGGACACACCTTCTCATTTAAAGATTTTCTGTATTTTCATGACTATGAAAATTGTGCATTCACATTGCAGGCTTCAAAACTATGAATTAACACGTGTGGAATTATATACTTAACAAAAAAAAGTGTGAAACAACTGAAAATATGTCTTATATTCTAGGTTCTTCAAAGTAGCCACCTTTTGCTTTGATGACTGCTTTGCACACTCTTGGCATTCTCTTGATGAGCTTCAATAGGTAGTCACCGGAAATGGTCTTCCAACAATCTTGAAGGAGTTCCCAGAGATGCTTAGCACTTGTTGGCCCTTTTGCCTTCACTCTGCGGTCCAGCTCACCCCAAACCATCTCGATTGGGTTCAGGTCTGGTGACTGTGGAGGCCAGGTCATCTGGCGTATCACCCCATCACTCTCCATCTTGGTCAAATAGCCCTTACACAGCCTGGAGGTGTGTTTGGGGTCATTGTCCTGTTGAAAAATAAATGATGGTCCAACTAAACGCAAACCAGATGGAATAGCATGCCGCTGCAAGATGCTGTGGTAGCCATGCTGGTTCATTATGCCTTCAATTTTGAATAAATCCCGAACAGTGTCACCAGCAAAGCACCCCCACATCATCACACCTCCTCCTCCATGCTTCACGGTGGGAACCAGGCATGTAGAGTCCATCCGTTCACCTTTTCTGTGTCACACAAAGACACGGTGGTTGGAACCAAAGATCTCAAATTTGAACTCATCAGACCAAAGCACAGATTTCCACTGGTCTAATGTCAATTCTTTGTGTTCTTTAGCCCAAACAAGTCTCTTCTGCTTGTTGCCTGTCCTTAGCAGTGGTTTCCTAGCAGTTATTTTACCATGAAGGCCTGCTGCACAAAGTCTCCTCTTAACAGTTGTTGTAGAGATGTGTCTGCTGCTAGAACTCTGTGTGGCGTTGACCTGGTCTCTAATCTGAGCTGCTGTTACCTGCGATTTCTGAGGCTGGTGACTCGGATAAACTTATCCTCAGAAGCAGAGGTGACTCTTGGTCTTCCTTTACTGGGGCGGTCCTCATGTGAGCCAGTTTCTTTGTAGCGCTTGATGGTTTTTGCAACTGCACTTGGGGACACATTCAAAGTTTGCCCAATTTTTCGGACTGACTGACCTTCATTTCTTAAAATAATGATGGCCACTCGTTTTTCTTTACTTAGCTGCTTTTTTCTTGCCATAATACAAATTCTAACAGTCTATTCAGTAGGATTATCAGCTGTGTATCCACCAGACTTCTGCACAACACAACTGATGGTCCCAACCCCATTTATAAGGCAAGAAATCCCACTTATTAAACCTGACAGGGCACACCTGTGAAGTGAAAGACATTTCTGGTGACTACCTCTTGAAGCTCATCAAGAGAATGCCAAGAGTGTGCAAAGCAGTCATCAAAGCAAAAGGTGGCTACTTTGAAGAACCTAGAATATAAGACATATTTTCAGTTGTTTCACACTTTTTTGTTAAGTATATAATTCCACATGTGTTAATTCATAGTTTTGATGCCTTCAGTTTGAATGTACAATTTTCATAGTTATGAAAATACAGAACAATCTTTAAATGAGAAGGTGTGTCCAAACTTTTGGTCTGTACTGTATATCCACGTGCCTGTATGACCTCCCTACAAAGCCTGGGCATGCTCCTGATGATGTTGCGGATGGTCTCCTGTGGGATCTCCTCCCAGACCTGAACTAAAGCATCCGCCAACTGTGGTGCAACGTGACGTTGGCGGATGGAGCGAGACATGATGTCCCAGATGTGCTCAATCGGATTCAGGTCTGGGGAACGGGCGGGCCAGTCCATAGCTTCAATGCCTTCATCTTGCAGGAACTGCTGACACACTCCAGCCTCATGAGGTCTGGCATTGTCCTGCATTAGGAGGAACCCAGGGCCAACCGCACCAGCATATGGTCTCACAAGGGGTCTGAGGATTTCATCTCGGTACCTAATGGAAGTCAGGCTAGCTCTGGCGAGCACATGGAGGGCTGTGCGGCCCTCCAAAGAAATGCCACCCCACACCATTACTCACCCACTGCCAAACCGGTCATGCTGAAGGATGTCGCTCTCCACGGCGTCTCCAGACTCTGTCACGCCTGTCACATGTGCTCAGTGTGAACCTGCTTTCATCTGTGAAGAGCACAGGGCGCGAGTGGCGACTTTTCCAAACCTGGTGTTCTGTGGCAAATGCCAAGCATCCTGCATGGTGTTGGGCTGTGAGCACAACCCCTATCTGTGGACGTCGGGCCCTCATACCACCCTCATGGAATCGGTATCTAACCGTTTGTGCAGACACATGCACATTTGTGGCCTGCTGGAGGTCATTTTGCAGGGCTCTGGCAGTGCTCCTCCTGTTCCTCCTTGCACAAAGGCGGCGGTAGCGGTCCTGCTGCTGGGTTGTTGCCCTCGTATGGCCCCCTCCACATCTCCTGGTGTACTGGCCTGTCTCCTGGTAGCGCCTCCTGCCTCTGGACACAGCCAACCTTCTTGCCACAACTCGCATTGATGTGCCATCCTGGATGAGCTGCACTATCTGAGCAACTTCTGTGGGTTGTAGAGTCTGTCTCATGCTACCACGAGTGTGAAAGCACAACCAACATTCAAAAGTGACCAAAACATCAGCCAGAAAGCATTGGTACTGAGATGTGGTCTGTGGTTCCCACCTGCAGAACCACTCCTTTATTGAGGGTGTCTTGATAATTGCCAATAATTTCCATTTATCATCTATTCCATTTGCACATCAGCATGTGAAATTGATTGTCAATCAGTGTTGCTTCCTAAGTGGACAGTTTGATTTCACAGAAGTTTGATTTACTTGGAGTTATATTCTGTTGTTTTAAGTGTTCCCTTTATTTTTGGAGCTGTGTATATAGATACATACAGTGAGTACGGAAAGTATTCAGACTCCTTTAAATTTTTCACTCTTTGTTTCATTGCAGCCATTTGATAAATTCTAAAAAGTTCATTTTTTTCTCTTTAAAGTACACTCTGCACCCCATCTTGACTGAAAAAAACAGCAATGTAGAATTTTTTTGCAAATTTATTAAAAAAGAAAAACTGAAATATCACATGGTCATAAGTATTCAGATCCTTTGCTCAGACACTCATATTTAAGTCACATGCTATCCATTTCCTTGTGATCCTCCTTGAGATGGTTCTACTCTTTCAATGGAGTCCAAATGTGTTTAATTAAACTGATAGGACTTGATTTGGAAAGGCACACACCTGTCTATATAAGACCACACAGCTCACAGTGCATGTCAGACCAAATGAGAATCATGAGCTCAAAGGAACTGCCCAAGGAGCTCAGAGACAGAATTGTGGCAAGGCACACATCTAGCCAAGGTTATAAAAGAATTTCTGCATTATTCAAGGTTCATAAGAGCACAGTGGCCTCCATAATCCTTAAATGGAAGAAGTTTGGGACCACCAGAAGTCTTCCTAGACCTGGCCGTCCTGCCAAACTGAGCAATCGTGGGAGAAGAGCCTTGGTGAGAGAGGTAAAGAAGAACCCCAAGATCACTGTGGCTGAGCTCCAGAGATGCAGTAGGGAGATGGGAGAAAGTTCCACAAAGTCAACTATCACTGCAGCCCTCCACCAGTTGGGCCTTTATGGCAGAGTGGCCAGATGGAAGCCTCTTCTCAGTGCAAGACATATGAAAGCCCGCATAGAGTTTGCTCAAAAACACATGAAGGACTCCCAGACTATGAGAAATAAGATTCTCTGGTCTGATGAGACAAAGATAGAACTTTTTGGTGATAATTCTAAGTGGTATGTGTGGAGAAAACCAGGCACTGCTCATCACCTGCCTAATACAATCCCAACAGTGAAACATGGTGGTGGCAGTTGTTAGAACCCTCCTGTTAGATTTTTCTATTTTGTGGTCACGTGACCTTCTGCCTATTTATTCCAGCTCCGCCCTTCAGGCTTTGCTGGACTTCAGTGTTACTTTGACTCTTAATCTAGCCAGGTGCTTTGTACCTACTGTATCTCTCTAGTTTGTTTGGTCCTTGGACCACTAAGTACTTTTGTCTGTTTGTCTTCTTCTGCTACTACTTCTGCCAGGAGGTGTCCAATTTTGTCCCAGTCCTTAGTTCTTTTAGGGACCCCTCCCTTTATCTATAGGTCTGCGTTCAGACTAGCCGCGGACGAAGGCGGGTCTGTTCACAAGGAACAGGTTGCGCACTGCATCGTAGGGAATCAGCTTAGTCCTATTGTATGGACAGATTTCCTCTTTCCTTAGTTCTTGTAGCAGATCATAACAGCAGTATCATGCTATGGGTGTGTTTTTCAGCTGCAGGGACAGGACGACTGGTTGCAATTGAAGGAAACATGAATGCAGCCAAGTACAGAGATATCCTGGATGAAAACCTCTTCCAGAGTGCTCTGCACCTCAGACTTGGCCAAAGGTTCACCTTCCAACAAGACAATGACCCTAAGCACACAGCTAAAATAACAAAGGAGTGGCTTCAGAACAACTATGTGACCATTCTTGACTGGCCCAGCCAGAGCCCTGACCTAAACCCAATTGAGCATCTTTGGAGAGACCTGAAAATGGCTGTCCACCAACGTTTACCATTCATCCTGACGGAACTGGAGAGGATCTGCAAGGAAGAATGGCAGAGGATCCCAAAATGCAGGTGTGAAAAACTTGTTGCATCATTTCCAAGAAGACTCATGGCTGTACTAGCCCAAAAGGGTGCTTCTACTCAATACTGAGCAAAGGGTCTGAATACTTATGCCCGTGTGATATTTCAGTTTTTCTTTTTTATTAAATCTGCAAAAATTTCTACATTTCTGTTTTCTTTCAGACAAGATGGGGTGCAGAGTGGACTTTAATGAGAAAAAAATGAACTTTTTAGAATTTACCAAATGGCTGCAATGAAACAAAGAGTGAAAAATGCAAAGGGGTCTGAATACTTTCCGTACCCAGTGTACATGCATGGAACTAAATGCAGAATTATATTTCTTAATAGTGCAGTATCAGATCCTGTCTTGAATTTAACCCCTGTGGTATCCAATGTGAAAATCCACAGGGACTCCCGGTACAGAAGTTTGCACTTATGATCCCCCCCTCGTGTGGATCTATATACCTTCTCTATCTCCATATATTTAAAGAATGAGGTGTCACCTTTATGAACTCTCGCAAAATGCCTCGATACTGCTGATGTATATATGGCTTCCAAATTAATCGCATCAGAAAGATGTCTTCTGATACGGACTTTCAGCGCACCTGTGGTACAACCCACATAGTGGACCTTACACAAGGTGCATTCTATAAGGTATATAACCCCTGATGAATTACAATTGAGGAAATCATGAATTTTATATTCTCTATCATTACTTAAGGACATAAAACTATCTGTTTTAACTGCATGTAGACACGCTTTGCACCGATTGGCTCCACATCTGAAGAAACCTTTTGTACTGAGCCAATTTGGTTGTACAGTATTAGTCTCACTGGTGTATAAGCTAGGAGAAAGGATGGTTCCCAGAGCGGGCGCTTTCCTGGCTACAAAGCGGATGTCATTAGAAAGTAGGTTTTTTAGTTTCTTGTTCTGATATATAATAGGGTTATACTTTTTAATTCTAGATGTAATTTTATTATACTGAGGACTATAGGTGGTAGAAAACGTTACCCTAGTATCCAATGTGTTAATGTTATTTTTCTGTTTATTTCGGAGTATATCTTTCCGATTTATATTGGAGACAATTCTACTCGCTTTTCTTAAAGACCACTCGGGATAGCACCTATTGGATAGTCTGTTACACATTTTTTCTGATTCCTTCTGAAAAGTGATGTTATCTGAACAATTTCGTATTGTTCGTATTAGCTCACCGTAAGGGATATTTCTCTTAATATGTGGCGGATGACAACATTTAGCTGATAGAATAGAATTTGAGGCTGTAGATTTTCTGTGGGGATTAATTTTGGCCAATTCTTTCTCCTTGGTAGCCTCAAGTTCGAGATCCAAAAAAGTAATTTTGGATGAATGGTAGAACTAAGTGAATTTAAGATTAAAATGATTGCAGTCGATGCACTGTACAAATTGTACCACCTCCTCCTGTGTGCCCCCCACACCAGGAGGAGGTCATCAATAAATCTACCGTACCACACAATGTGTCCACTATATGTGTTATCATTATGGTAAATGAAAAGCTCCTCCACCTACACATCACTATGTTCACTAGCGAACGAGAAAATTTACTGCCCATGCTGACTCCTCTATTCTGTAAAAAAAAAAACTTTTATCAAAGCTAAAATAATTACGCTCTAAGAGGAACTGTACTGCTATGACCAGAAATTCTTTTATTTCTATAGTGTACGAACTGTATGTGTCAAGGTGGTAGGTTAAACATGCTAAAGCAATATGGTGTGGAATTGAGGGGGTATAATGCCACCACATCACAGGACAATCATCCAAAGTTTTTTGGCCATTCAAATTTATCAAAAATGGTCACTATGAATTTTGAATCCCTAATGTAACTCGGAGTTTCCTGAACCAGAGGCTGTAGGTAAAAATCCATCCAGGCACTTAATTTTTCACCATGGGAACCAATCCCCACCACTATGGGTCTTAACCCCTTTACAGCCCAGGGCGTACCAATACGTACAGTACAGACCAAAAGTTTGGACACACCTTCTCATTTAAAGATTTTTCTGTATTGTCTATGAAAATTGTACATTCACACTGAAGGCAGCATAACTATAAATTAACACATGTGGAATTATATAGTTAACAAAAAAATGTGAAACAACTGAAAATATGTCTTATATTCTAGGTTCTTCAAAGTAGCCACCTTTTGCTTTGATGACTGCTTTGCACACTCTTGGCATTCTCTTGATGAGCTTCGCTGTAATCGGACCGACCCAAAGAATAAAGTCGTCTAATCACTTATACTGCACAAGGAACGGTGTAAAAAATAAACTCTAGGGTTAGGGTTGTGCTAGGGTTGGGATTTTTTTCAAAAGCACAAAAAAAAAAGATGACGATATGGCGACTACTGTTGAGCACAAGTGCTCGCTACTTGAGTTTGCATCGGGTGCTCGGGTATGCATTGAGTATCGCGGGTGCTCGAGACTCTGCCCCATATGCTTCACAGTCAAAAAAAACATGCGGGGATTGCCTGCCATGCACCAGCAATCCCTGCATGTTTGTTTTGGGTGTCTAATAACCGTGAAACATGTGGGCAGGACTCGAGCATGTCACACGAGCACGTGCGGTACATGGTGCATACCCGAGTACCCGATGCAAACTCAAGCGTGACATGGCGTCCGCCCTCAATTCCAGCAAATTTTGCGTTCAAAAAGTCACACAGTGCTCCTTCCCTTCTGAACTCTGCCGTGCACCCAAACACTGTATTTTCCCCACATATAGGGTATTGGTGTACTCAGGAGAAATTGCAAAAAGTTTTTGGGGTCTATTTTCTCCTCTTACCCTTGTGAAAATGAAAAAATTGGGGCTAAAACATAATTTTTTTATTTTCATGGCTCCATGTTATAAACTTCTGTAAAGGTTCTCTGAGGGGTCTAGTTTCCAAAATGGTGTCACTTGTGGGGGGTTTCCACTGTTTAGTCACATCAGGGGCTCCCCAAACACAACATGGCGTCCGCTAATTATTCAAGCAAATTTTACTTTCAAAAAGTCAAATGGCGCTCCTTCCCTTCCGAACCCTGCCGTACGCCTAAACAGTGGTTTTTCCCCACATATGGGGTATCTGTGTGGTCAGGGGAAATTGCACAACAAATTTTGGGGTCCATTTTTTCCTGTTAACCCTGTGAAAATAAAAAAAATTGGGTCTAAAGTAACATTTTTGTGAAAAAAGTTAAATGTTAATTTTTTTCTTTCACATTCCAAAAATTTCTGTGAAGCACTTGAAGGGTTAATACATTTTTTGAATGTGGTTTTGAGCACCTTGGGGGTGCAGATTTTAGAGTGGTGTTACTTTTGGGTATTTTCTGTCATAAAGACCCCTCAAAGTGACTTCAAATGTGATGTGGTCCCTAAAAAAATGGTTTTGTAAATTTTGTTGGAAAAATGAGAAATCTTTGGTCAACTTTTAACCCTTATAGCTCTCTAATAAAAAAAAAATTTGGTTCCAAAATTGTGCTGATGTAAAGAAGATATGTGGTAAATGCGATTTATTAACTATTTTGTGTGACATATCTCTCTGATTTAAGGGCATAAAAATTAAAATTTTGAAAATTGCTAATTTTCAAAAATTTTCGCCAAATTTCAGTTTTTGTCACAAATAAAGGCAAGTGTTATCGGAGAAATTTTACAACAATCATGAAGTACAATATGTCACGAAAAAACATTCTCAGAATCAGGGGGATCCGTTGAAGCGTTCCAGAGTAATTACCTCATAAAGTGACAGTGGTCAGAATTGTAAAAATTGGCCTGGTCATTAATGTGCAAACCACCTTGGGTAGTAAAGGGGTTAAAGGTGGTGGGAAAATATTTTTATGTATTTTTGGCAGCGAATGGTAAACTGGAACAATTGGGTGATCTACGTATAAATATTCCATTAATTTTTTTTTTAGGGCCCCTCAGTGCAAACCTTCGTTTAATAGATTATACATAGCAGCATTAAACTCAACAGTAGGATCTCTAGCTAACTCCAAATAAACATCCCTATTTTCTAAATCCATCAAATTCAATTTTTTATACAATCCTGCATTCAGTGCTATAGTGCCACCTTTATCCGCTGAGCGGACTAGTATGTCTGAATTATCCTTTAATTTTTTCAGAGCGTCTTTTTCTCTATATGTCAGATTAGAGTCCAAATGATTAGTAGAAGATAATTCATTCTTTAATTCCACTAGTTCTTTTTCAATTAAGTCCTGGAACTGATCCAGAACCAATGGTCTGGACTGAAGTGGGTAAAAGAAAGGATTACCAGCCCGAAAGTCGTCATTTAAATTTACATTTGGAATTAAAGATTCCGTCTCGAATTGTTTCATTTGTAATAAAGACTGTTGTTCTGTGAATAATAACATGGAATCCTGGCTTGTCCTAGGAGAAACTTCTTCTGAAGCTGTATTCTGTGGATTTTTCATGTCCATAAAATGACATCGGATGGTGAGGTTACGTGCTAGTTTGTTAACATCCAGAATTGTTCTGAAAATGTCGAATTCGTTAGAAGGTGAAAAGCTCAGGCCTTTAGCCAGGAGAGAAATTTGACTCTCAGATAAGATGTAGCTAGAGAGATTCCAAACAGGTGACTCTAATAATGGCGTTTTTTGCTCTGTGTCGGGTACTTGTTTGCATTTACGCTTACGTCCCGCCCTTGTGTGACCCGCCACTAGCTGTTTCAGTAGCGGCTAGCCCTCCCTGGGAAAGGGGTGTACTCGGACGGCGGGCCCAGTTGGTAGAATGGGGATGCAGTCGCGGCCTCGGCCCGGTCTGTGCCCAGGGTGCACACATTAAAAATAGGGGCCAGTTGATGAGTGGCAATTATGAGTGGATAAACTACTACGCCACCTGTGGTGTCTGGTGATGCGCCACCAGCGCTGCTGCAGTCCTCTGAGGCGGGATGTTGTGGCAGCCGATGGTAGTACTACTCCCCACAGGCAGAGCAGGGCCTCAGGGCAGAGGAAAAAGGAGGATGAGGGGAGTCGTAGTAGGTGCAGTGGCGCGGTGTGGTGTCGCGCTGCAATAATGGACCGGAGGCAAAGGATGTAGTCTTCCAAGCTTTACTCACGTTGTTAGAGGTCAGCTGCAAGTCTTCTCCTTGCTCCTCATGGCGTGCTGTGGCCACCAGAGAAGGGGGTTCGGCACACCCCGGTAGTTCAGGTGCGTCTATCAGGACCCCCAGCACCAGCGTGTTCCTAGAAATCTCCCCCTTGGGCCTCTCCTGTCTGTGTGCGGTGCGTGTTGCAAGGCTGGGTCTCCCTCTGGCTATACACAGAACAAGGGCACGGGTGGCGACTCCGCTCCGTCCGTTACCCGGTGGGAACCACTTAGCCTCTGGGATTTTCCGACTGAGACGTGAAGTAACAAAGTCAGATATCGGGGGCCGGTACCCCTCTTGCAGCAGGAGTCCCTCTGACTAGGCCAGAATGGAGAGTACAGGTGGCGTATGCCGCTCCGTCCGTATTCCCTGGGATCCTTTTGCCTGCGGAGCTCTCCTCCTCAGCTCCCCTTCAGGCCTTCTTAAGCAGGGACCTTGACCGGGTAGAGACCTCCGTTAACTCTATCCCGCTCCTCGTCTCAAGGCCAGAAAACGGGGACAGTGCATCTCCAGCACGCTGCAGGCTCCTACACAAGGCCACTGCCAGCTGTGAAGACCACAATCAAACAACCTTGAACTTAAGATGGCTGGCTATTAAATATGTACTGTATCTACAAGTGTAACCTAAAAGTGCATCCTCCACCCTCACCCACTACATGGTTCCCCCTATCTTTGGTTCCCTCATCTCCATTATCCTGCTAGGGCAGCACCCTAGTGCATACTAGCCCCCCATAGGACAGGAGTGTGTAGTGTTGAGTGATGAGGTGGGGTCCTGACAGGTACTCCATCCTTACCTGGGAGAGGAGATACAACACCTCTTTCACAAGATGCAGTACCCCCCTGTGGCGACCGAACCTTCAGGGGCGCCACATTCCCCCCTCGTGAAACACTGCACGTCCGCGGGCTGCAAAGAGAGCAAAACATGGTACAGACTTTTTATATGCTTTTTCACAACAATCAACAATCTTCCCATTATGGGAGGCTCTGATTCTTAAACGTTGCAGATAAATAGTACAAAAGTATAAAAACATCAAAGAGACATTATGCATGTAGACAGCTTGGTAGGAAAATAGAAAAAGAGGCAGTTCAGCAGCAAGAGGGACCTGTCCCAAACCCTCAACGTAGGCCCTGGGGTGGCTGCAGGGCATGGAGATCCTGTGTTGGACCTCCAGGAGAGCCACTCCAGACAGGTTTTGCTTCTGAGGTCTGAGGTAGAAGTAGAAGTGGGTTTTGTATAAAACCAATAGGGAGTACCTAAATAGATGCATAACTATATACAATAGAGTCTGTCTACAGCCAGTCCGCAGGGACAAATGTCTCTCTTAACCGGGAGGAAAACATGGTAATAAACATAAACAATCAACAAGTCAACTCAAAGGTACAGCCTCCGGGGCCACTTAGTCCAGGTACCTCCACCTAGGGAAAGGCTCGTTCTTGCTCACGGAGCCATACCGGTCCCCTACCGGCAGGTGCGCAGAGGCCTCACCCTGGAATACTCTATGCACATCCAGGGCGTAACACCCACGCTCCCCATGGTGGCGGGTGTACGACACCAAGTCACCCGGGTAGAGATTCCGGCCAGGGTCATCCCTCCTCAGTTGTGGCTCGAAGTCTCTGCGGTTCACAAATACGTCCTGAGCAAACTGGGGACTCCTGATGAAGCCCCACCCCGCCTCCTGGTGGAAGCGGACGATCAGCCCTTCCTCCCGGGGGCTTGGATGGGCTGCCTCCTCCTGGCAGGCCTTGGACTTGGCTGCCTTAGCGCACACCTCCAGGCGCTCGCAGCGTACCCGCCTCTCCCGCCGCTCCTTGTCCAGCTGGAGGAGCTCCTTCCGGCAGAAGTCCTTACGCCTCCGCGCTTCCGCCCGGGTCTCCTGGGGGAAGCCCATTAGGTCCCCCCTGGTTGTCCCAGACCATCTCCTCCGCCGCCGGGCAGGTAACCAGAGGCGCTGGCAGAGGCGACAGCAGGGGTTGCTGCAGGTCCTTCGGTGACGCAGACCAGTCAGGGTTGGGGCAGGTAGTGTCCCCACTAAGCACAGGCTCTTCTAGGCCGGGAGTCGGGAGGCATTGCAGGCCTCCGGCGGAGAACGACACGTGGTCTTCCATCTACGGAGCGAAGATCTGCTCCCAAACAACGGCGCCCGGGGACAGGGGTGC
This sequence comes from Phyllobates terribilis, assembly GCF_046119375.1. Taxonomy (NCBI): domain Eukaryota; kingdom Metazoa; phylum Chordata; class Amphibia; order Anura; family Dendrobatidae; genus Phyllobates; species Phyllobates terribilis. The sequence continues at coordinate 572,596 of NW_027362876.1, read as the reverse complement.
CGGAATTAGATCCACCAGGGCCTCCGTGCGTCTCTCATCCGGGACAGGGGTTTGTATCTTACCCAGTCCTGGGCTGCACGCGGCCTCTGAGGTTTCTTCCTCCTGGGTTGCTGCTCTGCTTTCTTGGCTTGCAGCACCTTGGCGGCGGGACCGGATCTTCTGCAGCACCTCCTCTCTCCATGTCTCCATGCTGCGGACACCGCACACTGGGCATCTGCGACCCTCCGGGTCAGGTCCTGTGACTCCACTCGGAGGAACTCGGCCTCCTCCGGGGTCAGGTGAATCCCCCGTATTCCGAGCGAGGCAGCAGTTGGTGGGGCGGCATTGGAGTATCTTTCCTGCGCTGTTTCCATCCTCGCTGCTGGGTGTGGAGTCTCTAGGATTGTTGTGGCCACACCTTGTTGTTGCTTACTCCTCCTTCTCTTGGGGCGGCTACAGGGCGGCTGGCTGACAGGCACTCCCTGGGACATCCCATACGTCTTCATGGACACTACCTCGCGGACAGTCTCTAATGCAAGGGGCGGTCCTAGCTGTTGGCGCCATGGGGGAAGCCAGACCCACGATGGGAGGTGCTGGGTGGTTGTCCTTTTTGCACACAATGGCGTCCGTTCTTCTTGGGCGGGCGCCATCTTGGGTGTTAAAGACAGTCTGTTGTAAAGGCGCGCAGTACCGCGCTGGCAATGGGAATCACTTCTTCCGTTGCTGCGGGCACGCAATCCTGCCGACTACGCCAGTGATGTTTGACCCGCCACTAGCTGTTTCAGTAGCGGCTAGCCCTCCCTGGGAAAGGGGTGTACTCGGACGGCGGGCCCAGTTGGTAGAATGGGGATGCAGTCGCGGCCTCGTCCCGGTCCGTGCCCAGGGCGTACACATTAAAAATAGGGGCTAGTTGATGAGTGGCAATTATGAGTGAATAAACGACTACACCACCTGTGGTGTCTGGTGATGCGCTACCAGCGCTGCTGCAGTCCTCTGAGGCGGGATGTTGTGGCAGCCGACAGTAGTACTACTCCCCACAGGCGGAGCAGGGCCTCAGGGCAGAGGAAAAAGGAGGATGAGGGGAGTCGTAGTAGGTTCAGTGGTGCGGTGTGGTGTCCCGCTGCAATAATGGACCGGAGGCAATGGATGTAGTCTTCCAAGCTTTACTCACGTTGTTAGAGGTCAGCTGCAAGGCTTCTCCTTGCTCCTCACGGCGTGCTGCGGCCACCAGAGAAGGGGGTTCGGCACACCCGGGTAGTTCAGGTTTGTCTATCAGGTCCCCCAGCACCAGCCTGTTATCTCCCCCTTGGGCCTCTCCTGTCCGTGTGCAGTGCGTGTTGCAAGGCTGGGTCTCCCTCTGGCTATACACAGAACAAGGGCACGGGTGGAGACTCCGCTCCGTCCGTTACCCGGTGGGAGCCACTTAGCCTCCGGGGTTTTCCGACTGAGACATGAAGTAACAAAGTCAGATATCGGGGGCCGGTACCCCTCTTGCAGCAGGAGTCCCTCTGACTAGGCCAGAATGGAGAGTACAGGTGGCGTATGCCGCGCCGTCCGTATTCCCTGGGATCCTTTTGCCTGCGGAGCTCTCCTCCTCAGCTCCCCTCCAGGCCTTCTTAAGCAGGGACCTTGACCGGGTAGAGACCTCCGTTAACTCTATCCTGCTCCTCGTCTCAAGGCCAGAGCACGAGGACCGTGCATGTCCAGCACGCTGCAGGCTCCTACACAAGGCCACTGCCAGCTGTGAAGACCACAATCAAACAATCTTGAACTTAAGATGGCTGGCTATTAAATATGTACTGTATCTGCAAGTTTAACCTAAAAGTGCGTCCTCTACCCTCACCCACTACATGGTTCCCCCTATCTTTGGTTCCCTCATCTCCATTATCCTGCTGGGGCAGCACACTAGTGCATACTAGCCCCCCATAGGACAGGAGTGTGTAGTGTTGAGTGATGAGGTGGGGTCCTGACAGGTGCTCCATCCATACCTGGGAGAGGAGATACAACACCTCTTTCACAAGATGCAGTACCCCCCTGTGGCGACCGAACCTTCAGGGGTGCCACATTTACCCCTGGTGAAACACCGCACGTCCGCGGGCTGCAAAGAGAGCAAAACATGGTACAGATTTTTTATATGCTTTTTCACAACAATCAACAATCTTCCCATTATGGGAGGCTCTGATTCTTAAACGTTGCAGATAAATAGTACAAAAGTATAAAAACATCAAAGAGACATTATGCATGTAGACAGCTTGGTAGGAAAATAGAAAAAGAGGCAGTTCAGCAGCAAGAGGGACCTGTCCCAAACCCTCAACGTAGGCCCTGGGGTGGCTGCATGGCATGGAGATCCTGTGTTGGACCTCCAGGAGAGCCATTCCAGACAGGTTTTGCTTCTGAAGTCTGAGGTAGAAGTAGAAGTGGGTTTTGTATAAAACCAATAGGGAGCACCTAAATAGATGCATAACTATATACAATAGAGTCTGTCTACTGCCAGTCCGCAGGGACAAATGTCTCTCTAAACCGGGAGGAAAACATGGTAATAAACATAAACAATCAACAAGTCAACTCAAAGATACAGCCTCCGGGGCCGCTTAGTCCAGGTACCTCCACCTAGGGAAAGGCTCGTTCTTGCTCACGGAGCCAGACCGGTCCTCTACCGGCAGGTGCGCAGGGGCCTCACCCTGGAATACTCTATGCACATCCAGGGCGTACCACCCACGCGCCCCATGGTGGCGGGTGTACGACACCAAGTCACCCGGGTAGAGATTCCGGCCAGGGTCATCCCTCCTCAGTTGTGGCTCGAAGTCTCTGCGGTTCACAAATACATCCTGAGCAAACTGGGGACTCCTGATGAAGCCCCACCCCGCCTCCTGGTGGAAGCGGACGATCAGCCCTTCCTCCCGGGGGCTTGGATGGGCTGCCTCCTCCTGGCAGGCCTTGGAATTGGCGGCCTTAGTGCGCACCTCCAGGCGCTCACAGCGTACCCGCCTCTCCCGCTGCTCCTTGTCCAGCTGGAGGAGCTCCTTGCGGCAGAATTCCTTACGCCTCCGTGCTTCCGCCCGGGTCTCCTGGGGGAAGCCCATGAGGTCCCCCCTGGTTGTCCCAGACCATCTCGTCCGCCGCCGGGCAGGTAACCAGTGGCGCTGGCTGTTGCGACAACAGGGGTTGCTGCAGGTCCTTCGGTGACGCGGACCAGTCCGGGTTGGGGCAGGTGGTGTCCCCACTAAGCACAGGCTCTTCTAGGCCGGGAGTCGGGAGGCATTGCAGGCCTCCGGCGGAATATGACACGTAAGCCTCCAGCTCCGGAGCGAAGATCTGCTCCCAAACAACGGCGCCCAGGGACAGGGGTGCCGGCATTAGATCGACTAGGGCCTCCGTGCGTCTCTCACCTGGGACAGGGGTTTGTATCTTACCCAGTCCTGGGCTGCACGCGGCCTCTGAGGTTTCTTCCTCCTGGGTTGCTGCTCCGCTTTCTTGGCTTGCAGCACCTTGGAGGCGGGACAGGATCTTCTGCAGCACCTCCTCTCTCCATGCTGCGGACACCGTACGCTGGGCCTCCACAACCCTCCGGGTCAGGTCCTATGACTCCACTCGGAGGAACTTGGCCTCCTCCGGGGTCCGGTGAATCCCCCATATTCTGAGCGAGGCAGCAGTTGGTGGGGCGGCATCGGTGCATCTCTCTTGCGCTGCTTCCATCCTCGCTGCTGGGTGTGGAGTCTCTAGGATTGTTGTGGTCACACCTTGTTGTTGCTTACTCCTCCTTCTCTTAGGGCGGCTCCAGGGTGGCTGGCTGACAGGCAGCCCTTAGGACGTCCCATCAGTCTTGACAGACACTACCTCGTGGACAGTCTCTAATGCAAGGGCCGTTCCTAGCTATTGGCACCATGGGGGAAGCCAGACCCACAATGGGAGGTGCTGGGTGGTTGTCCTTTTTGCACACAATGGCGTCCGTTCTTCTTGGGCAGGCGCCATCTTGGGTGTTAAAGACAGTCTGTTGTAAAGGCGCACAGTACCCGCTGGCAATGGGAATCACTTCTTCCGTTGCTGCGGGCACGCAATCCTGCCGACTACGCCAGTGATGTTTGACCCGCCACTAACTGTTTCAGTAGCGGCTAGCCCTCCCTGGGAAAGGGGTGTATTCGGACGGCGGGCCCAGTTGGTAGAATGGGGATGCAGTAGCGGCCTCGGCCAGGTCCGTGCCCAGGGCGCACACATTAAAAATAGGGGCTAGTTGATGAGTGGCAATTATGAGTGGATAAACGACTACGCCACCTGTGGTGTCTGGTGATGCGCCACCAGCGCTGCTGCAGTCCTCTGAGGCGGAATGTTGTGGCTGCCGACTGTAGTACTACTCCCCAAAGGCGGAGCAGGGCCTCAGGGCAGAGGAAACAGGAGGATGAGGGGAGTCATAGTAGGTGCAGTTGTGCGGTGTGGTGTCCCGCTGCAATAATGGACCTGAGGCAATGGATGTAGTTTTCCAAGCTTTACTCACGTTGTTAGAGGTCAGCTGCAAAGCTTCTCCTTGCTCCTCACGGCGTGCTGCGGCCACCAGAGAAGGGAGTTCGGCACACCCCGGTAGTTCAGGTGCTTCTATCAGGACCCCCAGCACCAGTGTGTTCCTAGAAATCTCCCCCTTGGGCCTCTCCTGTCCGCGTGCGGTGCGTGTTGCAAGGCTGGGTCTCCCTCTTGCTATACACAGAACAAGGGCACAGGTGGCGACTCCGCTCCGTCTGTTATCCGGTGGGAACCACTTAGCCTTCAGGCTTTTCCGACTGAGACGTGAAGTAACAAAGTCAGATATCGGGGGCCGGTACCCCTCTTGCAGCAGGAGTCCCTTTGACTAGGCCAGAATGGAGAGTACAGGTGGTGTATGGCGGTCCGTCCGTATTTCCTGGGATCCTTTTGCCTGCGGAGCTCTCCTCCTTAGCTGCCCTCCAGGCCTTCTTAAGCAGGGACCTTAACCGGGTAGAGACCTCCGTTAACTCTATCCTGCTCCTCGTCTCAAGGCCAGAGCACGAGGACCGTGCATGTCCAGCACGCTGCAGGCTCCTACACAAGGCCACTGCCAGCTGTGAAGACCACAATCAAACAACCTTGAACTTAAGATGGCTGGCTATTAAATATGTATCTACAAGTGTAACCTAAAAGTGCGTCCTCCACCCTCACCCACTACATGGTTCCCCCTATCTTTGGTTCCCCCATCTCCATTATCCTGCTGGGGCAGCACACTAGTGCATAATAGCCCCCCATAGGACAGGAGTGTGTAGTGTTGAGTGATGAGGTGGGGTCCTGACAGGTGCTCCATCCTAACCTGGGAGAGGAGATACCACACCTCTTTCACAAGATGCAGCACCCCCTTGTGGCGACCGAACCTTCAGGGGCGCCACATTCCCCCCTGGTGAAACACTGCACGTCCGCGGGCTGCAAAGAGAGCAAAACATGGTACAGACTTTTTATATGCTTTTTCACAACAATCAACAATCTTCCCATTATGGGAGGCTCAGGGGCGCCACACCCTCTTCCTCCGTTTTTTGTAATCGCTCCACCAGCACTAGATAATTTATTTTTGATAAAATACAATTGTTGCATTTCTCCCATTGAACTCATAGATGAATCTGAGTAATCATCAGAGGTGGCAGCAAAAGAATTATCCGTAACATCATCATGCTCCTTAAAACTCCCTCTTCCAGTTCTCTGAAAACGTTTGTGGGAGCATTTTTTTAAGATGAATGGTAATTGTTTATTCCAACTATAAATCTTGTTCTGCGCATAGTCCTCACTGTCCCTTTTGAACTTGGATCTTTTTATATCCATAATGGTGTTCTCCAACTTGGCCAAATTAGATTTCAGTTTGTCATTACAAATATTAAATTCTTTTAGTTGCACATATTTCCGCAAAGACGATTGTATATTTTTAATATCCAATTTAATTTAAGTCAGTTCCAGTTCCTCATGTTTGATTATGAGGTGCATAAGGTTCAGTGAACATTGACTAAGAATCGCATTCTGATCTTCTTGAAAACCGTCATTGTATATAGCGGTGGCGACTTTTTTTTAAACGCAGACCTCTAGGGATCATTTCCTTTTTTATATATGTGTCCAAGGTTGTGAGATCCCACCAAACTTTAAGTTCTCTGGTCATTTTGTTTTCCATCTGGAACATGAGATCTTTAAATTCATCCGGTTGTGTCACCACTGACGGTTTATTATCAAAAATAGATGCTAGTTTGTTCAGTCTAGCCGAGCAATCCTCTGTGTCACTGAAATTCATTATGTCAAATTGAGGGGATGTGAAAATCCACAGGGACTCCCGGTTCAGAAGTGTGCACTTGCAGTCAGCAAGCCAATGGCCTGGTAACAGGGGCCAAGCAGAGCCGGGTAAGTGGTAATACAAGTGAGCAGTGGAATGAGTCGAGGTTTTGGTAATCATGGTGTAACAGATCGGGCAGACTGACTGGGCAGGAGAGAATTTCATGTTTTCTTGATTATAGCATCATGCTATTTTTTTTACCATGGACCTATGAACTAACAGGCAAGTATTTGCTAACTATGTGCCTGTTGTGCAGGCGCCGATATCTGCTGGTTCAGAGTGGTCACGGAGCGCTACTGACATTGATTTTTCAGCTCCCGCTCTGATCTGTTAATGGGGCCATTGTGGGGGCACTATGTGGGGCCATTATACTGTATGGAAAGCAATGTAGGGCCCTGTTATACTCTATGGAGCACTGTGTGGGGTCATTATACTGTATGGAGGATTATGTGGGGCCATTATACTGTATGGAGGACTATGCGAGGCCATTATCCTGTTTGGCGTACTATGTGGGGCCCATTATTCTGTATGGAGGGCTATGTGAGACCATTACACTGTATGGAGGATTATATGGGGCCATTATACTGTATGTAGGACTATGTGGGGCCATTATACTGTATGGAGGACTATGTGGGGCCATTATACTGTATGGAGGACTATGTGGGGCCATTATACTGTATGGAGGACTATGCGGGGCCATTATACTGTATGGAGGACTATGTGGGGCCATTATTCTGCATGGAGGACTATGTGGGGCCATTATACTGTATGGATGATTATGTGGGACCCATTATACTGTATGGAGGATTATGTGGGGCCATTATACTGTATGGAGGATTATGTGGGGCCCATTTTACTGTATGGAGCACTATGTGGGGCTCATTATTCTGTATGGATAATACATATATAATAAGCAATGTAGGGCCCTGTTATTGTGACGCTCTAGCCCTCCCTGGGAAGGTGAACTCGGACGGCGGGCCTGTATTTGTGGGGGATGTCGTCGTGGCCTTGGCTTGGTCCGTGCCCAGGGCTGTCACATAAAAAATTATGGGCTTCTGGATGAGTGGTTGTTTGACTACACCACCTGCGGTTTCTGGTGAGGGTCACCAGCGCTGTGGCAGTCCTCTGAGGCCGGTGTTCAGACAGCTCAGATGGTACAGCTACCCACAGGCGGAGTGGGGCCTCAGGACAGCGTAGGAGTTGGGGATGCAGGACAGAGGGGACCCAGCCAGGTCAGAGCAAGAAGGGGAAGCACACACAAAAGTCACTTCTGTACCTTTACTGGAAATAGTTCAGGAACACCCCGGAGCGCTGTAGAGTGAGGGGTGCACGTCCGGATTCTCCCCAGTGAGCGGATGTACGGCCTCCTGTCTCTTGCCTCTCTGTAGTAAGTTTCTGACCTGCATGGAGCTAGGCCTAACTTGGTTTCTGTCCTGCACCGGCTGATCCTGTGGTAGGGCCTTCTGTTAGAGTACACACCCCCTGGTATATGGGGCCTCGGTAACTCCTGACCCTGGTATAACAGTCAGCGTTTGGTATTCCTGGGACATGTAGTTCGCCAGGGGTTCCGGTTGTCCTCTGCTGGGTGTAAAGAATCCCTGCAGACTCGGACCCGTTGTCCGGTATATGGTTTCTGGAGTGAGCTGGTAAAGTCCCTCTGCCCCCAATGTTGCTCGCTCCTCTAGCCTTCGGTCTACTCGGGCCCTCACTAGGCTATACACACTGGCAGTTAGCTGCTGCCTCTTCTGCTGCTCTCTGAGCGTCAACAACGCTCCTAGCTCACTTAACTCGAGCTGCTTGAGTCTGACTGAGCTCCACTGCAGACTGACCTGTTTGTCTGTGTCTCACTCTGCAGGAACTGGCTGTGGACTCCAGACTATTCTGTCTTCACTCACTTCCACCACAGGTGGCGTCACGAACTTTGACATTTAATTTTCCCCTTTTTAAGAGAGACCCCAGGGTACGGGCCCGGGAGCCGACCACCGCGACATCCCCCAAGAACAGGCATTAAGGCCCGGGCGCCGAGTAGTCCCCATCCCCTGGGCGCCACATCTCTCTAACTGGCGTCACGAACAGGATTGCGTGTCCATTGCCACCGGGTACTGTGCGCCTTAAGAAACTGTAAAACTCACAGTGGTGAAGTTTTTCCCGCCACTGGCCGCCATCTTTCCGGTCGCCGCGCGAGAAGAAGAAGGGCGTAACCGCTGGAAGCGCGCGAAGTCGAGGACACGCCCCGCCCCTGACGTCGAATCAGGAAGCGTCAGGTCCTGGAAGGAGCCAGAGGACGCCCTGACGTCGGACTCAAGCGACGCAAGGTCCTACCAGAAGACCATCACCTGCGGAGCTGCGGCCTACAGAAGGAAGGTAGGCCACGGTTCACTAGGGGGGTGCCAAGATGTTGCAGCAACAACCCGACGTCGCAGCCCAGGCTGACAGCCCCGATGATGCACCCGTGGCCGCCGCCGCGCAAGACGGAGCAGACGCTCCATCACCAGGGCCTGTAGACCATATCGTACCATTGACTTTACCATACATGCCTGGAGAAAAGTGGCTCCCCCAGTACAGCGGCAAGCCAGACACCCTGTCTGGATTCAAGCGCAAAATATGCAGCATCCTGGACATGTATTCTATGCCGGGCAAACAAAGAGCTGCAGTTGTTGTGGGACTATTGACTGGTGCTGCGGAGAGAGAAGTAGAGACCTGGTCAGCCGCAGACCAGGAGTCAGTGTCCGCAATTTTCAAAAAATTACAGAATGCCTTTGAGGACCGCACTGAAGCAGACCTCCAGATGAGGTTGTACCAATGCTCTCAGAAACCGGAGGACAGCGTTCGGGACTATGCCTGCCATTTACAAGGGGCCCTGTGAGCTCTAAAACTGGTTAGTCCAATTAGCACAACAAATGAGAGTAAAATGCTAAAAGAACAATTTGTCCGGGGGCTGAGGTCCCAAGCGGAGAGCAGGACTGTGCGTTGGTGGTCCTTGGATCATCCAGAGGCTACCTTTGACACCCTTAAGGATATGGCTATAAAGGGACTGCAACCCCTGGAGACGGCTGATACTGCAATCCAACGTTACCAGGGTGGGGCCACTCCAACGCCAGCAGCACCCACCTTTTCCCCGCTGGCTGCTGAAGCCAAAGTGCAGGCAGCGCCCCCTACTGAGCTGGACTGTCAACGCTCAGAAGTGTGCCAGCTGACCAAAATCCTGGCCACTGTAATGAGTGCCCTGCAACTACGGACGGAGCCAGAGACGGAGGGAAATATCCTGCTAGCCGACTGCCCTGAGCATGTCCCCTGGATGAACCGGAGGAGAAGGAGAACGTCGCCACCCCAGAGGAGGACATCGCCAACCCGGAGGAGGACAACGCCGCCCCCAGGAATGACCAACAACCAGCGCCATCCTCACCAAGAGTTCGTCTGCCACTGCTGCCAGAAGGCAGGTCACACAGTGCACCAGTGTCCTTTAAACAAGCAAACCCTGGGTCCGAGGGCCAACACCCAGGAATAAACTTAGCAGGCCCCTCAGACTGGCACCACAGGTTCGTGGGAGGAAGACCTTTCCTATCCATCATACTGGACGGCATTGCGATACCTGCCCTGCTGGACACCGGATCCCTGGTAACAATCATACCTGATATCCTTTATAGCAAATACTGGTCCATGGACAGTCTCCAACCCCCAAACCCAGACTTTTCAGTATATGCCTCTAACGGCCTCCCTCTTGACCTACTTGGGGTTAAGAATGTAGCAGTAAAAGTGGGGAGAGTGGAGTTAAAGGACCAGGGACTCATTGTAGTGAAGACTGTCAATGAGGAAAATGGACTGAATGTAGTACTAGGCACTAACATTGTGGGTAACTGTTTGGAGGAGGTTGTGTTTTTACTCCAACAGCTTGCTGACACCGCCAGACCTGGGCAGCGGAGAGCACTCCAGAGGGAGATTCGAGCCCTGATGTACCAGCAGCAAGTAAAGCTAACCGGTGGTGCGGGTAACAGACCCCGTACCCATTGTGATTCCCCCAATGAGTGAAATGCTTATCTGGTGTAGAGCAGCAATAGGTCTTAAAGGACATAGCTACCAGGCGGTAGTAGAACCCCTTAGCTCAGAACACAGACCTACACTCTTAACTGCCAGGGGGGTAGTAGATGTACGCAATGGGAGGGTGCCCGTCCGTCTTCTCAACTATGGGGAAGACGAGGTCAGATTACCACGTTATGCCACTGTTGCCAAACTTTACACTGTAAATAATAACTCTATTCACACGGCGGAGTCCTTAACCTCCCCAGACCAAGTGGAGGATAATGATCCTACAAAACAGGTGGAGGATTGGTGTTAACAGCTCCACGTTGGGACAGACACCACTCCTGCCCACCAGAAACAGGGAGTACACCGGGTGGTTCAGGAATACGCGCAGGTATTCAGCAAACACCCACTTGACTTTGGGAGGATTAAGGGGGTACAACATCACATACCCACAGGCAACCATCCCCCCATCAAGGAACGGTACAGGCCTATACATCCAGCAAACTACCAGAAAGCCAAGGAGATGTTGCATGACATGAAGAAGGCAGGGGTAGTAAGGGATAGTTGTAGTCCCTGGGCAGCTCCCCTAGTTCTAGTCAGGAAGAAGGATGGAAGCATGAGAATGTGTGTAGATTACAGACAAGTAAATCGCATTACACATAAAGATGCATACCCTTTACCCCGTATTGAGGAATCCCTGGCTGCCTTAAAGTCTGCAAATTACTTTTCCACCCTTGACCTTACTAGTGGGTACTGGCAAGTAGCTGTGGCTGAGGAGGATCGGGAGAAGACGGCCTTCACCACCCCAATGGGACTCTGCGAGTTCAACAGTATGCCGTTTGGACTCTGCAACGCCCCTGGAATGTTCCAGAGATTGATGGAGAGCTGCCTGGGACACCGCAACTTTGAGACTGTGTTGCTATACCTGGATGACGTGATAGTGTACTCCAAGACGTATGAGGACCACTTGAAGCACCTGGCACAGGTATTTGAGTCACTGTCCCAGTATGGCATGAAGTTGAAACCCTCAAAGTGCCACCTGCTCAAGAGAAATGTACAATAACTGGGGCACATTGTCAGCCCAGAAGGGGTAGCACCAGACCCGGAGAAGGTCACTGCCATAAAGAAATGGCCAGAGCCGAAGAACCTCAAAGAGGTGCGTCAGTTCTTGGGACTGATAGGATACTACCGGAGGGTTGTACAAGACTACACTAAGAAAGCAGCGCCTCTGCAAGACCTCCTGGTAGGACAGTCCCCCAAGGGCAGAAATCCCCCATTCCACTGGAGTAAAGAACAGGCTGAATCATTTCAAGAAATGAAGAAGATCCTGACAGGTGATGAGATCCTAGCCTACCCTGACTACAGCCAACCGTTCCTGCTGTATACTGATGCCAGCAATGAAGGATTGGGAGCTGTCCTAAGTCAGAAGCAGAATGGCCAGGAGAATGTCATCGCATATGCAAGCAGGAAGCACTGCTCGACTGAGAGGAACCCAGAGAACTATTGCAGCTTTAAGTTAGAGTTCCTGGCCTTGGTCTGGGCTATCACAGAAAGGTTCAAGCACTACTTAGCCTCCAGCAAGTTCACTGCCTACACTGACAATAACCCCTTAACTCATCTTGAAACAGCCAAGCTGGGAGCCATGGAACAACGATGAATGGCTCGGCTGTCAAACTACCAATTCACAATAAAGTACTGGGCGGGCATAAGAACGCCAACGCCGTTGCCTTGTCCAGAATGCCTCACTCGGGCAAGACCAGGAAAGCTGCCCATGGACCTGGAGCTTGGTGTTGTAGAGCCAGAAGCAGATGTGACCACTGAAGACTGGGACACGACCAGAGAGGAGCAGTACAGAAGAGTACAAGCATGTGTCGAAGACAGTCTCATTCGGGTGAGGGATAAACAAGAAGCACAATACAACAGAAGTGCACCAGCAGAACCATTCACACCAGGAGAAGTGGTATTGAAAAGGAGGCGGAGGAACCACAAGCTTGATGACCAATGGGAGAGAGAACCCTACACTGTGTTGAATTCAAGGTTTGACAACAGGAAGACATGTCTGATCAGCAAAGATGGAGGAAGAAAAACTGCAGCAGTATCTAGGGACCACCTGAAGTTGTGTCCAGATCTGCTAAAACCCCAAGAAGAAGTACCTCTCATTTTCCCGGAGGAACCTGATGAAGCAGTAATACATACTGATTTAGGAGACTTCCCGGCAGATTGGCCTCAAATCGGAGGAGCAGTCATAATACCAGTACTCCAATTCTTCCAACAGCCAGAAGACCCTCTACAGCAAGTTGAACCTGTAAGTGCTGCAGAAGAGCCTAGTGCCGCAGAAAAGCCTGCTCAGGAAGAATCCCCGGAAGAAGGATCCCCGGCAGAAGCAGAGCAAGAAGGCCCAGCCAATGGTGAACTTGCCAGCCCATTAGCGAGGTTAAGGTAGTTTTTCAATACCATCACTAGTAGAACAAACAGGGTAGCTGAGAGAAACACTGACACTACACAGACCACCGCACTACGCAGATCTACACGTAGCATGAAAGGTCAACTCCCTGTCAGGTACACTAAGTAAAATAGTTAAACCCCGACAGATGTAGATAGTTATCCCTGGGGTATGGTATTGTATTGTATAATACTGTATATTATTGCATTATCCTGTGTATGTATTGCTATGTATTTATTGCCTTTTACAGGCCTTTAACTTATATTTTGCCCCTCTAATGGACAATCCAAGTGAAATGGACACTTTACTTATTTGCTTCCCATTACCTGCTTGGGTATCTAAGAACTCTGTGGCTGAGGACTATGTGCAGCCCAAAGACTTTATTTGTACATATTTGCACTCCCTGAGTGCCCCTCTGCGCAACCTCTCCGGAAGTGACTTGGACTTTCTGGTTGCTCATTGCCTACTGTTTATTGAACTATATATGTATATTTATCCACGTTCTGGTTATGCAACGTTCAAGTGTCCTAACCTCCCATAAAGGGAAGCTTGTTATTGTTGTTGTTACAAAATGTGCTTCAGCCCGGGAGTGCTGAGTTCAACTAGGGGGGAATGTGAAGCCCTGCTGTGCATGGAGCCACAGATCCTGGAGGGGTGTATTAAAGGATTTCTCCACAAGAGGCCCTCGGAGCATACACACACCTCCACCCTACCTCAGTCCACCAGAGGGAGTCCGGATAGGGATATAAATACGGAGGGTGGAGCTAGGCAGAGGCAGTCTGTGAGTTAGTTCTCCTCAGGAAGTGAGTGGAGACAGAACAGTCTGGAGTCCACAGCCAGTTCCAGCAGAGTGAGACACAGAGAAACAGGTCAGTCTACAGTGGAGCTCAGTCAGACTCAAGCATCTCGAGTTAAGTGAGCTAGGAGCGTTGTTGACACTCAGAGAGCAGTAGAAGAGGCAGCCAGCTAACTGCCAGTGTGTATAGCCTAGTGAGGGCCCGAGTAGGCCGAAGGCTAGAGGAGCGAGTAGCATTGGGGGCAGAGGGGCTTTACCAGCTCACCCCAGAAACCATATACCGGACAACGGGTCCGAGTCTGCAGGGATTCTTTACACCCAGCAGAGGACAACCAGAACCCCTGGTGAACAACATGTCTCAGGAATACCAAACGCTGACTGTTATACCAGAGTCAGGAGTTACCGAGGCCCCATATACCAGGGGGTGTGTACTCTAACAGAAGGCCCTACCACAGGATCAGCCGATGCAGGACAGAAAATAAGTTAGGCCTAGCTCCAGGCAGGTCAGAAACTTACTACAGAGAGGCAAGAAACAGGAGGCCGTACACCCGCTCACTGGGGAGAATCCGGACGTGCACCCCTCACCCTACAGCGCTCCGGAGTGTTCCTGAACTATTTCCAGTAAAGGTACAGAAGTGACTTTTGTGTGTGCTTCCCCTTCTTGCTCTGACCTGGCTGGGTCCCCTCTGTCCTGCATTCCCAACTCCTACGCTGCCCAGAAGCCCGATCCGCCTGTGGGGAGTGATTCCATCTAAGCTGCCAGAACACCGGCCTCAGTGGACGGTCGCAGCGCTGGTGATCCTCACCAGACACCATAGGTGGGGGTCACGAACTTTGACATTTCATTTTCCCCTTTTTAAGAGAGACCTCAGTGTACGGGCCCGGGAGCCGACCACCGCGACATCCCCCAAGAACAGGCATTAAGGCCCGGGCGCCGAGTAGTCCCCATCCCCTGGGCGCCACAGGGTTCAGCACACTCCAATTACTTCAGGTGCACTTGACAGGACCCCAAGCTCTAGTGTGTTCCTCTCTTCTCTTAATTCTCCTTCTCCCTCCTTGTGTTCCCCACTGAGTCCCGTACGGGTACTGCGATGCCCTTTACGGGTGGCGTGTAGCCCCCGGACCGACTGGGTGCCCTTATTGGTGACTGGTGGTGAGAACTTGGTGTAAGGCCGGGTCCCTCTGGATAAACGCAGATTAGAGGATACAGGTGGTGACTCCGCTCCGTCCGTATCCCCCTGGGATCCACATAAGCCTCCGGACTTTTGTGACAGAGACGTGAAGTGCAAGGTCAGATAATCGGGGACCGGTACCCCCTCTTGCGGCAGGGTCTCTCTGACTAAGCCAGAATGAGGCATGCAGGTGGCGACTCCGCTCCGTCCGCACCCCCTGAGATCCTTTCGCCTGTGGAGCCTATCTCCTCTGCTCCCCTCTTTTGCCTTCTTGTGTGGACTAAGACCAGGAACAGAGCTGGCTATAACTCAACTCTGCCCCAATCCCCAGTCTCGAGGCCTGAGACCGGGAATCACAGAATCCTAGAACAGCTGCAGCTTGTACTGACTAACCACTCCAGGGAACTGCGACCAAAGACCCGGTACTAAAGATGGCCTCTGTTTATATATGATTCTATTAAGGTGTGTTATAAAGTGCTTCCTCCACCCTCACTCACTACTTGGTTCCCCCTTACTTTGGTTCCCCCCAACTCCTCCATTCAGACCCAGGGCTGCACTATAGTGCTTTAGATCCCCGTCCTGAACTGGAGTGGTGTAGTGTTGAGTCCGTGGCAGGGGTCCTGTGTAGTACTCCATCCTTACCTTGGAGAGGAGATACCACACCTCGGTCTGAGGTGCAGTACCCCTGTGGCGACTGAACCCTCAGGGGCGCCACATTATACTGTATGGAGCACTGTGTGAGGCCGATTATACTGTATGGAGCACTGTGTGGGGCCCATTATACTGTATGGAGGATTATGTGGGGCCATTTTACTGAAGGAGCACTATGTGGGGCCAGTATACTGTATGGAGTACTATGTGGGGCCCATTATACTGTATGTAGCACTATGTGGGGCCCACTATACTGTGTGGAACAGTATGTGGGGCCCATTATACTGTATGGAGGGCTATGTGGGACCCATTATTCTGATATGGAGGGCTATGTGGGGCCCATTATTCAGTATGGAGGACTATGTGGGGCCATTATTCTGTATGGAGGACTATGTGGGGCCATTATACTGTATGGAGGACTATCTGTGGCCGTTATTCTGCATGGAGGACTATGTGGGGCCGTTATTCTGCATGGAGGACTATGTTGGACCCATTATATTGTATGGAGGACTATGTGGGGCCATTATTCTGCATGGGGGACTATGTGGGGCCATTATTATGCATGGAGGACTATGTGGGGCCATTATTCTGCATGGAGGACTATGTGGGACCCATTATACTGTATGGAGTACTATGTGGGGCCATTATTCTGCATGGAGGTCTATGTGGGACCCATTATACTGTATGGAGGACTATGTGGGGCCATTATACTGTATGGAGGACTATGTAAGGCCATTATACTGCATGGATGACTATGTGGGCCATTATTCTGCATGGAGGACTATGCGGGGCCATTATACTGTATGAAGGACTATGCGGGGCCATTATACTGTATGGAGGACTATTCAATGTTATATTTGATAAGGGAAAACTTCCTCAATTGTAGACATTTTTTAAATAAATATCACGGTTGTCTTGCAACTTTGTCCAAGCTTTTCATTTTGGCCCTCCGGGTATTTGAGTTTGACAAAATATAAAGGGATGTCTGGGCATACAGTATTGCCATATCGCAGTGCATCATAATTCAGCTGTCACAGAGAGAGACTGCAGACTTTTCATTTGCAAGCAGAAAACCCTATAAGATATAAAGGGATGTCTGGGCATACAGTATTGATGACCTATCTACATCTACAGGATAGGTCATCAATAGCAGATCAGTGGGGGTCCGACACCTGGCGCCCCCAAGAGCAGCTGTTTGCTCAGGCGGCATTACTGAGCGACTGCTGCTGGTTCTGCAGCTCAGCTCCTGTTCATTTGAATAGTAGTGACTACAGTACCAGCAGCGACTGGCAGAGGCCACTACACTCTGGATAGAGCTGCGCTTGCTCCGGAGCTTGTAACAGCTGACCGATGGGGGCACCAGCTGTCAGACCCCACCTATCTGCTTTTCATGACCTATCCTGTATATGTAGGGAGGTCATCAATCCCATATGCTCGGAAATATCCTTTACTCTCTTATAGTTGTTTTCTGGTCACAAGAGAAAAGTCTGCAGTTACTCTGACTGCAGACAGCTGAATTATCACACTGTCACGATTTGCGCACACTGTCTCGATTTTCCTGTATTTTAATGCGGGAGGGCGGTCACTTGACCTCATGTATGCGATTTACATACTTGCAGTCACATGCCGACTAGTCTCATCCAGATTCTTTCAATTCTCTTATATTGAGTGGAGCAAGATGAGTCTCGTCCGCACATGACTGCAAGCATGTAAATAACATACATTTAAAGGAAAATTCCTTTAAAGAGAATTTCCAACCTTCTTGAAAATTTTACAGGGGACAGGGTTTGTTTTAAGAAAAAGAAAAACAACCTTAAAGGGGTTGTCCAGCTTTAGGCTACAAGCCTGCAATTTCTCTGTGCGCGCTGTGAGGATTCTCAGGTGTCGGTGCCCGATGTGAATTGAGTGCAGCCGAACACAGTCTAGTCAGAATGTGGCCAGAAGTAGAAGTATGCGTATCACATGCTTGTGGTCACACACCCGACACCTGAAAATCCCCGAGCAGGGCGTGCAATGTGAGGATTCACAAGTCTGCAGTCACATAAAGTGACTGCAGTCTTGTAGCTTAAGGCAGCTTGCACCTGTTCACACTTGCTTTATTCTGTTCAGAGGTGCTGGTCAAGTTTTTTTTATAGTTTACTTTTGGAGGTTGTGACAGCCTCCTTTTCTGACTGTGCACTCCTCTGATCAGCCTAAGGCCCCCTTCACATGTACGTGTCTGCGTTACGTGTGGCATCCGTTTTTTCCATGGATACCACACGTGCCCATTATAACCTACTAGCTATTCAACCCGTTTTACGCCCGGATGGCAAGCATTTTTATTGGTATATGGTCTCCCATGCTGGTATGTGCTGCCCCCCTCCTGGTATTTGTGCTGCCCCCATCCTGTCCCCACCATCCCATCCTGGTATGCATGGCACCTCTCACCCCCAATCCTGGTATGCATGGCACCCCTCACCCCCAATTCTGGTATGCATGGCACCCCTCACCCCCAATCTTGGTATGCATGGCACCCCTCACCCCCAATCCTGGTATGTGTGGTACCCCATCCCTCATCCCTATCCTGGTATGTATGGTATCCCAGATCCTGGTATGCATGGGCCACTCACCCTCATCTTGGTATGCATGGCACCCCTCATCCCCATCCTGGTATGCATGGCACTCCTCATCCCTATCCTGGTATGCATGGGCCCCTCATCCCCAATCCTGGTATACATAGTACCCCTCATCCCCAATCCTGGCATACATGGTACCCCTCATCCCTATCATGGTATGTATGGTACCCCTCATCCTGATATGCATGATACCCCGCATTCCTATCCTGGTATGTATGGTACCCCTCATCCCTATTTTGGTATGCATGGCACCCCTCACATCCCTATTCTGTTATACATGGCACCCCTCACACCCCAATCCTTGTATGTATGGTCCCCTCACCCCCCAATCCTGGTATGCATGGTCCCCTCACCCCCCCAATCCTAGGATGCATGGTCCCTTCACCCCTTAACCCTGGTATGCTTGATCCCCTCACCCCACAATCCTGGTATGCATGGTCCCCTCACCCCACAATTCTGGTATGTGTGGCCCCCTCATCCCTTTCACACTGTACACACATACAAAAAAATAAACAGTTATACTCACCTTTCTTCTCTGTGCTCCAGCGCTGCTGCATCCTGTTCTGCCAGAGGCCGGGGGAGGAGTGTGACGACGGAGCACCGCGCTGTCTGGCGCCATTTTGCTGAAGTCACACTGCAAATGTGTCTTCAGTAAAATGGCGCAAGATAGCGCTATGTGCATGCGCCGATCCGGCGCCCCACTCCTGCCCCGGTCTCTGGTGAAGAGAGGCGCTGCGGCAATGCTCCTCCCGGTCAGGTAAGTATGTAAGTATGGCGTCGGAGATCGCGGTATGCGTTCAGTGCCTACGCATACCGCGATCTCCGGCGCCATACACTCCTCTTACCTGTAACGGCTGGATGGGTGATTCTGTCTGGAGCCAGACTGCGTGTCGCGCATGCTCAGTCTATCGAGGCTTCAGACAGAGACACGCTTGCAGTGTTATATTATAGATGGTGTTTTTCCGGTAACGGTTTTATATGAATTTATGAAGGTGCCTAAGGCTTTTAATTAATGCTGGATCCTACCTGCCCTTTACAGTTTTACGCTTATAGCCCAGGAGAGGCATGACTGATAAATATTAGGATTAGGATCCCATCAAAGAAAGGTCACCTTGTCACGGCTAGTGGGCTCTCCTGAATTTGCCAATTTATGCGCTAAATACTGTAATTTTTATAAGTAAATTCTATATAGCAGTAATGCGGTTCAAATGTCATATATTCAATGTTTGCAGCACTTACAGGGGCGGCTGTATTCTCCTGTATCTATCTATACTGAGGAGAGGGTGGACATGCCTTGGTGTTTGGGACCTGATCTTTTAAGACCCTAACAACGCCCCCGCTGCTATCCGTCCTTGGTGACACTGTTTACCTCTTGGTATCACTTTGCAGCAGCCAACAGAATGTCTCCGCACTGTGACCCTAAACTACATTCTCACTTATCTTTTTGCAAAGGACCAGAAAAAGAGGGGAGGAGACATCACACCATGTGAGCACATCCCGCCCACTTTTACTGCAGTCTTAATGCAATCTAACACTACACTAGATTCATGGGAAATGTCTGCAGCTGCTCCCCCTAGTGTTTAAAAGTTGAAAATATCAAAACTTTTCCAATTTTTATATTTTTTTACCATTAAAAGATTTTTGTTTTTTAAATTAAAACTTTAGTGCTTTACATTTTTTCAATTGTTGCTGCGAGACCTCTGAAGATGATGAGTATTATACTATCCATTTCTGAGCTTTACGTTGCTTTACTCCCTACTTCACAGTACACTGACGTTGAGTATGGTCTCATCCATATGGGGTCACAAAGGTTCAGCTAATGTTATCGCCTTTTGCAGGGCTTTTCATACTGGATACATCACCGTCCATCATTTGAAAGTCCAACCATAAACAATATTCCATGGACCCTCAAGGTAAATCCCAAACTTCTCCCTGATCTTCTCTATGGGATATTCATGAAGCTGCTTTATATTTTATCCATGCCTTTTGGAAGTGCATTGAGGTGAAGGGTGCATTGCTGGAAAAGGGAAAAAAAAAAACTCTTTAAATCTCTTAGTTTGCGAGTGTGAACGAGCTGCGTGTGTCCGGAGCGTAAGTGCGAACGAAAGTAAGTGTGTGACTTGTTTTTCAGTGAAGAGGTATTTGGGAATCCTGCAGAAAATACCTGTGTGAATTGCGGTGAGTGTTGCATTGTGACCTGCTAAGTGCTTTTCTACCTGTTTAGATTTATTGGGCTTTTTAAAACCTATTTTCTCACTACAGTTTTAGTTTCTTAGTTTACTACCTGTGTATTTAAGGGTTAACTACATTGCACTAAAATCCTGAGGTGTAGTTTTACTCACAAGGGGTTAATTAAGGGGAAGGGGTCTTAATTAAGGGTTTATAAGGGGCAGCTGGTTGGGCATTCAGTCCTTTGGAAGTGCATTGAGGTGAAGGGTGCATTGCTGGAAAAGGGTAAAAAAAAAAAAAACTCTTTAAATCTCTTAGTTTGCGAGTGTGAACAGAGCGTAAGTGCGAACGAAAGTAAGTGTGTGACTTGTTTTTCAGTGACTTTGGATTCAGGGAGTTTGGAAGGGAGGACTTTGGACTGAATTGCTGACTGTATTTCATTAATTTCTTTACTTTACTTTTTACTTAACATTCTGTATATTGCAATCCCCATTAGGAAATGAGCTCCATTATTGACAATGCTATCCAGTGTACATCTTGCCACATGTATGTATTCCTTGAACAGCCGGTCGAGGTTGCTTACTGCTGCGCGAGATGTGTGCACGTTGTGCGTTTGGAAGCCCAGATACTGGATCTAAATGAGCAGCTGGCAACACTGAGATCCATTGACAACATGGAAAGGAGTCTGCTGCTCACTGAGCAGCAGCTCACTGGGGTAGATGTGGGGGAAGGTGGTAGTCGGGAGCTGCAGGACAGTGAGGCCGCTAGTTGGGTGACAGTTAGAAGGGGTGGTAGAGGGAAGAGTGCCAGAGAGGCTAGTCCTGATCTGGCACACCCCAATAAGTTTGCAAAGTTGGCAGATGAGGGGAGTGATGGTACAGGGGTAGCACTACTGCAGCAAGGCATGTCCCCTGAAAGCCGGAGGAGTGTCAGCTCCAGTAAAGAGGGAAATAGGAGAGTAGGGCAGGCCAGGCAGGTGCTGGTAGTGGGGGACTCAATTATTAGAGGAACAGATAGGGCAATCTGTCACAAAGACAGGGATCGTCGAACAGTGTGCTGCCTACCTGGCGCTCGAGTCCGGCACATCGCTGATCGGGTTGACAGATTACTGGGAGGGGCTGGGGAGGACCCAGCAGTCATGGTGCACATTGGCACAAATGACAAAGTTAGAGGTAGGTGGAAGGTCCTTACAGATGATTTCAGGGAATTAGGCTGCAAGCTGAAAGCAAGGACCTCCAAGGTGGTATTCTCTGAAATACTATCGGTACCACGTGCCACGCCAGAGAGGCAACGGGAGATTAGGGAGATAAATAAGTGGCTCAAGAACTGGTGTAGGAAGGAGGGATTTGGGTTCCTGGAGAACTGGGCCGACTTCTCAGTTGGCTACAGACTCTACGTTAGGGACCGGCTGCACCTTAATGGGGAGGGTGCAGCTGTGCTGGGGGAGAAAATGGCTAGAAGGTTGGAGGAGTGTTTAAACTAGGGATTGGGGGGAGGGTATTCATTTTCTAGGTCGGGAAGATAGTGTAGATAGTGACCTGGGCACAAATAAAGAAATTGGGGGTGGGGTTAGAACAGTCAATAAAGTAAGAAGGAATAGAGGTACAGAGAGATACATAAAATGCATGTACACTAATGCCAGAAGCCTCACCAACCAAATGGAGGAATTAGAATTAATTTTGTTGGAAAATAATTATGACATGGTGGGGATATCTGAGACGTGGCTGGATGAGAACCATGACTGGGCAGTTAATTTACAGGGCTATAGTCTGTTCAGAAATAACCGTACAAACAATCGAGGGGGGGGTGTTTATATGTAAAATCATCCTTAAAATCCATCTTGCAGGAGGATATATGTGAATCTAATGGAAATGTAGAGTCCCTGTGGGTGGAGATAAGGGGAGGGGGAAAAATAATAAATTACTGATAGGGGTTTGTTATAAGTCTCCAAAAATAATGGAAGCAGCGGAGAATATCGTCGTAAAGCAAATAGATGAAGCAGCGACTCAAGGAGAAGTCATTATTATGGGGGACTTCAACTACCCTGAAATACATTGGGGGACAGAAACCTGTAGTTCAAGCAAAGGTATTAGGTTTTTGACAACTATGAGAGACAATTACCTTTCACAACTGGTTCAGGACCCAACAAGAAGGGTGTGCACTGCAAGACCTAATATTAACCAACAGGCCAGACCGCATATCAAATATACGAGTTGGGGGTCACTTGGGTAATAGTGATCACAAAATAATACATTGTCATGTAACCTTTAATAAGATGTGTAGTAGAGAGGTTTCAAGGACACTAAACTTCAGGAAGGCAAATTTCCAACGGTTGAGAGCTGATATTACTGCAATAAACTGGGACGATATCCTGAGACATAAAGCTACACAAAGCAAATGGGAGACATTTATTAGCATCCTGAATAGGACCTGTGCACAATATATACCCTATGGGAATAAACATGCTAGAAATAGGAGGAAACCACTATGGCTAAATAGAGCTGTAAGGGGCGCAATATGTGACAAAAAGAAAGCATTTAGAGAACTAAAACAAGTAGGTAGTGATGAGGCATTAAATAAATATAGAAAATTAAATAAATTCTGTAAAAACCAAATCAAGGCAGCAAAGATTGAGGCAGAGAGAATCATTGCCAGAGAAAGTAAAAATAACCCCAAAATATTCTTTAGCTACATAAATAGTAACAAACTAAAAAATGATAGTGTTGGCCCCCTTAAAAATAGTCTGGGGGAAATGGTGGATGAGGATGAGGAAAAAGCCAATATGCTAAATGATTTTTATTCAACCGTATTTACACAAGAAAATCGCATGACAGAAAACATGATCAGTGATAACAAAAATTCTCCATTAAATGTCACTTGCTTAACCCAGCAGGAAGTACGGCGGCGTCTAAAAATCACTAAAGTTGACAAATGCCCGGGCCCGAATGGGATACACCCGCGAGTACTGCAGGAATTAAGTAACGTCATAGATAGACCATTATTTTTAATCTTTAAAGATTCCATAATAACAGGGTCTGTACCATAGGACTGGCGTATAGCAAATGTGGTGCCAATATTCAAAAAGGGGACAAAAACTGAACTTGGAAATTATAGGCCAGTAAGCTTAACCTCTACTGTGGGTAAAATCCTGGAGGGTTTCCTAAGAGATGCTATACTAGAGTATCTGAAGAAGAATAACCTCATGACCCAATATCAACATGGGTTTACGAGGGACCGTTTCTGTCAAACTAATCTGATCAGCTTTTATGAGGAGACAAGTTCCGGACTGGACCGAGGAAATGTAGTGGATGTTGTGTATATGGACTTTTCAAAAGCTTTTGATACGGTTCCACGCAAAAGGTTGATACATAAAATGAGAACAATGGGGATAGGGGAAAATATATGTATGTGGGTTAAGAATTGGCTCAGTGATAGGAAACAAAGGATGGTTATTAATGGAAAACACTCAGACTGGGTCTCAGTTAACAGTGGGGTACCACAGGGGTCAGTATTGGGCCCCCTTCTTTTTAACATATTTATTAATGACCTTGTAGGGGGCATACAGAGTAATATTTCAATATTTGCAGATGACACTAAACTCTGCAGGGTAATCAATGCAGAGGAGGACAATTTTATATTACAGGAGGATCTATGTAAACTAGAAGCTTGGGCTGATAAATGGCAAATGAACTTTAATGGGGATAAATGTAAGGTAATGCACTTGGGCAGAGGAAATAAAATGCATAATTATATGCTTAGTTGTAAAACACTGGGCAAAACTGTAACTGAAAAAGACCTGGGGGTATTGGTGGACGACAAGCTCACGTTTAGTGGCCAGTGTCAGGCAGCTGCTGCAAAGGCAAATAAAATAATGAGATGCATTAAAAGAAGCATAGATGCTCATGAGGAGAACATAATTTTACCTCTATACAAGTCACTAGTGCAACCACACTTAGAATACTGTGTTCAGTTCTGGTCTCCAGCGTATAAGAAAGACATAGCTGAACTAGAGAGGGTGCAGAGACGAGCGACCAAGCTTATTAGAGGACTGGGGGGTCTGCAATACCAAGGCAGGTTATTACACTTAGGGTTATTTACTGTGGAAAAACGAAGGCTTAGGGGTGATCTTATTACTATGTACAAGTATATGAGGGGACAGTACAAAGACCTGTCTACTGATCTTTTTACTCTGAGGCCAGAGACGGAGACAAGGGGGCATCTTCTACGTCTGGAGGAAAGAAGGTTTAATCATAATCACAGACGGGGATTCTTTACTGTAAGAGCAGTGAGACTATGGAGCTCTCTGCCGTGTGATGTTGTAATGAGTGATTCACTAATAAAATTTATGAAGGGCATGGATTCCTTTCTTGAAAAGTATAATATTACAGGTTATATATACTAGATTCCTTGAAAGGGCGTTGATCCAGGGAACAAGTCTGATTGTCGTATGGAGTCGGGAAGGAATTTTTTTCCCCAATGTGGAGCTTAGTGTTTGCCACATGTTTTTTTTTTTGCCTTCCTCGGGATCAACATGTTAGGCTATGGGTTGAACTAGATGGACTTAGTCTTCCTTCAACCTTAAAAACTATGTTACTATGTTACTTTGCCTGTGCTGTCTCAGGGTTACCCGCTAACCCACAGCTCTACCTCCTTAAGCTCCTGGTCGTATCCAGTGCAGCTGACCTCTTTCTGTCTACAGTCCACTTCACCACACAGGGTACAGGCTGCTCTGGCTATATTACTCTGCCACTGGATCCAGTTACAGAATCTTGCTATCTCTGTTGTGCTTCCTTCCAGTCTCACACTCCTCACTATGCGGCCTCATCTGTCACACTCTCTGTATTTGGCGTCACCTCACTACTCATTCCAGTGCTGACTTCTCTAAGCAGGAAGAAACTCTCTTCTTACTTCCAAACACTCCTCCCATCTGTAGGGCCAGCTGACTGTTAAGTCTTCCTTACCCAGTTGTCCAATCTACTACAGCTCTGATGGGAGATATTACATTAAATTCAGCATTAAACATTGCTCAACCATTATACATGTTATAATGACACAAACTGTAAAAGTCTTCTGGGACGGTGTCCGACATCTTCACACACTTTTACTGTATAACTACGAGTCACTTAAATGTCAGGGACATCGATCTGTCTAGTTAGGGGCAGAAGTGATTGTGAATCAATGTCACCTCTTCTGGTGCAGATGAAAGTGACAACAGGAGCCCGTGAGAGGAACAGCGAGACACCCCGATAGAGGGAATGGTGCAGATAGTGGCCTATTATGACTGCACAAGCCCATGTACATTGGTAGTGTACAAACAAGGGGAACAAATACCTGAACCTGGCAGATCCAAATTCAGACTGGTAGAAGCACTACTCTGACCCTGGTCTGTCCCTACATGATGGTGGAGGTTGGCACCCTAAGATAAAGCAATGGCGCCCCCTATCAATAGTGGCTCACCCTGAATGCTCCTAACAACTCCTAGTTTATCTATGCTTGTGTAGCAACTTACTTGGGAAAATAGGTTAAACACTAAAAACTACAACTGACCCTGATTGCTCCTGTACAGACTAGATACCTTGACTACACAGTCCCCAGCGGTACCTGCGGGTGAAGAGATAGACCTAACCACAGACTAGGAGATGGCAACTATGGCCTAAACTGCCTAAAAGGCAGACAAGTTGCTTCACGTTCCTCCTAAAGAACCAGAGGGCAGAGCAGAGTGTGAATTATCTAAAAGAAGAGAAGTGTGCTGACAAAGGAATAATCCCAAAGCAAGTAAAGTAAGAAACAAAATACCAAGCAAAGAATACAGCAAGTACTGTTAACAAATATACTGCCTATTTTCAAATGATAAAAAGAAGAAAAGTGCAAAGTATAGCAAATAAATAAACAGCAAAGCGAAAAACCCTAGCTCCAAATATCAACAGAATGTCAGAATATCCAAATGAATCTATCACCAGCAGGAAACGCAGACTATAAAGCTGCACCCAAAATGTGATAGGCATCCAAATAAAAATACAAATGTGTAAAGCTAAGCAGGCTGCAGCCAGAAAAGCAGAACCCAAACACCCAGTGAAAAGGTGTGTGTCCTGTGGCTCGGCAGAAAGAGAGCCGACCACAGAACACAAACTGAAGGGATCAAATCCTGGAGCATGACATTGCTACAGACAATTCCTCTCTCTTCCTCCTCCCTGACTTCTCTAGTTTTCCATTTCTGTTGTGTCTTTCTTAATTGTGGGGAACATGAGGCGGCCCATTCAGGTTGTACAGGTGGTCTGGCTCTGCCAGGACGGCATCCACACGTGCCGTCACAAGAAGGTTTGCTATATCTCGCAGCACAGTCTCAAGAGGACGGAAACAAATTCCATGTGGAATGCATGAGGGGCCAATATCCTGTAGTGGACAAGGGACAAATACCGCCACACCATGACCAGATCACATATTACCACCACATAGTGTCTTCATCCTGCCCCATTGTCTCCATCCTGCCCCCAATGTCTCCATCCTGCCCCCAATGTCTCTCCATCCTGCCCCCAATGTCTCCATTCTGCCCCTAATGTCTCTCCATTCTGCCCCAATGTCTTTCCATTCTGCCCCAATGTCTCTCCATTCTGCCCCCATTTTTTCCATTCTGCCAATGTCTCTCCATTCTGCCAAGTCTCCATTCTGCCTCCATGTGTCTATTTTGCCCCATGTCTCCATTCTGCCCCCAATGTCTCCATTCTGCCCCGTCTCCATTCTGCCACCATGTTTCTATTCTGCCTCCATGTTTCTATTATGCACCCAATGTCTCCATTCTGCTCCCCTTTCTTCATTCTGCCCCCCTTGCCTCCATTCTGCCCCCCTTGTCTCCATTCTGCCCTCCCTGTCTCCATTCTGCCCTCCCTGTCTCCATTCTGCCCTCCCTGTCTCCATTCTGCCCTCCCTGTCTCCATTCTGCCCCCCTGTCTCCATTCTGCCCCCCTTGTCTCCATGCTACCCCCTGGTTTCTATTCTGCCGCCAATGTCTCCATTCTGCCCCCTTCTCCATTCTGCCCCCCATGTTTCTATTCTTCCCTCCATGTCTCCATTCTGTCCCCCTTGTCTCCATTCTGCCCCCATGTTTCTATTCTGCCACCCTTGTCTCCATCCATACTGCCCTCTGGTTTCTATTCTGCCCCCAATGTCTCCATACTGCCCCCCGGTCTCCATACTGCCCCCCGGTCTCCATTCTGCCCCGCTGTCTCCATTCTGCCCCGCTGTCTCCATTCTGCCCTGCTGTCTCCATTCTTCCCCCCCTGTCTCCATTCTGCCCCGTCTCCATTCTGCCCCCCATGTCTCCATTCTGCCCTCAATGTGTTTCCATTCTGCCTCCAATATGACTCCATTCTCCCCCAATGTGACTCCATTCTGCCCCCAATGTCTCCCATTCTGCCTCCATGTTTCCCATTTGACCCCCCCATGCCTCCATTCTGCCCTCAGTGTCCCTCACCCTGCCCCCACCCTGTGCGGTTTTGGTGATTTTTTTCCTCTATAGACTTCTATGTGGAGCATAAAAAAAGTCTGTAAGAAACTGCAGCTACTTTTTTAAGTGCAGAATCAAAGCTTTTCTGTACTGTAAAAAACTATTAAAAACGCGGTTTCACATCTGCACCAAAATGCATCAAATAAGGGGGAAAAAGCCTAAAATAGTTCACCAAAGATGCAATAACCAGAGGAGATTGTTATTGTGTAGATTGGTGCACAGTATTTATGCTACATGTGAACACGGCCTTACAGACACAAAAAAGCCAGATGTCATATAGTGAAACTACACAGAGATGAGAAAGTTCTGAAGGGTCCGACTGTGAATGAGGGAACAAAAAATAATCCACAGGTCCCAACTAGAGAAGAGCAGGACGCACAGATGATATTGCAGCAGCCCGGGCTAATCTAAAGCCGCGACAGGGCCTCCCGTCCAGCCACCAATTACCACTGACCTGGATGCTGGACCTGAGTCCCATGAGTCGATCCTCTCATCTCTAGTCCCAGCCGTCCTGGATACAGCAGACAGTCCCGGATTTAGGTCTATGCCCTGCAGTCCCGAGTTTCTGCTGAATGTCCCTCACTGCCACCGCCCCTCTGATAACTCTTCCTGCCGGGGGAGAAAGACATGATAAATGGGCGTAGCTTGGGGTGTGGATAGGGGCGTGGTCAGACTACGCGTGCCGCATGGTTTCACCCTCTTTCTAGTCCTCATAGGTTGGCGGTATGCTTGTACTGAGGAGATCTGGGATATCAGTGATTAGGTCCCATATTGTGCACTGTAAGGTCTGGAAAAGCTCCTTCTATCCGTCTCTGTAGCACCAGAGGAAGAACAGAGGGGAAAAGACAGGATTTTCTACATGTCGCGTTATGTAGATGTTCTGCAGATTTATCACAACCGTCCACAAGAAGAAACTGCCATCACAGAGCCGCCTTTAGCTGTTGGAAAAGTTTAAACTTAGTTTTGAATAGTTGCTATAGGCAACAAGGACTTTCTATTTATGCTGGGTCACATGATGTTGGTGCTGGGTGATGTCATGTGACGGAATGTTGTGGGTGATGATGTCACAGAGGGCGTTGTGATGTCACCCTTGGGGTATATAAGGGGGCTCCATCCACCTGGAGCTCATATCTCATTGGCCATATCTTGGTGCTGAGATACCCCCTGGAGACAATGAGGATCGCCATATTGTTTCTGTGCTGTACCCTGTTCTACCCTGTGAATTACCATAGGCTGCCGGTGAGTACCTGTCTATTATTACATATGGAGGACGTTTAGAATCAGCTGCGGCAGGGGAAGGGGATGGGGAGGGGGGTCCTGTAAGAATTTACCTGCGGGAATAAGAGGTTATGGCAGGGAAAGGAGCTTAGGAAGTGACAGTCAGAGGGGATATAAGTGTGGGGTGACCCCTCTGACTCCCACATTCCTGCCTTGTCCTTGTAGTGATTAATGACTTTGGTGTTGTCCCTTATATATCACTTTGCAGTCACCAGTGATCGCTCTGCACTGTGATCCTAAACTACAGTCTCATTTACCTTTTAGCAAACGCCCAGAAGGGGAGGAGTGACATCACACCCATGTGAGCAGATCCCGCCCACTTTTACTGCAGTCGTAATGCGAGCTAGCTGTATTCTGTTTTCATGGAAATGTCAGCAGCTGCTCCCCCTAGTGTTTACAAGATGAAAACATCAAAAGAGTTAAAATATTTTTTTCAGATTTTATACCATTAAAACCTTTTTAAATATATATGTGTATTTATATATAAATATAAATACTTTACAATTTTACAATTGTAAAAAAATTGCTGACACTTTCCCTTTAAAAGATCTAAAGACGTTCTGCTTCATGTGCCATTGTGACCAATCACAGCACAGATTATATTTTTTAAACTTTTCTTGAAAAACTGAAGCTGCTCCGTGATTGGAAATCATGTGGAAGGGTTCTCTTTTAGACACTTAGTTAGGTCCAAAGTATCAGTGACATGATGGATAGAACTGTGCAATGATGTCACAGAGGGCTTTGTGATGTCACCCCTGGGTATATTAGAAGCCTCGGCCCATCTGCAGCTTGTATCTCATTGACCATATCTTGGTGCTGAGAGAGCTCTGGAGATGATGAGTATCATCCTATCATTTCTGTGCTTTACGTTGCTCTACCCCCCACATTACAGTACACTGAGGGCGAGTATGTTCTCATCAATATGGAGGTCACAAGGATCAGCTAATGAGAATATCGCCTCTTGCAGGACTTCTCATACTGGACACGTGACCGTCCGTCATATGAAAGTCCAACTGAAAATAATATCCCATGGACCCTGAAGGTGAATCCCAAACTTCTTCCTGATCTTCTCAATGGGATATTTCTGAAAGTTGCTTGATAATGTATCCATCACTGTATAATAACAAGGGCTCTCTGTTTGACTGGATTGGGTATAAATATACAGGACTTTATTATGTTTTTTATCTTTATTATAGGATGACCCACTACCCGTGGATCTCAGGAGAAGCACCTATCAAGCTTCCATCAATCTTCCTCTTTGGCTCTTCCGTGACGCAGTTTTTGTTGCGGTGATGACACTACTGACAATACTACAGTATTTGGCCTTAAGTCTTGTCCTGAGCAAGTGGGCAATGTCTGAACCTGGTGAAACAATCAGAAAACTCCTGAGAACAAAACCATTCTGAAGGAACAAAGTGCTTGTAAGGAGCTGATTTGCATCCCTCAGATTCAGGAGCAAGACTCCAGGAGAACACCTGTCCTGCCCAATGGCAAATGTTCTACTCCATCCATGGCTCCTGCACCGCAGGATGCGAAAAAGGTTCCTAGTTGCAACTATAAAGTGGCGTTCAGTGATATTGTCTGGGTCAGAACGATCCCTCACAACAATATAGGAAGAAGAGCTCGAAGTTCCACGGAGCATAAAGAGAGGTTACTGATTTTTCAGAGAAGCCAACAACCCAGAATTCCAGAGCCAAGAACACCAGAACCTAGAACACCAGAACCTACCATGTCAGAACCTAGTATGTCAGAACCTAGAATGCCAGAGCCTGAAATGCCCACAACACCTCCACCCAAAATCATGAGGAGAAGATGTTTCCTTAGATGTCTTAGAGGCGAGGAAGATTGAGAAGGCAACTGCTTGAACTTTCCCATTGCTCGTGTTTTCATCACAGGTTAGTCCTATACATGCTGTCTGATGGGCACCATCTTACTACATACAATGCAGCATTGCACCTGAAATCGAATGGATATTTTGTCACACACTTGCACTTTAGCACCTTATCAGTTATATTTATGTTAGTTTAGCAAATTTCTGCTTGTAGGGTCTAATGTTTTAGCATAGTGTATGTTCTGTGAGCTAAATTGTCATACTTATGAACTAGATAGATTATAAATTGTGATGCTTATGTACTAGATAGATTATTAGTTTAATCAGTGATTTTTTAAATATTTTTTCACATCAGGAGACTCAAGAATCGCATCTTACAGAAGACAAGAAGCCTAAATGCCGAAGGGTGATGACCTGTTGATGGCCCACAGCTGGAGCGTCATTACCTCTTGATGGCACAAAACTGGACAGAAGATAAAAACATTTGATGGCACACAGCCGGAGGGTGATGACCTATTGATGGCCATAGCCAGAGGGTCATTACCTGTTGATGGCACACAGCCGGACAGAGGATCATTACCTGTTGATGGCACACAGCCGGATGGTCATTACCTGTTCATGGCGCACTGCCGGATGGTCATTACCTGTTGATGGCACACAGCCGGAGGGTGATGACCTATTGATGGCCATAGCCAGAGGGTCATTACCTGTTGATGGCGCACTCCCGGATGGTCATTACCTGTTGATGGCACACAGCTGGAGGGTGATGACCAGTTGATGTCGCACTGCCGGATGGTCATTACCTGTTGATGGCACACAGCCGGAGGGTGATGACCTATTGATGGCCATAGCCAGAGGGTCATTACCTGTTGATGGCGCACTGCCGGATGGTCATTACCTGTTGATGGCACACAGCTGGAGGGTGATGACCAGTTGATGTCACACTGCCGGATGGTCATTACCTGTTGATGGCACACAGCCGGACAGAGGATCATTACCTGTTGATGGCACACATCTGTCAGAGGATAAGATCTTTTGATTGCATACACCGGGTCCCTCCCTGATAACAAGGAACCCTGGGGAATACTGGTCATCTTGATCCCCCACTGACTATATACTTGCTCCACCTCAGCCTACACCATCATGGAGGACACTTCCACCTGTGTCCACTGTAAGGTTGGACTTTCTTTTATAATTACAGCAGATTAATAAACATCATAAAGCTGTAAAACTATCGAGTAAGTTATTATAAATTATTATAAAGAAATATAAAGTATAATATATAGCTATAGAGGGCACATAAGACGACTAACCATTGAAAGCATAGTATCGCCTGATATATACTGTATATTCTAGATGGCGCTATTAAACTAAATACATCACAACCTCCAGGGTGATATTACCGTACAATGCGAGATCACTAATAATGGCCACAGATTATGGGAAAATGACCAGCTCCATAGTCCTGGAGTTATTATAAATGTCTCTAGTGTGAGGCAGGGACTGGACGAGTGTTGGAGGGAGGTATATTCCCCCAGGACGTCCTTTATGTATCCATGCTGCAGAATCTGCCGTATACTTCTGTTCTAGCAGTCAGACATTTCACTCTGCAGATCACAGGCTCAACATTGTGTAAAACTACCACCGTATATAAGAGCACTCAGAATAAAAACTAGCGGCATGCCGTGCACTGCCGACGTCATGTGTACGGGATACAGGACCTGCAGAACCTGGTACGGCCATTATAGTTGATAGATTAATGATACCTGTGCAGATGAAGGGAAAAAAAATATGTGCAACAACAGGAGGAGAAAGTCTCAAAATGTAATTTGAAGAGTATAATAGAGAAATGGGAAACTTCTGGAGATGCAGATAAGTGGTACCAGGGCGAAACGTAAGTGTAGTCAGACAAGGGAAAAGTGCAAATGATCCATCGTAAAGGTTTGTTTAGTAGAAAAATTATTAAAACTTAGCTTTTATTAGCCATATAAAACACTGCTCCACAAAGAATACAGCAAATGTGCAACTATCATAGCTTACAGACCTACTCGTTTCAACAAATTATGTCTTAATTATGGCCCTACTACTAGAATGACAAAAAGGCATATATATATATATATATATATATATATATATATATATATATATATATATCCACGTGCCTGTATGACCTCCCTACAATGCCTGGGCATGCTCCTGATGAGGTTGCAGATGGTCTCCTGTGGGATCTCCTCCCAGACCTGGACTAAAGCATCCGCCAACTCCTGGACAGTCTGTGGTGCAACGTGACGTCGGCGGATGGAGCGAGACATGATGTCCCAGATGTGCTCAATCGGATTCAGGTCTGGGGAACAGG
Source organism: Phyllobates terribilis (assembly GCF_046119375.1). Taxonomy (NCBI): domain Eukaryota; kingdom Metazoa; phylum Chordata; class Amphibia; order Anura; family Dendrobatidae; genus Phyllobates; species Phyllobates terribilis. The sequence continues at coordinate 539,469 of NW_027362876.1, read as the reverse complement.
CGGGCCAGTCCTTAGCTTCAATGCCTTCATCTTGCAGGAACTGCTGACACACGCCAGCCACATGGGGTCTGGCATTGTCCTGCATTAGGAGGAACCCAGGGCCAACCGCACCAGCATATGGTCTCACAAGGGGTCTGAGGATCTCATCTCGGTACCTAATGGAAGTCAAGGCTACCTCTGGCGAGCACATGGAGGGCTGTGTGGCCCTCCAAAGAAATGCCACCCTACACCATTACTCACCCACTGCCAAACCGGTCATGCTGAAGGATGTCGCTCTCCACGGCGTCTCCAGACTCTGTCACGTCTGTCACATGTGCTCAGTGTGAACCTGCTTTCATCTGTGAAGAGCACAGGGCGCGAGTGGCGACTTTGCCAATCCTGGTGTTCTGTGGCAAATGCCAAGCGTCCTGCATGGTGTTGGGCTGTGAGCACAACCCCTATCTGTGGACGTCGGGCCCTCATACCACCCTCATGGAGTCGGTATCTAACCGTTTGTGCAGACACATGCACATTTGTGGCCTGCTGGAGGTCATTTTGCAGGGCTCTTGCAGTGCTCCTCCTGTTCCTCCTTGCACAAAGGCGTAGGTAGCAGTCCTGCTGCTGGGTTGTTGCCCTCCTACGGCCCCCTCCACATCTCCTGGTGTACTGGCCTGTCTCCTGGTAGCGCCTCCAGCCTCTGGACACAGCCAACCTTCTTGCCACAGCTCGCATTTATGTGCCATCCTGGATGAGCTGCACTATCTGAGCAACTTCTGTGGGTTGTAGAGTCTGTCTCATGCTACCATGAGTGTAAAAGCACAACCAACATTCAAAAGTGACCAAAACATCAGTCAGAAAGCATTGGTACTGAGATGTGGTCTGTGGTCCCCACCTGTAGAACCACTCCTTTATTGAGGGTGTCTTGATAATTGCCAATAATTTCCATCCATCGTCCATTCCATTTGCACATCAGCATATGAAATTGATTGTCAAACAGTTTTGCTTCCTAAGTGGACAGTTTGATTTCACAGAAGTTTGATTTACTTGGAGTTATATTCTGTTGTTTTAAGTGTTCCCTTTATTTTTGGAGCAGTGTATATAGATACATACAGTGAGTACGGAAAGTATTCAGACTCCTTTAAATTTTTCACTCTTTGTTTCATTGCAGCCATTTGATAAATTCTAAAAAGTTCATTTTTTTCTCATTAAAGTACACTCTGCACCGCATCTTGAGTGAAAAAAACAGCAATGTAGAATTTTTTTGCAAATGTATTAAAAAAGAAAAACTGAAATATCACATGGTCATAAGTATTCAGATCCTTTGCTCAGACACTCATATTTAAGTCACATGCTGTCCATTTCCTTGTGATCCTCCTTGTGATGGTTCTAGCAGGAGGATAGAGAGGCAGTCAGCACCTATACTGCTCAGGAACCAGTACCAGGCTCTCTCGCAGGAGAACCATGAAGAAATACAGCAAGATAAGACTTTGCCAGCAATGAATAACCTTGTAAGCCCTCAGAATCCTCCTGGATGGAGAAAGAAGAATGTTGTGAAGAAAAAACGGAGAGTGGTGGTCATGGGGGATTCCCTGTTAAGAGGAACAGAGGCTGCTATCTGCAGACCAGACATAACCTCAAGAGAAATGTGCTGTCTTCCAGGAGCAAAAATTAAAGATGTGTCTGACAGGATATCAAGACTCTTCAGACCTACAGATCACTACCCATTCCTGCTAATACATGTGGGGACAAATGACACCGCAAGAAAGGACCTGGAAACCATCTGCAGTGACTTTGAAGACTTGGGCAAGAAAGTGAAAGAATTGGGAGCGCAGGTGGTCTTCTCATCCATCCTCCCAGTGGATGGCCATGGAACAATGAGGTGGAATAAGATTCTACAGGTGAACAACTGGCTACGTCGATGGTGCCGTCAACAAGGGTTTGGATTTCTGGATCACGGAATAAATTACCTATACGATGGACTACTTGCTAGAGATGGGGTGCACCTTACGAAGACTGGAAAACATGTATTTGGAAATTGCCTTGCTGCACTCATCAGGAGAGCTTTAAACTAGAACAATGTGGGAAGGGAAGCAAAAGGCCAGAAAAAGCCATACAGCTGACAAATACTATTGAGATCTCTGCTACTGGAAGTGGAAAGGAAGAACAAAGACAAAACAATTTAAATAATAAAAATATGGGAGGAAGAGAAACCAGTCACAAACTAAAATGTTTTTAAACAAATGCACAAAGCATGGGCAACAAACAAGGAGAATTAGAACTACTAACGCAGGAAAAGAAATATGATGTCATTGGAATCACTGAAACTTGGTGGGACGATACACATGATTGGAATAAAAGGCTAAAAGGATACAACTTATTTGCAAGAAACAGACTTGATAAACGAGGAGGAGGTGTCGCATTGTATGTTAGAAAAGCGTATATCTGCCCAGAGATTGAAGCTTCAGAGACTGGGAGTTCTGTGGAAACTGTTTGGGTAAGAATACAAGGAGAGAACAACGGAAAGGACACCATTGTAGGCATTTACTACAGGCCACCTGGGCAAGCTGAAGATATGGATGAACTCTTTATGTATCAAATGACCAAGTTCTCAAAAAAATATGACGTAGTGGTCATGGGAGATTTCAACTATCCAGACATTTGTTGGGAATCTCTCTCAAGTAAAACTAACAGGTCAAGCAAATTCTTATCCTCTCTTGCTGACAACTTTATCTTCCAAAAGGTAGGGGAGAAAACAAGGGGATCTGCTACTTTGGATCTAATCCTTATAAACAAGGAGGAAATGGTTGAGGAGGTAAAAGTGGCTGGGACACTAGGAGGCAGCGATCATGCTATTATAGAATTTTGGATAACTAGAGGAGGAAGACATGTGAAGACTCAAACTTCAAGGTTAGATTTTAGAAAGGCAGATTTTAAGAGACTCAGAAAGAGAAAAATGTCCAGGAAGGATGGGAAATTTTTAAAAATGAGATTCTCAAAGCACAATCGTTAACAATCCCGAAAAGTAGGAAGAATGGGAAGCATTTAAGGAAACCAGGATGGATGAACACAGAACTTAAACACATGCTAAAAAGAAAGAAAGAAATGTTTATTAAATGGAAAGAGGGAGGCATATCTAAAGAAGATTATAATGCAGTCTGCAGATCCTGCAGGGCATGTATCAGGTTAGCTAAAGCTGACAATGAATTAAGGCTTGCAAGAGATGTCAAAAGCAATAAAAAAGGATTTTGGGGGTATGTCAAAAGTAAAAGAAAAGTCAAAGATGCTATAGGATTTTTACAGGATGAAAATGGAGAAATGGTAAGAGAGGATGTTGAGAAGGCCAAACTTTTTAATTCCTATTTTGCATCTGTTTTCTCTCAGAAAGAAAATGTAACATCAACTGATCTTCACTGTCCTTTTAAAGGAATAGAAGAATCCAAGTTATCTGTAAACAGAAAGATTGTGAGGGAATATTTAGCTAACATAAATGAGTTCAAGTCTCCAGGTCCAGATGAATTACACCCCAGAGTACTGAAGGAGATCGTAGAAGAAATTTTAGAACCACTCTCCATAATCTTTGAAAATTCTTGGAGAACAGGAGAAGTCCCAGAAGACTGGAGAAGAGCAAATGTTGTTCCTATCTTCAAAAAGGGGAAGAAGGTGGACCCAGGGAACTATAGGCCGGTGAGTCTGACTTCTATACCAGGAAAGATCTTTGAACAAATTATTAAACAACATGTATGTAAGTACCTGGATAAGAATGAAGTGATTAACCAGAGTCAGCATGGGTTTATAACTAACAAGTCATGTCAGACTAACTTAATTTCCTTCTATGACAGAATCACTGACTGGGTGGATCAGGGAAATGCTGTAGATATAGTATATCTTGACTTCAGCAAAGCATTTGACAAAGTATCTCACACCATCCTTATTGAAAAAATGACCAAGTATGCAATGGACCAGGCAACTGTTAGGTGGATTCATAACTGGCTTAGTGATCGGACTCAAAGGGTGATTGTAAATGGCTTCACATCCAGCTGGATGAATGTCTCAAGTGGGGTACCACAGTGCTCCGTCCTGGGACCTGTATTGTTCAACATCTTTATCAATGATTTAGATGAAGGAATTGAGGGTAAACTGATTAAATTTGCTGATGACACAAAGCTAGGAGGGATAGCTAATACTAGAGAAGAGAGAGAGAGGATTCAAAAAGACCTAAATAAACTGGAGCAGTGGGCAGCAACCAACAGAATGGTTTTTAACAGGGAAAAATGCAAAGTACTACATCTGGGCAATAAAAATGAAAAAAGCATATACAGAATGGGAGGAATAGAGCTAAGCAACAGTACATGTGAAAAAGACTTAGGTATACTAATAGATCATAGACTGAACATGAGTCAACAGTGTGATGCAGCAGCAAAAAAGGCAAATACAATTCTGGGATGTATTAACAGAAGCATACAGTCTAGATCACGTGAAGTCATTATTGGTCTTTACTCCTCTTTGGTCAGACCTCATCTGGAATACTGTGTACAGTTTTGGGCACCACATTTTAAAAAAGACATAGACAAACTGGAGCAAGTTCAGAGAAGAGCGACCAGAATGGTGACTGGTCTGCAAACCATGTCCTATGAGGAACGGTTGCAGGATTTGGGAATGTTTAGCTTGCAAAAAAGAAGACTGAGAGGAGACTTAATAGCTGTCTACAAATATGTCAAGGGCTGTCACATTGTAGAAGGATCATCTTTATTCTCATTTGCACAAGGAAAGACTAGAAGCAATGGGATGAAACTAAATGGGAGGAGACACAGATTAGATATTAGAAAAAACTTTTTGACAGTTAGGGTGATTAATGAGTGGAACAGGCTGCCACGAGAGGTGGTGAGTTCCCCTTCAATGGACGTCTTCAAACAGAGGCTGGACAGACATCTGTCTGAGATGATTTAGTGAATCCTGCTTTGAGCAGGGGGTTGGACCAGATGACCCAGGAGGTCCCTTCCAACTCTACCATTCTATGATTCTATGATTCTATGATTCTACTCCTTCAATGGAGTCCAAATGTGTTTAATTAAACTGATAGGACTTGATTTGGAAAGGCACACACCTGTCTATATAAGACCCCACAGCTCACAGTGCATGTCAGACCAAATGAGAATCATGAGCTCAAAGGAACTGCCCAAGGAGCTCAGAGACCGAATTGTGGCAAGGCACAGATCTACCCAAGGTTATAAAAGAATTTCTGCGCTACTCAAGGTTCATAAGAGCACAGTGTCCTCCATAATCCTTAAATGGAAGAAGTTTGGGACCACCAGAAGTCTTCCTAGACCTGGCCGTCCAGCCAAACTGAAAAATCGTGGGAGAAGAGCCTTGGTGAGAGAGGTAAAGAAGAACCCCAAGATCACTGTGGCTGAGCTCCAGAGATGCAGTAGGGAGATGGGAGAAAGTTCCACAAAGTCAACTATCACTGCAGCCCTCCACCAGTTGGGCCTTTATGGCAGAGTGGCCAGACGGAAGCCTCTCCTCATATGAAAGCCCGCACAGAGTTTTCTCAAAAACACATGAAGGACTCCCAGACTATGAGAAATAAGATTCTCTGGTCTGATGAGACGAAGATAGAACTTTTTGGTGATAATTCTAAGTGGTATGTGTGGAGAAAACCATGCACTGCTCATCACCTGCCTAATACAATCCCAACAGTGAAACATGGTGGTGGCAGTTGTTAGAACCCTCCTGTTAGTTTTTTCTATTTTGTGGTCACGTGACCTTCTGCCTATTTATTCCAGCTCCGCCCTTCAGGCTTTGCTGGACTTCAGTGTTACTTTGACTCTTAATCTAGCCAGGTGCTTTGTACCTACTGTATTTCTCTAGTTTCTTTGGTCCTTGAACCACTATGTTCTTTTGTCTGTTTGTCATCATCTGCTACTACTTCTGCCAGGAGGTGTCCAATTTTGTCCCAGTCCTTAGTTCTTTTAGGGACCCCTCCCTTTAATCTATAGGTCTGCGTTCAGACTAGCCGCGGACAAAGGCGGGTCTGTTCACAAGGAACAGGTTGCCCGCTGCATCGTAGGGAATCAGCTTAGTCCTATTGTATGGACAGATTTCCTCTCTTTCCTTAGTTCTTGTAGCAGATCATAACAGCAGTATCATGCCATGGGTGTGTTTTTCAGCTGCAAGGACAGGACGACTAGTTGCAATTGAAGGAAACATGAATGCGGCCAAGTACAGAGATATCCTGGATGAAAACCTCTTCCAGATTGCTCTGCACCTCAGACTTGGCCAAAGGTTCACCTTCCAACAAGACAATGACCCTAAGCACACAGTTAAAATAACAAAGGAGTGGCTTCAGAACAACTATGTGACCATTCTTGACTGGCCCAGCCAGAGCCCTGACCTAAACCCAATTGAGCATCTTTGGAGAGACCTGAAAATGGCTGTCCACCAACGTTTACCATTCATCCTGACGGAACTGGAGAGGATCTGCAAGGAAGAATGGCAGAGGATCCCAAAATGCAGGTGTGAAAAAGTTGTTGCATTATTTCCAAGAAGACTCATGGCTGTACTAGCCCAAAAGGGTGCTTCTACTCAATACTGAGCAAAGGGTCTGAATACTTATGCCCATGTGATATTTCAGTTTTCCTTTTTTATTAAATTTGCAAAAATTTCTACATTTCTGTTTTTTTTTCAGTCAAGATGGGGTGCAGAGTGGACTTTAATGAGAAAAAAATGAACTTTTTAGAATTTACCAAATGGCTGCAATGAAACAAAGAGTGAAAAATGTAAAGGGGTCTGAATACTTTCCGTACCCAGTGTACATGCATGGAAATAAATGCAGAATTATATTTCTTAATACTGCAGTATCAGATCCTGTCTTGAATTTAACCCCTGTGGTATCCAATGTGAAAATCCACAGGACTCCCGGTTCAGAAGTTTGCACTTATGATCCCCCCCTCGTGTGGATCTATATACCTTCTCTATCTCCATATATTTAAAGAATGAGGTGTCACCTTTATGAACTCTCGCAAAATGCCTCGATACTGCTGATGTATTTATGGCTTCCAAATTAATCGCATCAGAAAGATGTCTTCTGATACGGACTTTCAGCGCACCTGTGGTACAACCCACATAGTGGACCTTACACAAGGTGCATTCTATAAGGTATATAACCCCTGATGAATTACAATTAAGGAAATCATGAATTTTATATTCTCTATCATTACTTAAGGACATAAAACTATCTGTTTTAACCGCATGTAGACACGCTTTGCACCGATTGGCTCCACATCTGAAGAAACCTTTTGCACTGAGCCAATTTGGTTGTACAGTATTAGTCTCACTGGTGTATAAGCTAGGAGAAAGGATGGTTCCCAGAGCGGGCGCTTTCCTGGCTACAAAGCGGATGGCATTAGAAAGTAGGTTTTTTAGTTTCTTGTTCTGATATATAATAGGGTTATACTTTTTAATTCTAGATGTAATTTTATTATACTGAGGACTATAGGTGGTAGAAAACGTTACCCTAGTATCCAATGTGTTAATGTTATTTTTCTGTTTATTTCGGAGTATATCTTTCCGATTTATATTGGAGACAATTCTACTCGCTTTTCTTAAAGACCACTCGGGATAGCACCTATTGGATAGTCTGTTACACATTGTTTCTGATTCCTTCTGAAAAGTGATGTTATCTGAACAATTTCGTATTGTTCGTATTAGCTCACCGTAAGGGATATTTCTCTTAATATGTGGCGGATGACAACATTTAGCTGATAGAATAGAATTTGAGGCTGTAGATTTTCTGTGGGGATTAATTTTGACCAATTCTTTCTCCTTGGTAGCCTCAAGTTCGAGATCCAAAAAAGTAATTTTGGATGAATGGTAGAACTAAGTGAATTTAAGATTAAAATGATTGCAGTTGATGTACTGTACAAATTGTACCACCTCCTCCTGTGTGCCCCCCACACCAGGAGGAGGTCATCAATAAATCTACCGTACCACACAATGTGTCCACTATATGTGTTATCATTATGGTAAATGAAAAGCTCCTTCCACCTACACATCACTATGTTCACTAGCGAAGGAGAAAATTTACTGCCCATGCCGACTCCTCTTTTCTGTAAAAAAAAAAACTTTTATCAAAGCTAAAATAATTCCGCTCTAAGAGGAACTGTACTGCTATGACCAGAAATTCTTTTATTTCTATAGTGTACGAACTGTATGTGTCAAGGTGGTAGGTTAAACATGCTAAAGCAATATGGTGTGGAATTGAGGGGGTATAATGCCACCACATCACAGGACAATCATCCAAAGTTTTTTGGCCATTCAAATTTATCAAAAATGGTCACTATGAATTTTGAATCCCTAATGTAACTCGGAGTTTCCTGAACCAGAGGCTGTAGGTAAAAATCCATCCAGGCACTTAATTTTTCACCATGGGAACCAATCCCCACCACTATGGGTCTTAACCCCTTTACAGCTCAGGGCGTACTAATACGTACAGTACAGACCAAAAGTTTGGACACACCTTCTCATTTAAAGATTTTTCTGTATTTTCATGACTATGAAAATTGTACATTCACACTGAAGGCATCAAAACTATGAATTAACACATGTGGAATTATATAGTTAACAAAAAAATGTGAGACAACTGAAAATATGTCTTATATTCTAGGTTCTTCAAAGTAGCCACCTTTTGCTTTGATGACTGCTTTGCACACTCCTGGCATTCTCTTGATGAGCTTCGCTGTAATCGCACCGACCCAAAGAATAAAGTCGTCTAATCACTTATACTGCTCAAGGAACTGTGTAAAAAATAAACTCTAGGGTTAGGGTTGTGCTAGGGTTGGGATTTTTTTCAAAAGCAAAAAAAAAAAATGATGACGATATGGCGACTAGTGTTGAGCACAAGTGCTCGCTACTTGAGTTTGCATCGGGTGCTCGGGTATGCATTGAGTATCGCGAGTGCTCGAGTCTCTGTCCCATATGCTTCACAGTCAAAAGAAACGTGCGGGGATTGCCTGCCATGCACCAGCAATCCCTGCATGTTTGTTTTGGGTGTCTAATTACCGTGAAACATGTGGGCAGGACTCGAGCATGTCACTCGAGCACGTGCGATACATGGTGCATACCCGAGTACACGATGCAAACTCAAGTGGCGAGCACTTGTGCTCAAGACTAATGACAACTTGTTCAATATGATGACCTAATGTTATCAAATTATGTGTCGTACCGAGTTCAAAATGTTCATTATACTCCTTGATAAAATCCTTGAGGGTTGTAGTTTCCAAAATGGGGTCACTTGTGGGGGGTTTCAACTATTTAGGCACATCAGGGGCTCTTCAAACGTGACATTGCGTCCGCCATCAATTCCAGCAAATTTTGCGTTCAAAAAGTCACACAGTTCTCCTTCCCTTCTGAACTCTGCCGTGCACCCAAACACTGTATTTTCCCCACATATAGGGTATTGGCGTACCTAGGAGAAATTGCAGAAAGCTTTGGGGTCTATTTTCTCCTCTTACCCTTGTGAAAATAAAAAAATTGGGGCTAAAACATAATTTTTTATTTTCATGGCTCCATGTTATAAACTTCTGTAAAGGTTCTCTGAGGGGTTTAGTTTCCAAAATGGTGTCACTTGTGGGGGGTTTCCACTGTTTGGGCACATCAGGGGCTCCCCAAACACAACATGGAGTCCGCTAATTATTCAAGCAAATTTTACTTTCAAAAAGTCAAATGGCGCTCCTTCCCTTCCGAACCCTGCCGTACGCCTAAACAGTGGTTTTTCCCCACATATGGGGTATCTGCGTGGTCAGGGGAAATTGCACAACAAATTTTGGGGTCCATTTTTTCTTCTTAACCCTGTGAAAATAAAAAAAATTGGGTCTAAAGTAACATTTTGTGAAAAAAGTTAAATGTTAATTTTTTTCTTCCACATTCCAAAAATTTCTGTGAAGCACTTGAAGGGTTAATAATTTTTTTGAATGTGGTTTTGAGCACCTTGGGGGTGCAGATTTTAGAGTGGTCTCACTTTTGGGTATTTTCTGTCATAAAAACCCCTCAAAGTGACTTCAAATGTGATGTGGTCCCTAAAAAAATGGTTTTGTAAATTTTGTTGGAAAAATGAGAAATCTCTGGTCAACTTTTAACCCTTATAGCTCTCTAATAAAAAAAAAATTTGGTTCCAAAATTGTGCTGATGTAAAGTAGACATGTGGTAAATGTTATTTATTAACTATTTTGTGTGACATATCTCTCTGATTTAAGGGCATAAAAATTCAAATTTTGAAAATTGCTAAATTTTCAAAAATTTTCGCCAAATTTCAGTTTTTGTCACAAATAAATGCAAGTGTTATCGGAGAAATTTTACCACAATCATGAAGTACAATATGTCACGAAAAAACAATCTCAGAATCAGGGGGATCCGTTGAAGCGTTCCAGAGTAATTACCTCATAAAGTGACAGTGGTCAGAATTGTAAAAATTGGCCTGGTCATTAATGTGCAAACCACCTTGGGTAGTAAAGGGGTTAAAGGTGGTGGGAAAATATTTTTATGTATTTTTGGAGGCGAATGGTAAACTGGAACAATTGGGTGATCTACATATAAATATTCCATTAATTTTTTTTTAGGGCCCCTCAGTGCAAACCTTCATTTAATAGATTATACATAGCAGCATTAAACTCAACAGTAGGATCTCTAGCTAACTCCAAATAAACATCCCTATTTTCTAAATCCATCAAATTCAATTTTTTATACAATCCTGCATTCAGTACTATAGTGCCACCTTTATCCGCTGAGCGGACTAGTATGTCTGAATTATCCTTTAATTTTTTCAGAGCGTCTTTTTCTCTATATGTCAGATTAGAGTCCAAATGATTAGTAGAAGATAATTCATTCTTTAATTCCACTAGTTCTTTTTCAATTAAGTCCTGGAACTGATCCAGAACCAATGGTCTGGACTGAAGTGGGTAAAAGAAAGGATTACCAGCCCGAAAGTCGTCATTTAAATTTACATTTGGAATTAAAGATTCCGTCTCGAATTGTTTCATTTGTAATAAAGACTGTTGTTCTGTGAATAATAACATGGAATCCTGGCTTGTCCTAGGAGAAACTTCTTCTGAAGCTGTATTCTGTGGATTTTTCATGTCCATAAAATGACATCGGATGGTGAGGTTACGTGCTAGTTTGTTAATATCCAGAATTGTTCTGAAAATGTCGAATTCGTTAGAAGGTGAAAAGCTCAGGCCTTTAGCCAGGAGAGAAATTTGACTCTCAGATAAGATGTAGCTAGAGAGATTCCAAACAGGTGACTCTAATAATGGCGTTTTTTGCTGTGTGTTGGGTACTTGTTTGCATTTACGCTTACGTCCCGCCCTTGTGTGACCCGCCACTAGCTGTTTCAGTAGCGGCTAGCCCTCCCTGGGAAAGGGGTGTACTCGGACGGCGGGCCCAGTTGGTAGAATGGTGAGGCAGTCGCGGCCTCAGCCCGGTCCGTGCCCAGGGCGCACACATTAAAAATAGGGGCCAGTTGATGAGTGGCAATTATGAGTGAATAAACGACTACGCCACCTGTGGTATCTGGTGATGCGCCACCAGCGCTGCTGCAGTCCTCTGAGGCGGGATGTTGTGGCAGCCGATGGTAGTACTACTCCCCATAGGCGGACCAGGGCCTCAGGGCAGAGGAAAAAGGAGGATGAGGGGAGTTGTAGTAGGTGCAGTGGTGCGGTGTGGTGTTGCGCTGCAATAATGGACCAGAGGCAATGGATGTAGTCTTCCAAGCTTTACTCACGTTGTTAGAGGTCAGCTGCAAGGCTTCTCCTTGCTCCTCATGGCGTGCTGTGGCCACCAGAGAAGGGGGTTTGGCACACCCCGGTAGTTCAGGTGCGTCTATCAGGACCCCCAGCACCAGTGTGTTCCTAGAAATCTCCCCCTTGGGCCTCTTCTGTCCGTGTGCGGTGCGTGTTGCAAGGCTGGGTCTCCCTCTGGCTATACACAGAACAAGGGCACGGGTGGCGACTGCGCTCCGTCCGTTACCCGGTGGGAACCACTTAGCCTCCAGGCTTTTCCGACTGAGACGTGAAGTAACAAAGTGAGATATCGGGGGCCGGTACCCCTCTTGCAGCAGGAGTCCCACTAACTAGGCCAGAATGGAGAGTACAGGTGGCGTATGCCGCTCCGTCCGTATTCCCTGGGATCCTTTTGCCTGCGGAGCTCTCCTCCTCAGCTCCCCTCCAGGCCTTCTTAAGCAGGGACCTTGACCGGGTAGAGACCTCCGTTAACTCTATCCTGCTCCTCGTCTCAAGGCCAGAGCATGAGGACCGTGCATCTCCAGCACGCTGCAGGCTCCTACACAAGGCCACTGCCAGCTGTGAAGACCACAATCAAACAACCTTGAACTTAAGATGGCTGGCTATTAAATATGTACTGTATCTACAAGTGTAACCTAAAAGTGCGTCCTCCACCCTCACCCCCTACATGGTTCCCCCTATCTTTGGTTGCCTCATCTCCATTATCCTGCTGGGGCAGCACACTAGTGCATACTAGCCCCCCATAGGACAGGAGTGTGTAGTGTTGAGTGATGAGGTGGGATCCTGACAGGTACTCCATCCTTACCTGGGAGAGGAGATACAACACCTCTTTCACAAGATGCAGTACCCCCCTGTGGCGACCGAACCTTCAGGGGCGCCACATTCCCCCCTGGTGAAACACCGCACGTCCGCGGGCTGCACAGAGAGCAAAACATTGTACAGACTTTTTATATGCTTTTTCACAACAATCAACAATCTTCCCATTATGGGAGGCTCTGATTCTTAAACGTTGCAGATAAATAGTACAAAAGTATAAAAACATCAAAGAGACATTATGCATGTAGACAGCTTGGTAGGAAAATAGAAAAAGAGGCAGTTCAGCAGCAAGAGGGACCTGTCCCAAACCCTCAACGTAGGCCCCGGGGTGGCTGCAGGGCATGGAGATCCTGTGTTGGACCTGCAGGAGAGCCTCTTCAGACAGGTTTTGCTTCTGAGGTCTGAGGTAGAAGTAGAAGTGGGTTTTGTATAAAACCAATAGGGAGTATGTAAATAGATGCATAACTATATACAATAGAGTCTGTCTACAGCCAGTCCGCAGGGACAAATGTCTCTCTAAACCGGGAGGAAAACATGGTAATAAACAAAAACAATCAACAAGTCAACTCAAAGGTACAGCCTCCGGGGCCGCTTACTCCAGGTACCTCCACCTAGGGAAAGGCTCGTTCTTGCTCATGGAGCCAGACCGGTCCCCTACCAGCAGGTGCGCAGGGGACTCACCCTGGAATACTCTATGCACATCCAGGGCGTACCACCCACGCTCCCCATGGTGGCGGGTGTACGACACCAAGTCACCCGGGTAGAGATTCCGGCCAGGGTCATCCCTCCTCATTTGTGGCTCGAAGTCTCTGCGGTTCACAAATACGTCCTGAGCAAACTGAGGACTCCTGATGAAGCCCTACCCTGCCTCCTGGTGGAAGCGGACGATCAGCCCTTCCTCTCGGGGGCTTGGATGGGCTGCCTCCTCCTGGCAGGCCTTGGACTTGGCGGCCCTAGCGCACACCTCCAGGCGCTCGCAGCGTACCCGCCTCTCCCGCCGCTCCTTGTCCAGCTGGAGGAGCTCCTTGCGGCAGAAGTCCTTACGCCTCCGCGCTTCCGCCCAGGTCTCCTGGGGGAAGCCCATTAGGTCCCCCCTGGTTGTCCCAGACCATATCCTCCGTGGCCGGGCAGGTAACCAGAGGCGCTGGCAGCGGCAAAAGCAGGGGTTGCTGCAGGTCCTTCGGTGACGTGGACCAGTCCAGGTTGGGGCAGGTGGTGTCCCCACTAAGCACAGGCTCTTCTAGGCCGGGAGTCGGGAGGCATTGCAGGCCTCCGGCGGAGAATGACACGTGGGCCTCCAGCTCCGGAGCGAAGATCTGCTCCCAAACAACGGCGCCCGGGGACAGGGGTGTCGGCATTAGATCCAATAGGGCCTCCGTGCGTCTCTCACCCGGGACAGGGGTTTGTATCTTACCCAGTCCTGGGCTGCACGCGGCCTCTGAGGTTTCTTCCTCCTGGATTGCTGCTCCGCTTTCTTGGCTTGCAGCACCTTGGCGGCGGGACCGGATCTTCTACAGCACCTCCTCTCTCCATGTATCCATGCTGCGGACACCGCACGCTGGGCCTCTGCGACCCTCCGGGTCAGGTCCTGTGACTCCACTCAGAGGAACTCGGCCTCCTCCGGGGTCAGGTGTATCCCCCGTATTCCGAGCGAGGCAGCAGTTGGTGGGGTGGCATCGGAGCATCTCTCCTGCACTGCTTCCATCCTCGCTGCTGGGTGTGGAGTCTCTAGGATTGTTGTGGCCACACCTTGCTGTTGCTTACTCCTCCTTCTCTTGGGGCGGCTACAGGGTGGCTGGCTGACAGGCACTCCTTGGGATGTCCCATCCATCTTGATGGACACTACCTCGTGGACAGTCTCTAATGCAAGGGGCGGTTCTAGCTGTTGGCGCCATGGGGGAAGCCAGACCCACGATGGGAGATGCTGGGTGGTTGTCCTTTTTGCACACAATGGCGTCCGTTCTTCTTGGGCGGGCGACATCTTGGGTGTTAAAGACAGTCTGTTGTAAAGGCGCGCAGTACCCGCTGGCAATGGGAATCACTTCTTCCGTTGCTGCGGGCACGCAATCCTGCTGACTACGCCAGTGATGTTTGACCCGCCACTAGCTGTTTCAGTAGCGGCTAGCCCTCCCTGTGAAAGGGGTGTACTTGGACGGCGGGCCCAGTTGGTAGAATGGGGATGCAGTCGCGGCCTCGTCCCGGTCCGTGCCCAGGGCATACACATTAAAAATAGGGGCTAGTTGATGAGTGGCAATTATGAGAGGATAAACGACTACACCAGCTGTGGTGTCTGGTGATGCGCTACCAGCGCTGCTGCAGTCCTCTGCGGAGGGATGTTGTGGCAGCCAACAGTAGTACTACTCCCCACAGGCGGAGCAGGGCCTCAGGGCAGAGGAAACAAGAGGATGAGGGGAGTCGTAGTAGGTGCAGTGGTGCAGTGTGGTGTCCCGCTACAATAATGGACCAGAAGCAATGGATGTAGTCTTCCAAGCTTTACTCACGTTGTTAGAGGTCAGCTGCAAGGCTTCTCCTTGCTCCTCACAGCGTGCTGCGGCCACCAGAGAAGGGGGTTCGGCACACCCCGGTAGTTCAGGTGCGTCTATCAGGACCCCCAGCACCAGCCTGTTATCTCCCCCTTGGGCCTCTCCTGTCCATGTGCAGTGCGTGTTGCAAGGCTGGGTCTCCCTCTGGCTATACACAGAACAAGGGCACAGGTGGCGACTCCGCTCCGTCTGTTACCCGGTGGTAACCACTTAGCCTTCAGGCTTTTCCGACTGAGACGTGAAGTAACAAAGTCAGATATCTGGGGCCGGTACCCCTCTTGCAGCAGGAGTCCCAATGACTACAGGTGGCGTATGCCGCTCTGTTCGTATTCCCTGGGATCCTTTTGCCTGCGGAGCTCTCCTCCTCAGCTCCCCTCCAGGCCTTCTTAAGCAGGGACCTTGACCGGGTAGAGACCTCCGTTAACTCTATGCTGCTCCTCGTCTCAAGGCCAGAGCACGAGGACCGTGCATCTCCAGCACGCTGCAGGCTCCTACACAAGGCCACTGTCAGATGTGAAGACCACAATCAAACAACCTTGAACTTAAGATGGCTGGCTATTAAATATGTATCTACAAGTGTAACCTAAAAGTGCATCCTCCACCCTCACCCACTACATGGTTCCCCCTATCTTTGGTTCCCCCATCTCCATTATCCTGCTGGGGCAGCACCCTAGTGCATACTAGCCCCCCATAGGACAGGAGTGTGTAGTGTTGAGTGATGAGGTGGGGTCCTGACAGGTGCTCCATCCTAACCTGGGAGAGGAGATACCACACCTCTTTCACAAGATGCAGTACCCCCCTGTGGCGACCGAACCCTCAGGGGCGCCACACCCTCTTCCTCTGTTTTTTGTAATCGTTCCACCAGCACTAGATAATTTATTTTTGATAAAATACAATTGTTGCATTTCTCCCATTGAACTAATAGATGAATCTGAGTAATCATCAGGGGTGGCAGCAAAAGAATTATCCGTAACATCATCATGCTCCTTAAAACTCCCTCTTCCAGATCTCTGAAAGCGTTTGTGGGAGCGTTTTTTTTAAGATGGATGGTAATTGTTTATTCCAACTATAAATCTTGTTCTGCGCATAGTCCTCACTGGCCCTTTTGAACGTGGATCTTTTTATATCCATAATGGTGTTCTCCAACTTGGCCAAATTAGATTTCAGTTTGTCATTACAAATATTAAATTCTTTTAGTTGCACATATTTCCCCAAAGACGATTGTATATTTTTAATATCCAATTTAATTTAAGTCAGTTCCAGTTCCTCATGTCTGATTATGAGGTGCATAAGATTCAGTGAACATTGACTAACAATCGCATTCTGATCTTCTTGAAAACCATCATTGTATATAGTGGTGGCGACTTTTTTTTAAACGCAGACTTCTAGGGATCATTTCCTTTTTTATATATGTGTCCAAGGTTGTGAGATCCCACCAAACTTTAAGTTCTCTGGTCATTTTGTTTTCCATCTGGAACATGAGATCTTTAAATTCATCCGGTTCTGTTGTCACCACTGACGGTTTATTATCAAAAATAGATGCTAGTTTGTTCAGTCTAGCCGAACAATCCTCTGTGTCACTGAAATTCATTATGTCAAATTGAGGGGATGTGAAAATCCACAGGGACTCCCGGTTCAGAAGTGTGCACTTGCAGTCAGTCAAGCCAATGGCCTGGTAACAGGGGCCAAGCAGAGCCGGGTAAGTGGTAATACAAGTGGGCAGTGGAATGAGTCGAGGTTTTGGTAATCATGGTGTAACAGATCGGGCAGACTGACTGGGCAGGAGAGAATTTCATGTTTTCTTGATTATAGCATCATGCGGAGAATTCCTGCTCCTTAATATTAAAAGTGGTTGTCCGGGACTTTTTTTTTTACCATGGACCTAAGAACTAACAGGCAAGTATTTGCTAACTATGTGCCTGTTGTGCCAGGCGCCGATATTTGCTGGTTCAGAGTGGTCACGGAGCGCTCCTGACAGTGATTTTTCAGCTCCCTCTCTGATCTGTTGATGGGGTGTGACTGCCGGTGTCATGCTGATTGACAGCTGGCTCCCTGCTGCCTAACTGCAGGGAGCCGTCTGTCAATCAGCATAAAGTTGGCAGTCACGCCTCTTTGACAGAGCTGTCGGGAAGAGGAAGAGCTGTTCTGTTGACGTGAAGCAGCAGAATCGCTGTTAGGAGCGGTCCAGGAGCAATCTTAGCCACCACAGGGTAGAACAAGCACGTAATAAGCAATTACCTGACTGATAGTTCTTAGGCCCATTGCATTTTTCTATCTCATCCTGTAGGAGTCACCTTCTCCTCAACCAAAAAGAGAAGGTGCATATCCACCGACATTGAGATACGCCAGCTTCCAGATCCAATTGCAGATAAAATTATGATTTTATTGTTAATCCATTAAAAAGATATACACATCGCAAAAATAAAATAAATAAAGGTGGAGACCTCTGTGAAACCTACACGTTTCGAACGCCAAACGTTCTTAGTCCTGCTATAGAAATACATGTAGGGAGTTACAATTTACATGCTCGACCGCCCCATCATATGGGCGTGTTGATCGTTCCTCACGCCCAATTTTCTAAGTAAAGAAATGATAGGGTGTGGGAATAACAGAATAAAAACAAGTGATCTAATCTTGAAAAGTAGGCAGTATGTATAAAAAATACATAAAGATGATACAAACAATATGATATATACATTAACATAAAATCAAAAAGATAATAAAAGAAAAGTGCTAAACCTGTGTCAGAGAAATAGCTCAGAGCTTAGCGCAAGGAAGCACTCCTTAGAAGAACTCCTTAGGAAAACAGATACAACTGCAGCAAGCTGTACCTTCCAGGACTGACCAATGACCAAAATCCAAGCTCTGATTTAATAAGATCACGGTTACACCCACATACCTTCTATTGGTGAGCTCATATGAGGACTTGTCCTAGGTGTGCTAGATCTTTTAGAAGTTTATGAGATCCCCAACTTTCAGGATATCTTCGCCCATGGAGGTCTCGGGCGGGAAATATCATGGTCATGTTTTCTATCATGATTTTACCTTTCTATAGAGATGAAACATGGCATGGATAGCATTATCCATCTATATGATATTAAGTTGGGGGTGTTCGGCTGGCCTTACAATGATGTGAGTGAATGCGTTATGATCGTCCCTTTGCTACGATGTCGAAAATACATCTCCCATGAATATTGGATCGATGCAAACCCCAATATTCATCACTGACCACAGTCTTCAGAGTGTCTGAGACAAGTCCTTTGAAAAGAGGAAGCCCTTGCATCGGAAATGTACTTATCCGCCTCTGAGTATGCAAATTCTAGACTTGTTGGCTGGTTCTCATCAGATTCTTTGCTGAATTTACCTGACCACGGCAGGAGGCCCTACGTCAATAGAGGTTGAAGTGTCAGCTCTTTCTCACTTTTCTAGTTATAATCCTATATGTTCAATGTGAGGGTGATATGTCCCCTCTCCAGAGATGTCTTTTTGGATTTTACAATTTTTCTTTACGACAGGGTGCAAAATTACCCTCCCCACCCCCAAGCAGGATCAAACTGGGGTGTCTGGGGCCCCAATAGGAATTGATTCTAGGGGCCCACACTACAGCTGTATATGAAAACCTGTTAGCCATTATCTCGATTATAGTGGAGCGTCGGCTGTAAAATACAGGAGGCTCCTGCACCTCTTACTGTGCGATACCATAACTGGGATGTACAATTACGGTAATTTGCAGTAAAGGACTTTGTTGGTGAAAACAAGTTATGACCATAAGATCCACAGGGAGGTGATATCTTATTGGTCAGTGATTGATTGGTCTGACCATTTGGGACTGTACCGATTGGAAGAATGGGGAATTTTTATTTGCATGGATTTATATAGTGTGACCAAGTTGTCAAGCACTTTCCAAGTGATGTTAAAATCGCTTGGAAAGCGCTTTTCAATGCGCATGCGGAAATGCATGTGAAGAAAGCTTCACATCCGCTTGTCCCTGGCAGGAAAAACGCATGTAAAATCCGCATGTACAATCAACATGTAAAATCCGCATGTAAAATCCGCATACATTTTTTCTGCCAGGGAGATGCAGAAACGCTCAGGAAAAATCCGGAGCATTTCTGCATCGTGGGCACATAGCCTGAGAACAGAAACTGTTATATATCATTAACTATTAACATAATCAATGTGCATATACACATTTGCATACATACATACACATAGATTATTCCATCATCTCTATATTAATTCACACTGATTAGGTAATCTATTAAAATAAACTAATTGATTTTCTATAATATATATATTTTACCTTGACATCACTACCCACCTAACTAAAATATTTGACCTCTCTCTTTCTCCAGGTATCTTTCCCTCCTCACTTAAACATGCCATCATAACCCTTTTACTGAAAAAGCCATCCCTGGACGAGAACTGCACTGCTAACTACAGACCGGTCTCTAATCTTCCCTTCATCTCTAAACTCCAGGAACGCCTGGTCCATTCCCGCCTAATCCGCTATCTCTCAGATAACTCTCTTCTCGACCCTTTACAATCCGGTTTCTGCTCCTCACACTCTACTGAAACTGCCCTCACTAAAGTCTCTAATGATCTACTAACAGCTAAATCTAATGGTCACTACTCCCTGCTGTTTCTCCTGGATCTCTCTGCTGCTTTTGACACTGTAGATCATCAGCTCCTCCTCACTATGCTCCGCTGTATAGGCCTCAAGGACACCGCTCCCTCCTGGTTCTTCTCCTACCTCTTACCGCTCCTTCTCGGTATCTTTTGCCGGCTCTTCTTCCTCTAATCTTCCTCTTACTATCGGGGTTCCACAAGGATCAGTCCTAGGTCCCCTCCTCTTCTCTTTGTATACTGCTCCTATTGGACAAACCATCAGCAGATTTGATTTCCAGTACCATCTCAATGCTGATGACACCCAACTATACACCTCTTCACCTGACATCACCCCCACTCTAATACAAAATACCAGTGATTGTCTGTCTGCTGTCTCTAACATCATGTCTTCCCTCTATCTGAAACTGAATCTCTCCAAAACTGAACTCCTTGTTTTTTCTCTCTCTACTTACCTACCTATACCTGACTTTTCAATTTTCTTGGGTTGCGCCACCATAACCACCAAGCAGCAAGCTCGATGTCTTGGAGTCATATTTGACACACAACTTTCCTTTATCCCCCATATACAATCATGTAATGCAGGTGCGGGAATGCAACCCACAGAGACACAAGGCGAGAACAGTCTGAGATGAAAATAAACAATTTTATGCAACAGGTATTCTGAACAAGGGATTAGTAACAAGGGTAATGAACAGTAATTCAATATATCAGCAAAAGGCAAAATCTCTCAAAATAAGACGCAGTCTCTCAAAGTAAGGTGAAGCCTCTCAAAGTAAGGTGAAGTCTCTTAAGTAAGGTGCAGTCTCTTTAGTACGGTGAAGTCTCTTAAGTAAGGTGAAGTCTCTTAAGTAAGGCAAAGTCTCTTAAGTAGGGTGATGCCCCCAGTCATGGGAGACACCACGTAAGTTCTTTAACTGTACATTTGGCCCTAGCGGGGGTCACCGGCGACGTCGGGTTCCGCGAACTCACTCAGCACCGCAATCAGGTTCCTAGTCTCCTCAGCAGGCACAGCACTCAGGTAACATCCGCGAGATATCCGGAGCTCTTTTACCGGTGCCCGGCTGTGGCACCTCACAGGCCTCTGGCTTAGGCCTGTCACGCGGGGTTTCTCAGGATGCAGGGAACACGTCTGCTCCTTTCTGCTGCTTGGCGCCAAAGACCCCTCAGGTTTGGCGCGCTGGCCTCTTATTTTCCGGAACTCCTTCCTGGAAGTCACCTGATCAGGTCCAGCGTCTGAACTTGCTCTCCCTGCAACTTCCCTTGCATATCTTGGTTCCGCTTGACTACGTCTGGCTAGTAGATGGCAGTCTCTTTCCATCCTTGAAACATCATGTAGAAGTTCTTTTACAAGCTCTCTTGACTGGGCTACATTCCTCCCTCCTTTTTGCTCGCCAGTCCTCGGGCGAGTGGGCTTCTCGCAGAACTGATGCCTCCTTCCAGGCAGTGCAAGCTCAGACAGGAGTTGGGCACACTCCTGCGTTTTCTGTTGGATTTGAGACCAGATGAACACTTCCTGAGCATACCGGTTAGGAGGGATTCCGGCATTAGCCCGCTCAGTTCTGCGGAGCTCTTCTTGCGGACGTGACTCCGGGAGATCCGAGGAATCAACCACTGGGGATTGCAAATCATTTCCCGACTCATTTGGAATTCCACTCGGGGTTGGCATCAACGGTTCTGACGGGCCCAACTGCATTGTGGCCCATCCTTCTTCATCCCCTAAGGTTCCTGCATGTGGCACTTCAGCCAATACGTCTGGAGGCCCAACTCCGTTACAGACTTCTGCTTCAGAGGAGCAA
The DNA here is from genome assembly GCF_046119375.1 of Phyllobates terribilis. Classification (NCBI taxonomy): domain Eukaryota; kingdom Metazoa; phylum Chordata; class Amphibia; order Anura; family Dendrobatidae; genus Phyllobates; species Phyllobates terribilis. The sequence continues at coordinate 517,914 of NW_027362876.1, read as the reverse complement.
GGTCGCAGCATATTACGGTGCAACACCCTGGGTGTCGCGGCGTCATCTCCTTCGGGCCTAACCTTGTAGACTGGGTTGTCTGGGTGAACTTTCTTCACCACCCGATATGGTATCGCCTCCCAACGATGGTCCAGTTTACTTCCAAATCATTTAGCCCTCACCAGCACTCGGTCTCCTGGCTGAAGTGATCCACCTGTCGTCGGGGGCTGAACTGCATGCTCTACTTCCTGAAACGTCTGAGCAACCAGTCTTCTCACTGTATAGAGCCGACGCCGGTGTTCTCGAATCCAGGTACTTTTCAGTGGTTTCTTGGCCACTTCTTCCAAACAGCAACATGTAAGGGTTGTAGCCGGTGGTCGCATGAACTCGATTATTATACACCCACACCAGCTCGGACACATATTCGGGCCACTTCATCTTTTTGTCCGCTTCCAGCGTTCGCAACATTTGTAACAGGGTTCGGTTAAAGCGCTCTCATGCGCCGTTCCCTTGTGGGTGGTAGGGCGTTGTTCGGGAACGGTCGATTCCATAGATGCGGTACAACTCATCCATCACTCGCCCTTGGAAGCAGGCCCCCTGGTCAGAATGTATTCGCTTCGGGCACCCATAAGTCCGGATGAAATCTTGACAGATGGCCTTAGCTGCGGCTTCTGCTGTCTGGTCTTTAGTAGGCATCACTACTGCGAACTTGGTGAAGTAATCAGTCATGACCAAACAGTGTCCATAACCATTGTATGAAGTTCCTATCATCAAGTAGTCAATCATCAAGACCTCCAAGGGGGCAGAAGTTCGGATGGTCTGAATGGGAGCTCTTTGTTCCGGCGGCTTATTCAACTCTCACTGGCGACATGCTCGGCAGACTCCCTTGACTTCTTGCTGCAGTTGAGGCCAATACACCAGCCGTTGCAACCACCGAAAGGTCTTTTCTACTCCGAAGTGAGCACCTCTTCTATGAGCTTCTTGGGCTAGCTGTGTTACTAGCGCTCCTGGAACTACCACCTGCCAGGTAACATCAAACTCTCGCGGCAGCTGGATTCTTCGGCATAGCAAGCCGTCCTTCAGGAGAAGCCTCTCCCACTGACCTAGGATTTGTAGGGTAGTTGGAAGTGAAACGGCTCTGGTTTCCTGGTCGGGTCTTTGATTAAGGGCGACCCATTCCCTCAATTTTGCTAACTCCGGATCGGATTGCTGCAGATGTATCCATTCGTCTCTTGAACGGCCCAGAATCTGAGTGGGCTTCGGCTCCTCTCTGGTCTCTTGGGCAGCGACGAACTGGCTGAAATCCGGAATCTCGTCGCCTTCGAGCTCCTCATCTCTGTCCTCCTTCGGCCCTGCCTGAGTGACCCGGGACTGGGCATCGGCATGGGTGTGGACCGATAGGCAATCTTATACTGGTATTTGGACATCCTTGCAACCCACCGCTGTCCTAACGCGCCCAGTTTGGCGTTCTCCAAGAGGGCCAAAGGGTTGTTATCTGTCCGCACTTGCACTTCTGACCCTGAAAAGTACTCAGCAAATTTCTTGGTCATGGCCCACACCAGTGCTAGTAGCTCCAGCTTAAACGAACTGTAGTTCTCCGGATTCTTCTCCGTATCTCGGAGTGACCTGCTGGCATACGCGATCACTCGCTCTTTTCCTCCTTGTACTTGAGCCAGCACTGCTCCCAGTCCATGCAAGCTTCCATTGGTGTACAACATGTAAGGCTGCGAAAAGTCGGCGTAGGCCAAGATTGGGGCATCTGTTAGCGCCATTTTCAATGCTCGGAATGCCTCTTCTTGTTGTGGGTCCCACTGCATGGGCTGTCGCTTGGCTCCCCCAGCTGTTCCTCTCAGCAATTCATTGAACGGGATCGCAATCTTAGCGAAGTCTTTAATGAATCTGCGGTAGTATCCAGCAAGCCCCAGGAACGCCCTCAGTTCCCTTAGGTTGGCGGGCGTGGGCCACTTCTGCACGGCAGCTACTTTCTCTGCAGTGGGGTGTACTCCTGCACTGGACATAGTGTGCCCCAGATACTCAATTTCTCGTTTGAAGAGACGACACTTTCGAGGCTTAATTTTCAGGCCGTGTCTCTGAAACCGTTCTAACACTTGTTCCAATCGGCGGAGATGATCCTCAAACGTAGCGGAATAGATAATTATATCGTCCAGATATATTAAAGTGGCTTCAAAGTTGAGGCCCCCCAAGCATCTCTCCATCAGCCGTTGGAAGGTCCCTGGCGCATTTGTTAGTCCGAACGGCATCCGATTGAACTCAAACAGGCCCATAGGGAGAACAAAAGCGGTCTTCGGGCGATCCTTCTCAGCTACTGGGACCTGCCAATAGCCACTGGCCAGGTCGAGGGAAGAGAAGAATTTGGCGCTCCCTAGTGCAGATAGAGACTCTTCAATTCGGGGGAGTGGATAGGAGTCCCGGACTGTACAGGCATTCAGCTTTCGATAGTCCACGCAAAATCTCAGGGTACCATCCTTCTTTCGGACCAGCATGATCGGAGCCGCCCAGGGGCTCTGACTTTCACGGATCACACCGTTCCGCAACATGTGGGCCAACAGCTCTTTCACCTCCTGGTACATTTGAGGCGGGATCTGCCGATATCTCTCTCGGATGGGAGCAGTATTTCTGGTAGGTATTTCGTGCTGAATGTCCCGAGTGCACCCGAAATCATCTTCATGCTCTGCAAGCACTCCCTGATATCGCTGTAGAAGTTGTTCGATCTGCGTTACTTGCCCAGCAGAAAACTCAGTCAGATTAGCCTCCATTTCTTCCAGAAGGTGGCGTCCAGCCAACGGTTCTCTTCCATTCTCCTGGCTGTTGAGGGACACCTCCAGGGTCCATGGTTTTCCTTCCACAGGTGCCAGCCCTATAGCGTCAGCTCTAGTAAGGGCCTCTGGCATTATGTACACTCGCACCACCTCTTGTCGGGGCAACAACTGTAAACTGGTGCCACCTAAATTGATGCAGCGCACGGGTACTCGGCCGTGCCGCACGGTGCCCAGGGTTCGAACAATCAGTAGTCCAGAGGGCGCTTCTTCTCCTTCCATCGGTTCAGTTTGAATGTCCACGCCCTCTAAGGACACATGTGCCAGCACCGGCAACGTGAGTACAGTCTGTCCCACCGGCAGTGTCATTGTGGCTTCGGGCAGTATCGATACCTTGCCAAGGTACTGAGAGGTAGCAGGCAATTTTTGAATCTGGTTGACCCGCACGAGGTGTTGGAACACTCTCTTGCTAGCTGGGTCTCGAGTGGCGCGGGTCCAGTTGTTTTTGCTACAGCCCTCAGCCAGGAACTGTTCGACTTCTTTCAGCACATTCATGCCCAGGGTTACAATGGGCCCATCGCCTCCGGGCCCTGTGGTTAGTACGATCCCTTTTCGACCGAGGTCCTTTCCACATGCCCGCATGGACATCCATACTACTCCCGCTACTGGGATAGGTAGTTGATTGGCCGCCACCAATTTGACAGTGGGTTCCTGACAGGAACGAGTGACTTCAGGAAAGTGACTTTGGAAATACGTCTCAGGCATAGTGGTCACTTGAGACCCGGTGTCCATCAAACAGCGGATCCGCTGCCCATTGAATTCAGCCCAGATGATGGTCCTCTCGGAGACAATGTCTTCAGAGCTCCCTCTTCTACTCTCTGAAGCACGAGACCCCACGGTATGCTCCACAACCGTGGGGCATTTTAGTTTAACGGCTGTCCCCTCCTCCTCCTTTCTCGGTAGGGACAGTCATTGGAGATATGCCCCCTACCTTCGCAAGTCCAGCACTCCGGTCCTCTTTCTGCCGATAGGTCGGGTACATGCCGTGCTGGGGCCGGGTAGGAGCGTCTCTCTCGTTCTGGTCTCCGTCCGCGTTGAGCAGTACGGTCCGTCTTCAAGGGGGCAGTAGGGGGCTTTCTAATAGCATTCAGCTCACCCCGAATGTCTCGAATTTCCTGACGTATTTCCCATACCCAATCAGGCTCTTGGTTGGTGAATCCAGGAGCAATTGCCTCTTGACTTCTAACTGTGGCTTTGAGAACAGGAACTTCTGTCTCCAGCACTCTAGCTTCAGCCCCTACCTCCAGGAAGCCCATATCAGGGCTCAATCGCAGCCGCTCCTTCAGGATCTGCCTCAGGGAAGGGTCTTTCAAGCCAGCAATCAGTTGGTCACGCAACACCTCATCCAATGTTCCCAGTCCTCGGTTCCCATTTCGAGCTTTCTTAGTGATATGGGCCGTCACTTCCTGCAACGCATTAACATACTGATTTACTGTCTCATTTTCCCCTTGGACCCGCTGGAACAACTGTAAGCGCGAGTGTCCCAAATCTGTAGTGTCATCGTGCATGTCCTCTAAAATTTTTATCACTTTATCCACGGTGTCACGGTCCCCAGGTAGGCGGTACATAACAGTCTGTCGGACCTCTCCATCAAGGGTTAGGAGGGCCAGCTCCACCTGGGCTAGGGGATCAAGGGGGTACATCCGTAGCATACTTCTCAGTCTTTCTACCCAGTCCCACAGTGACATGCCATCCCCTGAAAACTTGGGAAGATGGCTGAGCATAGCCCCCAGGGGTATATGGGTCCGACCGGACCCAGCCACAGACTGATTCCCCATCTCTGCGTCTGAATGTTGCATCCTGCCGACTACGCCAAATGTAATGCAGGTGCGGGAATGCAACGCACAGAGACTCAAGGCGAGAACAGTCTGAGATGAAAATAAACAATTTTATGCAACAGGTATTCTGAACAAGGGATTAGTAACAAGGGTAATGAACAGTAATTCAATATATCAGCAAAAGGCAAAATCTCTCAAAATAAGACCCAGTCTCTCAAAGTAAGGTGAAGCCTCTCAAAGTAAGGTGAAGTCTCTTAAGTAAGGTGCAGTCTCTTTAGTAGGGTGAAGTCTCTTAAGTAAGGTGAAGTCTCTTAAGTAAGGCGAAGTCTCTTAAGTAGGGTGATGCCCTCAGTAATGGGAGACACCACGTAAGTTCTTTAACTGTACATTTGGCCCTAGCGGGGGTCATCGGTTATTCACGCTAGGCCGTGAGTCTCTTCCGCATAAATTCAATTAGATCACGTTGTGCTCCTTTAGTCCCAACCGTTCCCCTCCCAACCTGATTATCTAAACCCAATTGTCCCCGGTACTGTGGGTGAACAGTGGAAGTGACGGCCCTGTTCACGTATGCAGCTCCACCGCTTCCGCTGGCGTGAATTTCCTAGGGCAACCGTCTCTCAACTCCTCTCTGCTTTGCTGTTGGAGGCAGTCTCTCGAGCCTTGGATAGAGGGGTCCAGGCACAGCACTCAGGTAACATCCGCGAGATATCCGGAGCTCTTTTACCGGTGCCCGGCTGTGGCACCTCACAGGCCTCTAGCTTAGGCCTGTCACGCGTGGTTTCTCAGGACGCAGGGAACACATCTGCTCCTTTCTGCTGCTTGGCGCCAAAGACCCCTCTGGTTTGGCGCGCTGGCCTGTTATTTTCCGGAACTCCTTCCTGGAAGTCACCTGATCAGGTCCAGCATCTGAACTTGCTCTCCCTGCAACTTCCCTTGCATATCTTGGTTCCGCTTGACTGCGTCTGACTAGTAGATGGCAGTCTCTTTCCATCCTTGAAACATCATGTAGAAGTTCTTTTACAAGCTCTCTTGACTGGGCTACAATCACTCACTCACTCATGTCACCTGCACCTTAAAAACATCTCCAGAACCCCACATTTTCTCACCTTTGATACTTCAAAAACTCTTACTGTCGCTCTTATTCACTCTCATCTGGACTACTGCAACTCTCTTCTAATCGGTCTCCCTCTAAACAAACTCTCTCCTCTCCAATCCATTCTGAATGCAGCAGCCAGGGTCGTATTTCTATCAGGCCGCTTCACCAACGCCTCTAGCCAGTGCCAGTCATTGCACTGGTTACCCATTCACCACAGAATACAATACAAACTCATCTCTCTCACCCATAAAGCCCTCCACAGTTCTGCACCACCCTATATCTCATCCCTCATTTCTGTCTATCACCCCTCCCGTGCCCTCCGTTCTGCAACTGATCTAAAACTAACATCCTCCTAAATCCCAACCTCGCAGGGGGAGGGGATTTTACCACCTACCTCCACCCTTTCTGGGATAAATTCCATACTGGAAATATTTTTCAAAATGCACAATATACATCTCTACATTATCTGCTAGAGGAGGTAGGCATAGTGGACCTATGGAGAATACGGCACCCTGATGTCAGACAATATTCCTGTTACTTCGCCTTCCATCATTCTTTGTCAAGAATAGACCAAGCTATTGGCTTTGAATCAATCATACCCTATATTAAATCGGTGAGGTATCTGCCAAGGAGTGTCTCTGACCACTCGCCTATACAGGTAAAACTGCAGATGGGTGCTGTGAGGTCTCCGGGGGACTATACATGGCACATCAATCTTTTTTGGCTGCAACTAATTGGTCCTACTCTTAGCTCTAGAATCTTAGAATATTTTCGTTTTAATGATGGGTCGTCATCTACGAGATTTATATGGGATGCTATGAAAGCATATGTACGGGGAATATGCATAGGGGAGATCAATAAGATAAAATCCAAAATAAAGGAGTTAACCCAAAAATTGCAACAGAATGTTTGCGAAAAGGAGGCACAAGTAGAATGAAATGGGAAAATGCACAGAAAATATTGCCTGATCATTTGCTATCATTAGCTTCTCAGAAACAACTGATTGTTAAGCAAAGATACTTTATAAAGCAAGGGTCTCAAACTCGGCTGGGTAGATTGTCCGCATTCTTTGCATGACAAAATGACATTTTTAGTGATATCATTTTTTTTTCTATACACCTTTTGAATTTGTCCTCATCTTGTATTAACCCCTTTACAGCCCATGACGTACTAATACGCGTCTGTGCCCTGGGCTTTAAGAGCCTGACCCGTATTAGTACGTCATGGCGATCGTGCGCGCACACAGGCTGTGCGGGCGCGATCGCCGCCGGGTGTCAGCTGATTGTCACAGCTGACACCCGGTACTATGTGCAGGGAGCGGTCCCGCACCGCTCCCGGCACATTAACCCCCACAATGCTGCGATCGAAGTCGATCGCAGCATTGCAGTGGCAAGGGGAGGTGATCGCAATACTCACCTCCTCTTCCGGCCTCCAGCGCTGTCTGCCGCTGCTTCCCGGGTGTTGCCATGATGACCCGATGTCGTCATGACAACATCCGGGTCATCAGACAGCAGGAAGATTGTTTGGTCATGCGCAGTGCATGACCGAACAATCTTCTCACTGTGCAGCGATGACTGCCTGCATGGCTCAGGGATGGTGCTCCATCCCTATGCTATGCAGGCGATCAGAATAAAAAAAGTGAAAGTCCCAGAGTGGGACAAAGTAAAAAAGTGTAAAACCTCTCAGAAAGTGAAAAAAATTTTTTAAAAAATTTGTAAAAATATAAAAAAATAAATAAAAAAAATAATCCACCAAAAATAAAAATATAATGTACCCATCAATAAATATTATTATGAAAAAAAAAAAAAAAACAATAAAAGTACACATATTTGGTATCGCCGCGTCCGGAACGACCTGATCTATAAAACTGTCCCACTAGTTAACCCCTTCATTGAACATGGTTAAAAAAAAAAAAAAAAAAAAAAACGAAGCAAAAAACAATGCTTTATCATCATACCGCCAAACAAAAAATGGAATAACACGCGATCAAAAAGATGAATATAAATAAAAATGGTACCGCTGAAAACGTAATCTTGTCCCGCAAAAAACAAGCTGCCATACAGCTCCATAATCTGAAAATTCAAAAAGTTATAGGTCTCAGAATAAAGCGATGCAAAAAAATATTTTTTTCTATAAAATGTCTTTTATTGTGTAAAAGCGCCAAAACATAGAAAAACGATATAAATGTGGTACCGCTGTAAACGTACTGACCCGAAGAATAAAGCTACCTTATCAATTTTACCACATGCAGAGTAGAATAAAAAAAAAAAAAAAAAAAACAATTCCTGAATTGTAGGTTTTTGTTTATTATGCCTCCCAAAAGCTGGAATAGAAAGCGATCAAAATATGTCACGTGCCTGAAAATGGCACCAATAAAAACGTCAACTTGTCCCGCAAAAAAAAATCCATCACATGACTCTGTCGGCCAAAATATGGAAAAATTATAGCTCTCAAAATATGGCGATGCAAAAACTAGATTTTACAAAATATGTGTCTTTTAGTGTGTGACAGCTGTCAATCATAAAAACCCGATATCATTCTGGTATCTCTGTAGTCGCACCGACCCGAAGAATAAGGTCGTCTAATCACTTATACACGAGGAACGGCGTAAAAAATAAACACTAGGGCTGGGGTTGGGGTTAGGGTTGTGCTAATGTTAGGGTTGGGGTCAGGGTTGGGCTAGGGTAGGGTTAGGGTTGGGGGCAAGGGTTGTTTGCCCCCAAGATGACGATATGGCAACTAGTGTTGAACACAAGTGCTCGCTACTTGAGTTTGCATCGGGTACTCGGGTATGCATTGAGTATCGCGGGTGCTCGAGTCTCTGCCCCATATGCTTCGCGGCCAAAATAACCTCGCGGGGATTGCCTACCATGCTCGAGCGATCCCCGCATGTTTTTTTGGGGGTGTCTAATAACCGTGAAACATGCGGGAGGGGACTCGAGCATTTCACTTGAGCACCTGTGATACATGGTGCATACCTGAGTACCCGATGCAAACTCAAGTAGCGAGCACTTGCGCTCAAGACTAATGACAACTTATTCAATATGATGACCTAATGTCATTAAATTTGTGTCGTACCTCTGGGTTCAAAATGTTCACTATACCCCTTGATAAAATCCTTGAGGGGTGTAGTTTCCAAAATGGGGTCACTTGTGGGGGGTTTCAACTATTTAGGCACATCAGGGGCTCTTCAAACGCGACATGGCGTCCGCTATCGATTCCAGCCAATTTTGCGTTCAAAAAGTCACACAGTGCTCCTTCCCTTCTGAACTCTGCCGTGCGCCCAAGCACTGTATTTTCCCAACATATGGGGTATTGGCGTACTCAGGATAAATTGCACAAAAGTTTTTGGGGTTCATTTTCTCCTCTTACCCTTCTGAAAATAAAAAAATTGGGGCTAAAACATCATTGTTGTGGAAAAAGTTAGATTTTTTTATATTCACGGCTCCATGTTATAAACTTCTGTAAAGGACTTGGGGGTTCAAGGTGCTCACCACACATCTAGATAAGTTCCCTGAGGGGTCTAGTTTCCAAAATGGTGTCACTTGTTGGGGGTTTCTACTGTTTAGGCACATCAGGGGCACATCCGCTAATTATTCAAGCAAATTTTACAATCAAAAAGTCAAATGGTGCTCCTTTCCTTCCGAACCCTGCAGCGCACCCAAACAGTGGTTTGCCCCCACATATGGGGTATCTGCTAACTCAAGAGAAATTTCACAACAAACTGCATAGTGCAATTTCTTCTGTTACCCTTATGAAAATGCAAAAGGGGGGGCTGAAAAACATTTTTTGTGGGAAAAATGTGAAAATTTTATTTTTACGGCTTAATGTTATAAACTTCTGTGAAGCACCTGGTGGTTCAAGGTGCTCACCACACATCTAGATAAGTTCCCCGAGGGGTCTAGTTTCCAAAATGGTGTCACTTGTGGGGGTTTCCACTGTTTAGGCACATCAGGGGCACATCCGCTAATTATTCAAGTAAATTTTACAATCAAAAAGTCAAATGGTGCTCCTTTCCTTCCGAACCCTGCCGCGCGCCCAAACAGTGGTTTGCCCCCACATATGGGGTATCTGCTAACTCATGAGAAATTGCACAACAAACTGCATAGTGCAATTTCTTCTGTTACCCTTATGAAAATGCAAAAGGGGGGGCTGAAAAACATTTTTTGTGGGAAAAATGTGAAAATTTTATTTTTACGGCTTAATGTTATAAACTTCTGTGAAGCACCTGGTGGTTCAAGGTGCTCACCACACATCTAGATAAGTTCCCCGAGGGGTCTAGTTTCCAAAATGGTGTCACTTGTGGGGGTTTCCACTGTTTAGGCACATCAGGGGCACATCCGCTAATTATTCAAGTAAATTTTACAATCAAAAAGTCAAATGGTGCTCCTTTCCTTCCGAACCCTGCCGCGCGCCCAAACAGTGGTTTGCCCCCACATATGGGGTATCTGCTAACTCATGAGAAATTGCACAACAAACTGCATAGTGCAATTTCTTCTGTTACCCTAATGAAAATGCAAAAGGGGGGGCTGAAAAACATTTTTTGTGGGAAAAATGTGAAAATTTTATTTTTACGGCTTAATGTTATAAACTTCTGTGAAGCACCTGGTGGTTCAAGGTGCTCACCACACATCTAGATAAGTTCCTCGAGGGGTCTAGTTTCCAAAATGGTGTCACTTGTGGGGGGTTTCCACTGTTTAGGCACATCAGGGGCACATCCGCTAATTATTCAAGCAAATTTTACAATCAAAAAGTCAAATGGTGCTCCTTCCCTTCCGAACACTGCCGAGCTCCCAAACAGTGGTTTTCCCCCACATAAGGGGTATCTGCTAACTCAGGAGTAATTGAACAACAAACTGCATAGTGCAATTTTTTCTGTTATCCTTATGAAAATGAAAAAGTGGGGGCTGAAAAACATTTTTGTGGGAAAAATGTGAAAATTTTATTTTTACGGCTCAATGTTATAAACTTCTGTGAAGCACCTGGGGGTTCAAGGTGCTCACCACACATGTAGATAAGTTCCCTGAGGGGTATAGTTTCCAAAATAGGGTCACTTGTGGGGGGTTTCCACTTTTTAGGCACATCAGGGGCTCCCCAAATGCAATATGGCGTCCGCTAATTATTCAGGCAAATTTTACATTTAAAAAGTCAAATGGCGCTCCTTCCCTTCCGTACCCTGCCGTGCGCCCAAACAGTGGTTTTCCCCCACATGTGGGGTATCTGCTTACTGAGGAGAAATTGATCAACAAATTTTGGGGTCTATTTTTTCCTGTTACCCCTGCAAAAATAAAAAAAATTGGGTCTAAAGTAACATTTTTGTGAAAAAAGTTAAATGTTAATTTTTTTCTTCCACATTCCAAAAATTCCTGTGAAGCACCTGAAGAGTTAATAAAGTTCTTGAATGTGGTTTTGAGCACCTTGAGGTGTGCAGTTTTTAGAATGGTGTCACTTTTGGGTATTTTCTGTCATAAAGACCCCTCAAAGTGATTTTAAATATGATGTGGTCCCTAAAACAATGGTTTTCTAAATTTTGTTGGAAAAATGAGAAATCGCTGGTCAACTTTTAACCCTTATAGCTCCCCAGTAAAAAAAAATTTTGGTTCCAAAATTATGCTAATGTAAAGTAGACACGTGGGAAATGTTATTTATTAACTATTTTGTGTGACATATCTCTCTGATTTAAGGGCATAAAAATTCAAATTTTGAAAATTGCAAAATTTTCAAAATTTTTGCCAAATTTCCATTTTTTTCACAAATAAACGCAAGTGATATCGAAGAAATTTTACCACAATCATGAAGTACAATATGTCACGAAAAAACAGTCTCAGAATCAGGGAGATCCGTTGAAGCGTTCCAGAGTAATTACCTCATAAAATGACAGTGGTCAGAATTGTAAAAATTGGCCTGGTCATAAATGTGCAAACCACCTTGGGTTGTAAAGGGGTTAATGACTCATCCTGCTCCTCATCTTGTAGTAATGCCTCATCTAATGCCTAATCCTGGTCCTCATCTTGTAGTAATGTCTCATCCTGGTCCTCATCTTTTAGTAATGACCCATCCTGGTCCTCAGCTTGTAGTAATGCACCATCCTGGTCCTCATCTTGTAGTAATGCCCCATCCTGGTCCTCAACTTGTAGTAATGCACCATCCTGGTCCTCATCTTGTAGTAATGCCCCATACAGGTCCCCATCTTGTCGTAATGTCCCCCATTCAGGTCCCCATCTTGTCGTAATCTCCGCCATCTAGGTCCCCATCTTGTTATAATATCCCCATCTTGTAGGAATGTCCCCCATCCAGGTCCTCACATTGTAGAAATGTTCCTATCCAGGTCCCCACAATGTAGGAATGTTCCTATCCAGGTCCCCACATTGTAGATATGTCCCAATCCAATTCCCCATATTGTAGATATGTCCCCATCCAGGTCCCCACATTGTAGGAATGTCCCTTTCCAGGTACCCACATTGTAGATATGTCCCCATCCAGGTCCCCATATTTCAGGAATGTCCCCATTCAGGTCCCACATTGTAGGAATGTCCCCATCCAGGTCCCACATTGTAGGAATGTTCCTATCCAGGTTCTCATATTGTAGGAATGTCCCCATTCAGGTCCCTATATTGTAGGAATGTCCCCATCCAGGTCCCACATTGTAGGAATGTTCCTATCCAGGTCCCCATATTGTAGGAATGTCCCCGTTCAGGTCCCTATATTGTAGGAATGTCCCCATCCAGGTCCCACATTGTAGGAATGTTCCTATCCAGGTTTCCATATTGTAGGAATGTCCCCATTCAGGTACCACATTGTAGGAATGTCCCCATCCAGGTCCCACATTGTAGGAATGTCCCCATTCAGGTCCCACATTGTAGGAATGTCCCCATCCAGGTCCCACATTGTAGGAATGTTCCTATCCAGGTCCCCATATTGTAGGAATGTCTCCAGTCAGGTCCCACATTGTAGGAATGTCCCCATCCAGGTCCCACATTGTAGGAATGTTCCTATCCAGGTTCCCATATTGTAGGAATGTCCCAATTCAGGTCCCTATATTGTAGGAATGTCCCTATCCAGGTCCCCACATTGTAGATATGTCCCCATCCAGGTCCGCATATTGCAGGAATGTCCCCATTCAGGTCCCACATTGTAGGAATGTCCCAATCCAGGTCCCACATTGTAGGAATGTTCCTATCCAGGTTACCATATTGTAGGAATGTCCCCATTCAGGTCCCTATATTGTAGGAATGTCCACATCCAGGTCCCACATTGTAGGAATGTTCCTATCCAGGTCCCCATATTGTAGGAATGTCCCCATTCAGGTCTCTATATTGTAGGAATGTCCCCATCCAGGTCCCACATTGTAGGAATGTTCCTATCCAGTTCCCCATATTGTAGGAATGTTCCTATCCAGTTCCCCATATTGTAGGAATGTCCCCATTCAGGTCCCACATTGTAGGAATGTTCCCATCCAGGTCCCACATTGTAGGAATGTTCCTATCCAGGTCCCCATATTGTAGGAATGTCCCCATTCAGGTCCCACATTGTAGGAATGTCCCCATCCAGGTCCCACATTGTAGGAATGTTCCTATCCAGGTCCCCATATTGTAGGAATGTCCCCATTCAGGTCCCTATATTGTAGGAATGTCCCTATCCAGTTCCCCACATTGTAGATATGTCCCCATCGAGGTCCGCATATTGCAGGAATGTCCCCATTCAGGTCCCACATAGTAGGAATGTCCCCATCCAGGTCCCACATTGTAGGAATGTTCCTATCCAGGTTCCCATATTGTAGGAATGTCCCCATTCAGGTCCCTATATTGTAGGAATGTCCCCATCCAGGTCCCATATTGTAGGAATGTTCCTATCCAGGTCCCCATATTGTAGGAATGTCCCCATTCTGTTCTCTATATTGTAGGAATGTCCCCATCCAGGTCCCACATTGTATTAATGCTCCTATCCAGGTCCCCATATTGTAGGAATGTCCCCATTCAGGTCCCACATTGTAGGAATGTCCCCATCCAGGTCCCACATTGTAGGAATGTTCCTATCCAGGTCCCCATATTGTAGGAATGTCTCCAGTCAGGTCCCACATTGTAGGAATGTCCCCATCCAGGTCCCACATTGTAGGAATGTTCCTATTCAGGTTCCCATATTGTAGGAATGTCCCCATTCAGGTCCCTATATTGTAGGAATGTCCCTATCCAGGTCCCCACATTGTAGATATGTCCCCATCCAGGTCCGCATATTGCAGGAATGTCCCCATTCAGGTCCCACATTGTAGGAATGTCCCCATCCAGGTCCCACATTGTAGGAATGTTCCTATCCAGGTTCCCATATTGTAGGAATGTCCCCATTCAGGTCCCTATATTGTAGAAATGTCCCCATCCAGGTCCCACATTGTAGGAATGTTCCTATCCAGGTCCCCATATTGTAGGAATGTCCCCATTCAGGTCCCACATTGTAAGAATGTTCCCATCCAGGTCCCACATTGTAGGAATGTTCCTATCCAGGTCCCCATATTGTAGGAATGTCCCCATTCAGGTCCCACATTGTAGGAATGTCCCCATCCAGGTCCCACATTGTAGGAATGTTCATATCCAGGTCCCCATATTGTAGGAATGTCCCCATTCAGGTCCCTATATTGTAGGAATGTCACTATCCAGGTCCCCACATTGTAGATATGTCCCCATCGAGGTCCGCATATTGCAGGAATGTCCCCATTCAGGTCCCACATTGTAGGAATGTCCCCATCCAGGTCCCACATTGTAGGAATGTTCCTATCCAGGTTCCCATATTGTAGGAATGTACCCATTCAGGTCCCTATATTGTAGGAATGTCCCCATCCAGATCCCACATTGTAGGAATGTTCCTATCCAGGTCCCCATATTGTAGGAATGTCCCCATTCAGGTCCCACATTGTAGGAATGTCCCCATCCAGGTCCCACATTGTAGGAATGTTCCTATCCAGGTCCCCATATTGTAGGAATGTCCCCATTCAGGTCCCACATTGTAAGAATGTCCCCATCCAGGTCCCACATTGTAGGAATGTTCCTATCCAGGTCCCCATATTGTAGGAATGTCTGCATTCAGGTCCCACATTGTAGGAATGTCCCCATCCAGGTCCCACATTGTAGGAATGTTCCTATCCAGGTTCCCATAATGTAGGAATGTAGGAATGTCCCCATTCAGGTCCCACATTGTAAGAATGTCCCCATCCAGGTCCCACATTGTAGGAATGTTCCTATCCAGGTCCCCATATTGTAGGAATGTCCCCATCCAGGTCCCACATTGTAGGAATGTTCCTATCCAGGTTCCCATATTGTAGGAATGTCCCCATTCTGGTCCCTATATTGTAGGAATGTCCGCTGTTCCATTCTTCACATACATGTATAAGAAAAAAAAAGTCTCTTCTCACCTTTCCTCCGTTCCCTCGGTGTCCTTTCTGCATATGCGGGCGCAGGCACCATAGACCCCTTGACGCCTGGTCCAGGAGCTTCCGGCAGCTGCGCTTTAGTTCAGTGTATTGCTGCGCAGAGACCAATGCCTGCCACCGGCCTATCAGAGGCCAGCAGCTGACATCTACCCATGTTAGTGATGTCATGCACCGCTGCGCTGGGACGCGGATGTCCGCTGCTGGCCTCTGATAGGCCGGTGGCTGGCATTGGTATTGTATCATGCAGAGAGCCGGTCTCTGCGCAGCAATACACTGAACTAAAGTGCAGCTGTCGGCAGCTCCTGGACCGGGCCGCGATCGGGGTCTATGGTGCACACAGGCCGCATGAACCAGTCTGAAGGGCCACATGCGGCCCCCATGTTTGAGACCCCTGGTTTAGGATGAGTCTGTCTCTCATACTCTGCTGACCTCACCCCTCCTTGGATAAACCCCCTTTCCACTGCCCCCTTTACTTTTTCCCTGCCCCTCTTCAGGGACGCCTGGAGCTGGTGCTCACACACTATCATACAGGTCACCACTCAATAAAGGTAATATGAAGCAATTAAAGTAGTGAAAGAGGTTAAAACATAACCTTTAATGAATACGTAGGTAAAAAAGATATAAAACGTCACTAGGACCTAAAATCCAGTTAATGCCTGCCAATGGTAGTAAAACAAAGCTACCTATCATAAATATGTACTCGTTATAAACAGGAATTTATATGGCAGGAACACCAAATGTATCTAACCTGTATATTTAACAAGACAGTGGCAAGAAAAATGATAGAGCTGTCAATAACACATCTCAATAAGCGTGCAACATATCCGACGACCAGTCCTCACACTGTACTCACACAGTGGGTCCTCACACTGTATGCAGGAGGCTGTGTGGGTCCTCACACTATATGCAGGAGGCTGTGTGGGGACTGATACTGTATATAGGAGGCTGTGTGAGGGCTCATACTCATATAGGAGGTTGTGTGAGGGCTCACATTGTATATAGGAGGCTATGTGGGGCTCACACTGTACAGTATATGGAAGGCTATGTGGGGCTGTAAAAAGGAGACTATGTGGTGGCTCCTGTTCAGCAGCCACAGAATATTCATCTGACCACTGGACCACGGTTCTACAAATTGCTCGTCTCTATATACCAGTCATACTGTATATTCTCCTATATATATTGTACTGTATGTGGTATACTATGTATACTATGTGCACGGACATCAGATGAAGCACTCAAGATAATTAGTGACTGCTACATCATATACTATTATGTGGAGTTGAAGTTTACAATGATGATTTCATTGATCAAGTATGTTTGAAAACATATACAAAATAATAATTCATAGGTATCTATCTAGCAGACCTGGGCTTATGTGTGACCACCTTTACTCTGCTGATATGTTATTTTAGGAGTGTAGAAAAACACAGCGTACTACACAGGGGCGGACACAGACTGTAGTGGGCCCCTGTGCAAGAATTTTTTGGGGGCCCCCCCGCCCTTCATAGGGGGCATGAAGGGCCCCCCCCGTGCATCTCTCATCCCCCCATGCATCTCTGATTCCCCCCACTCCAAGTTAATTAATTGTATGTAAAAAAAATACAACTTGTTATACTTACCCCCAGGGCCAGCTCCAGGTTTTTGTGGGCCCTGGGCGACAGAGTTTCAGTGGGCCCCTTTAATACATACCATGATTCATGATGCACAGATACCGCAGAGAAATATATATATATAGTACAAGGCCAAGGATTTCACTTACTACATTACATGAGCGATATCTATTGTAAATTCTACAATAGCTCAGAAACCGGCGAATCCTCACAGCGCACAGTGCAGACCGGACAGTATAGTCCTCCATACAGTATTATGGGCACCATATCATGCTCCATACAGGATACTGACCCCCTTATAATGCTCCATACAGGATACTGGTCTCCATATAATGCTCCATACAGCATACTGGTCCCCATATAACGCTCCATAGAGGATACTGGTCCCCATATAACACTGCATACAGAATACTGGCCCCCATATAACGCTCCCTACCGAATACTGTCCCCCATATATCGCTCCATACAGAATACTGACCCCCATATAACCCTCCATGCAGGCTGTTCCCCCCTTATAATGCCCCATTACACAAGCGATATCTATTGTAAATTCTACAATAGCTCAGAAACCGGCGAATCCTCACAGCGAACAGTGCAGACCGGACAGTATAGTCCTCCATACAATAATATGGGCACCATATAATGCTCCATACAGGATACTGACCCCTAATAATGCTCCATACAGGATACTGGTCCCCATATAATGCTCCATACAGGATACTGGTCCCCATATAACTCTCCATACAGAATATTGGCCCCCATGTAACGCTCCATGCAGGCTGTTCCCCCCTTATAATGCCCCATGCAGGATGACACCTGTCTTTTAATGCGCTATGCAGGATGTCACATCTACCCCCCATAAAATGCCCCATGCAGGATGTCACCTCTTCCCCCCATATAATGCCCCTTGCAGGATGTCACTTCCCCCCTTTTCAATGCCCCATGCAGCATGTCAGAACACCCCCTACCTTATAATGCCCCATGCAGGAGGTCACCCCCCCCTCCGTATAATGACCCATGCAGTATGTCACACACCCTCCCTCTATATAATGCCCCATGCAGGATGTCAATTCCCCCCTCCCCCTCTTATAATGCCCCATGCAGGATGTCACACCGCCTCCCTTATAATGCCCCATGCAGAATGTCACGCCCCCCCTCCCTTATAATGCCCCATGCAGGATGTCACTTCCCCCCTTCCCCTCTTATAATGCCCCATGCAGGATGTCATTTCCCCCTTCCCCTCTTATAATGCCCCATGCAGGATGTCACATCTCTCCCCCCCCACCCCCATATAATGCCCCTATGCAGGATGTCAATTCCTCCCTCCCCCATATAATGCCCCATTCAGGATGCCAATCCCCCCCCCTATATAATGCCCCATGCAGGATGTCACACCACCTCCCCCATATAATGCCCCATGCAGGATGTCACACCCACTCTCCCCCCTCCATTAAATGCCCCATGCCCCCATACATATATAAGAAAAAAATCAAATACTCACCTCACTTCTTACTTGCTGCTAATCCGGACTCCAGCGTTGCGAGCGTCTTCCCGCTCTGTGATGTGACAGCTCAGGAGAGAGCGCGCGGTCTAAAGACTTGACCGCGCCCTCTGACCTGAGACGTCACAGTCAGAGAACGCGGCAGACGCTGCGGAGGCACGGGGAGGGGTAAGTATTGTGCCGGCGCCATCACATGACCGGAGATGTCCCTGCGCTCAGCATGGGGCCTATGCTGAGCACAGGCACATCTCTGGTCATGTGACGGCGGGGGGTCCTGTGGGGGGGGGCCCCATGAGGAGACGCACAAGAGGGGGGCTCCGAGGGGGCCCCGACCGGCCGGGCCCCACGCTGGAGTCAGGGCAGTCATGCCATGATGGCGGCCCTGCTGGAGGCTGGAGGGGCCCCCTCTCCCTCGGGGGCCCCCGTTCAATGAACCGGCTGCACGGGCGGTAGGTCCGCCCCTGGTACTACATCTCTAAAAAGGTATATCTGCTTTAAAAATAGTAATACATAAGAATAATATGTACTATGTCTGACCACTACAAACACTCATGTGAACTGGTCCAAGTGCTGTCAGCTTTTTTCACGGGCAACACTTAGACAATACGGTCGTGTGAATATAGGCTTATGATTAGTGTTGAGCATTCCGATACTGAAATATCGGGTATCGGCCGATATTCGCGGTATCGGAATTCCGATACTTAATTCCGATACTTTTGCAATATCGTATACCGGAATCGGAAGTTCCCATAATGCAATGAGACATTTTCATTTTATTCAGCCAATGAGGATCCTAAGAAGTGTGGGCACATCCTGTTAGGCATGTAGGCATCTTAACTAATGGCATGGCTGTGATTGGCTGCTGAAATGATGTCATGATGCACTATAAAAGCCACCGCCGCCATTTTGAGCTCACTCTGCTGTGAATTCAGTTAGGGATAGGACGCTGTTGTTCTGAGGGACAGTTTTAGCTACCTATTTGCTCTATACTGCTTTACCCAAGCTACTTTCTAAATCACTGTGCCTTGCAGTGCTAGTGCACAGTTCCCTGTGCTGTTCACCGCTGTCTGCAAGGTCTGTGTGTGTGAGTGCAGCTCACCCTGTAGTGTGTGCTTCAGCCAAGTCTGGTTGTAGTGCACTCAGTGTGTGTCACTGCCTCATACATTGTCCTTTTTTGCCAATTCATAATTTTTCCTGATATCTCCTATTAGTGTGGTGGTTCCATCTGTATTCAGCTAAATTGGTTCCAAACACACTATATAGGAGTAGATAGAGACATTTTTTTCCGTCTTGCAGCGCTAGTGCACAGTGCTCTGCATCTGTACTGTTCACCGCTGTCTGCAAGGTCTGGTGTGTGAGTGCAGCTCACCCTGTAGTGTGTGCTTCAACCCCGTCTGGTTGTAGTGCACTCAGTGTGTGTCACTGCCTCATACATTGTCCTTTTTTGCCAATTCATAATTTTTCCTGATATCTCCTGTTAGTGTGGTGGTTCCATCCGTATTCAGCTAAATTGGTTCCAAACACACTATATAAGAGTAGATAGAGAAATTTTTTTCCGTCTTGCAGCGCTAGTGCACAGTGCTCTGCATCTGTACTGTTCACCGCTGTCTGCAAGGTCTGGTGTGTGAGTGCAGCTCACCCTGTAGTGTGTGCTTCAACCCCGTCTGGTTGTAGTGCACTCAGTGTGTGTCACTGCCTCATACATTGTCCTTTATTGCCAATTCATAATTTTTCCTGATATCTCCTATTAGTGTGGTGGTTCCATCCGTATTCAGCTAAATTGATTCCAAACACACTATATAGGAGTAGATAGAGGAGCCTTTCTGCAGCCTTGGGCCCTGCAGCCCCAGCCAGATTAGTATTAGCCTATTTTTTGCAGCCTCATCTATTGCATTGTAGGTTACCTTCCTACATTGTAATAGCTACAAAAAGTTTGTGATACTATCGTTATTACATCTTTAGGCACATCCAGTGTCTTTTTGTGACAAAAAAAAACCTAAATAAAGTTCACCAAACACTACACAACACTCCAGTTGTGTAGGCCACATTAGCTCATATTAAAGTCTAGTCCACACTTTATAAAATTAGTGTTTCTTATACCTGTTAGCAGCTGTTCAGGAATAAGCACACTAAGCCCTTAGTACTTTTCTGCCTATCTTTATCAGTCTACCAAGATGAAGAAGGCAGGGAGTAAGGCTTGTGGTCGTGGGCGTGGAGTTTCTGCAGGGAGAGGACGTGAGGATTCTGTGCCTGCAGGGAGAGGACGTGGGGATTCTGTGCCTGCTGCGGGCACCAGTGACTCAGCATCCCCCAGTTTTACCAGGGAACAGTCCTTTATGCGCAGCTTTGTAGGAGCTAGCCGTACCCCACTGCTGCGCGAGGACCAAATTGAAGCCGTTGTCGGATGGATGGCAGCTAACGCATCGACTTCAATTAGTTCCAGATCCTCTCAGGTCCTGAGCACTGAAGAGCACCCATCTGTCTCTTCACCACCTGCCAAATTGCCCAGGCAGTCAGAGAGCCCTGGACAGGAGCCATCTCTACTTCTGTTCTCTGAATCTCTTGGCTTGGAAAGAGGGGGCCAGCCAAGCAGAATTCGAGAATTTGAAGAAGAGGTAGTATGCAGTGATGCGCAACCGTTTTGTCTCTCTGAATCTGAAGAGGCGGGTGGGCCAGTGCCTATGGTCAGCAGCACACCTCAATACGCATCTGATGATGAGACTCAGGTGCCACTTTCTGGTGCGTACTGTGCTGTCGAGACTACCCAGGAGAAGCAGTTGTTTGCAGAGGGTGGTGTAGATGATGAGGTCCTTGACCCATCATGGCGTGAGCGACAGGAAGGTGGTGGGAGAAGCTCTGAGGAAGAGATTCCCCGAACGGCCCAAAAAGGAGGGAGAGGGAGGGGGCAGACTTGGTTGCCTGTAGCCTCCACTTCGGCACCCATTAGGAGCATGGCTCTTCCAAAATCCAAAGCGGGCGCTCCCAAGACTTGCAGTGCCTGGTCCTTTTTTGACACAGTTGCAGATGACATTTGCTTTGTCAAATGCAAGCTGTGTAATCAGAAGGTGAAAAGAGGAAAAAGTGTCAGCAACCTCAATACCACAAATATGTGGAAACATGTGCGGACCAAGCACGTGGTGGAGTTACACAAACACACTGAAGACCTAGGCCAACCTACAGCGCCACCTACCACCTCTTCAGCTCGTGTTGTAGCCTCTTCCTCCAGCTCACACACAGCTGGTTCGGCTTCCTCACAGGATCGCCATGGAAGAATCTCTGGCACTGTTGTACAGAGACACAGTGTAATTCCACCCACAGCACCACTTTCCCAGTCATCCTCACACTCCCAGGCCAGTCTACAGCCATCGTTAGCACAGGCATGGGAGAAAAGGCGCCCATACTCGGCAAACCACCCCCGAGCACAGGCTCTGAATGCTGGCATTGCTAAACTACTGGCCCTTGAAATGCTATCATTCAGGCTGGTGGAGACTGACACATTCCGTAACTTTATGGCATTGGCAGTCCCACAATACAACGTGCCCAGCCGCTTTTATTTCAGCAGGCAAGCCGTCCCTGCCCTGCAACATCATGTGGAGGGAAAAATTAAACATGCGCTACAAAACGCCGTCAGTAGCAAGGTCCACCTGACCACTGATGCGTGGACCAGTAAGCATGGACAGGGACGATACCTTTCCCTCACTGCCCATTGGGTAAATGTTGTGGAGCCGGGTACAGATCTTGAGAGTGGCGCTGTACGTGTTCTGCCAACTCCAAGGATTGCAGGAATCCAGTCTGTACACATTGACTCCTCCTCATACTCCAGTTCCTCTGAATCAGCGCTGCAGGAGCTGTCACAGTCTACCTCCACATCGACCCGTGAACGGTTACCTGTTATGATGACCGATATGAGCACAGCCGTGGCCAAACGTCAACAGGCCGTATTAAAATTAATTTCTTTGGGGAATCGAAGCCACACAGCGCAGGAGCTCTGGAATGCCATCAAGCAGCAGAGTGACGTGTGGTTTGTGCCAGCGAATCTCCAGCCAGGCATGGTAGTGTGTGACAATGGCCGAAATCTGGTGGCAGCTCTGGGCCTAGGCAACCTCACTCACATCCCATGTCTGGCACATGTGCTCAACTTGGTCGTGCAGAGTTTTTTGAGGGACTATCCGGATCTTGATGCACTGCTTCACAAGGTCCGCATAGAGTGCGGCGTTCCAGCAATGCAAGATCACGCATTGCAGCTCTGCAGCGCCGATTATGTCTTCCGGAACATCGCATCATATGTGACCTACCCACCAGGTGGAATTCAACGTTACATATGTTGGAGAGGTTGTGTGAGCAGCAGGCAGCAGTAATGGAGTACCAGCTGCAGCAGGCGCAAACAAGTCGCAGTGCACGCCGTTCACACTTCACCACCACTGAGTGGGCCTCTATGAAGGACATTTGCCACGTTTTGCGTGCCTTCGATTATTCCACGCGGATGGCGAGTGCAGATGATGCACTAGTCAGCATGACTATCCCCCTTATCTGCCTGCTTGAAAAAACACTGCAAGCACTAAGGGACGAGGTTTTGGAAGAGGTGGAGGATGAGGAGTCACAAATGCCATCTGCTTCTCTACAGTCTGCGCAACGTGGTTCCTCACAAAGGCCTAGGCAGGGGACACTTTGTGAGGAGGATGAGGAGGAGTCAATGGATGAGGAAGACATCTGTCCAGAGGAGGGAGGTACACAATGCTCTAGTAGTCAGTATCTAGAGCGAGGGTGGGGTGATGCAGAGCAGGCAGAGATCACGCCTCAAGCAGGGGACAGCGTTTCTTGGCCAGTTGGCAGTCTGCAGCACATGGTTGATTTCATGCTGCAGTGCCTGAGAAACGACCGCCGCATCGCCCACATTCTCAACACGGCTGATTATTGGGTGTCCACCCTCCTAGATCCTCGCTACCGGGACAACTTACAAAGCCTCATAACACCGTTGAACCGGGAGCGTAAAATGCGGGAGTACCAAGACGCACTGGTGCATTCCATCATGTTCTCCATTCCAACCGAGAGCAGTGCTGCTAGTGCATTACAAAGCAGCTCAGTGCGTCGAGGCAGTGGAGGAAGCTCTGCACAAAGAGGGAGCAGAAGCAGCGCCTCAGCACAAGGCAAGACCAGTATGGCCGAAATGTGGCAAAGTTTTGTGTCCCCGCCGCCACAAATGTCTACACCATCACAGACGGCTCCAGTCAGCAGGAGGCAACGTTTCCGTCAGATGGTGACAGACTACATGTCTTGCCCTCTTAGTGTACTCCCAGACGGCTCTTCTCCCTTCAAGTTTTGGGTCTGTAAGCTGGATACATGGCCAGAGCTTAGTCAGTATGCACTGGAGGTGCTAGCTTGCCCTGCTGCTAGTGTATTATCGGAACGCGTCTTTAGTGCCGCAGGTGGTGTACTAACAGACCGTCGCATGCGACTATCCTCCGATAACGTTGACCGGCTTACTTTTCTCAAAATGAACAAGGCCTGGATCTCTCATGAATTTGCCAGTCCTCTTCCAGAATAAATAATTGGTTGGCAACAGTATCCAGGTCTCCTGTTCTGTTCATGTTTCTACCACCTGAACTGTAATCCCTGAGCTCCAACACCGCCAGTTGGCGCTCGGAAGTGCCGTCTGCACAGTCAACACTTGCTGCCGTGTTATTGGGGTTCAGTAACGTCAGCTGTTCCCCTGCTGTGCGGACGACAATTTCTCCTGCTCTGTCCACATTCTCACTACTACAGATTTTAAAGTTGCTCCAATTACACCTCTGGCTCCTCTGTTTTCAGTATTATCCCTGAGCTCCAACACCGCCAGTTGGCGCACGGAAGTGCCATCTGCACAGTCAACACTTGCTGCCGTGTTATTGGGGTTCAGTAACGTCAGCTGTTCCCCTGCTGTGCGGACGGCAATTTCTCCTGCTTTGTCCACATCCACTGTACTACACATTTTAAAGTTGCTCCAATTACACCTCTGGCTCCTCTGTTTTCATTCTTATCCCTGGGCTCCAACACCGCCAGTTGGCGCTCGGAAGTGCCGTCTGCACAGTCAACACTTGCTGCGGTGTTATTGGGGTTCGGTAACGTCAGCTGTTCCCCTGCTGTGTTCACGGCAATTTCTCCTGCTCTGTCCATATTCACTGTGCTACTTATTTAAAACATGCTCCAATTACACCTCTGGCTCCTCTCTATTTTTATTCTTATCCCTGGGCTCCAGCACCGCCAGTTGGCGCTCGGAAGTGCTGTCTGCACAGTCAACACTTGCTGCGGTGTTATTGGGGTTCGGTAACGTCAGCTGTTCCCCTGCTGTGTTCACGGCAATTTCTCCTGCTCTGTCCATATTCACTGTGCTACTTATTTAAAACATGCTCCAATTACACCTCTGGCTCCTCTCTATTTTTATTCTTATCCCTGGGCTCCAGCACCGCCAGTTGGCGCTCGGAAGTGCTGTCTGCACAGTCAACACTTGCTGCGGTGTTATTGGGGTTCGGTAACGTCAGCTGTTCCCCTGCTGTGTTCACGGCAATTTCTCCTGCTCTGTCCATATTCACTGTGCTACTTATTTAAAACTTGCTCCAATTACACCTCTGGCTCCTCTCTATTTTTATTCTTATCCCTGGGCTCCAGCACCGCCAGTTGGCGCTCGGAAGTGCTGTCTGCACAGTCAACACTTGCTGCCGTGTTATTGGGGTTCGGTAACGTCAGCTGTTCCCCTGCTGTACGGACGGCAATTTCTCCTGCTTTGTCCACATCCACTGTACTACACATTTTAAAGTTGCTCCAATTACACCTCTGGCTCCTCTGTTTTCATTCTTATCCCTGGGCTCCAGCACCGCCAGTTGGCGCTCGGAAGTGCCGTCTGCACAGTCAACACTTGCTGCGGTGTTATTGGGGTTCGGTAACGTCAGCTGTTCCCCTGCTGTGTTCACGGCAATTTCTCCTGCTCTGTCCATATTCACTGTGCTACTTATTTAAAACTTGCTCCAATTACACCTCTGGCTCCTCCGTTTTTAGTATTTACCCTGGGCTCCAATACCGCTAGTTGCTGCTCAGAAGTGCCGTCTGCACAGTCAACGCTTGCTCCAGTGTTATTGGGGTTCAGTAACGTCAGCTGATCCCCAGCTGTGTGTCCGGCAAATTCTCCTGCTTTGTCCACATCCACTGTACTACGGATTTAAAACCTCCTCCAAATACACCTCTGGCTCCTCTGTTTTTAGTATTTACCCTGGGCTCCAGCACCGCCAGCTGGTTCTCGGCAGTTCCATTGGCTCTTGTACCTTCTGCTACCCATCCGGGTTCCAGTACCGTCAGCTGGTCCTCGGTAGTTCCATTTGCTCTTGTATCTTCTGCTACCCATCCGGGTTCCAGTACCGTCAGCTGGTTCTCGGCAGTGTCTTTGGCACGGGTACTCCCTCCTGCCCAGCCTGGTTCCAGCACACCAGCTGTTTCCGGGTAGTGTCAACGTCACTTTGCCTCCAATGCGTTGTCCTGTCGTGTTGCGGTCGGGTTAGCCGACTCTATGGTGCCTGCAGTTTAGGTGACTCCTATGTGGGCTGCGGGATCTGGCAATGAAGGCTGGTTCCATAGTGCCAATAGGACAAGCACCCCCTGTAGGACTGTGGGTTTTGGTAACTGCGGCCGGCTCGCGGCCTTGAACTTTTTTTTACATGGGTACCTTCTGCTACCCATCCGGGTTCCAGTACCGTCAGCTGGTTCTCGGCAGTGCCTTTGGATTAGGTGCCTCCTTCTCGGTATCCAAGTTCCACCAACGTCTGCTGGTCCTTGGTAGTGCTTTCTGGCACAGGTACCTCCTGCTTAGTAACCGAGTTCCAGTAACATCAGCTGGTCCTCGGTAGTTCCATTGGCTCTTGTACCTTCTGCTACCCATCCGGGTTCCAGTACCGTCAGCTGGTCCTCGGTAGTTCCTCAGCTTTCTTGTACCTTCTGCTACATTTCCAAGTTCAAGCTTTTTGAAATGGTTCTTGGTAATCACTCTGGATCTCCCTGACGAGGACCCTGAAGACGAGGACCCTGAAGACCAACCCTAAGAAGACGAGGACCCCGAAGACAATGACCCTGAAGACGAGGACCCTGAAGACCACCCCGAAGAAGACGAGGACCCTGAAGACCACCCCGAAGAAGACGAGGACCCCGAAGACGAGGACCCAGAAGACGAGGACCCCGAAGACGAGGACCCCCGAAGACGACGACCCTGAAGACCACCCCGAAGAAGACCAAGAAGATGACCCTGAAGAAGTTGACCAAGAAGACAAAGAAGAGAAGACAAGCACCAAGATACAGAAGAACAAGAGACAGAAAACCAAGAAGCAGAAATACAAGAAGCTGCAGAACAAAAAGCAGTGTATGGGGGTGAGTCCGTTCCTCCTCGTGGTGCCCCTGGAAAAGACCTGCTGCTGCAGGCCAAACTGAACGCGGACAAATCCTGTTGTAAATCTTTTGTGACGGGCAGAATGAAAGGTGTAATGTCCAACCTTTTATAGATAACAACTACAGGAATGCCTGTCACAAATAAGAATATGATGAAGAAGAAGAATATGAAGAAGATGAAGAAGTAGAATATGAAGAATGTAAAAAAAAGAATAATACGAAGAAGGTGAAGAAGAAGAAGGTGAAGAAGAAGTGGATGAAAAAGATGCTGAGGATGATGAAGGAGAAAGTGTGGGAGAAGTAAAAAAGAAGGTGAAGAGCATGGAAGTAGTGAAACATAAATATCTGACAAAATATAAAAATACTTAACATAGTTAATATTTCCGTAACTCAGAACATAATAAAAAAATAGTAATTCCTGCTATTCCATTTGACTGGGCTAAACCTCTATGCCTTTATTGTCTCCCCCACCTCCCCCAATACATTCTACATTATTCTTAGTTGTTTTCCTTCATGTAGAAATAACCTACAAGGAAAGAAAGGGTTTATTTTAATTCCGATATTTATGTCCCATTGACTTGCATTGGTTTCCGGTATCGGAATCGGCGATATCCGATACTTTTTCGGTATCGGTCCGATCCAATCCGATCCGATATTTCCCGATATCGGAAGGTATCGCTCAACACTACTTATGATGCATCTGGTAATAAACATGTTAAGGATGGGCCGCTACTCATGGACCACTGCTGTGTGCTTGCCCCCCAGGCTAAAATGTGCCAGCCAGCCCCTTCTGCACCAGGTGCCAGAAAACCTACATACACCTTTGGAATAGGTATCTTGCAAATTAAGGATGGGGTTTGGTGTTTTAAAGTGATTTTATTGACTCTGTGCATTTATATTTTGTATCAATAATATAATATGGTTATATATATCTTCTGGATATCAGGAGGGCTTATCCCTGTGCATTGACTCTCTCCTTCTCCTTCGATGTCCTGTATAGGCCAAAAAAAACTACGCGTTTCGAGGACTTACAGTTCCTCTTCGTCAGTTTCTCGCTGATAGTCAAACTGGTAACCTAATAAAGTGCAAACGCCCCCCACAAAGATAATACAACCAAACAAATGGAGGAAGATCCAATACTATCAAGAAGGTGCAAAAGGACATATGGAGGTGCAATAGAACTAAGATAGAATTCCAATAAGAATAGACTGTGTGTGAAAAAAATAACAATAAAAAAGACTTTGTTCAAACTTTCACAATTAGTTAAAAATGAATAAAAATGATATACTTATATTTCTGATGGCTATAAAAAACAGTCTGTTAATCAGTGTATATTACCAGGATAGTATAAATTCGGCACTTAGTACCATCCAGAGATAAAATGGAAAAAATGGAGGAAGAAAAATAAAAACATTATATTGTATCTCCAATAGGGGTATCAATGTATAGAAACAAATACATATATAAAATAGGTGGATTCAAAGGAATATATCCAAAAGACATATTATATTGATAAAATATAAGGAGGTTCATAAAAATGCAATGTAAATGTTCAATTGGTACTGGGATAAAAAATACATACAGTATATACCGCTGCGAGTTAAAGGCATACAGCTGACTCTCGTGATTAAGGAGCTTCAGAGCCAAGCTATTTAATGTGAAGAACCATTTGGATTCCATCCGCGACATTAATCTCAGGTAATCACCTCCCCTCCATTTTCTGGGGACTAATCGGATCCCACAAAACTTAGTGCCCTTATAAGATTGGTTGTGGAACTTCCGGTAGTGCCGGGACAGTGGATGCCCTTCAAAACCTTCATTCAAGTATGGCCCGGACTGCATCCCACCATAGGGGGCTTAAGGGGAGGGCCGCATGACTCAGGAGGTCTGCTAGGCTGTAATTTGGGGTGGTAAGGGGTTAATGTAAGGAATAGAGTTTTGGACGCGAACTTGTAGGGGAGGAGTATAGGGGCAGGGGGATAGTACGGGGTTATCTGATTGGCTAGTGGGGGGTATCTCTGTGGGGGGGTATATAAGGTGAGGGGTGGTGGGGGTAGTCCATTCGGGAAAAGTTTAACATATCTGAATCTACGTCAGGTCCTGAGGAATGGAGGCTCTTTTCCAGGAGATCCGTTCCTTGGCTGAGAGCAGGGGACAGCTGTGGCTCCAGGATCAGCTGCAGCGCTGGAACACTGAAGAGACGGCCGGAGAGGTGGCTGCACCCGCAGCACCTCAGAGAGGTGCAAGGAGGTCCAGGCCGCCGGAGAGACTCAGCCCGGAAGGGACTCCCCAGACCAGGCGCCGGTTGCAAAGCCCCTCCAGGGACTCCTCCGGATCACAGGCACAACCCCAGCCCCCATCTGCCGCACGCCGCTCTGGAAGAATCTCTCAGCGTCGGCATCATCCAGAGGCCGGGGTGAGTGACGTCGTTGGCTCCGCCCCCCCTGTGAGGTCATCCCGGTCATGTGGCACCACTATCCAGGAAGTGCGGGCTGCTCAGGAGAGCAGGGCCTCTGCTGCTGAAGGAGGGAGAGATACATTATATGAACGGCCGGGGCATCCACTTCGGGCCCAGCAAGCAGCCAGGGGAAGGAGAGCTGAGCCTGAAGAATGCCGGACCCAGGGAGCAGAAGGAGGCAGGAGGGTGAATAGCTCAGCCAGAGCTATTTCAGGTGAGCGGCAGGCACAGCCGTGCCGGGCCCATGCAGCGGGGAAAACAAAGCAGTACCGGTCAGTTGGAGCTGACCCAGAAGAACGGCAGGTGCAACCGCACCGGGCCCAGGCATCAGGATCAGCAGGACCCCAGCGGTGGAGATCGGGAAGACCAGTGCGGGGGACCAGGAGATGACCCACCCGGGATGTCGGTAGCACCAAGCACCGGTGCGATGTCCATGGGAGAGGGCAGATTGCTGCTAGGGATGCGGGCTGCAGGCGTGCAGCTGAAGTCTCTCCTCCTCCCAGACAGCGCGCTATTGTGGATAGGAGGTCCAGGTCTAGCGGTGGGTTGACTCCGTCGGGTTTACCTGGCGATGTCCCCGAGCCTGACCTTGCCTCTGAAGAAGAGGGCCAGATTTCATCTCGCAGTGAAGAGAGTGGGGACGATCGCCGCGGAGGAGATGAAATGGCTGTTCAAAGGCTTCCTCGTAGTCGGCCTGGTAAGTCACATGGTTTAAATGCGCCTCGGGGGAATGCGGATGATGTAGATCAGAGAGAGCGGTATTTTCAGAGGGGCTTGGCGGCTGACAGGGTGAAGGGTAGTGACGTTGTGTCGGAATTTCTTAGCATGGTGCGGGGTTTTTTGTCACCTGCGGCAGGTCCTAGCGGAGTTTGGCAGGGTGGTGCTGGAGGTTCAGGGCCAGTTGCGGAGACCCCGGCAGTTGTGAGTGGAGGTATTCCCGCGCCAGTTGCAGATAATGAGACGGTTGCGGCACCAGCGCTTCGGCGACTCCAGTGGATACAGTGCGGTTGGATGACAGAGCGAGGGGCGAGGTTTATGTGTGCTTTGATGGCCCCTTGGGAGCTCATTTAAAGCAGGAGGTGCGAGAAAAAATATGGAAGGATGAGTACGTGGAAATTTTTTCCTTGTTACCGTTGGAGAAGTTTAATTTGGACAGGGTAAAGCCAGATGAGAGTTAGAAGGATGAGGAGGAGCGCAGGCGTTATCGTCTGATTCCTCGCACTTTTCAAAATTGGCTGCAGGCGTTTACCACACTAGCGAGTGTCATTGGGGGGAAAGCTCCGGAGAACTGTTCTGCATTATTTTGTTATTTAAATTCGATTAGTGAAGCATACCGTGTTTATGGCGGGACTGCCTGGCTGAGGTATGATGAACAGTTTAGGCAAAGAAAGGCAGTCCGTCTGAGTTTACGGTGGGACCACAAGGAGATTAGTTTGTGGTTGCGATTGATGGCAGCACCAAGGTCGACCTCGCAGTCCTTTCCTGGGAGTAGCGGTGGTTCTGCCAATTCGGCGGCATCATCGTCAGGCTCCAGGAAGGGGCTGTGCTGGCAGTTTAACGAGCGGGAATGCCGTTTTGGCACAGACTGTAAGTTTAAGCACAAATGTTCAGGCTGCGGAGGGTCCCACAGCCATTCCAAGTGCTTTAAGAAAGGAAAGAAAAAATCAAGCGACTCTTTTTCAAGAAGGGAGGACACCAGTGAGAATAGATCGGATGCTTCTGTTTCTAAGTAGGTATCCAGATAAGGAAGCAGCTGTGTTGTTGAGGGATGGTTTTAATTTTGGCTTCAGGATTCCGTCTGCAGTTGTGCCATGTACGGTGCGGCCTAAGAATTTGATTTCGGCTCGGATGCATGCGGCAGTTGTTAAGGAAAAATTGGATAAGGAAATTAAGTTAGGTCGCATGTCTGGTCCTTTTTTAGGAACCTCCATTGCCGTGTTTATGTGTTTTTCCTCTGGGCGTTGTGCCCAAAAAGGAGCCTAACAAGTTTCAGTTAATCCATCACTTGTCGTATCCTCATGGTAGTTCAGTTAATGATGGTATTGATCCAGATTTGGCATCTGTATCGTATGTTTCTTTTGACAAGGCCGTGGACTGGGTGCGGAGGCTGAGAAAAGGATCTCTCATGGCAAAAGCTGACATTGAGTCCGCTTTTCGTCTGCTTCCGGTACACCCAGACAGTTTTAATTTACTTGGTTGTTTTTGGGACTGTCATTATTACGTGGATTGTTGTCTACCGATGGGATGTTCAATCTCGTGTTCCTACTTTGAAAAGTTCAGTTGTTTTCTTGAATGGGTAGTTAGGGAGGAATCTGGCTTGGACTCCGTATTGCACTATTTAGATTACTTTTTGTGCATTGGGTCAGCTGGGTCCTCAGTTTGTTCTTTGCTGCTTAGGACGGTTGAACAGGTAGCATCTCGCTTTGGCATTCCGTTGGCCCCGGAGAAAACGGAGGGCCCCTCCACGGTTTTGAAGTTTTTGGTCATTGAATTGGATTCCGTCAGGATGGAATGCCGCTTGACAGAGGACAAGTTGTTAGATCTGAAGTCTTGTGTCCAAGAGGCTTTGCGGGCAAAGAAATTGCGCCTGCGCCAACTGCAATCTCTTTTGGGTAAGTTAAATTTTGCGTGCAGGATTTTACCTATGGGAAGAGTTTTTTCACGTAGGTTGGCTCAGGCGACAGCAGGCATTAAACATCCGTTGCATTTTGTAAGATTGAATTTGGAACACAAGGCGGATTTGTCCATTTGGGCGGATTTTCTTCAATCTTATAATGGCAGGTCGGTTTGGATGGATCAAGTCGTTTCTAATGTGGATCTGGTTTTGTTTACAGATCCACATTAGCCACCTATTGTGGTGGCTTTGGAGGTTTGGGGCTCTGAGCTGAGGAACAAGAAAGTGCGTTTCTTCTGTGACAACTTGAGTGTAGTGCATTGTATTAACAACTTGTCAGCTGTTTCATTGCCGGTTCTGTCTCTTTTGCGCCATCTAGTGCTCAGGTATTTGGATTTTAATGTCTGGTTTTGTGCTGTTCATGTACCGGGTGTTCAGAATTCAATAGCTGATGCATTGTCTCGCTTCCAGTGGGATCGTTTTCGGGAACTGGTGCCGGACGCGGAGCAGTTGGAAACGGATTGGCCCCGGTGGTTGTGGGATCTAGTGTCCGTGCAGCGTTGAATTTGGTGAGGTGTTCTGTTAACCCCAGTACTTGGTCTCGATATGTTTCTGCGTGGCGTCTTTGGCAGGAGCTAGAGGAGTCGGCAGGTGAGCAGGTGACGGAAGCGGACCGTCCCTATTTATTTTTGTACATGATCGGCAGGGCATTTCAGGAGGGTTTATCGGGCTCAGCTGTAGCTGGTAGGTTAGCAGGTTTGGCCTTCTTCTTTAAGTTAAGTGGTTGGAGGGACTTTACCAAGGATTTCTTGGTTCGACAGGCGATGAAGGCATTTCGGAGGAGCTATCCGGTACGTGATTTGCGGCGCCCGGTATAGTTTGAAATACTGGGTCAGCTTTTGCGTTGCCTTAGCGGTGTGTGCAGTTCTGAATATGAATGTCGGCCATTTGGGGCGGCCTTTGTTCTGACGTTTTTTGAGGCATTTAGGATAAGCGAATTGGTGAGCAAGAATGTTAAGTGTCATGGCGGGCTGTTATCGAAGGAAGTAGTGTGCTCGGAGGAGGCAGTACGGTGTTATTTGAGGCGGTCAAAAACCGATACAGCTGGTAAGGGTTGTTTGGTGGAATTGTGGGCTGTGGACGGTTTGTTTGAATGCCCGGTGAGATGGGTTTCTGCATTTCTGGAGGTGAGAGGTCCATCATCGGGTGCCTTTTTGTTACATCAAGATGGATCTGCATTATCGGTGTATCAGTTTATTACCATCTTCAGGCGGGGTTTAGCTAGTTGTGGTCTGAATGGTTTGGAGTTTGGTTCTCATTCGTTTCGGATTGGGGCCACCACTGAGGCTGCTTGCTGGGGTTTGGGGGTTTAAAGCTGTGAAAAAGATTGGTCGCTGGGAGTCGGCCAGGTATCGGTCTTAATGTCCGGCCTCATATGTTATTAGATTTTTCCCCAATTTTTTGATAGTGTTATTATGTGGTAACGAGTTTTTTTTCTTCTTTACATTCCCCCCCCTTTGTTTTATGTTTCAGGACCCACTCGGTTGATCTGGGTGCTAGGTCACTCGTATGTATATTGGGGTTCCATTCGGGCCGACGCAAGACCGGCGGGGCGCCAGTTGGGCATAACGAAGGAGGTTGCGACGGTTCGGTGGATCGGTATCAGGGGTTTGCTGTGGAGCCGGGTAATGCCCGAATTTCATTTTTATGCTAATTTGGATAGGCCTCCGGATATACTCGTTTTGCATGTGGGTGGGAATGACTTGGGCTCCAGGACGTCTAGAGACTTGATCCATGACGTCAAGTTTGACTGCCTGAGGCTTTTGGAAACCTATCCGGGATTAGTGCTCGTATGGTCGGACATCGTCGCACGCCTGGCATGGCGACACGCCAGGTAAGTCGAAAGGATAAATAAAGCTTGGAGCAAGGTGAATAGGGAGGTTTCCCGATTCATTGCTCTGCATGTGGGGGTTGTGGTTCGTCATCGGGATCTGGAAGTTCCGTCTAGGGAATTTCTGCGGTCTGATGGGGTCCATTTGAATGATATTGGCATAGATATGTGGGCATTAGCATTGATGGAGGGAGTTGAAAAGGCACTTTTGGTATGGCGGGACTCTCAGGCATAAGGTGTTATGCCTGCTCACTATGGCGGAAAAGGAGGGGGGTTTTGAAGGCGGTTGCTTACATCAAAGGAGGACAGGGGAGCCCACTGCAGGGATGGGTGACTCCCATCGGTGTTAAGCGGGTGTTAAAAATTTAAAATGGGTCTCTACTGAGCGAGGTCTCAGCATTTCTGGATGGGCAACAGTCAGCTGGGTCCCCCTGGGCCGGTTGCGGTGCGGCAAGGGTGGCATGGTGGAGCTGTTTGTTGCAGTTTTCAAAATGTATGGGCAACAGTCAGCTGGGTCCCCCTGGGCCGGTTGTGGTGCGGCTGGGGGTGGCATGGTGGAGCTGTTTTTTGCAGTTTTTCTCCAAAAAATGGTGGAGCCTTCAATTCCCCCTCCTCCTTTTCAGAGTTAATTTAATGTTAATTAATGTTATTTATGTTTACATGCTGTTATATAATAAATGAGGCTGCTGTGGCCATTATATCCAATGTCACAGTGTGGTGGTTTTTATTTATAGTAAGTGGGGGGATTCAGTGGGCTGTGTATAGTAGGCCGTATAGTCATACATTCCGAAGTCAAGTATGGCCCGGACAGCATCCCCCCATAGGGGGCTTAAGGGGAGGGCCGCATAACTCAGGAGGTCTGCTAGGCCGTAATTTGGGGTGGTAAGGAGTTAATGTAAGGAATAGAGTTTTGGGCGCGAATTTGTAGGGGAGGAGTATAGGGGCAGGGGATAGTACAGGGTTATCTGATTGGCTAGTGGGGGGTATCTCTGTGGGGGGTATATAAGGTGAGGGGTGGTGGGGGTAGTACATTCGGGAAAAGTTTAACATACCTGAATCTCCCGCCCACCCGCCCTATTTGCTTAGCAATTTTGCACATTGTTCCTTGTTAAATTGTCACAGCGGTTGGCGGAAAAGGAGGGGGGTTTTGAAGGCGGTTGCTTACATCGAAAGAGGACGGGGGAGCCCACTGCAGGGATGGGTGACTCCCATCGGTGTTAAGCGGGTGTTAAAAATTTAAAACGGGTCCCTACTGAACGAGGTCTCAGCGGGACATTTCTGGATGGGCAACAGTCAGCTGGGTCCCCCTGGGCCGGTTGCGGTACGGCTAGGGGTGGCATGGTGGAGCTGTTTGTTGCAGTTTTCAAAATGTATGGGCAAAAGTCAGCTGGGTCCCCCTGGGCCGGTTGTGGTGCGGCTGGGGGTGGCATGGTGGAGCTGTTTGTTGCAGTTTTTTTCCAAAAAATGGTGGAGCCTTCAATTACCCCTCCTCCTTTTCAGAGTTAATTTAATGTTAATTAATGTTATTTATGTTTACATGCTGTTATATAATAAATGAGGCTGCTGTGGCCATTATGTCCAATGTCACAGTGTGGTGGTTTTTATTTGTAGTAAGTGGGGGGGTTCAGTGGGCTGTGTATAGTAGGCCGTATAGTCATACATTCCGAAGTCATGTTGATAAAGTGTTCCTTCAGCCTTTTGATAACTTGCGCTTTGTACAGACATCTCCTCCTGTCAAGGTATAAAAAGGGTGTGGCTTGGGGTGTGGATAGGGGCGTGGTCAGACTACGCGTGCCGCATGGTTTCGCCCTCTTTCTAGTCCTCATAGGTTGGCGGTATGCTTGTACTGAGGAGATCTGGGATATCAGTGATTAGGTCCCATATTGTGCACTGTAAGGTCTGGAAAAGCTCCTTCTAGCCGTCTCTGTAGCACCAGAGGAAGAACAGAGGGGAAAAGACAGGATTTTCTACATGTCGCGTTATGTAGATGTTCTGCAGATTTATCACAACCGTCCACAAGAAGAAACTGCCATCACAGAGCCGCCTTTAGCTGTTGGAAAAGTTTAAACTTAGTTTTGAATAGTTGCTATAGGCAACAAGGACCGTTTCTATTTATGCTGGGTCACATGATGCTGGTGCTGGGTGAAGTCATGTGACGGAATGTTGTGGGTGATGATGTCACAGAGGGCGTTGTGATGTCACCCTTGGGGTATATAAGGGGGCTCCATCCACCTGGAGCTCATATCTCATTGGCCATATCTTGGTGCTGAGATACCCCCTGGAGACAATGAGGATCGCCATATTGTTTCTGTGCTGTACCCTGTTCTACCCTGTGAATTACCATAGGCTGCCGGTGAGTACCTGTCTATTATTACATATGGAGGACGTTTAGAATCAGCTGCGGCAGGGGAAGGGGATGGGGAGGGGGGTCCTGTAAGAATTTACCTGCGGGAATAAGAGGTTATGGCAGGGAAAGGAGCTTAGGAAGTGACAGTCAGAGGGGATATAAGTGTGGGGTGACCCCTCTGACTCCCACATTCCTGCCTTGTCCTTGTAGTGATTAATGACTTTGGTGTTGTCCCTTATATATCACTTTGCAGTCACCAGTGATCGCTCCGCACTGTGATCCTAAACTACAGTCTCATTTACCTTTTTGCAAACGCCCAGAAGGGGAGGAGTGACATCACACCCATGTGAGCAGATCCCGCCCACTTTTACTGCAGTCGTAATGCGAGCTAGCTGTATTCTGTTTTCATGGAAATGTCAGCAGCTGCTCCCCCTAGTGTTTACAAGATGAAAACATCAAAACAGTTAAAATATTTTTTTCAGATTTTATACCATTGAAACCTTTTTAAATATATATGTGTATTTATATATAAATATAAATACTTTACAATTTTAAAATTGTAAAAAAATTGCTGACACTTTCCCTTTAAAAGATCTAAAGACGTTCTGCTTCATGTGCCATTGTGACCAATCACAGCACAGATTATATTTTTTAAACTTTTCTTGAAAAACTGAAGCTGCTCCGTGATTGGAAATCATGTGGAAGGGTTCTCTTTTAGACATTTAGTTAGGTCCAAAGTATCAGTGACATGATGGATAGAACTGTGCAATGATGTCACAGAGGGCTTTGTGATGTCACCCCTGGGTATATTAGAAGCCTCGGCCCATCTGCAGCTTGTATCTCATTGACCATACCTTGGTGCTGAGAGACCTCTGGAGATGATGAGTATCATCCTATCATTTCTGTGCTTTACGTTGCTCTACCCCCCACATTACAGTACACTGAGGGCGAGTATGTTCTCATCAATATGGAGGTCACAAGGATCAGCTAATGAGAATATCGCCTCTTGCAGGACTTCTCATACTGGACACGTGACCGTCCGTCATATGAAAGTCCAACTGTAAATAATATTCCATGGACCCTGGAGGTGAATCCCAAACTTCTTCCTGATCTTCTCAATGGGATATTTCTGAAAGTTGCTTGATAATGTATCCATCACTGTATAATAACAAGGGCTCTCTGTTTGACTGGATTGGGTATAAATATACAGGACTTTTTAAGTTTTTTCTCTTTATTATAGGATGACCCACTACCCGTGGATCTCAGGAGAAGCACCTATCAAGCTTCCATCAATCTTCCTCTTTGGCTCTTCCGTGATGCAGTTTTTGTTGCGGTGATGACACTACTGACAATACTAGAGTATTTGGCCTTAAGTCTTGTCCTGAGCAAGTGGGCAATGTCTGAACCTGGTGAAACAATCAGAAAACTCATGAGAACAAAATAATTCTGAAGGAACAAAGTGCTTGTAAGGAGCCGATTTGCATCCCTCAGATTCAGGAGCAAGACTCCAGGAGAACACCTGTCCTGCCCAATGGCAAATGTTCTACTCCATCCATGGCTCCTGCGCCGCAGGATGCGAAAAAGGTTCCTAGTTGCAACTATAAAGTGGCGTTCAGTGATATTGTCTGGGTCAGAACGATCCCTCACAACAATATAGGAAGAAGAGCTCGAAGTTCCACGGAGCATAAAGAGAGGTTACTGATTTTTCAGAGAAGCCAACAACCCACAATTCCAGAGCCAAGAGCACCAGAACCTAGAACACCAGAACCTACCATGTCAGAACCTAGTATGTCAGAACCTAGAATGCCAGAGCCTGAAATGCCTACAACACTTCAACCCAAAATCAAGAGGAGAAGATATTTCCTTAGATGTCTTAGAGGCGAGGAAGATTGAGAAGGCAACTGCTTGAACTTTCCCATTGCTCGTGTTTTCATCACAGGTTAGTCCTATACTTTCTGTCTGATGGGCACCATCTTACTACATACAAGGCAGCATTGCACCTGAAATCGAATGGATATTTCGTCACACACTTGCACTTTAGCACCTTATCATATGGCGCATATATCTATGAACGCTTTGCTAAGTATCACTGTCTAGTACAGATCTGGGCAACGTGCGGCCCGCGGGCCACATCTGGCCCTCTGGCTGTTCCAGTCCGGCCCACGGACCGAGACAGCCGAAGGGCTGATAACAGTGGCCCACGGGCCGCACTGCACCGCACGCCGTCACCGCTCGCCGTCACTGCCCGCCTGCACGCCGTCACCGCTGTCTCAATCCGTGGTCTCAATCCGCGGTGAATGCATTGGTGGAGGAGGGGCCGCCACTTCCCTCTTCCACCAATCAGCGTTAGAAACAGCTGACACAATGGCATCAGCCTGCACACTGTGGAGAGTCAGTGCATCAGAGACAGGAGCATAGGGAAACGGGGAGTGAAGTAAGTATATGCTGGACACAGGGGGGGCTTTAATGCTGGACACAGGGACGGCTTTGCTTTGATGCTGGACACAGGGGGGCTTTAATGCTGGACACAAGAGATGCTTTAATGCTGGACACAGGGGGGGCTCTCATGCTGGACACAGGGGGGCTCTCATGCTGTACATAGTGGGGCTCTCATGCTGGACATAGTGGGGGGCTCTCATGCTGGACACAGGGAGGGCTGTCATGCTGGACACA
Organism: Phyllobates terribilis; assembly: GCF_046119375.1. Taxonomy (NCBI): domain Eukaryota; kingdom Metazoa; phylum Chordata; class Amphibia; order Anura; family Dendrobatidae; genus Phyllobates; species Phyllobates terribilis. The sequence goes on along the minus strand of NW_027362876.1, from coordinate 479,303 downwards.
GGGGGGTCTCATGCTGGACATGGGAGGCTGTGTGGGGCTGATGCTAGACATGGGGGGCTGTGTATGGCTCATGCTGGACACCGGAGGGCTGTGTGGGGCTCATGCTGGACATGGGGGGCTGTGTGGAGCTCATGGTGGACACAGGAGAGCTGTGTGGTGCTCATGCTGGACATGGGAGGACTGTGTGTGGCTCATACTGGACATGGGGGGTGCTGTGTGGGGCTCATGCTGGATATGGGGGGGCTGTGTGGGGCTCATGCTGGACTTGGGGGCTGTGTGGGGCTCATGCTGGACATGGGGGGCTGTGTGGGGCTCATGCTGGACATGGGGGGGCTGTGTGGGGCTCATGCTGGACATGGGGGGCTTTGTGGGGCTCATGCTGGACATGGGGAGGCTGTGTGGGGCTCATGCTCATGTTAATATTAATATTGAGCAGAATTAATTTCAGCCTATTGGTTCGGCCCTCCCCAACAGTCACGGTCTCTCATGTGGCCCCTCGGGAAAATTAATTGCCCACCCCTGGTCTAGTATGTGCTTCTGATGAACCTATTTTAGGAAAACGTGTCGACGTTTGGCATACTATGTACTTGAGTTTGGCGTACTATGTGCTTGTTGGTAAATTCTATTGCCATCTATAATCTACTAGATATTATAATGTCTCTGGTGGGATGCCCCATGCCGAATTGTTGATAACTGACTATGAGCATTGTCCTCTATTTCTTATCTACTATGGTTACAGGTTGATGTGAGGAGAGCTGTGCCATTGGTAGGGATTTTTCTACTGATTTGTCAGTTATATTTATGTTAGTTTAGCAAATTTCTGCTTGTAGGGTCTAATGTTTTAGCATAGTGTATGTTCTGTGAGCTAAATTGTCATACTTATGCACTAGATAGATTATAAATTGTGATGCTTATGTACAAGATAGATTATTAGTTTAATCGGTGATTTTTTAAATATTTTTAACATCAGGAGACTCAAGAATCGCATCTTACAGAAGACAAGAAGCCTAAATGCCGAAGAGTGATGACCTGTTGATGGCCCACAGCTGGAGGGTCATTACCTCTTGATGGCACAAAACTGGACAGAAGATAAAAACATTTGATGGCACACAGCCGGAGGGTGATGACCTATTGATGGCCATAGCCAGAGGGTCATTACCTGTTGATGGCACACAGCAGGACAGAAGATAAAAACATTTGATGGCACACAGCCGGAGGGTGATGACCTATTGATGGCCATAGCCAGAGGGTCATTACCTGTAGATGGCACACAGCCGGACAGAGGATCATTACCTGTTGATGGCACACAGCCGGATAGTCATTACCTGTTCATGGCGCACTGCCGGATGGTCATTACCTGTTGATGGCACACAGCCGGAGGGTGATGACCTATTGATGGCCATAGCCAGAGGGTCATTACCTGTTGATGGCGCACTGCCGGATGGTCATTACCTGTTGATGGCACACAGCTGGAGGGTGATGACCAGTTGATGTCGCACTGGCGGATGGTCATTACCTGTTGATGGCACACAGCCGGACAGAGGATCATTACCTGTTGATGGCACACAGCCGGCCAGAGGATAAGATCTTTTGATTGCATACACCGGGTCCCTCCCTGATAACAAGGAACCCTGGGAAATATTGGTCATCCTGATCCCCCACTGACTGTATACTTGCTCCACCTCACCCTATACCATCATGGAGGACACTTCCACCTGTGTCCACTGTAAGGTTGGACTTTTTTTTATAATTACAGCAGATTAATAAACATCATAAAGCTGTAAAATTATCGAGTAATTTATTATAAATTATTATAAAGAAATATAAAGTATAATAGATAGCTATAGAGGGCACATAAGACGACTAATTATAGAAAGCATGGAATCGCCTGATATGTACTGTATATTCTAGATGGCGCTATTACACTAAATACATCACAACCTCCAGGGTGATATTACCGTACAATGCGAGATCATTAATAATGGCCACAGATTATGAGAAAATGACCAGCTCCATAGTCCTGGAGTTATTATAAATGTCTCTAGTGTGAGGCAGGGACTGGACGAGTGTTGGAGGGAGGTATATTCCCCCAGGACGTCCTTTATGTATCCATGCTGTAGAATCTGCCGTATACTTCTGTTCTAGCAGTCAGACATTTCACTCTGCAGATCACAGGCTCAACATTGTGTAAAACTACCACCGTATATAAGAGCACTCAGAATAAAAACTAGCGGCATGCCGTGCACTGCCCACGTCATGTGTATGGGATACAGGACCTGCAGAACCTGGTACGGCCATTATAGTTGATAGATTAATGATACCTGTGCAGATGAAGGGAAAAAAAATATGTGCAACAACAGGAGGAGAAAGTCTCAAAATGTAATTTGAAAAGTATAATAGAGAAATGGGAAACTTCTGGAGATGCAGATAAGTGGTACCAGGGCGAAACGTAAGTGCAGGCAGACAAGCCAATGGCCTGGTAACAGAGGCCAAGCAGAGCCGGGTATGTGGTAATACAAATGGGTGGTGGACTGAGTCGAGGTTTCGGTAATCATGGTGTAACAGACCGGGCAGACTGACTGGGCAGGAAAGAATTTCATGTTTTCTTGATTATAGCATCATTCAGAGAATTCCTGCTCCTAATTATTAAAAGGGGTTGTCCGCGACTATTTTATTTATTTTTTACCATGGGCCTAAGAACTAAAAGGTAAGTATTTGCTAACTATATGCCTGTTGGGCCCGGTGCCGATCTCTGCCATTTCAGAGAGGTCACGGATCGCTCCTGCCAGTGATTTTGCAGCTCCCTCTCTGCTCTGTTGATGGGGTGTGACTGCCGATGTCATGCTGACTTGACAGCTAGCTCCCTGCTGCCTAACTGCAGGGAACCATCTGTCAATGAGAATGAAGTTGGCAGTCTCGCCTCATTGACAGAGCAGCCGGGAAGAGGAAGAGCTGTTCTGTTGACGTGAAGCAGCAGAATCGCTGTTAGGAGCAGTTCAGGTGTGATCAGAGCCGCCACAGGGTAGAACAGGCAGGTAGTAAGCAATTACCTGCCTGTTAGTTCTTAGGCCCATTGCATTTTTCTATCTCATCCTGTAGGAGTCACCTTCTCTTCAACGAAAAAGAGACACTGAAACCTACGCGTATCGAACACCAAAAGTTCTTAATCCTAGTATACAAATACATGTAGGGAGTTACAATTTATATGTTCGACTGCCCCATCATATGGGCGTGTTGATAGTTCCTCACGCCCAATTTTTCAAAGTAAAGAAATTATAGGTTGTCGAAATAACAGAATAAAAACAAATAATATTGAAAAATTTAGATTAAAATAACAAAAGAAAAAGAAAAGGTTATAATGTATAATATTATATATAAAAAAAAAACCATGGTATATACACCTCTGATTATAATGCATGGAATATACACGTACAGACCAAAAGTTTGGACGCACCTTCTCATTTAAAGATTTTTCTGTATTTTCATGACTATGAAAATTGTACATTCACACTGAAGGCAGCAAAACTATGAATTAACACATGTGGAATTATATAGTTAACAAAAAAATGTGAAACAACTGAAAATATGTCTTATAATCTAGGTTCTTCAAAGTAGCCACCTTTTGCTTTGATGACTGATTTGCACACTCTTGGCATTCTCTTGATGAGCTTCAAGAGGTAGTCACCGGAAATGGTCTTCCAACAATCTTGAAGGAGTTCCCAGAGATGCTTAGCACTTGTTGGCCCTTTTGCCTTCACTCTGAGGTCCAGCTCACCCCAAACCATCTCAATTGGGTTCAGGTCTGGTAACTGTGGAGGCCAGGTCATTTGGCGTAGCACCCCATCACTCTCCTTCTTGATCAAATAGCCCTTAGACAGCCTAGAGGTGTGTTTGGGGTCATTGTCCTGTTGAAAAATAAATGATGGTCCAACTAAATGCAAACCGGATGGAATAGCATGCCGCGGCAAGATGCTGTGGTAGCCATGCTGGTTCAGTATGCCTTCAATTTTGAATAAATCCCCAACAGTGTCACCAGCAAAGCACCCCCACACCATCATACCTGCTCCTCCATGCTTCACGGTGGGAACCAGGCATGTAGAGTCCATCCGTTCACCTTTTCTGCGTCGCACAAAAACATGGTGGTTGAAACCAAAGATCTCAAATTTGGACTCATCAGACCAAAGCACAGATTTCCACTGGTCTAATGTCCATTCCTTGTGTTCTTTAGCCCAAACAAGTCTCTTCTGCTTGTTGCCTGTCCTTAGCAGTGGTTTCCTAGCAGCTATTTTACCATGAAGGCCTGCTGCACAAAGTCCCCTCTTAACAGTTGTTGAAGAGATGTGTCTGCTGCTAGAACTCTGTGTGGCATTGACCTGGTCTCTAATCTGAGCTGCTGTTAACCTGCGATTTCTGAGGCTGGTGACTCGGATAATCTTATCCTCAGAAGCAGAGGTGACTCTTGGTCCTCTTTTCCTGAGGCGGTCCTCAAGTGAGACAGTTTCTTTGCAGCAATTTATGTTTTTTGCAACAGCACTTGGGGACACTTTCAAAGTTTTCCCAATTTTTCGCATTGACTGACCTTCATTTCTTAACGTAATGATAGCCACTTGTTTTTCTTTACTTAGCTGCTTTTTTCTTGCCATAATACAAATTCTAACAGTCTATTCAGGAGGACTATCAGCTGTGTATCCACCAGACTTCTGCACAACACAACTGATGGTCCCAACCCCATTTATAAGGCAAGAAATCCCACTTATTAAACCTGACAGGGCACACCTGTGAAGTGAAAACCATTTCCGGTGACTACCTCTTGAAGCTCATCAAGAGAATGCAAAGAGTGTGCAAAGCAGTCATCAAAGAAAAAGGTGGCTACTTTGAAGAACCTAGAATATAAGACATATTTTCAGTAGTTTCACACTTTTTTGTTAAGTATATAATTCCACATGTGTTAATTCATAGTTTTGATGCCTTCAGTGTGAATGTACAATTTTCAAAGTCATGAAAATACAGAAAAATCTTTAAATGAGAATGTGTGTCCAAACTTTTGGTCTGTACTGTATATAGATAACATATATTTTGCACCATTAATTTTGTTGTAAATACATATATATAGAAGTATTTAAGGTCATCACAGAGGAGATATGTATCATCAACTTTTAAACAGTTGGTGATGGAAACCCATATTTGTAACTACAGTGTCAAAGATGCTGAGAGACTTATTTGTCTTTTCACTGGGCTGGGTTTTTTGTGAACAGCTGAAGAGATGGGTGGGACGGCTGTTCACCATATCTCCTCCTCTGGCTCTAATTCATATGGATAGAGACATCGCTACATAAATATATATTCATATATATCTCTATTTATATCTTAAAAAATTGTAGATTTTAGACATATATTATACATAGATATATGATAGATATTATATACTTTAAATAATTCTATATTTTTAGTACATACAGGACATACATCATAGCTAAACACATACATATATATGTTTGTTAATGTTGTTATATATATATATATATGCAAATTGCCTCTTCAGAGAAAAAGAGGACTTGTACTCTATAGCGCCACCTATTGGAAGCAGCAATCCTACAAGTCACAATCAACCCTTTAACGAGTCGTGCAATATGACTTAGGATAAAAGCCAAATCAGAATCTCAATTTGCAGACACGGCGTTTCGGGCTGTTGGCCCTCGTCAGTGCAAAGTATGAGAACTGATTTGGCTAGGTGAGAGGCCCTGGACTGAGGTCTTTCTCTCTGAAGAGGCAATTTGCATATTCAATTTCCCAGAGAAGCATTGCATGGCGAATAAGCCTCCTTACCTTGACGTGCCAGAGCCGGTGTGTCACTCTCCATAAGGAGAAACGCTACCCCTTAGACATATCATATATATATATAGATTGAGGAGACATTATAGATACATACTTACATAGTTTCACCATATATACATAAATAATATATTTATATCATATAATAATATTGATTCATTTATATAGCACTATTAATTCCATAGTGCTTTACATACAGTGCCTACAAGTAGTATTAAACCCCCTGCAGATTTAGCTGGTTTGATAAGATGCAAATAAGTTAGAGCCTTCAAACTGCAAGTAGGTTTTATGAACAGAAGCATAAATCTTACAAACCAAAAAGTTATGTTGCTCAGTTGAATTTTATTAAATTTTAAACATAAAAGTGTGGGTCAATTATTATACAACCCCTATGTTTAATATTTTGTGGAATAACCCTTGTTTGCAATTACAGCTAATAATCGTCTTTTATAAGACCTGATCAGGCCGGCACAGGTCTGTGGAGTTATCTTGGCCCACTCCTCCATGCAGATCTTCTCCAAGTTATCTAGGTTTCTTTGGGTGTCTCATGTGGACTTTATTCTTGAGCTCCTTCCACAAGTTTTCAATTGGGTTAAGGTCAGGAGACTGACTAGGCCACTCCAACACCTTGACTTTTTTCCTTTTGAACCAGGCCTTGGTTTTCTTGGCTGTGTGCTTTGGGTCGTTGTCTTGTTGGAAGATGAAATTACGACCCATCTTAAGATCCTTGATGGAGGAGCAGAGGTTCTTGGCCAAAATCTCCAGGTAGGCCGTGTTATCCATCTTCCCATGGATGCGGACCAGATGGCCAGGCCCCTTGGCAGAGAAACAGCCCCACAGCATGATGCTGCCACCACCATGCTTGACTGTAGGGATGGTATTCTTGGGGTCGTATGCAGTGCCATCCAGTCTCCAAACGTCACGTGTGTGGTTGGCACCAAAGATCTCGATCTTGGTCTCATCAGACCATAGAACCTTGAACCAGTCTGTCTCAGAGTCCTCCAAGTGATCATGAGCAAACTGTAGACGAGCCTTGACATGACGCTTTGAAAGTAAAGGTACCTTACGGGCTCGTCTGGAACGGAGACCATTGCGGTGGAGTATGTTACTTATGGTATTGACTGAAACCAATGTCCCCACTGCCATGAGATCTTCCCGGAGCTCCTTCCTTGTTGTCCTTGGGTTAGCCTTGACTCTTCGGACAAGCCTGGCCTCGGCACGGGAGGACACTTTCAAAGGCTGTCCTGGCCGTGGAAGGCTAACAATAGTTCCATAAGCCTTCCACTTACGGATGATGCTCCCAACAGTGGAGACAGGTAGGCCCAACTCCTTGGAAAGGGTTTTGTACCCCTTGCCAGCCTGGTGACCCTCCACGATCTTGTCTCTGATGGCCTTGGAATGCTCCTTTGTCTTTCCCATGTTGACCATGTCTGAGTGCTGTTCACAAGTTTGGGGAGGGTCTTAAATAGTCAGAAAAGGCTGGCAAAAGAGATCTTTAATCCACACATGTGAAGCTCATTATTCTTGGTGCCTGAACTACTTCTTAATACTTTAAACCAGGCAATGTGAACTGAGGTCTAAGATGGTAGACATGCAAGAAATAGGAGCATGTTCACACTAGCAAAAAAGAAACAAAACCTACAAAAGACAAAAGACAAAAATATATCTCATACCCTACCATCATTATATATAAATGTAAAGCAAAGTTGCATAATAAATATAGGGTACTTAGTGAACTATTTTTGATCAAAAAAAGTATACAAGCCGTCCCACCAGCGGCAAGGTGACCCTAAATTGGGACGGTACCTATACTGCCTATATTAAAAACCTTACTGTATATCAAAGTTGAAATAATGCATATAAAAGGGTAGACAAATAGGACCGGGTCCCAACTCCAGACCACCCAGGCCCGTGGTAAGCTACATATATACCAGTCAGCTCAACAAAGGGGATGCCACACCCTTAAATTGCACAGAATGCAAACAAGACAAAAAAACAGGCAATGTGAACTGAGGTCTAAGATGGTAGACATGCAAGAAATAGGAGCATGTTCACACTAGCAAAAAAGAAACAAAACCTACAAAAGACAAAAATATATCTCATACCCTACCATCATTATATATAAATGTAAAGCAAAGTTGCATAATAAATATAGGGTACTTAGTGAACTATTTTTGTTCAAAAAAAGTATACAAGCCGTCCCACCAGCGGCAAGGTGACCCTAAATTGGGACGGTACCTATACTGCCTATATTAAAAACCTTACTGTATATCAAAGTTGAAATAATGCATATAAAAGGATAGACAAATAGGACCGGGTCCCAACTCCAGACCATCCAGGCCCGTGGTAAGCTACATATATACCAGTCAGCTCAACAAAGGGGATGCCACACCCTTAAATTGCACAATATGCAAACAAGACAAAAAAACAGGCAATGTGAACTGAGGTCTAAGATGGTAGACATGCAAGAAATAGGAGCATGTTCACACTAGCAAAAAAGAAACAAAACCTACAAAAGACAAAAGACAAAAATATATCTCATACCCTACCATCATTATATATAAATGTAAAGCAAAGTTGCATAATAAATATAGGGTACTTAGTGAACTATTTTTGATCAAAAAAAGTATACAAGCCGTCCCACCAGCGGCAAGGTGACCCTAAATTGGGACGGTACCTATACTGCCTATATTAAAAACCTTACTTTATATCAAAGTTGAAATAATGCATATAAAAGGGTAGACAAATAGGACCAGGTCCCAACTCCAGACCACCCAGGCCCGTGGTAAGCTACATATATACCAGTCAGCTCAACAAAGGGGATGCCACACCCTTAAATTGCACAGAATGCAAACAAGACAAAAAACCAGGCAATGTGAACTGAGGTCTAAGATGGTAGACATGCAAGAAATAGGAGCATGTTCACACTAGCAAAAAAGAAACAAAACCTACAAAAGACAAAAGACAAAAATATATCTCATACCCTACCATCATTTTATATAAATGTAAAGCAAAGTTGCATAATAAATATAGGGTACTTAGTGAACTATTTTTGATCAAAAAAAGTATACAAGCCGTCCCACCAGCGGCAAGGTGACCCTAAATTGGGACGGTACCTATACTGCCTATATTAAAAACCTTACTGTATATCAAAGTTGAAATAATGCTTATAAAAGGGTAGACAAATAGGACCGGGTCCCAACTCCAGACCACCCAGGCCCGTGGTAAGCTACATATATACCAGTCAGCTCAACAAAGGGGATGCCACACCCTTAAATTGCACAGAATGCAAACAAGACAAAAAACCAGGCAATGTGAACTGAGGTCTAAGATGGTAGACATGCAAGAAATAGGAGCATGTTCACACTAGCAAAAAAGAAACAAAACCTACAAAAGACAAAAGACAAAAATATATCTCATACCCTACCATCATTATATATAAATGTAAAGCAAAGTTGCATAATAAATATAGGGTACTTAGTGAACTATTTTTGATCAAAAAAAGTATACAAGCCGTCCCACCAGCGGCAAGGTGACCCTAAATTGGGACGGTACCTATACTGCCTATATTAAAAACCTTACTGTATATCAAAGTTGAAATAATGCATATAAAAGGGTAGACAAATAGGACCGGGTCCCAACTCCAGACCACCCAGGCCCGTGGTAAGCTACATATATACCAGTCAGCTCAACAAAGGGGATGCCACACCCTTAAATTGCACAGAATGCAAACAAGACAAAAAACCAGGCAATGTGAACTGAGGTCTAAGATGGTAGACATGCAAGAAATAGGAGCATGTTCACACTAGCAAAAAAGAAACAAAACCTACAAAAGACAAAAGACAAAAATATATCTCATACCCTACCATCATTATATATAAATGTAAAGCAAAGTTGCATAATAAATATAGGGTACTTAGTGAACTATTTTTGATCAAAAAAAGTATACAAGCCGTCCCACCAGCGGCAAGGTGACCCTAAATTGGGACGGTACCTATACTGCCTATATTAAAAACCTTACTGTATATCAAAGTTGAAATAATGCATATAAAAGGGTAGACAAATAGGACCGGGTCCCAACTCCAGACCACCCAGGCCCGTGGTAAGCTACATATATACCAGTCAGCTCAACAAAGGGGATGCCACACCCTTAAATTGCACAGAATGCAAACAAGACAAAAAACCAGGCAATGTGAACTGAGGTCTAAGATGGTAGACATGCAAGAAATAGGAGCATGTTCACACTAGCAAAAAAGAAACAAAACCTACAAAAGACAAAAGACAAAAATATATCTCATACCCTACCATCATTATATATAAATGTAAAGCAAAGTTGCATAATAAATATAGGGTACTTAGTGAACTATTTTTGATCAAAAAAAGTATACAAGCCGTCCCACCAGCGGCAAGGTGACCCTAAATTGGGACGGTACCTATACTGCCTATATTAAAAACCTTACTGTATATCAAAGTTGAAATAATGCATATAAAAGGGTAGACAAATAGGACCGGGTCCCAACTCCAGACCACCCAGGCCCGTGGTAAGCTACATATATACCAGTCAGCTCAACAAAGGGGATGCCACACCCTTAAATTGCACAGAATGCAAACAAGACAAAAAACCAGGCAATGTGAACTGAGGTCTAAGATGGTAGACATGCAAGAAATAGGAGCATGTTCACACTAGCAAAAAAGAAACAAAACCTACAAAAGACAAAAGACAAAAATATATCTCATACCTTACCATCATTATATATAAATGTAAAGCAAAGTTGCATAATAAATATAGGGTACTTAGTGAACTATTTTTGATCAAAAAAAGTATACAAGCCGTCCCACCAGCGGCAAGGTGACCCTAAATTGGGACGGTACCTATACTGCCTATATTAAAAACCTTACTGTATATCAAAGTTGAAATAATGCATATAAAAGGGTAGACAAATAGGACCGGGTCCCAACTCCAGACCACCCAGGCCCGTGGTAAGCTACATATATACCAGTCAGCTCAACAAAGGGGATGCCACACCCTTAAATTGCACAGAATGCAAACAAGACAAAAAACCAGGCAATGTGAACTGAGGTCTAAGATGGTAGACATGCAAGAAATAGGAGCATGTTCACACTAGCAAAAAAGAAACAAAACCTACAAAAGACAAAAGACAAAAATATATCTCATACCCTACCATCATTATATATAAATGTAAAGCAAAGTTGCATAATAAATATAGGGTACTTAGTGAACTATTTTTGATCAAAAAAAGTATACAAGCCGTCCCACCAGCGGCAAGGTGACCCTAAATTGGGACGGTACCTATACTGCCTATATTAAAAACCTTACTGTATATCAAAGTTGAAATAATGCATATAAAAGGGTAGACAAATAGGACCGGGTCCCAACTCCAGACCACCCAGGCCTGTAGCTTACCACGGGCCTGGGTGGTCTGGAGTTGGGACCCGGTCCTATTTGTCTACCCTTTTATATGCATTATTTCAACTTTGATATACAGTAAGGTTTTTAATATAGGCAGTATAGGTACCGTCCCAATTTAGGGTCACCTTGCCGCTGGTGGGACGGCTTGTATACTTTTTTTGATCAAAAATAGTTCACTAAGTACCCTATATTTATTATGCAACTTTGCTTTACATTTATATATAATGATGGTAGGGTATGAGATATATTTTTGTCTTTTGTCTTTTGTAGGTTTTGTTTCTTTTTTGCTAGTGTGAACATGCTCCTATTTCTTGCATGTCTACCATCTTAGACCTCAGTTCACATTGCCTGGTTTTTTGTCTTGTTTGCATTCTGTGCAATTTAAGGGTGTGGCATCCCCTTTGTTGAGCTGACTGGTATATATGTAGCTTACCACGGGCCTGGGTGGTCTGGAGTTGGGACCCGGTCCTATTTGTCTACCCTTTTATATGCATTATTTCAACTTTGATATACAGTAAGGTTTTTAATATAGGCAGTATAGGTACCGTCCCAATTTAGGGTCACCTTGCCGCTGGTGGGACGGCTTGTATACTTTTTTTGATCAAAAATAGTTCACTAAGTACCCTATATTTATTATGCAACTTTGCTTTACATTTATATATAATGATGGTAGGGTATGAGATATATTTTTGTCTTTTGTCTTTTGTAGGTTTTGTTTCTTTTTTGCTAGTGTGAACATGCTCCTATTTCTTGCATGTCTACCATCTTAGACCTCAGTTCACATTGCCTGGTTTTTTGTCTTGTTTGCATTCTGTGCAATTTAAGGGTGTGGCATCCCCTTTGTTGAGCTGACTGGTATATATGTAGCTTACCACGGGCCTGGGTGGTCTGGAGTTGGGACCCGGTCCTATTTGTCTACCCTTTTATATGCATTATTTCAACTTTGATATACAGTAAGGTTTTTAATATAGGCAGTATAGGTACCGTCCCAATTTAGGGTCACCTTGCCGCTGGTGGGACGGCTTGTATACTTTTTTTGACCAAAAATAGTTCACTAAGTACCCTATATTTATTATGCAACTTTGCTTTACATTTATATATAATGATGGTAGGGTATGAGATATATTTTTGTCTTTTGTCTTTTGTAGGTTTTGTTTCTTAATACTTTAGGGGGACCAAACAGAATTCTTGTGGTTTGAGGGGTTGAATAATAAATGACACTCTGAATTAACTTTTTTCGTTCTAAAAAAACAAAAAAAACAAAAACAAAAACAAAATTTGCTGCAGTGCATTTCCCACTTCCAGGCTGATCTACAGTACAAATGTCACAATGCCAAGTTAATTCCGCATGTGTCAAACAGCTAAATCTGCAGGGGGTTGAATACTACTTGTAGGCACTGTACATTTGCAGCACTGTCCCCATTGCGGCTCACAATCTAAACATCCTATCAGTATGTCTTTGAAGTTTCATAGTTCCATCTATCTATCTAATACATAAAAATAGAATCTAATAACATTTCTATGGATTGTCTTTCTGTTCCTATTATGTAAAGTATGAAGCTTTGCCATTATTTGTGACATGATAATAAATTGTTTCCTTTCACTTCCTTTCTGTTTTTTTGCTCCACCTTGGAAACGGACAATCACACACACATCAAACTACACAAAACAATGGACCACATCCAATTATAGTCACAACAGCTTCCAAGAGACCATATAGTGTAAACCGCACACAGGAGACACCACATAGTGACCATCACTCAAGAAACACAACACCAGATCCCAAACTACAGCACACAACAAGGAAGAGACAGTGCACAGGTGTGAACGACGTCAAATGATGCAACAAATACAAGACACAAATGCGGAAGGATGATATAGAACAGGGATGATGGAAAGCGCAAATGGTGGGACACATGGCCACTGCTCCTGTTAGCACCACTAAGGGCACACAGAGGTTCATTTCACCGCACTCCCCATGCAATAGCATCCGGCCTATTTCTAGTATATATATAATGCAAAATCAGATAAGAGGCAACGGAAATGAATTCTTGCAGCCGACTATAGATTATATTCTAAGCGTCCTGTTTCTCCAAAGAAATGATTAGTGTCTCTACACATCTCAGAGTCAGTTGTTTCTGACCGCAAAGAGAACATCTGTCTACTTTCCACTCATTCTAGGACCTTTCAGTAACACTATATATACTGTATATATACTGTATATATATATATACACACACACACATATATATACACACATTATATAGTTATTACAGAAATGATTATAACATTCCCCCCTTTTGTAAATTTCAATATCACATCTCTGTAGACATCAGGGCTTTTGTTCTCTTATTACGGTTTTCACAGGACCCATCGGATTTCAGAGTCTTGTTTATTTTCGGGGAAGGTATAATGTTCAGAATCATTATCATCAGGTTCCATAGTCTCCATTCCTCCATACATAGTCTTTGTTATGGCAGAGTCAATAAGTCTTTGTGCGAGTCCTCTAATGCACAGTATAGCACAACAGCCACAAACAGGGAGTACACTGGCCACAATGGCCAGAGATATCAGCGCGGAAGTGACCTGGCCAGACCATTTCCCAAACCATCCTTCAATCCAGGAAGAAAAATTGTCAACATATCCAGAGTTCTCAGCCAGTTTATTAGATAGGGCAGTCAGTCCATCAAGGGCATTGGTGATGCTACCATCAGGAGCTGTAGGATTATTAGGGATGAAATTGCAACAAAATCCTCCAACATACTACATACATCTTCTCTTTCTGCTAAGAGGATGCCTAATGCCATTCTGTTCTGCCAAGCCATGAGGGAAGTTGGTCCTAGCTGCTCAGCTATCCCTTTAGCTGCATCTCGACTGTAATTAACAAATCTCTGTTGGTTGTAGTATATGTAGCTTATCCAGTCTACATTTTTATTTATTGTCACCCACCATATGATGGACTCCCACCCAGCTGCTACCTGGTTCCTAGCCTTGTATTCGTTGGGCACTCCTCTGGGAACTCCAATGTCATCTATGTATACACTAAAATCTAAGGATTCTCGCGGGGGTGTCACGCTTCTGTCTACTCCCACCACATACCTTTGACCATGTTCCTGTTGACAATAGGTGGAAGGGCATGACTAGCTGGATAACCGCACAATCCCTTTTAGAACCATACGGCAATCTGGCTGGTATTCTTTTGTCACCACATGACCACCATATGTCTTCTCTCAGGGTGGTCCGTTTTGACCATATGACTGAGTAGTTGGTGTTGTGGGAAACATTGATTAGTTCTCTACAAAAGTCGTCCTGGAGTTCGTCATGTCCGTTCCCAGGAAGACTGAAACAAGTATAGTTACCAGGATAAGCAATCACCTGTTGTTGGATATCTGTTTTTTTTAAGTGGAGGAAATAAAAGTGATAATGTTTTGCATTTTCTTTCCTTATCTGAGGGGACAGGACGTTTTCCATATAGTTTAATTATGTACTGTAACCCTTCTGGGTCCTCCTGATCATGTAGGGGAAAAGGGACAGTACCTAGCTGTGGTCTGGCTGTTGCTCAAGCTACACAGTTTAGTTTGTTAAGGCTTTTTGCAGTATATCTAAGCAATTCTAACCATTCATTTTTCTCCTCATAGATTGTCTCTAGAGCTAGTTTATCTTCATAGATTAAGTTAGTGAACCCAACTGTGGGACCCATGGACTCCATTATGGTTCTTTCTGACATACTTTCCTTGGGGCGTGTTTTGGTATTATTCTGAACTTCTATGTAGAAATGTCCTATTGGGTCTGTTCCTGATGCATCAGATCCAATACCATATAACCTTTGGTCTCTCATCTTAGTTTTTTTTTAAGATTAATACTAATTTTTCTACAATCATCCTTTTTTGTGCAACGGGAAGTTTATTTTTTCCTAATGAGGAACCTGGATTTCAAATCTGTATGGCCATAAATTTTATACCCATAGTCTTGGTTGTCCATCCAGCAAGGGACCAACTAGTAAACATTCAGACTCCCCTGTTATTTTGGTTTATAACACAAACATATTTTTCTGACCCAGTTAGTTTGGCAGCTTGTTCTCCATTTTCACGTCCTTTATATAACAGGCAGAAGTCCATCAAAAAGGTGACCGTCTGACCTACTTCAAAAGTGAGATTTAAATTATTAAATCCAAAACCTCTCCAACCCTCTGGACTTTCCCACCCTGCTGGATCTATTACCTTCCAATTTCCCATAACCATGTGTAGGATTCCCAAAATAACTGTCCCTAGTATATCTTTTTTTTCTTCTACTGCCTACCCTGTCTCCGTCCACCGGGAAAAGGGAAGTGGGTGTCTTCACCGGTTTGAGATGAATTCTCCCTTTTGGAGAACCCCCCTTTGTAGCCGGGTTTATGCTTCAGGAGAATGGCTTTGTTCCCTGCCTAACTTTCCCTAGACTTCCGTCAACCCTTTTAATAGTGGGACAGATGTATCCGTGATGTACGTTCAGCAATTTTAACAGCAGTGGGAGTGGTCAATAGGACTTGGTAAGGACCCTCCCACTTAGGCTGGTGCCAGTGTTTCTTCTTTATCACCTTCACAAAGACCCAGTCAGCATGTTTCACAACCTCAGGTTTCGGTAGCAGTTCTCCTGAGAAAAAATTAGGGGTAGAGACTTATTTGAGTGTTGTTATCTTAGCCAATTATTCCGCTAATGTACAGTCTGATTCCACATCTATTCTCTTGAAGGGTTTTCGCTGAGGTAGCAGAAAGTAAGGTAACCAAATGTGTTGGAATAGGTGTAGGATCGGAGCAAAACCTTCAGTACAGTCAACATTGTCCCACCTGAGTGTATCATGACATGGGGTCTATTTATCCGGAAACAGAGAGACAACTTAACCCAGATGTAACATACCTGGCGGCGTCCTTGCATAGTGGTCCATCTCCCACTGTGCAAGAGCGCGCACTTGATCTCCTGTCCAGAATGTCTCTCTGGCTTCCCTCCATGCTGTCTGTTTGTGTCTGTTTCTGCTGCTTAAGGGCGGCGCCCGATCACTTCCTGCTTTTTGTACCTGCTGTGGGTCACACCCCTTGTGCGTCCTCAGCCTATTGCTGTCTGTCACCTGGTATATAGCTCAGCTGCTCCCATCTATTCCTGCCTGAGCATAGTGTTTCTTTCAGTGTGTGCTTGCACTCTGAAGGTGCCAGGTCCCGTTCTGTGTTCTCTTGTCTGCCTATCCTGGAGGCTGTATTTCCAGGCCTGTCTGAACACGCTCCTAGCCTGTTCCTCCCGCCTTCTAGGGGCCGATTACCTAGACCCGCTCCTGTATCTTGTCTGTCCTGTCTGAACACGCTCCTAGCCTGTTCCTCCCGCCTTCTAGGGGCCGATTACCTAGACCCGCTCCTGTATCTTGTCTGTCCTGTCTGAACACGCTCCTTGCCTGTTCGTCCCGCCTCTCTGGGGGCCGTATTCCCAGACCCGCTCCTGTATCCCTCTGCAGTGTCGGTCTCCTCCGTACACTCAGTTCCAGTCTGAACTCTCTCCTATCCTTTACCTGTTTTGCCTCTATGTCCGATGTCCGTTCCCTTCCTTTTTCTGCAGAGTCTGAACTCGTACCTAACTCCTGCTTGTTGTCTCTGTACTCCCGTTTGTGAGTTTGTGGTCCACTCGCTACTTCACTGCAAGTACCCTGTTGGTATCTGGCTCTGCCTTTCTCTTCCTGTCTGTTCCGTGTGAACAGAGCCCTGTCCCCCCTGCTCTGCCTTGCTCACCGCTCTGGCGGTTCTAGCCTGTTCTGACTCCTTTGCCCACTGCTCCGGCGGTTCTAGCCTGCCCTGCTTCTGCCCGCTGCTCCGGCAGTCCTGTCCTGCCCTGCTTCTGCCCGCTGCTCCGGCAGTCCTGTCCTGCCCTGCTTCTGCCCGCTGCTCCGGCAGTCCTGTCCTGCCCTGCTTCTGCCCGCTGCTCCGGCAGTCCTGTCCTGCCCTGCTTCTGCCCGCTGCTCCGGCAGTCCTGTCCTGCCCTGCTTCTGCCCGCTGCTCCGGCAGTCCTGTCCTGCCCTGCTTCTGCCCGCTGCTCCGGCAGTCCTGTCCTGCCCTGCTTCTGCCCGCTGCTCCGGCAGTCCTGTCCTGCCCTGCTTCTGCCCGCTGCTCCGGCAGTCCTGTCCTGCCCTGCTTCTGCCCGCTGCTCCGGCAGTCCTGTCCTGCCCTGCTTGTGCCCGCTGCTCCTGCAGCCCCGTCCTGCTCTGTTCTTGCCCACCGCTTCGGGCGTTCCCTCTCTGCTGTGGTTGTCTACCGCATCTGCGGTTCTGTGACCCAGTCTGTACTGGGTCTTAACCTTTCTGTGCTCCAGCCCGTCCTTTCGGCCAGTACCTCCCTGCCTGCATACTCGCCTGTATCCACCCATCTGCATACCTGCCGTGTTTGCTTATATCCACCAGTCTGTGCCAGCCTAACCTGCCTGTTCCTGAGTCCCAGTGTGTACTGGGTCCTATCCCGCCTGTGTTCCTACCTGCTAGTGCCTCCCTGTCTGCACTCTAGCTGTGCTTGCCTGTACCCCTCTACCTGTATTGTTCCTGAGTCCCAGTGTGTACTGGGTCCTATCCCGCCTGTGTTCCTACCTGCTAGTGCCTCCCTGTCTGCACTCTAGCTGCGCTTGCCTTTACCCGCCTGCCTGCATACCAGTTGTGCCTGCCTATACCCTCCAGTCTGTGCGCCAGCCTAACCAGCCTGATCCAGTAATCCCTGTGTGGGTCAACCCCCGTGTCCGGAGTTTGACCTGGAGTAGCACCTGGTTCCTCTGCCCGGTTTCTCCCTGGTGCACTGGCGTCGTATGCCGTCGTGCCATCTTGGTCGGATCGGCCAGATACTTAGTCACGCCCCTCCAGGCACTCTCCGGTTCATGGTCCAGTGGAATCACTACAATCACACGCACACGCCGCTCAGCCCGGGCGTGTGCATAACACCAGAGTTAGGTGATTTGGGTTCCAGTATCATCTCTATGCCGACGACACCCAATTATACACTTCTTCCCCTGACATCACCCCTACCCTAATACAAAATACCAAGGATTGTTTGTCTGCTGTGTCTAACATAATGTCCTCCCTCTATCTTAAACTGAATCTCTCCAAAACTGAACTTCTGGTGTTTTCCCCCTCTATTAACCTAACTCTACCTAACATCGAAATTACCTTGGAGGGTTCAACCATAACTCTCAAGCAGCACGCCCGCTGCCTTGGGGTCATATTCGACACTAACCTCTCCTTTACTTCCTATATCCGATCACTCACTCGCTCTTGTCACCTGCATCTTAAAAACATCTCCAGAATCCGATCTTTTCTCACTTTTGAAACTGTTAAAACTCTTACTATTCACTCTCGTCTGGACTACTGCAACTCTCTTCTGATCTGTCTCCCTCTTACCAATATTTCCCCTCTCCAATCTGTCCTGAATGAGGCAGCCAGGGTCGTATTTCTGTCCAGCCGCTTCACTGATGCCTCCACCTTGTGCCAGTCATTACACTGGTTACCCATTCGCTACAGGGTCCACTATAAACTTATTGCTTTCACCCAAAAAGCTCTCCACAGTTCTGCACCACCTTATATCAACTCTCTCATCTCAGTCTATCGTCCTACACGTGCTCTCCGTTCCACAAATGACCTAAGACTAACATCCCCCATAATCCGAACCTCGCACCTCCGTCTCCAAGACTTCTTTCGTGCTGCGCCAGTTCTCTGGAATGCTCTACCCCAGATGATCCGATTGATGCCTAGCCCTGATGTCTTCAAGCGCGCCTTAAAATGTGACTCCGCAGCTCCAGGCGTCGGGCACAGCCACCACCGTCCTTGCGACCAGGGGACCGCAGAGAGTATCCGACCCATGCCCGGCATACTGGAGGGTCTAGGCCCTGCGCTCCGGTGCCTATCACACATATAGCCAACAACTATAAAAATCAATATCTATCATGAACACTGACATACAGACACTTAGCCAATATTATATAATAACTTGTGAAATGAGTCAATCAGGCATCTTAAGAGATTTGGTATAAGATATAACATGCCAGGTGACAATAACACTCAGGTGTATTCTACTTCAACACTTACGACAGACAATGTTTCCAATAATGGACAAGAAAGCAGGTGAGACAAAACTTTGAGTAGTTAGTAAAGTCGCATGCTGTAAATACTTTATGATCTTTACCATCTCTCCTGTGCTATGGCTCAATACTGCAGCATATCTAAAGAGGTTACTGGGCAATATATATTTGTTTTCTGCAGATACATATATGCCATCTTTGAAGATAGCACCTTTTATTACCCATGTAGTTTGTTCAGATTTTGGGGATGCTTGTTGCATCTCTTTGAGGATTTGTAGGTCAATAAGACTAGTCTCATGTAATGTCAGTATGTTGCGGTGGCTGCTTGTGCTGATAGGTGTTTCGGAGTGCTTTGGCCATCAGGACTTTATCCTGAGTTACTACTGCATATTCTGTGGCATTTGTGCCATCTGGGTTATTTTTTGTCTGTCAGGGCATTCTCGAAGAAAATGCCCAATCTTCCTGCAATGCCAACAAGATGTTTTGTCGCCCACTCCCCTACCTCTTCCTCTACCTCTCCCCTACCTCTGTAACCCTGTTCTTCATTCAAGTCTTTCTGTGTGAGGACAATATCACACCCATCCTGTATTACTAACACCAGTCCCTTTTTATCCTTCTTTTTGTCTTTATAATATTTTTCGGCATGTCGGCCATTTTCTCTCTTTCAGGCTTCACACAACCATATATTTGCACTTGTAAGTCCAGACTTTTTTAATTTCTCACTGCACTTTCCTATTTCTTCCACCAAATTTTCACATTTCATCAAACTAAGTTTATCATCAAATCCAAACCTTTTCTACCATCTGTCCCCATACTTTGCACATTCTGGGTGTATTTTATGGATATACTTCACATCGCCTTCCAGTGGTCCATTCTTTTGATAACACCATAAACATTCACATTCATGACCCTTACCTGAGACATCTCCCATGTTTAGAGTAAAACCCTTTGTAAGGACGTCTAATTTGACTATGGCCGTACATTGTTCAGGCTGATCTATATTAAGAGGACTATTATCTTTTGGATAATATAATTTTCCTTCTTCGATTTCACATATTTTCAGTTGTTTCACACTTTTTTGTTAAGTATATAATTCCACATGTGTTAATTCATAGTTTTGATGCCTTCAGTGTGAATGTACAATTTTCATAGTCATGAAAATACAGAAAAATCTTTAAATGAGAAGGTGTGTCCAAACTTTTGGTCTGCACTGTATGTGCACACGTTAAGTACTTTCTGCAGACATTTCTGCACCAAAAACGTCTAGTGGCAGGAAAAACACAACATAACATAAATTCACACACTTTTACCGTATTTTTTACTTGCATTTCCCCCCTCCATGCATCTGATGAAAATCGCTGAATGGATTGACAGGCTGCAAATATAAAACTGCTTCTAATCTGCAAGGAAAAAAGAAGCAGCGTGTGCACGAGGCCTCAGGAATCTCATTCACTTTGTTGGTAGGAGGAAATGCTGCAACAAATACTTAAATATGCCCAAACCCAAAGCTCTAATCTCTCGGGCTCCAGAGTGCAGAAGCAGTTAACCCCTTCCTGACAGGGCCAATTTCTGTTTTTGAACTTTAGTTTTTTCCTCCCCTTCTTCGCACAGCCATAACTTTTTTACTTTTCTGTCCACATAGACATATGAGGGCTTGTTTTTTGGGGGACGAATTGTAATTTTGATTGACACCATTGATTTTACCACTTTGTACTGGAAAACAGGAAACAAAAATTCCAAGTTCGGTGAAATTGAGAAATACACGCAATCTGACATAGTTTCTTGGAAATTATTTTTACAGTGTACATTTTGTGGTAAAATGACCTTGCAGTGTGATTCTGCTCATCGGTACGATTACAGCGACACCAAACAAGTCCAGTTCTTTCATTATTTTACCGGTGAAAATAAATCAGAAGTTTGAAATAAAACCATTTTTGGGTTGTCGCCATTTTCCGAGACCTGTAACGTTTCTATATTTTTATTGATACCATTTTGGAATGGATATGACATTTTGATCACTTGTTACAGCATTTTTAGGAGTATTGCAGAAAATAATGTCATTTTGGCGTTTTTGAATATCTTTCTGTTTTATGGTGTTTACGAATCGTGTTGCTTGTGGTTTTATTTTGATAGATCAAACTTTTCTGAATGCAGCGATATCTCATATGTGTATTTTTTAAAATTTTTAATATCTTTATTTTTAATGCAGGAAAATGGGGGCGATTGGAACTTTTATGTTTTTTTTTTAAAATATCTTTTAAAACTTTTTAAAATAACTTATAGCTTGTGCTATATACAGCGATGCCACAGTATTGCTGCAGTTAGTGAAAATCACAGTCTCCTTTGAAGCACGGCTATAGTCAGGATTTCAAGGGAGGTCCGTAATGGAGCACTGTGTTGTGCCATTATACAGTATGGAGCACTATGTGAGGCCCATTATACAGTATGGAGCACTATGCGAGACCATTATTCTGTATGGAGCACTATGTGTGGTCCATTATACAGTATGGAGCACTATGCGAGGCCATTATACTGTATGGAGGACTATGCGAGGCCATTATACTGTATGGAGAACTATGCGGGGCCCATTATACTGTATGGAGGACTATGTGGGGCCATTATACTGTATGGAGGACTATGTGAGGCCCATTATACTGTATGGAGGACTATGTGGGGCCATTATACTGTATGGAGGACTATGTGGGGCCCATTATTCTGTATGGAGCACTATGTGTGGTCCATTATACAGTATGGAGCACTATGCAAGGCCATTATACTGTATGGAGGACTATGCAAGGTCATTATACTGTATGGAGGACTATGTGGGGCCATTATACTGTATGGAGGACTATCTGAGGCCCATTATACTGTATGGAGGACTATGTGGGGCCATTATACTGTATGGAGGACTATGTGGGGCCCATTATACTGTATGGAGGACTATGTGAGACCATTATTCTGTATGGAGCACTATGTGTGGTCCATTATACAGTATGGAGCACTATGCGAGGCCATTATACTGTATGGAGGACTATGCGAGGCCATTATACTGTATGGAGGACTATGCGGGGCCCATTATACTGTATGGAGGACTATGTGGGGCCATTATACTGTATGGAGGACTATCTGAGGCCCATTATACTGTATGGAGGACTATGTGGGGCCATTATACTGTATGGAGGACTATGTGGGGCCCATTATACTGTATGGAGGACTACTTGAGACCAATATTCTGTATGGAGCACTATGTGTGGTCCATTATACAGTATGGAGCACTATGCGAGGCCGTTATACTGTATGGAAGACTATGCGAGGCCATTATACTGTATGGAGGACTATGCGGGGCCCATTATACTGTATGAAGGACTATGTGGGGCCATTATACTGTAGGAGGACTATGTGGGGCCATTATACTGTATGGAGGATTATGTAGGGCCATTATACTGTATGGAGGACTATGCGGGGCCCATTATACTCTATGGAGGACTATGTGAGGCCCATTATACAGTATGGAGCACTATGTGAGGCCATTATACTGTATGGAGGACTATGCGAGGCCATTATACTGTATGGAGAACTATGCGGGGCCCATTATATTGTATGGAGGACTATGTGAGACAATTATACTGTATGGAGGACTATGTGAGGCCCATTATACTGTATGGAGGACTTATGTGGGGCCATTATACTGTATGGAGGACTATGTGGGGCCCATTATTCTGTATGGAGCACTATGTGTGGTCCATTATACAGTATGGAGCACTATGCAAGGCCATTATACTGTATGGAGAACTATGCAAGGTCATTAAACTGTATGGAGGACTATGTGGGGCCATTATACTGTATGAAGGACTATCTGAGGCCCATTATACTGTATGGAGCACTATGTGGGGCCCATTATACTGTAGAGAGCACTATGTGGGGCCCATTATACTGTATGGAGCACTATGTGGGGCCCCTTATACTGTATGGAGCACTATGTGGGGCTCATTATACTGTATGGAGGACTATGTGGGGCCCATTATACTGTACGGAACACTGTGTGGGGCCCATTATACTGTATGGAGCACTGTGTGGGGCCATTATACTGTATGGAGCACTATGTGGGGCCATTATACTGTATGGAAAGCAATGCAGGGCCCTGTTATTCTCTATGGAGCACTGTGTGGGGCCATTATACTGTATGGAGGATTATGTGGGGCCATTATACTGTATGGAGGACTATGCGAGGCCATTATCCTGTATGGAGTACTATGTGGGGCCCATTATTCTGTATGGAGGGCTATGTGAGACCATTACATTGTATAGAGGATTATATGGGGCCATTATACTGTATGTAGGACTATGTGGGGCCATTATACTGTATGGAGGACTATGTGGGGCCATTATACTGTATGGAGGACTATGCGGGGCCATTATACTGTATGGAGGACTATGTGGGGCCATTATTCTGCATGGAGGACTATGTGGGGCCATTATACTGTATGGAGGATTATGTGGGACCCATTATACTGTATGGAGGATTATGTGGGGCCATTATACTGTATGGAGGATTATGTGGGGCCCATTTTACTGTATGGAGCACTATGTGGGGCTCATTATTCTGTATGGAGCACTGTGTGGCCATTATACTGTATATAATAAGCAATGTAGGGCCCTGTTATTGTGACGCTCTAGCCCTCCCTGGGAAGGTGAACTCGGACGGCGGGCCTGTAGTTGTGGGGGGATGTCATCGTGGCCTTGGCCCGGTCCGTGCCCAGGGCTGTCACATAAAAAATTATGGGCTTCTGGATGAGTGGTTGTTCGACTACGCCACCTGCGGTTTTTGGTGAGGGTCACCAGCGCTGCAGCAGTCCTCTGAGGCCGGTGTTCAGACAGCTTGGATGGTACGGCTCCCCACAGGTGGAGCAAGGCCTCAGGGCAGCATAGAGAGAGAGAGAGAGAGCGTGGAATAGAGCATTGGCGGGTTCAGAGCTGCGGAGTAAGGAACAGACAGAGACAAAGGTTGAAGTCATCCAAGTCTTTACTCACAGGTGTAGTGGTTCAGCTCAGAGCTTCTCTCTGCTGTCACACGGCGTGTTGCGGCCACCAGGATGGGGTTCAGCACACTCCAAGTACTTCAGGTGCACTTGACAGGACCCCAAGCTCTAGTGTGTTCATCTCTTCTCTTACTTCTCCTTCTCCCTCCTTGTGTTCCCCACTGAGTTCCGTACGGGTACTGCGATGTCCTTTACGGGTTCTCGTGTAGCCCCCGGACCGACTGGGTGCCCTTATTGGTGACTGGTGGTGAGAACTTGGTGTAAGGCCAGGTCCCTCTGGAAAAACGCAGATTAGAGGATACAGGTGGCGACTCCGCTCCGTCCGTATCCCCCTGGGATCCACATAAACCTCCGGACTTTTCTGACAGAGACGTGAATTGCAATGTCAGATAATCGGGTACCGGTACCCCCTCTTGCGGCAGGGTCTCTCTGACTAGGCCAGAATGAGGCATGCAGGTGGCGACTCCTCTCTGTCTGCACCCCCTGAGATCCTTTCACCTGTGGAGCCTATCTCCTCTGTTCCCCTCCTGGGCCTTCTTGTGTGGACTAAGACTGGGAACAGAGCTGGCTATAACTCAACTCTGCCCCAATCCCCAGTCTCGAAGCCTAAGACCGGGAATCACAGAATCCTAGAACAGCTGCCGCTTGTACTGACTAACCACTCCAGGGAACTGCGACCAAAGACCCGGTATTAAAGATGGCATCTGTTTATATATGATTCTATTAAGGTGTGTTATAAAGTGCTTCCTCCACCCTCACTCACTACTTGGTTTCCCCTTTCTTTGGTTCCCCCCAACTCCTCCATTCAGACCCAGGGTTGCACTATGGTGCTTTAGATCCCCGTCCTGAACTGGAGTGGTGTAGTGTTGAGTCCGTGGCAGGGGTCCTGTGTAGTACTCCATCCTTACCTTGGAGAGGAGATACCACACCTCGGTCTGAGGTGCAGTACCCCTATGGCGACTGAACCCTCAGGGGCACCACATTATACTGTATGGAGCACTGTGTGGGGCCAATTATGCTGTATGGAGCACTGTGTGGGGCCCATTATACTGTATGGAGGATTATGTTTGGCCATTATACTGAAGGAGCACTATGTGGGGCCAGTATACTGTATGGAGTACTATGTGGGGCCCATTATACTGTATGGAGCACTATGTGGGGTCCACTATACTGTGTGGAACACTATGTGGGGCCCATTATACTGTATGGAGAACTATGTGGGACCCATTATTCTGATATGGAGGGCTATGTGGGGCCCATTATTCAGTATGGAGGACTATGTGGGGCCATTATACTGTATGGAGGACTATGTGAGGCCATTATTCTGCATGGAGGACTATGTGGGGCCATTATTCTGCATGGAGGACTATGTTGGACCCATTATATTGTATGGAGGACTATGTGGGGCCATTATTCTGCATGGAGGACTATGTGGGGCCATTATTATGCATGGAGGACAATGTGGGGCCATTATTCTGCATGTAGGACTATGTGGGACCCATTATACTGTATGGAGTACTATGTGGGGCCATTATTCTGCATGGAGGTCTATGTGGGACACATTATACTGTATGGAGGACTATGTGGGGCCATTATACTGTATGGAGGACTATGTAGGGCCATTATACTGTATGGATGACTATGTGGGCCATTATTCTGCATGGAGGACTATGCGGGGCCATTATACTGTATGAAGGACTATGCGGGGCCATTATACTGTATGGAGGACTATTCAATGTTATATTTGATAAGGGAAAACTTCCTCAATTGTAGACATTTTTTAAATAAATATCACGGTTGTCTTGCAACTTTGTCCAAGTTTTTCATTTTGGCCCTCCGGGTATTTGAGTTTGACAAAATATAAAGGGCATACAGTATTGCCATATCGCACTGCGTCATAATTCAGCTGTCACAGAGAGAGACTGCAGACTTTTCTTTTGCAAGCAGAAAACCCTATAAGATATAAAGGGATGTCCGGGCATACAGTATTGATGACCTATCTACATCTACAGGATAGGTCATCAATAGCAGATCAGTGGGGGTCCGACACCTGGCGCCCCCAAGAGCAGCTGTTTGCTCAGGCGGCATTACTGAGCGGCTGCTGCTGAGCTCCTGTTCATTTGAATAGTAGTGACTACAGTACCAGCAGCGACTGGCAGAGGCCACTACACTCTGGATAGAGCTGCGCTTGCTCCGGAGCTTGTAACAGCTGACCGATGGGGGCACCAGCTGTCAGACCCCACCTATCTGCTTTTCATGACCTATCCTGTATATGTAGGGAGGTCATCAATCCCATATGCCCGGAAATATCCTTTACTCTCTTATAGTTGTTTTCTGGTCACAAGAGAAAAGTCTGCAGTTACTCTGACTGCAGACAGCTGAATTATCACACTGTCACGATTTGCGCACACTGTCTCGATTTTCCTGTATTTTAATGCAGGAGGGCGGTCACTTGACCTCATGTATGCGATTTACATACTTGCAGTCACATGCCGACTAGTCTCATCCAGATTCTTTCAATTCTCTTATATTGAGTGGAGCAAGATGAGTCTCGTCCGCACATGACTGCAAGTATGTAAATAACATACATTTAAAGGAAAATTCCTTTAAAGAGAATTTCCAACCTTCTTGAAAATTTTACAGGGGACAGGGTTAGTTTTAAGAAAAAGAAAAACAACCTTAAAGGGGTTGTCCAGCTTTAGGCTACAAGCCTGCAATTTCTCTGTGCACGCTGTGAGGATTCTCAGGTGTCGGTGCCCGATGTGAATTGAGTGCAGCCGAACACAGTCTAGTCAGAATGTGGCCAGAAGTAGAAGTATGCGTATCACATGCTTGTGGTCACACACCCGACACCTGAAAATCCTCACAGAGAGCAGGGCGTGCAACGTGAGGATTCACAAGTCTGCAGTCACATAAAGTGACTGCAGTCTTGTAGCTTAAGGCAGCTTGCACCTGTTCACACTTGCTTTATTCTGTTCGGAGTGCTGGTCAAGTTTTTTTTATAGTTTACTTTTGGAGGTTGTGACAGCCTCCTTTTCTGACTGTGCACTCCTCTGATCAGCCTAAGGCCCCCTTCACATGTACGTGTCTGCGTTACGTGTGGCATCCGTTTTTTTCATGGATACCACACGTGCCCATTATAACCTACTAGCTATTCAACCCGTTCTACGCCCGGGTGGCAAGCATTTTTATTGGTATATGGTCTCCCATGCTGGTATGTGCTGCCCCCCACCTGGTATTTGTGCTGCCCTCGTCCTGTCCCCACCATCCCATCCTGGTATGCATGGCACCACTCAACCCCAATCCTGGTATGCAAGGCACCCCTCACCCCCAATCCTGGTATGCATGGCACCCCTCACCCCCAATCCTGGTATGCATGGCACCCCTCACCCCCAATCTTGGTATGCATGGCACCCCTCACCCCAAATCCTGGTATGTGTGGTACCCCATCCCTCATCCCTATCCTGGTATGTATGGTATCCCAGATCCTGGTATGCATGGGCTGCTCACCCTCATCCTGGTATGCATGGCACTCCTCATCCCTATCCTGGTATGCATGGGCCCCTCATCCCCAATCCTGGTATACATAGTACCCCTCATCCCCAATCCTGGCATACATGGTACCCCTCATCCCTATCATGGTATGTATGGTACCCCTCATCCTGGTATGCATGGTACCCCGCATTCCTATCCTGGTATGTATGGTACCCCTCATCCCTATTCTGGTATGCATGGCACCCCTCACATCCCTATTCTGTTATACATGGCACCCCTCACACCCCAATCCTGGTATGCATGGTCCCCTCACCCCCCAATCCTGGTATGCATGGTCCCCTCACCCCCCAATCCTAGTATGCATGGTCCCCTCACCCCTTAACCCTGGTATGCATGGTCCCCTCACCCCCCAATCCTGGTATGCATGGTCCCCTCACCCCCCAATCCTGGCATGTGTGGCACCCCTCACCCCCCAATCCTGTTATGTGTGGTACCCCTCACCCCCCAATCCTGGTATGCATGGTCCCCTCACCCCCCACTCCTGGTATGCGTGGTACCCCTCATCCTGGTATGCTTGATCCCCTCACCCCACAATCCTGGTATGCATGGTCCCCTCTCCCCACAATTCTGGTATGTGTGGCCCCCTCATCCCTTTCACACTGTACACACATACAAAAAAATAAACAGTTATACTCACCTTTCTTCTCTGTGCTTCAGCGCTGCTGCGTCCTGTTCTGCCGGAGGCCGGGGGAGGAGTGTGGCGATGGAGCACCGCGCTGTCCGACGCCATTTTGCTGAAGACACACTGCAAATGTGTCTTCAGTAAAATGGCGCAAGATAGCGCTATGTGCATGCGCCGATCCGGCGCCCCACTCCTGCCCCGGTCTCCGGCGAAGAGAGGCGCTGCGGCAACGCTCCTCCCGGTTAGGTAAGTATGTAAGTATGGCGTCGGAGATCGCGGTATGCGTTTAGTGCCTACGCATACCGCGATCTCCGGCGCCATACACTCCTCTTACCTGTAACGGCTGGATGGGTGATTCTGTCTGGAGCCAGACTGCGCGTCGCGCATGCGCAGTCTATCGAGGCTTCAGACAGAGACACGCTTGCAGTGTTATATTATAGATGGTGTTTTTCCGGTAACGGTTTTATATGAATTTATGAAGGTGCCTAAGGCTTTTAATTGATGCTAGATCCTACCTGCCCTTTACATTTTTACGCTTATAGCCCGGGAGAGGCATGACTGATAAATATTAGGATTAGGATCCCATCAAAGAAAGGTCACCTTGTCACGGCTAGTGGGCTCTCCTGAATTTGCAAATTTATGTGCTAAATACTGTAATTTTTAATTCTATATAGCAGTAGTGTGGTTCAAATGTCATATACCCCATCAAAGAAAGGTCACCTTGTCACGGCTAGTGGGCTCTCCTGAATTTGCCAATTTATGTGCTAAATACTGTAATTTTTAATTCTATATAGCAGTAATGTGGTTCAAATGTCATATACTCAATGTTTGCAGCACTTACAGGGGCGGCTGTATTCTCCTGTATCTATCTATACTGAGGAGAGGGTGGACATGCCTTGGTGTTTGGGACCTGATCTTTTAAGACCCTAACAACGCCCCCGCTGCTATCCGTCCTTGGTGACACTGTTTACCTCTTGGTATCACTTTGCAGCAGCCAACAGAATGTCTCCGCACTGTGACCCTAAACTACATTCTCACTTATCTTTTTGCAAAGGACCAGAAAAAGAGGGGAGGAGACATCACACCATGTGAGCACATCCCGCCCACTTTTACTGCAGTCTTAATGCAATCTAACACTACACTAGATTCATGGGAAATGTCTGCAGCTGCTCCCCCTAGTGTTTAAAAGTTGAAAATATCAAAACTTTTACAATTTTTATATTTTTTTACCATTAAAAGATTTTTTTTTCTAAATTAAAACTTTAGTGCTTTACATTTTTTCAATTGTTGCTGCGAGACCTCTGAAGATGATGAGTATTATACTATCCATTTCTGAGCTTTACGTTGCTTTATTCCCTACTTAACAGTACACTGACGTTGAGTATGGTCTCATCCATATGGGGTCACAAAGGTTCAGCTAATGTTATCGCCTTTTGCAGGGCTTTTCATACTGGATACATCACCGTCCATCATATTAAAGTCCAACCATAAACAATATTCCATGGACCCTCAAGGTAAATCCCAAACTTCTCCCTGATCTTCTCTATGGGATATTCATGAAGCTGCTTTATATTTTATCCATGACTGTATAATAACAAGGGCTCTCTGGTTGATTAGATTATGTATAAGAGAATTTCTAAATGTTTTTTTTTTATTACAGGATGACCCACTACGTGTGGTTCCCTGGAAAAATTCCTCTGAAGATTCCATCAAGCTTCCTCTTTGGATCTTCCGTGCCACAGTTTTTGTTGCGCTGATGACACTTGTGACAATACTAGAGAACTTGGCTTTAAAGCGCACCTGTCAGCAGGATTGTGCTTAGTAAACCATATACACTGACCGGTGGGCGCCATTACACTGAGTAAAATGATAGCTTTGTTGATGAAATCCGTCCAGAGGTTCTTTTATAATCTTTAGTTTCAGTTTTGCATAATGAGATACTCGTGCTCTGGGGCGGGACTTTAGGGAGGTGCTGTAGCTGGTGCTCTCATTATGTATGCCTATCTCTGACAGGTCACTGTGCTTTCAGTCACCGGCCTAATATTTTAAATATTGCCTTTGTAATTTCTCTGCCAATTTGAAATTTACATCCCCAAAATGGCTGCAAAGGCCCGCGCATGCGCAGTAGCATCTTTCGGTTGCCGAAAGATGCTACTGCACACGCGCGGTCGCTATTTTGGTAAAGGAAAAAGAAACTTGCCTGCAGCAATATGGCACCCAGCAACCGAAAGATGCTACTGCGCATGCGCGGGCCCCGGCGGCCATTTTGGGGGATGTAAATTTCAAATTGACAGAGAAATTACAAAGGCAATATTTAAAATAGAAGCAGAAGCACAGTGACCTGTCAGAGGCCAGAGATAGGAATACATAATGAGAGCACCACTTACAGCCCCTCCCTAAAGTCCCACCCAAGAGCAAGAGCATATCATTATGGCAGAACTGAAAATAAAGATTACAAAAGAACCTCTGGACGGATTTCATCAACAAAGGTATCATTTTACTCAGTGTAATGGCGCCCACCGGTCAGTGTATGTAGTTTACTAAGCACAGTCCTGCTCACATGTTCGCTTTAAGGTTTGTCTTGAGCAAGAAGGCAAAGTCTAATCCTGGTGAAACAACTATAAAACCCACTCCTAAGAACAAAAACATTCTGGAAGAACAAAGTACTTGTAAGGAACCAATTTGTATCCCTCAGATTCAGGAGCAAGTTTCCAGGAGAATAACTGTTCTGCCAAATGGCAAATGTTCTGGTCCATCCATGGCTCCTGCACCATAGGATGCGAATAAAGTTCCTAGACGCAACTATAAAGAGGGTTTCAGTGATATTGTCTGGGTCCATACTGTACCATATTACAGCAGAAGAAGAGCTCGAAGTTCTACAGAGCAAAAAGAGGTTTCTGATCTTTAAATGAAACCAATAACCAATAACCTAGAATTTCAGAGCCGAGAGCGCCAGAGTTGAGCACACCAGTACCAAGAATACCAGAGCCTAGAGATTCAGAACCTTGAATGCTGGAGCCTAGAAAGCCCACAATACTGTAACACAGAATCGAGAGGAGAAGATTTTTTTGTAGATGTCTAAGAGGCAAAAAAGATTGAGAAAACATCTGCCTGTAGTTTCCATCGCTTGCATCTCACCTATTCCCGATCCATCACAGATTTGAGGGATACCTCCTGATGTCATCAGCATCGTAACCATCTGTGGTTCACATCCTACAGATGACGATAAACTTGAAGTTCAGATTTCTGGGTGGCTAAATGCTGGAGGGTGATAACCTATTGATGGCCCACAGCCAGAGGTTCATTATCTGTTGATGGTACACAGCTGGACAGTGGGTCAATAACTTTTGATGGGACACATCCAGGTTCCTCCCTGATTACAAGGGACCCTAGTGAATACTGATCATTCTGATCCCCCACTGACTATATACTTGCTCCACCTCACCCTATACCATCATGGAGGACACTTCCACCTGTGTCCACTGTAAGGTTGGACTTTCTTTTATAATTACAGCAGATTAATAAATATCATAAAGCTGAAAAAGTGTTGAGTAATTTTATTATTAATAAATATAAAGTATAATATATATCTATAGAGGGCACATAAGATGACTAACTATAGAAAGCATGGTATCGCCTGATATATACTGTATATTCTAGATGGCGCTATTACACTAAATACATCACAACCTCCAGGGTGATATTACCGTACAATGCGAGATCACTAATAATGGCCACAGATTATGAGAAAATGACCAGCTCCATAGTCCTGGAGTTATTATAAATGTCTCTAGTGTGAGGCAGGGACTGAACGAGTGTTGGAGGGAGGTATATTCCCCCAGGACGTCCTTTATGTATCCATGCTGTAGAATCTGCCGTATACTTCTGTTCTAGCAGTCAGACATTTCACTCTGCAGATCACAGGCTCAACATTGTGTAAAACTACCACCGTATATAAGAGCACTCAGAATAAAAACTAGCGGCATGCCGTGCACTGCCCACGTCATGTGTACGGGATACAGGACCTGCAGGACCTGGTACGGCCATTATAATTGATAGATTAATGATACCTGTGCAGATGAAGGGAAAAAAATATGTGCAACAACAGGAGGAGAAAGTCTCAAAATGTAATTTGAAGAGTATGAGATGCAGATATGTGGTACCAGGGAGAAACGTAAGTGTAGTCAGACAACACAATGACCTGGAAACGGGTCAAGCAGAGCCGGGTATGTGGTAATAATAAATGGGCAGGGAAATGAGTCGAAGTTTTGGTAATCATGGTGTAACAGACCGGGCAGACTGACTGGGCAGGAGAGAATTTTATGTTCTTTTGATTATAGAATCATTCGGAGAATTCCTGCTCCTTAATATTTAAAGGGGTTGTCCGGGACTATTTTTTTTTTTCTACCGTGGACCTAAGAACTTACAGGCCGATCTTTGCCTGCTAACAGTGGTCACAGCCCGCTCCTGCTGGTGATTCTCCAGCTCCCGCTCTGCTCTGTTGATGGGGCATGACTGCTGCTGTCATGCTGACTGACAGCTGGCTCCCCGCTGCCTAACAGCAGGGAGCTGGCTGCCAATCAGCATGAAGTTGGCAGTCATGCCTCCATGACAGAGAAGATAGGAAAAGGAAGAGCTGTCCTGTTGACGTGAAACACCAGAATTGCTGTTAGGAGCAGTTCAGCTCATCAAGAGAATGCCAAGAGTGTGCAAAGCAGTCATCAAAGCAAAAGGTGGCTACTTTGAAGAACCTAGAATATAAGACATATTTTCAGTTGTTTCACACTTTTTTGTTAAGTATATAATTCCACATGTGTTAATTCATAGTTTTGATGCCTTCAGTGTGAATGTACAATTTTCATAGTCAAGAAAATACAGAAAAATCTTTAAATGAGAAGGTGTGTCCAAACTTTTGGTGTGTACTGTATACGAGTTGGGGGTCACTTGGGTAATAGTGATCACAAAATAATACATTTTCATGTAACCTTTAACCCCTTAATAACATCTGACGTACTAATACGCGTCTGTGCCCTGGGACTTAAGAGCCAGACCCGTATTAGTACGTCATCGCGCGCGCACACAGGCTGTGCGGGCGCGATCGCCGCCGGGTGTCAGCTGATTGTCACAGCTGACACCCGGTACTATGTGCAAGGAGCGGTCCTGCACCGCTCCCAGCACATTAACCCCTGCGATGCTGCGATCGAAGTCGATCGCAGCCGATCGCAGCATTGCGGGGGCAAGGGGAGGTGATCGCAGATACTCACCTCCTCTTCCGGCTTCCAGCGCTGTCTGCAAAGGCTTCCTGGGTGTTGCCATGACGACCCGATGTCGTCATGACAACATCCGGGTCACCAGACAGCAGGAAGATTGTTTGGACATGCGCAGTGCATCTCCAAACAATCTTCTCACTGTGCAGCGCTGATAGCCTGTATGACACAGGGATGGTGCTGCATTCCTGTGCCATGCAGGCGATCAGAGAAAAAAAAGTGAAAGTCCCATAGTGGGACAAAGTAATAAAGTATAAAAACTGTCAGTAAGTGAAAAAAAAAAAAAAAAAAAAAATTGCAAAAATATAAAAAAATAAATAAATAAAATAATCCACCAAAAATAAAAATATAATGTACCCATCACTAAATATTATTATAAAAAAAAAGAAAAAAAACAATAAAAGTACACATATTTGGTATCGCCGCGTCCGGAACAACCTGACCTATAAAACTGTCCCACTAGTTAACCCCTTCAGTGAACACGGTAAAAAAAAAAAAACAAAACGAAGCAAAAAACCATGCTTTATCACCATACTGCCAAACAAAAAATGGAATAACACGCGATCAAAAAGACAAATATAAGTAAAAATGGTACCGCTGAAAACGTCATCTCGTCCCGCAAAAAACAAGCCAACATACAGCTCCATCAGCCGAAAAATAAAAAAGTTATAGCTCTCAGAATAAAGCTATGCTAAAAAATATTTTTTTCTATAAAATTGCTTTTATTATGTAAAAGTGCAAAACATAGAAAAACGATATAAATGTGGTACCGCTGTAAACGTACTGACCCGAAGAATAAAGCTGCCTTCTCACTTTTACCACACGCGGAACAGAATAAAAAAAAAAAAAACAATTCCTGAATTGTTGGTTTTTGTTTATTCTGCCTCCCAAAAATCGGAATAGAAAGCGAACAAAAAATGTCACGTGCCTGAAAATGGTACCAATAACAACGTCAACTCATCCCGCAAAAAACGAGCTGTCACATGACTATCTGCCAAAATCTGGAAAAATTATAGCTCTCAAAATATGGCGATGCAAAAACTAGATTTTACAAAAAATGCGTCTTTTTGTGTGTGACAGCTGTCAGTCATAAAAACCCCATATGATTCTGGCATTGCTGTAATCACACCGACCCGAAGAATAAAGTCGTCTAATCACTTATACCGCACGAGGAACGGCGTCAAAAATAAACTCTTGGGTTAGGATTGGGCTAGGGTTAGGGCTGGGTTTGGGGTTAGGGTTGTGCTAGTGTGACACCCCAGGGGTCTGGTTGTCACAGTGATAGAGATATTACGTCTGAGAGCAGGTGGGAGGTCCTTTGGTCAGGGATCCTGTGCATGCCACACCTCCTGCCCAGCCTTGGGAGGGGAAGAACTTCCCCTGTATAAACCCGGGGCTGAGGCAGGGTTAGTGAGTCCAGGAAGAGTAGAGACAAGAGCAGCATAGGAAGCAGCAGAGTCACAAGGAGTCAGGGGCTGGCAGCTAAAGAGCTCGCCCTGACTAAGAAGATTCTTTACCGGACCCGGAGTCCGAGGCTGTGGGGACTAACTTCTACCCAGCAGCAGAATCCGTCAGGCAGGGGATTTCAGGTCCCCTGGCCCAGAAGCCCGAAGGCCCGGTCACACGCGTGGGACCAGCACCGCCATCGTGGAGCGGAAGCCATTAGAAGGCGCCGAGTCACCGGCCATACGGGTGAGCACCACACGGTACACTCAGGGACGTGGGCTACTTACATCAGCTTCTAGCAAGGTAGCCAGAAGAGTACAGTCAGCTTGGGAGGCCTACAACTACGCCTGGCCAGGGGAGATCCCATCTGCTCAAGGACTGACCAGGCCCCGTTCGCTAGCAAGTACTCCGGGAGGGTCTATCGTTGTTACCAGTAAAGACCCTGAACGCTACCATACCGTCTCTGAGTGGTTCCTGCTACCCCCATCATCCACGTCGGCTGCCCTGAGGCCATACCCCTCCCGTTGGGGGTTATACTATCACGCTGCACCATCCTTCCACCGGCCTCAGCGGTCTGCCCTGCAGCAGCAGCCCCCTGGCTGCATTCAACGGGTGGCGTAGTCATCAACCATTTTCTACCGCTAACAGACTGCCGTCCAGTTTGACTCCCTGGGCACGGACCGGGTCACCGCCACGAGACTACAACCCTAAACAGATCCGGCTCCGGGTAAGCTCCCGCGTGCGCAACGCAGCGCGACACAGGCCCAGGGGCGCGTTACTAGGGTTAGGGTTGTGCTAGGGTTAGGGTTGTGCTAGGGTTAGGGTTGTGCTAGGGTTAGAGTTGTGCTAGGGTTAGGGTTGTGCTATGGTTAGGGTTGTGCTACGGTTAGGGCTGTGCTACGGTTAGGGTTGTGCTACGGTTAGGGCTGGGGTTAGGGTTGTGATGGGGTTGGGATTTTTTTCAAAACTAAGAAAAAAGATGACGATATGGCGACTAGTGTTGAGCACAAGTGCTCGCTACTTGAGTTTGCATCGGGTGCTCTGGTATGTATTGAGTATTGTGGGTATTTGAGTGACATGCTCGAGTCTCTGCCCCATATGCTTCGCGGCCAAAAAAACTTTACGGGGATTGCCTGCCATGCACGAGCGATCCCCGCATGTTTTTTTTGGGTGTCTAATAACCGTGAAACATGCAGAGCAGGAACTCGAGCATGTCACTCGAGCACACACTGTACATGGTGCATACCTGAGTACCCGATGCAAACTCAAGTAACGAGCACTTGCGCTCAAGACTAATGACAACTAGTGTTGAGCATTCCGATACTGAAATATCGGGTATCGGCCGATATTCGAGGTATCGGAATTCCGATACTTAATTCCGATACTTTTACAATATCGAATACCGGAATCGGAAGTTCCCATAATGCCTGCGCTCTGCAGTGTCTCTGAAGGATGACAAGCTGGATGGCAGCGCTCAGCTGAGATCCAGCCTGTCATCAGAATGCCATCCCAGCGTGGGAGAATTCTCCTGATCGTTTAAAAGCCGGCGGGCGGTAAAAAGCCGCCGGCTTTTAAACAATCACACAGCCCCATACTGCTTCCCCGCAGCCTACCACCCCGATCCTCCGCTCCCCTCGCCAAATTCTCACGCTGAAGCGCTGAGTGCAGGAGAATTTTCCCACGCTGTCAGTGACGTGCATGAGGTGAGCCGAGTTCATTGGACATGACCTCGGCTCATCTTTATGCCGTCACAGAGAGACACTGAGGAGCGCAAGCATGCCTGCGCTTCTCAGTGTCTGCGGGATGACAGGCTGGAAGGCAGAGTTCTGCTGCGGTCCAGCCTGTCATCTCGATGTAGCAGAGCTGAAGCTGTCGTGGGAACCATGGAAAGGTAAGGATGAGGTTGGTTTATTATTTTACTTTTATTGCAGGAGATCGTTGGCTTCAGCTGGAATGGGCGTGATGGTAAGTAGAGTTTAATTTAGAACAATAAAGAATTGTGTGTTTATTTCAATTAAAGGACTTTATTCTGGGTGTTTGTGGTTTTTTTTTTTACTTTGACTATGGGGTTAGTAATGGGGGTGTCTTATAGACGCCTCTCCATTACTAACCTGGGCTTGATGTCAGCTGGCATTATAAGCTGACATCAACCCCAGCCCTATTACCCCCTGCCACCGCACCAGGGCAGTGGGAAGAGCGAGGCTAAGTGCCAGAATTGGCGCATCCTATGGAAGCGCCATTTCTGGGGCGGCTGACGGCTGGTGTTTCTAGCCTGGGAGGGGGCCAATATTCATGGCACCCTTCCTGGGCTATTAATGTCAGCCCCCAGCTGTCTGCCTAGCCTTTGCTAGCTATTAAATTAGGGGGGACCCCACGTCATTTTTTTGAGGGGGTCCCCCATTTTAATAACTAGTAAAGGCTAGGTATTCAGCTGGGGGATCATATTAGTAGCCTGGGAAGCTCCGTGGGTATTACCCCCTTCCCAGGCTTCAAACATCTGCCCCAGCCGTCTGCTTAACCTCCGCTAGAGACTAAAATTAAGGGGAACCCCACGCCAATTTTTTTTTAAATAAATCCTTTATTTTAACACTAAATGACAAGTACAGTAAGCAACACTGTCACTGTACTTCATATATATATGTGACTGACATGTTTCTATCTATCTAATCTATGTGTGAAGCTCTATTCTGTCTGTTATAAATTGTCGGGTACCGCTGCTGAATTGCTGGCCGGCTTTTTTAAAGAGACAGTGCATGAAAACACTATTATTTTTTAAATAAATCCTTTACACTAAATGACAAGTACAGTAAGCAACACTGTCACTGTACTTCATATATATGTGACTGACATGTTTCTATCTATCTAATCTATGTGTGAAGCTCTATTCTTTCTGTAATAAATTGTCGGGTACCGGTGTATGCCGCTGATGAATTGCCGGCTTTTCATGTAATACATTCTACATTATTCTTAGTTGTTTTACTTCATGTAGAATTAACCTACAAGGAAAGAAAGGGTTTATTTTCATTCCGATATTTGTGTCCCATTGACTTGCATTGGTTTCCGGTATCGGAATCGGCGATATCCGATACTTTTTGGGTATCGGTCCGATCCAATCCGATACGATATTTCCTGATATCGGAAGGTATCGCTCAACACTAATGACAACTTATTCAATACGATGTGCATTTGGAGAGTCCCTGTGTGCCCAAACATTGGAGCTCTCCCACAAGTGACCCCATTTTGGAAACTAGACCCCCCAAGGCACCTATCTAGATGCATAGTGAGCACTTGGAACCCCCAGGTGTTTCACAAATTGATTCATAAATATGAAAAAGTGTTTTTTTTTTCACTTTTTCATTTTTACGAATCAATTTGTGAAGCACCTGGGGGTTCCAAGTGCTTACTATGCATCTAGATAGGTGCCTTGGGGGGTCTAGTTTCCAAAATTGGGTCACTTGTGGGGGAGCTCCAATGTTTGGGCACACAGGGGCTCTCCAAACACAACATGGCGTCCGCTAATTATTCAAGCAAATTTTACAATCAAAAAGTCAAATGGCGCTCCTTCCCTTCCGAGCCCTGCCGTGCGCCCAAACAGTGTTTTTTCCCCACATATTGGGTATCTGCGTGCCCAGGGGAAATTGCACAACAAATTTTGGGGTCCATTTTTTCTTGTTACCTCTGTGAAAATAAAAAAAATTGGGTCTAAAGTAACATTTTTGTGAAAAAAGTTAAATGTTCATTTTTTTCTTCCACATTCAAAAAATTCCTGTGAAGCACCTGAAGGGTTAATAAAGTTATTGAATGTGGTTTTGAGCACCTTGAGGGGTGCAGTTTTTAGAATGGTGTCACTTTTGGGTATTTTCTGTCATAAAGACCTCTCAAAGTGACTTCAAATGTGATGTGGTCCCTAAAAAAATGGTTTTGTAAATTTTGTTGGAAAAAAGAGAAATCGCTGGTCAACTTTTAACCCTTATAGCTCCCTAACAAAAAAAATTTTGGTTCCAAAATTGTGCTGATGTAAAGTAGACATTTGGGAAATGTTATTTATTAACTCTTTTGTGTGACATATCTCTCTGATTTAAGGGCATAAAAATTCAAATTTTGAAAATTGCAAAATTTTCAAAATTTTTGCCAAATTTCAGCTTTTTTCACAAATAAACGCAAGTGATATCGAAGAAATTTTACCACAATCATGAAGAACAATATGTCACGAAAAAACAGTCTCAGAATCAGGGGGATCCGTTGAAGCGTTCCAGAGTAATTACCTCATAAAGTGACAGTGGTCAGAATTGTAAAAATTGGCCTGGTCATTAACGTGCAAACCACCCTCGGGGCTTAAGGGGTTAATAAGATGTGTAGTAGAGAGGTTTCAAGGACACTAAACTTCAGGAAGGCAAATTTCCAACGGTTGAGAGATGATCTTAGTGCAATAAACTGGGACGATATTCTGAGACATAAAGCTACACAAAGCAAATGGGAGACATTTATTAGCATCCTGAATAGGACCTGTGCACAATATATACCCTATGGGAATAAACATGCTAGAAATAGGAGGAAACCACTATGGCTAAATAGAACTGTAAGGGGTTCAATATGTGACAAAAAGAAAGCATTTAGAGAACTAAAGCAAGTAGGTAGTGATGACGCATTAAATAAATATAGAAAATTAAATAAATTCTGTAAAAACCAAATCAAGGCAGCAAAGATTGAGGCAGAGAGAATTATTGCCAGAGAAAGTAAAAATAACCCCAAAATATTCTTTAGCTACATAAATAGTAAAAAACTAAAAAATGATAGTGTTGGCCCCCTTAAAAATAGTCTGGGGGAAATGGTGGATGAGGATGAGGAAAAAGCCAATATGCTAAATGATTTTTTTTCAACCGTATTTACACAAGAAAATCGCTTGACAGAAAACATGATCAGTGATAACAAAAATTCTATATTAAATGTCACTTGCTTAACCCAGCAGGAAGTACGGCGGCGTCTAAAAATCACTAAAGTTGACAAATCCCCGGGCCCGAATGGGATACACCCGCGAGTACTGCAGGAATTAAGTAAAGTCATAGATAGACCATTATTTTTAATCTTTAAAGATTCCATAATAACAGGGTCTGTACCATAGGACTGGCGTATAGCAAATGTGGTGCCAATATTCAAAAAGGGGACAAAAACTGAACTTGGAAATTATAGGCCAGTAAGCTTAACCTCTACTCTGGGTAAAATCCTGGAGGGTTTCCTAAGAGATGCTATACTAGAGTATCTGAAGAAGAATAACCTCATGACCCAATATCAACATGGGTTTACGAGGGACCGTTTCTGTCAAACTAATCTGATCAGCTTTTATGAGGAGGCAAGATCCGCACTGGACCGAGGAAATGCAGTGGATGTTGTGTATATGGACTTTTCAAAAGCTTTTGATACAGTTCCACACAAAAAGTTGATACATAAAATGAGAACAATGGGGATAGGGGAAAATATATGTATGTGGGTTAAGAATTCGCTCAGTGATAGGAAACAAAGGGTGGTTATTAATGGAAAACACTCAGACTGGGTCTCAGTTAACAGTGGGGTACCACAGGGGTCAGTATTGGGCCCCCTTCTTTTTAACATATTTATTAATGACCTTGTAGGGGGCATACAGAGTAATATTTCAATATTTGCAGATGACACTAAACTCTGCAGGGTAATCAATACAGAGGAGGACAATTTTATATTACAGGAGGATCTATGTAAACTAGAAGCTTGGGCTGATAAATGGCAAATGAACTTTAATGGGGATAAATGTAAGGTAATGCACTTGGGCAGAGGAAATAAAATGTATAATTATATGCTTAATTGTAAAACACTGGGCAAAACTGTAACTGAAAAAGACCTGGGTGTATTGGTGGACGACAAGCTCACGTTTAGTGGCCAGTGTCAGGCAGCTGCTGCAAAGGCAAATAAAATAATGGGATGCATTAAAAGAAGCATAGATGCTCATGAGGAGAACATAATTTTAACTCTATACTAGTCACTAGTGCAACCACACTTAGAATACTGTGTTCAGTTCTGGTCTCCGGCGTATAAGAAAGACATAGCTGAACTAGAGAGGGTGCAGAGAAGAGAGACGAAGCTTATTAGAGAACTGGGGGGTCTGCAATACCAAGACAGGTTATTACACTTGGGGTTATTTACTGTGGAAAAACGAAGGCTTAGGGGTGATCTTATTACCATGTTCAAGTACAGTACAGACCAAAAATTTGGACACACCTACTCACTTAAAGATTTTTCTGTATTTTCATGACTATGAAAATTGTACATTCACACTGAAGGCATCAAAACTATGAATTAACACATGTGGAATTATATACTTAACAAAAAAGTGTGAAACAACTGAAAATATCTCTTATATTCTAGGTTCTTCAAAGTAGCCACCTTTTTCTTTGATGACTGCTTTGCACACTATTGGCATTCTCTTGATGAGCTTCAAGACGTAGTCACAGGAAATGGTCTTCACTTCACAGGTGTGCCCTGTCAGGTTTAATAAGTGAGATTTCTTGCCTTATAAATGGGGTAGGGGCCATCAGTTGTGTTGTGCAGAAGTCTGGTGGATACACAGCTGATAGTCCTACTGAATAGACTGTTAGAATTTGTATTATGGCAAGAAAAAAACAGCTAAGTAAAGAAAAACGAGTGGCCATCATCACTTTAAGATATGAAGGTCAGTCAGTGTGAAAAATTGGGAAAACTTTGAAAGTTTCCCCAAGTGCAGTTGCAAAAACCATCAAGCGCTACAAAGAAACTGGCTCACATGAGGACCGCCCCAGGAAAGGAAGACCAAGAGTCACCACTGCTTCTGAGGATAAGATTATCCGAGTCACCAGCCTCAGAAATCGCAGGTTAACAGCAGCTCAGATTAGAGACCAGGTCAATGCCACACAGAGTTCTAGCAGCAGACACATCTCTGCAACAACTGTTAAGAGGAGACTTTGTGCAGCAGGCCTTCATGGTAAAATAGCTGCTAGGAAACCACTGCTAAGGACAGGCAACAAGCAGAAGAGACTTGTTTGGGCTAAAGAATACAAGGAATGGACATTAGACCAGTGGAAATCTGTGCTATGGTCTGATGAGTCCAAATTTGAGATTTTTAGTTCCAACCACCGTGTCTTTGTGCGACGCAGAAAAGGTGAACGGATGGACTCTACATGCCTGGTTCCCACCGTGAAGCATGGAGGAGGAGGTGTGATGGTGTGGTGGGGCTTTGCTGGTGACACTGTTGGGGATTTATTAAAAATTGAAGGCATAGTGAACCAGCATGGCTAACAAAGCATCTTGCAGCTGCATGCTATTCCATCCGGTTTGCGTTTAGTTGGACCATCATTTATTTTTCAACAGGACAATGACCCCAAACACACCTCCAGGCTGTGTAAGGGCTATTTGACCAAGAAGGAGATTGATGGGGGGCTACGCCAGATGACCTGGCCTCCACAGTCACCAGACCTGAACCCAATCGAGATGGTTTGGGGTGAGCTGGACCGCAGAGTGAAGGCAAAAGGGCCAACAAGTGCTAAGCATCTCTGGGAACTCCTTCAAGATTGTTGGAAAACCATTTCCGGTGACTACCTCTTGAAGCTCATCAAGAGAATGCCAAGAGTGTGCAAAGCAGTCATCAAAGCAAAAGGTGGCTACTTTGAAGAACCTAGAATATAAGACATATTTTCAGTTGTTTCACACTTTTTTGTTAAGTATATAATTCCACATGTGTTAATTCATAGTTTTGATGCCTTCAGTGTGAATGTACAATTTTCATAGTCATGAAAATACAGAAAAATCTTTAAATGAGAAGGTGTGTCCAAACTTTTGGTCTGTACTGTATATGAGGGGACAGTACAAAGACCTGTCTACTGATCTTTTTACTCTGAGGCCTGAGACGGGGACA
Source organism: Phyllobates terribilis (assembly GCF_046119375.1). NCBI lineage: Eukaryota > Metazoa > Chordata > Amphibia > Anura > Dendrobatidae > Phyllobates > Phyllobates terribilis. The sequence goes on along the minus strand of NW_027362876.1, from coordinate 436,117 downwards.
AAGGGGCATCTTCTACGTCTGGAGGAAAGAAGGTTTAATCATAATCACAGACGGGGATTCTTTACTGTAAGAGCAGTGAGACTATGGAGCTCTCTGCCACATGATGATGTAATAAGTGATTCACTAATAAAATTTAAGAAGGGCATGGATTCCTTTCTTGAAAAGTATAATATTACAGGTTATATATACTAGATTCCTTGATAGGGCATTGATCCAGGGAACTAGTCTGATTGTCGCATGGAGTCGGGAAGGAATTTTTTTCCCCAATGAGGAGCTTAGTGTTTGCCACATGTTTTTTTTTTGCCTTCCTCTGGATCAACATGTTAGGCTATCGGTTGAACTAGATGGACTTAGTCTTCTTTCAACCTTAAAAACTATGTTACTATGTTACTTTGCCTGTGCTGTCTCAGCGTTACCCGCTAACCCACAGCTCTACCTCCTTAAGTCCACTTCACCACACAGGGTACAGGCTGCTCTGGCCATATTACTCTGCCACTGGATCTAGTTACAGAATCTTGCTATCTCTGTTCTGCTTCCTTCCAGTCTCACACTCCTCACTATGCGGCCTCATCTGTCACACTCTCTGTATTTGCCATCACCTCACTACTCATTCCAGTGCTGACTTCTCTAAGCAGGAAGAAACTCTCTTCTTACTTCCAAACACTCCTCCCATCTGTAGGGCCAGCTGACTATTAAGTCTTCCTTACCCAGTTGTCCAATCTACTACAGCTCTGATGGGAGAAATTACATTAAAAACCTGGCAGATCCCAATTCAGACTGGTAGAAGCACTACTCTGACCCTGGTCTGTCCCTACATGATGGTGGAGGTTGGCACCCTAAGATAACGCAATGGCGCCCCCTATCAATAGTGGCTCACCCTGAATGCTCCTAACAACTCCTAGTTTATCTATGCTTGTGTAGCAACTTACTTGGGAAAATAGGTTAAACACTAAAAACTACAACTGACTCTGCTTGCTCCTGTACAGACTAGATACCTTGACTACACAGTCCCCAGTGGTACCTGCGGGTGAAGAGATAGACCTAACCACAGACTAGGAGATGGCAACTATGGCCTAAACTGCCTAAAAGGCAGACAAGTTGCTTCACGTTCCTCCTAAAGAACCAGAGGGCAGAGCACAGTGTGAATTATCTAAAAGAAGAGAAGTGTGCTGAACAAAGGAATAATCCCAAAGCAAGTAAAGTAAGAAACAAAATACCAAACAAAGAATACAGCAAGTACTGTTAACAAATATACTGCCTATTTTCAAATGATAAAAAGAAGAAAAGTGCAAAGTATAGCAAATAAACAGCAAAGCGAAAAACCCTAGCTCCAAATATCAACAGAATGTCAGAATATCCAAATGAATCTATCACCAGCAGGAAACGCAGACTATAAAGCTGCACCCAAAATGTGATAGGCATCCAAATAAAACTACAAATGTGTAAAGCTAAGCAGGCTGCAGCCAGAAAAGCAGAACCCAAACACCCAGTGAAAAGGTGTGTGTCCTGTGGCTCGGCAGAAAGAGAAGCCGACCACAGAACACAAACTGAAGGGATCAAATCCTGGAGCATGACATTGCCACAGACAATTCCTCTCTCTTCCTCCTCCCTGACTTCTCTAGTTTTCCATTTCTGTTGTGTCTTGGTAATTGTGGGTAACATGAGGCGGCCCATTCAGCTTGTACAGGTGGTCTGGCTCTGCCAGGACGGCATCCATACGTGCCGTCACAAGAAGGTTTGCTATATCTCGCAGCACAGTCTCAAGAGGACGGAAACAAACTCCATGTGGAAGGCATGAGGGGAAAATATCCTGTAGTGGACAAGGGACAAATCCTGCCACACCATGACCAGATCACATATTACCACCACATAGTGACCGAATACTACCATACTGAGCATTAATACAAAAACAGAATACTAATATTACCATTACTAATAGTGCCATTATTCACAGGAGCTCTGTGTATAGTATACAGTGTATAGTGTCAGTGTACAGATAACACACTGACTCACTAGTGATGTCTCTAGTTGAAGTCCTTCATCTCCACTTTTCCTCTTCATCCATCGCAGACTGCCATCACTTCTTCTCGCCAGGACTCGTCTCTGCATAAAATAACACAGTTATCTAGAGCAGCTTACAGAGCACATTCCCCAATATTTCCCCAACTTCTACACTACACCAGATGAAGAAAAAAAGTGATATAGTGCCGCCCTGCACAGTAACATGAACCCCCCACAGAAAACAGTATCCTCAAAAATAAAATACATTACAGCAGTAATAATATCCTTTAATTAGCCCCTACAGTAATAATGTCCCACATCCTACTCCCATTGTCTTCATCCTGCCCCCATTGTTTCCATCCTGCCCCCAATGTCTCCATCCTGCCCCCATGTTTCCATTTGTCTCCATCCTGCCCCCAATGTCTCTCCATCCTGTCCCCAATGTCTCTCCATCCTGCCCCCAATGTCTCTCCATTCTGCCCCAATGTCATTCCATTCTGCCCCAATGTCTCTCCATTCTGCCCCCATTTCTTTCCATTCTGCCAATCTCTCTCCATTCTGCCCACGTCTCCATTCTGCCTCCATGTGTCTATTTTGCTCCATGTCTCCATTCTGCCCTCAATGTTTGTCCATTCTGCCCCCAATGTCTCTCCATCCTGCCCCCAATGTCTCTCCATTCTGCCCCAATGTCTTTCCATTCTGCCCCAATGTCTCTCCATTCTGCCCCCATTTCTTTCCATTCTGCCAATGTCTCTCCATTCTGCCCACGTCTCCATTCTAACTCCATATGTCTATTTTGCCCCATGTCTCCATTCTGCCCCCAATGTCTCTCCATTCTGCCTCCAATGTCTCCATTCTGCCCCGTCTCAATTCTGCCCCGTCTCCATTCTGCCACCAATGTCTCTCCATTCTACCTCCGATGTCTCCATTCTGCCCCGTCTCCATTCTGCCACCATGTTTCTATTCTGCCTCCATGTTTCTATTATGCACCCAATGTCTCCATTCTGCTCCCCTTTCTCCATTCTGCCCCCCTTGCCTCCATTCTGCCCTAATGTTTCTATTCTGCCCCAATGTCTCCATTCTGCCCCCCTTGTCTCCATTCTGTCCTCCCTGTCTCCATTCTGCCCCCCTGTCTCCATTCTGCCCCCCTTGTCTCCATAATACTCCCTGGTTTCTATTCTGCCCCCAATGTCTCCATTCTGCCCCCGTCTCCATTCTGCCTCCCATGTTTCTATTCTTCCCTCGATGTCTCCATTCTGTCCCCCTTGTCTCCATTCTGCCCCCATGTTTCTATTCTGCCACACTTGTCTCCATCCATACTGCCCTCTGGTTTCTATTCTGCCCCCAATGTCTCCATACTGTCCCCATGTCTCCATTCTGCCCCCTATCTCCATTCTGCCCCTCGGTCTCTATTCTGCCCCGTCTCCATTCTGCCCCCCTGTCTCCATTCTTCCCCCATGTTTCTATTCTGCCACCCTTGTCTCCATCCATACTGCCCTTTGGTTTCTATTCTGCCCCCAATGTCTCCATACTGTCCCCATGTCTCCATTCTGCCCCCTATCTCCATTCTGCCCCCCGGTCTCTATTCTGCCCCGTCTCCATTCTGCCCCCTATCTACATTCTGCCCCCTGTCTCCATTCTGCCCCCTATCTCCATTCTGCCCCCCGGTCTCTATTCTGCCCCGTCTCCATTCTGCCCCCCTGTCTCCATTCTTCCCCCATGTTTCTATTCTGCCCACCCTTGTCTCCATCCATACTGCCCTTTGGTTTCTATTCTGCCCCCAATGTCTCCATACTGTCCTCATGTCTCTATTCTGCCCCCTATCTCCATTCTGCCCCCCGGTCTCTATTCTGCCCCGTCTCCATCCTGCCCCCTGTCTGCATACTGCCCCCTGTCTCCATTCTGCCCCCTATCTCCATTCTGCCCCCCTGTCTCCATTCTTCCCCCATGTTTCTATTCTGCCCACCCTTGTCTCCATCCATACTGCCCTTTGGTTTCTATTCTGCCCCCAATGTCTCCATACTGTCCTCATGTCTCTATTCTGCCCCCTATCTCCATTCTGCCCCCCGGTCTCTATTCTGCCCCGTCTCCATCCTGCCCCCTGTCTGCATACTGCCCCCTGTCTCTATTCTGCCCCCTGTCTCCATTCTGCCCCCTATCTCCATTCTGCCCCCAGGTCTCTATTCTGCCCCGTCGCCATTCTGCCCCCCTGTCTCCATTCTTCTCCCCTGTCTCCATTCTGCCCCGTCTCCATTCTTCCCCCCATGTCTCCATTCTGCCCTCAATGTGTTTCCATTCTGCCTCCAATTTGACTCCATTCTCCCCCAATGTGACTCCATTCTTCCCCCCTGTCTACATTCTGCCCCGTGTCCATTCTGCCCACCTGTCTCCATTCTGCCCCCTGTCTCCATTCTGCCCCCCCGGTCTCTATTCTGCCCCGTCTCCATTCTGCCCCCCTATCTCCATTCTGCCCCCCGGTCTCTATTCTGCCCCGTCTCCATTCTGCCCTCCTGTCTCCATTCTTCCCCCATGTTTCTATTCTGCCCACCCTTGTCTCCATCCATACTGCCCTTTGGTTTCTATTCTGCCCCCAATGTCTCCATACTGTCCTCATGTCTCTATTCTGCCCCCTATCTCCATTCTGCCCCCCGGTCTCTATTCTGCCCCGTCTCCATCCTGCCCCCTGTCTGCATACTGCCCCCTGTCTCCATTCTGCCCCCTATCTCCATTCTGCCCCCAGGTCTCTATTCTGCCCCGACGCCATTCTGCCCCCCTGTCTCCATTCTTCTCCCCTGTCTCCATTCTGCCCCGTCTCCATTCTTCCCCCCATGTCTCCATTCTGCCCTCAATGTGTTTCCATTCTGCCTCCAATATGACTCCATTCTCCCCCAATGTGACTCCATTCTTCCCCCCTGTCTCCATTCTGCCCCGTCTCCATTCTGCCCACCTGTCTCCATTCTGCCCCCTGTCTCCATTCTGCCCCCCCGGTCTCTATTCTGCCCCGTCTCCATTCTGCCCCCCTTTCTCCATTCTTCCCACCTGTCTCCATTCTGCCCCGTCTCCATTCTTCCCCCCATGTCTCCATTCTGTCCTCAATGTGTTTCCATTCTGCCTCCAATATGACTCCATTCTCCCCCAATGTGACTCCATTCTGACCCCAATGTCTCCCATTCTGCCTCCATGTTTCCCATTCGACACCCCCATGTCTCCATTCTTCCCCCTTGTCTCCATTCTGCCCCGTCTCCATTCTGCCCCCCATGTCTCTATTCTGCCCTCAATGTGTTTCCATTCTGCCTCCAATATGACTCCATTCTCCCCCAATGTGACTCCATTCTGCCCCCAATGTCTCCCATTCTGCCTCCATGTTTCCCATTCGACCCCCCCATGCCTCCATTCTGCTCTCAGTGTCCCTCACCCTGCCCCCACCCTGTGCGGTTTTGGTGATTTTTTTCCTCTATAGACTTCTATGTGGAGCATAAAAAAACGTCTGTAAGAAACTGCAGATACTTTTTTAAGTGCAGAATCAAAGCTTTTCTGTACTGTAAAAAACAATTAAAAACACGGTTTCACATCTGCACCAAAATGCAACAAATAAGGGGGAAAAAGCCTAAAATAGTGCACCAAAGATGCAATAACCAGAGGAGATTGTTATTGTGTAGATTGGTGCACAGTATTTATGCTATGTGTGAACACGGCCTTACAGACACAAAAAAGCCAGATGTCATATAGTGAAACTACACAGAGATGAGAAAGTTCTGAAGGGTCCAACTGTGAATGAGGGAACAAAAAATAATCCACAGGTCCCAACTAGAGAAGAACAGGACGCACAGATGATATTGCAGCAGCCTGGGCTAATCTAAAGCCGTGACAGGGCCTCCCGTCCAGCCACCAATTACCACTGACCTGAATGCTGGACCTGAGTCCCATGAGTCGATCCTCTCATCTCTAGTCCCAGCCGTCCTGGATACAGCAGACAGTCCCGGATTTAGGTCTATGCCCTGCAGTCCCGAGTTTCTGCTGAATGTCCCTCACTGCCACCGCCCCTCTGATAACTCTTCCTGCCGGGGGAGAATGACATGGTAAATGGGCGTGGCTTGGGGTGTGGATAGGGGCGTGGACAGACTACGCGGCCGCATGGTTTCGCCCTCTTTCTAGTCCTCATAGGTTGGCGGTATGCTTGTACTGAGGAGATCTGGGATATCAGTGATTAGGTCCCATATTGTGCACTGTAATGTCTGGAAAAGCTCCTTCTATCCGTCTCTGTAGCACCAGAGGAAGAACAGAGGGGAAAAGACAGGATTTTCTACATGTCGCGTTATGTAGATGTTCTGCAGATTTATCACAACCGTCCACAAGAAGAAACTGCCATCACAGAGCCGCCTTTAGCTGTTGGAAAAGTTTAACCTTAGTTTTGAATAGTTGCTATAGGCAACAGGGACCGTTTCTATTTTCGCTGGGACGCATGATGCTGGTGCTGGGTGATGTCATGTGACGGAATGTTGTGGGTGATGATGTCACAGAGGGCGTTGTGATGTCACCCTTGGGGTATATAAGGGGGCTCCATCCACCTGGAGCTCATTTCTCATTGGCCATATCTTGGTGCTGAGATACCCCCTGGAGACAATGAGGATCGCCATATTGTTTCTGTGCTGTACCCTGTTCTACCCTGTGAATTACCATAGGCTGCCGGTGAGTACCTGTCTATTATTACATATGGAGGACGTTTAGAATCAGCTGCGGCAGGGGAAGGGGATGGGGAGGGGGGTCCTGTAAGAATTTACCTGCGGGAATAAGAGGTTATGGCAGGGAAGGGAGCTTAGGAAGTGACAGTCAGAGGGGATATAAGTGTGGGGTGACCCCTCTGACTCCCACATTCCTGCCTTGTCCTTGTAGTGATTAATGACTTTGGTGTTGTCCCTTATATATCACTTTGCAGTCACCAGTGATCGCTCCGCACTGTGATCCTAAACTACAGTCTCATTTACCTTTTTGCAAACGCCCAGAAGGGGAGGAGTGACATCACACCCATGTGAGCAGATCCCGCCCACTTTTACTGCAGTCGTAATGCGAGCTAGCTGTATTCTGTTTTCATGGAAATGTCAGCAGCTGCTCCCCCTAGTGTTTACAAGATGAAAACATCAAAACAGTTAAAATATTTTTTTCAGATTTTATACCATTAAAACCTTTTTAAATATATATGTGTATTTATATATAAATATAAATACTTTACAATTTTACAATTGTAAAAAAATTGCTGACACTTTCCCTTTAAAAGATCTAAAGACGTTCTGCTTCATGTGCCACTGTGACCAATCACAGCACAGATTATATTTTTTAAACTTTTCTTGAAAAACTGAAGCTGCTCCGTGATTGGAAATCATGTGGAAGGGTTCTCTTTTAGACATTTAGTTAGGTCCAAAGTATCAGTGACATGATGGATAGAACTGTGCAATGATGTCACAGAGGGCTTTGTGATGTCACCCCTGGGTATATTAGAAGCCTCGGCCCATCTGCAGCTTGTATCTCATTGACCATACCTTGGTGCTGAGAGACCTCTGGAGATGATGAGTATCATCCTATCATTTCTGTGCTTTACGTTGCTCTACCCCCACATTACAGTACACTGAGGGCGAGTATGTTCTCATCAATATGGAGGTCACAAGGATCAGCTAATGAGAATATCGCCTCTTGCAGGACTTCTCATACTGGACACGTGACCGTCCGTCATATGAAAGTCCAACTGTAAATAATATTCCATGGACCCTGGAGGTGAATCCCAAACTTCTTCCTGATCTTTCTTCTCAATGGGATATTTCTGAAAGTTGCTTGATAATGTATCCATGACTGTATAATAACAAGGGCTCTCTGTTTGACTGGATTGGGTATAAATATACAGGACTTTATTATGTTTTTTTTCTTTATTATAGGATGACCCACTTCCCGTGGATCTCAGGAGAAGCACCTATCAAGCTTCCATCAATCTTCCTCTTTGGCTCTTCCGTGACGCAGTTTTTGTTGCGGTGATGACACTACTGACAATACTAGAGTATTTGGCCTTAAGTCTTGTCCTGAGCAAGTGGGCAATGTCTGAACCTGGTGAAACAATCAGAAAACTCCTGAGAACAAAACCATTCTGAAGGAACAAAGTGCTTGTAAGGAGCCGATTTGCATCCCTCAGATTCAGGAGCAAGACTCCAGGAGAGCACCTGTCCTGCCCAATGGCAAATGCTCTACTCCATCCATGGTTCCTGCACCGCAGGATGCGAAAAAGGTTCCTAGTTGCAACTATAAAGTGGCGTTCAGTGATATTGTCTGGGTCAGAACAATCCCTCACAACAATATAGGAAGAAGAGCTCGAAGTTCCACGGAGCATAAAGAGAGGTTACTGATTTTTCAGAGAAGCCAACAACCCAGAATTCTAGAGCCAAGAGCACCAGAACCTAGAACACCAGAACCTACCATGTCAGAACCTAGTATGTCAGAACCTAGAATGCCAGAGCCTGAAATGTCTACAACACCTCCACCCAAAATCAAGAGGAGAAGATGTTTCCTTAGATGTCTTAGAGGCGAGGAAGATTGAGAAGGCAACTGCTTGAACTTTCCTATTGCTCGTGTTTTCAGCACAGGTTAGTCCTATACATGCTGTCTGATGGGCACCATCTTACTACATACAATGCAGCATTGCACCTGAAATCGAATGGATATTTTGTCACACACTTGCACTTTAGCACCTTATCATATGGCGCATATATCTATGAACGCTTTGCTAAGTATCACTGTCTAGTATGTGCTTCTGATGAACCTATTTTAGGAAAACGTGTCGAGGTTTGGCATACTATGTACTTGAGTTTGGCGTACTATGTGCTTGTTGGTAAATTCTATTGCCATCTATAATCTACTAGATATTATAATGTCTCTGGTGGGATGCTCCATGCCGAATTGTTGATAACTGACTATGAGCATTGTCCTCTATTTCTTATCTACTATGGTTACAGGTTGATGTGAAGAGAGCTGTGCCATTGGTAGCGATTTTTCTACTGATTTGTCAGTTATATTTATGTTAGTTTAGCAAATTTCTGCTTGTAGGGTCTAATGTTTTAGCATAGTGTATGTTCTGTGAGCTAAATTGTCATACTTATGCACTAGATAGATTATAAATTGTGATGCTTATGTACAATATAGATTATTAGTTTAATTGGTGATTTTTAAAATATTTTTTAACATCAGGAGACTCAAGAATCGCATCTTACAGAAGACAAGAAGCCTAAATGCCGAAGGGTGATGACCTGTTGATGGCCCACAGCTGGAGGGTCATTACCTCTTGATGGCACAAAACTGGACAGAAGATAAAAACATTTGATGGCACACAGCCGGAGGGTGATGACCTATTGATGGCCATAGCCAGAGGGTCATTACCTGTTGATGGCACACAGCCGGACAGAGGATCATTACCTGTTGATGGCACACAGCCGGATGGTCATTACCTGTTCATGGCGCACTGCCGGATGGTCATTACCTGTTGATGGCACACAGCCGGAGGGTGATGACCTATTGATGGCCATAGCCAGAGGGTCATTACCTGTTGATGGCACACAGCCGGACAGAGGATCATTACCTGTTGATGCCACACAGCCGGATGGTCATTACCTGTTCATGGCGCACTGCCGGATGGTCATTACCGGTTGATGGCACACAGCCGGAGGGTGATGACCTATTGATGGCCATAGCCAGAGGGTCATTACCTGTTGATGGCGCACTGCCGGATGGTCATTACCTGTTGATGGCACACAGCCGGATGGTCATTACCTGTTGATGGCACACAGCTGGAGGGTGATGACCAGTTGATGTCGCACTGCCGGATGGTCATTACCTGTTGATGGCGCACTGCCGGATGGTCATTACCTGTTGATGGCACACAGCTGGAGGGTGATGACCAGTTGATGTCGCACTGCTGGATGGTCATTACCTGTTGATGGCACACAGCCGGACAGAGGATCATTACCTGTTGATGGCACACAGCCGGTCAGAGGATAAGATCTTTTGATTGCATACACCGGGTCCCTCCCTGATAACAAGGAACTCTGGGGAATACTGGTCATCTTGATCCCCCACTGACTATATACTTGCTCCACCTCAGCCTACACCATCATGGAGGACACTTCCACCTGTGTCCACTGTAAGGTTGGACTTTCTTTTATAATTACAGCAGATTAATAAACATCATAAAGCTGTAAAACTATCGAGTAATTTATTATAAATTATTATAAAGAAATATAAAGTATAATAGATAGCTATAGAGTGCACAGAAGACGACTAACTATAGAAAGCATGGTATCGCCTGATATATACTGTATATTCTAGATGGCGCTATTACACTAAATACATCACAACCTCCAGGGTGATATTACCGTACAATGCGAGATCACTAATAATGGCCACAGATTATGAGAAAATGACCAGCTCCATAGTCCTGGAGTTATTATAAATGTCTCTAGTGTGAGGCAGGGACTGGACGAGTGTTGGAGGGAGGTATATTCCCCCAGGACGTCCTTTATGTATCCGTGCTGTAGAATCTGCCGTATACTTCTGTTCTAGCAGTCAGACATTTCACTCTGCAAATCACAGGCTCAACATTGTGTAAAACTACCACCGTATATAAGAGCACTCAGAATAAAAACTAGCGGCATGCCGTGCACTGCCCACGTCATGTGTACGGGATACAGGACCTGCAGGACCTGGTACGGCCATTATAGTTGATAGATTAATGATACCTGTGCAGATGAAGGGAAAAAAAATATGTGCAACAGGAGGAGAAAGTCTCAAAATGTAATTTGAAGAGTATAATAGAGAAATGGGAAACTTCTGGAGATGCAGATAAGTGGTACCAGGGCGAAACGTAAGTGTAGTCAGACAAGGGAAAAGTGCAAATGATCCAGCATAAAGGTTTGTTTAGTAGAAAAAATATTAAAACTTAGCTTTTATTAGCCATATAAAACACTGCTGCAGAAAGAATACAGCAAATGTGCAACTATCATAGCTTACAGACCTACGCGTTTCAACAAATCATGTCTTAATTATGGCCCTACTACTAGAATGACAAAAAGGCATATATATATATATATATATATATATATATATATATATCCACGTGCCTGTATGACCTCCCTACAACGCCTGGGCATGCTCCTGATGAGGTTGCGGATGGTCTCCTGTGGGATCTCCTCCCAGACCTGGACTAAAGCATCCGCCAACTCCTGGACAGTCTGTGGTGCAACGTGACGTTGGCGGATGGAGCGAGACATGATGTCCCAGATGTGCTCAATCGGATTCAGGTCTGGGGAACGAGCGGGCCAGTCCTTAGCTTCAATGCCTTCATCTTGCAGGAACTGCTGACACACTCCAGCCACATGAGGTCTGGCATTGTCCTGCATTAGGAGGAACCCAGGGCCAACCGCACCAGCATATGGTCTCACAAGGGGTCTGAAGATCTCATCTCAGTACCTAATGGAAGTCAGGCTACCTCTGGCGAGCACATGGAGGGCTGTGCGGCCCTCCAAAGAAATGCCACCCCACACCATTACTCACCCACTGCCAAACCGGTCATGCTGAAGGATGTCGCTCTCCACGGCGTCTCCAGACTCTGTCACGTCTGTCACATGTGCTCAGTGTGAACCTGCTTTCATCTGTGAAGAGCACAGGGCGCGAGTGGCGACTTTGCCAATCCTGGTGTTCTGTGGCAAATGCCAAGCGTCCTGCATAGTGTTGGGCTGTGAGCACAACCCCTATCTGTGGACGTCGGGCCCTCATACCACCCTCATGGAGTCGGTATCTAACCGTTTGTGCAGACACATGCACATTTGTGGCCTGCTGGAGGTCATTTTGCAGGGCTCTGGCAGTGCTCCTCCTGTTCCTCCTTGCACAAAGGCGGAGGTAGCGGTCCTGCTGCTGGGTTGTTGCCCTCCTACGGCCCCCTCCACATCTCCTGGTGTACTGGCCTGTCTCCTGGTAGTGCCTCCGGCCTCTGGACACAGCCAACCTTCTTGCCACAGCTCGCATTTATGTGCCATCCTGGATGAGCTGCACTATCTGAGCAACTTCTGTGGGTTGTAGAGTCTGTCTCATGCTACTGTGGCACCCCAGGGGTCTGGTTACCACAGTAATAGAAATATTATGTCTGAGAGCAAGTGGGAGGTTTCTCTGGTCAGGAGCCCTAAGCATGCAACACGGCCCACCCAGACCTGGGAGGGGAGGAATCAGCCCTTATAAACTGGGTCTGGGGCGGGATTAGACAGTGAAGTCCCAGATAGAGACTGAGCCTGCAGAACAAGCAGAGCAGTCAGAGCCTGGAAAGGGAGAGTTATAACAGGAGCTCTGTAGGAGCAGGAGCGAGTGCCAGAGGCTGGAAGCTAGATAGCTCGCCTTGGCTGAAGACACTAAACCCGGACACGGAGTCCGAGGCTGTGGGGACATCCAGGTCCAGCAGCAGAATCCAACCGGCAGGGGATTCCATGTCCTCTGGCCTTAGAAGCCCGGAGGCACGGTCACAAGCAAGGGACCAGCACCGCCATCGTGAAGCGGAGGCTAACGGAAGGCCCCAAGTCAACGGCCATACGGGTGAGCACCACACGGTATACTCAGGGACGTGGGCTACTTCTACCCGCATAGAGCAAGGTAGACAGGAAAGAGTGCAGATAGTCGGGGAGGCCTACAACTCCACCTGGCCAGGGGAGATCCTGCTTGCTCACAGACTGACCAGGCCCCTACTGCTAACCAGTACTCCCGGTAGGGTCTGCTTTATACCATCAGTAAAGACCCTGAACTGCACCACACGTCTCTGTGTTTCATCGCCGCACCAGCACCATTACTACTGGGACGCTCACACCATCACTCCCATCTTCCACACTAGCTGCCCTGAGGCAATACTTCTCCCGTGGGGAGTTATTCCATACTCGGCTGCGCAAATTACATCAGCCTCAGCGGTCTGCAGCGCAGCGGCGGTCCCCACTGACCGCAATCCACGGGTGGCGTAGTCGGACATTGTTATTACTTAAGACTGCCACTGGTTTGACCACCCTGGGCACGGACCGGGTCACCGCCACGGAGAACTACAACCCCCAGCGATCCGGCTCCGGGTATCTCCCTGCACAGCACAGGCCCAGGGGGCGCGTCAACTTTGGCGTAGTCGGCAGGATTTCGTGCCCGCAACCACTGGGTACTGCGTGCCTGAAAAAGACGTTTATACTTACCTGTGGTGAAGTTTCCCGCCGTCCGGAGTCGTTTCCCGCCATCGGACGCCATCTTGGACCGTTTCCCGCCGTCTTCTGCCGTCTTCCCGCCATCCGCAGCTACTTCCCGCCATCGGACGCCATCTTCAGGACGCCGCGCGGGAAGAAGAGGGGCGTGGACGCCGAAAGCGCGCGAGATCCGAAGCTCCGCCCCACGCACTGACGCTGCACAAGGTCCTGGAAGGGAGGAAGAGCGACGCTGACGTCATCGGAGCGCGACGCCAGGTCCTCTACCCCGACGATTGACTGCGGAGCCGCGGCCTACGCAAGAAGAGCATCGCAAGGTAGGCCACGGTCCACTAGGGGGGAAGGAGGATGTTGGACACCGAGGGGAGCCCCACTGCCACAGCAACCGCCAGCGCAACCGCTGCAGCGGTCATGCCATTCACCATGCCCTATATCCCGGGGGCAACCTGGCTACCCCAGTACTCAGGGGAGTCACATACCCTGAGTGACTTTAGGGAAAAACTGGATAGCCTCTTCCAGGTATACCCCCTCACAGAGGAGCAAAAAGTGAGCATCCTGGTGGCCCAGTTAATCGGGGCAGCCCAAAGGGAGGTAAAGTCCTGGTCACCGGGGAAGAAGAGGACTGTCAGAGAGATACTAGCCCGGCTGAAAGACACATTTGATACCCGAACCTCAGCCGAGATAAAACTAAGATTTTACGGGTGCAAACAACGGGCACATGAAAGTATAAGAGACTATGCTCTAAACCTACAAGAGGCCCTGAGAGCCATTAAGCAGGCAGACCCTGACAGCGTGGGAAATGAAGACAAGCTGTTGACCGAACAATTTATTGAGGGTCTACTGTGCAATGCCCACCGAACCCAGTTGCGGGCAATGGCCTTACAGGACCCTGACCTGGACTTTGCACAGTTCAAGGACAGAGCCATCCGGGTACTCCGAGAACCGGCACCAGGTGGCGCTGCGACCAACAGGCGCCCTGCTATCACTTATCACCAGGAGACGGCGCCCTTGTCTGCAGGGCCTGTGGGAGCTGATGCGCAGGCTTTGAACAATGACCCGGCAACAGACCTGCACCATCAGGTCCAAGAGCTGACTAAGAGCGTTGCCGCGCTAACCAGAACTGTGCAGTCTTTACAGGTCTCTTCTCCAGGAAAAATCCAGCTGGCATCCGGACCGGAGGACGTCCCGTGGCGCCGACTGAGGAGGACCCCACCGGCCAGAGAAAGACCCAGCGACAGATACAACGAGGACGGACGACCCATCTGCCGCCGCTGCAATCAACCCGGACATATGGCAAGGTACTGTCATTTAAACGGGCACAACCTGGGGTAGAGGGCCAACCCCCAGGCTTAAGATCATCAGGCCCATCAAACTGGCGTGACAAATACGTAGGGGGACGTCCGGTCTTGCCTGTGGTACTGGATGGCATTCCTATGAGTGCCCTACGTGCTCTTCAAGCGGTACTGGAATGACTCGGACATAACCCGCTACCCAGATGACGACCTGAGCATTATCGCCAGCAATGGTCAGCCCGTGCCACAGATAGGATTTAAAGAAGTGACCATCAAGGTCGGTAAAGTTGAACTGCCGGCACAAGGACTGATCATTGTGGACATTGACCGTCGCGAGAGTCACCCAAAGATAACCCTAGGTACTAACGTAATTGAAAACTGTCTTGCAGAGGTGATTCTTATTTTGCAACAGGTTGCCAAGAACGCCAGTTCCAGCCAGCAGCGTGTCCTCCAAAAAGAGATCCGGGCACTGATGAAGCGGCAACAGGTGGAACTATCTGGTGGTGAGATAGGTAGCGTGAGAATGTGTGACCCATTCCCTATTGCCATGCCCCCGAAAAGTGAGATGATGATTTGGTGCCGGGCAGCTATTGGTCTAAGAGGTAGAGACTACCAAGCAATGGTAGAACCCGTCTACTCAGACAGTAGGCCCACCATTTTGACAGCACGGGGGGTGGTCGATGTACGCCATGGGAGGGTGCCCGTCCGCATCATAAATATCGGGGAGAGAGAAGTATACCTGCCCCGGTATGCCACACTAGCCAAATTGTTCACCATCAACCAGAACTCTGTACAGGCCGTGGAACCCTTGCCTCCATCTCAACCAGAGGAAGGTAACGGCTCTAAGAAACCAATGGAGGACTGGTGTCAGCAACTGCATTTGGGTACTGACTCCACTCCCTCACACCAAAAGCAGGGAGTCTATCGGGTGGTTCAAGAGTACGAGAGAGTGTTTAGTAAACACCCGCTAGACTTCGGGCGAGTAAAGGGGGGTAGAACATCACATCCCCACGGGAGACCATCCTCCCATAAAGGAGAGATACCGACCCGTACCCCCTTCACACTATCAACACGCCAAGGGGATGTTAAAAGACATGAAGGAGGCTGGGGTAATCAGGGACAGCTGTAGCCCCTGGGCAGCTCCACTAGTCTTAGTGAAAAAGAAAGACAACACCATGAGAATGTGTGTAGACTACAGGAAGGTCAGCCGTATCACACACAAAGATGCGTACCCGTTACCAAGGATAGAAGAGTCCTTAGCTGCATTAAAATCTGCTAACTTCTTCTCTACTTTGGATCTCACTAGCGGGTACTGGCAGGTTCCTGTAGCAGAGACGGACCGGGAGAAAACCGCATTCACCACCCCGATGGGACTCAGCGAATTTAACTGTATGCCGTTCGGGCTCTGCAACGCACCAGGAACCTTCCAACGGTTGATGGAATGCTGTCTGGGACACCGGAACTTCGAGACGGTCCTATTATACCTGGACGACGTCATCGTCTATTCCAAGACCTATGAGGACCATCTGGAACACCTGGCAGAAGTGTTTGAAGCCCTGGCAAACTATGGCCTAAAGGTAAAACTCTCAAAGTGTCATCTACTGAAGCCAAAGGTACAGTACCTGGGACACGTGGTGAGTGCTGACGGAGTGGCTCCCGACCATGACAAGATCACCGTGATTAAGGACTGGCCAAGACCATCCAGCATAAAGGAAGTGCGGCAGTTCCTCGGGTTGGTAGGCTACTACCGAAGATTCATTCCCGGTTTTACCAAGAAGGCAGCTCCTATGCAGGACCTCCTGATAGGTCAGTCCAGGAAGGCCAAAAACCAGAAGCCACCCTTCAAATGGGAAAAGCTGGAAGAGGAGTCCTTCCGCCAGCTGAAGATGGCCCTCACGGGGGATGAAATCCTGGCGTACCCTGATTACAGCCAGCCCTTTATCCTCCACACAGACGCAAGCAACATCGGGCTAGGAGCCATACTGTCCCAGATCCAGCAGGGGAGAGAACGGGTAATTGCTTACGCCAGCCGAAAACTGCGACCCACGGAAAGAAACCCTGAGAATTACAGCTCGTTCAAGCTAGAGTTCCTGGCAGTGGTGTGGGCAGTAACCGAACGTTTCAAGCATTACCTTGCCTCTTCCAGGTTCACCGTGTACACGGACAACAACCCGTTGACACACCTGGACACTGCAAGACTGGGTGCCCTGGAGCAGAGATGGATGGCCCGCCTGTCCAATTTTGAGTTCACGATCAAATACCGGGCAGGATGCTCCAATACCAACGCGGACGCCCTGTCCAGGATGCCAAACCTACCGGACGAAGGGGAGGATCCAGAAGAATTGGAAGAGATCGAACTCCCTGCGTTTCACCGTCATGGGCTTACCCAGTATTCCCACCGGGTGAGGGGCCAGCGATCCACTACGTTCAACCCCTTACCCCACTACAACTGGGCGGAGACGCAAGACAGTGACCCTGCAGTCTGTCTGGTGAAGGAGATGCTGACCCAGGCTGACGCCCGCCTGGACCCAGACGCTCCGGAAGAGACCAAGCAACTGTGGACGGAAAAGAGCAGACTGTTTCTCTACAAGGAGAAGTTGTGCCGCAGAATGGTCAATTCCCGGACACATGAGCTGATCTGGCAGGTTGTGGTACCGAGACGGGACGCAGCTATGGTGCTGGAGGCCTACCACAATGGGGCAGGGCACTTCGGATGGAAGAAGCTGGAGTTCCTGCTGCGTGAACGGTTCTACTGGATAGGCATGAGAGGAGCCATTGAGAGGTGGTGTAGAGACTGTGGCCCGTGCAATCTAAGAAGAAGGGACCGTGCCAGCCAGAGGACTCCCCTGCAGCCCATCATCACCAGGCAGCCGCTGGAACTGGTCGCTCTGGACCATGTTAAACTGGCTCCAAGCAGAAGCGGGTATGTCTACGCCCTAACCATCGTGGATCACTACTCCCGGTTCCTGGTGGTGGTCCCTGTCAAAGACCTGATGGCTCAGACAGCAGCCAGAGCCTTCCAGCTGCACTTCTGTCGCCCACACGGGTACCCGGACCAAGTGCTGACGGACCAAGGACCAGCCTTCGAAGCGGAGGTCTTCCAGGAGTTCTGCAACCTGTATGGCTGCAAGAAGATAAGAACAATGCCCTATCACCCCCAAACCAATGGACTCTGCGAGAAGATGAACCAGGTGGTGATAGATCTGCTAAAAACATTGCCCCTGGAAGAACGCAGTCTGTGGCCTGAGAAACTGCCCGATCTGGTGGACCAGTATAACCACATCCCGGTAGGTTCCACCAACTGTACCCCGGCTTACCTAATGAGAGCAAGATCTGGTAAGCTGCCTGTTGACCTGTGTTATGCACACGCCCGGGCTGAGCGGCGTGTGCGTGTGATTGTAGTGATTCCACTGGACCATGAACCGGAGAGTGCCTGGAGGGGCGTGACTAAGTATCTGGCCGATCCGACCAAGATGGCACGACGGCATACGACGCCAGTGCACCAGGGAGAAACCGGGCAGAGGGACCAGGTGCTACTCTAGGTCAAACTCCGGACACGGGGGTTGACCCACACAGGGATTACTGGATCAGGCTGGTTAGGCTGGCGCACAGACTGGAGGGAATAGGCAGGCACGACTGGCATGCAGGCAGGCGGGTAAAGGCAAGCGCAGCTAGAGTGCAGACAGGGAGGCACTAGCAGGTAGGAACACAGGCGGGATAGGACCCAGTACACACTGGGACTCAGGAACAATACAGGTAGAGGGGTACAGGCAAGCACAGCTAGAGTGCAGACAGGGAGGCACTAGCAGGTAGGAACACAGGCGGGATAGGACCCAGTACACACTGGGACTCAGGAACAGGCAGGTTAGGCTGGCACAGACTGGTGGATATAAGCAAACACGGCAGGTATGCAGATGGGTGGATACAGGCGAGTATGCAGGCAGGGAGGTACTGGCCGAAAGGACGGGCTGGAGCACAGAAAGGTTAAGACCCAGTACAGACTGGGTCACAGAACCGCAGATGCGGTAGACAACCACAGCAGAGAGGGAACGCCCGAAGCGGTGGGCAAGAACAGTGCAGGACAGGGCTGCAGGAGCAGCGAGCACAAGCAGGGCAGGACAGGACTGCCGGAGCAGCGGGCAGAAGCAGGGCAGGACAGGACTGCCGGAGCAGCGGGCAGAAGCAGGGCAGGACAGGACTGCCGGAGCAGCGGGCAGAAGCAGGGCAGGACAGGACTGCCGGAGCAGCGGGCAGAAGCAGGGCAGGACAGGACTGCCGGAGCAGCGAGCAAAGGAGTCAGAGCAGGCTAGGCTGAGTAGGGGGGACAGGGCTCTGTTCACACGGAACAGACAGGAAGGGAAAGGCAGAGCCAGACACCCACAGGGTACTTGCAGTGAAGTAGCGAGTGGACCACAAACTCACAAACGGGAGTACAGAGACAACAAGCAGGAGTTAGGTACGAGTTCAGACTCTGCAGAAAAAGGAAGGGAACGGACATAGAGGCAAAACAGGTAAAGGATAGGAGAGAGTTCAGACTGGAACTGAGTGTACGGAGGAGACCGACACTGCAGCGGGATACAGGAGCGGGTCTGGGAATACGGCCCCCAGAGAGGCAGGACGAACAGGCAAGGAGCGTGTTCAGACAGGACAGACAAGATACAGAAGCGAGTCTAGGAAATCAGCCCCTAGAAGGCGAGAGGAACAGGCTAGGAGCGTGTTCAGACAGGTCAGACAAGATACAGGAACAGGTCTAGGTAATCGGCCCCTAGAAGGCAGGAGGAACAGGCTAGGAGCGTGTTCAGACAGGTCAGACAAGATACAGGAACAGATCTAGGTAATCGGCCCCTAGAAGGCAGGAGGAACAGGCTAGGAGCGTGTTCAGACAGGTCAGACAAGATACAGGAACAGGTCTAGGTAATCGGCCCCTAGAAGGCAGGAGGAACAGGCTAGGAGCGTGTTCAGACAGGCCTGGAAATACAGCCTCCAGGATAGGCAGAAAAGAGAACACAGAACGGGACCTGGCACCTTCAGAGTGCAAGCACACACTGAAAGAAACACTATGCTCAGGCAGGGATAGATGGGCGCAGCTGAGCTATATACCAGGTGACAGACAGCAATAGGCTGAGGACGCACAAGAGGTGTGACCCACAGCAGGTACAAAAAGCAGGAAGTGATCGGGCGCCGCCCTTAAGCAGCAGAAACAGACACAAACAGACAGCATGGAGGGAAGCCAGAGAGACATTCTGGACAGGAGATCAAGTGCGCGCTCTTGCACAGTGGGAGATGGACCACTATGCAAGGACGCCGCCAGGTATGTTGCAACCTGGATATGGGAGTCCTGATACCCGAGGACACCTCGCCAAAGGCAGACTGGGATACAGAACGGCAGCAGCAGTACCGGAAAGTACAGGAGAGCGTCGAGCGAAGTCTCTGTCAATCAAGAGAAAGGCAGGAGAGGACTTATAACCAACATGCTCCCGCTGTTCCCCTGGTACCTGGAGAGCAGGTCTTGAAAAGAAAAAGGCGGCTCCATAAGTTGGACGACCAGTGGGAAAAGGACCCGTACACTGTACTGCCCTCAAGCCACAATAATCCAAAGGTGTACGTCATCAGCAAGGATGGAGGAGAGACCACAGCCACTGTCTCCAGAGACCACCTGAAAAAGTGCCTCGAGAAGTTGAAAAGCAAGGATGAAGATCAGGAAGACCCTCAACACGTAGAGGAAAAGGAGGAAATGATCAGCACCGTACTCAGAGACTTTCCCCGGTCCTGGACACAAGTAAACAACGCTATCGTGGTGCCCGTCCTCACCTTTCTCCAGCCAGCCCCTAAAAAGCCTACAGAAGACCAGGTAGAGCTGGAAGAGCAGCCGGCCCAGGAGGCAGAAGAGTCCACACCAGCAGCGCAGGAGAATCAACCCTCTGCTATTAGTGAGCCTGCCATGCCCCTAGTGAGCCAAAGAGTGCGCAGACAGCTGCCCAGCTTGCCCATAACACCTCCTACACCCTGTAGTGCAGGACCAGTTAGTGAGCTCCGTAGGTCCACTAGAGTCACTAGAGGTCAGATGCCCGCTCGCTGGAAAATCTAAATTAATGCACTGTGAATTTATCTGTTTAACTGTTTATGGTTTATGTTTGTTGCCTGTTATTAATTATGTTTCTCAGTTACCCTGCAGGGTTCTTTGGACTAACAGGTTATGGACACTGGATAACCGGAACAATTCTTGTAGATAGTTGCACCTTGGTGCCTCTTGCGAAGACGGCCGCGGAAGAGAAAACCTGTCTGGCGTGGCCTACTCGCGGCCCAAAGTAGCTAGCTCCAGCCTTGCAGCCACGCCCAGGGCCAACGCAAGGGGTTTGCTTTGGACAGGTCCCCTACTTCGCTTAAAGCTTCACCTTGGGTGATATGGACACCCGGTTACGGACACGCCGTGACCTCTACAGACTAAAGCTACTTGTAAATATGTTATTGTATTATTGTTATACCCTGTATTTATGTTTCTTTAAAAAATGTGTTTAGTCCCGGAGTACTAAAATTTACTAGGGGGGAATGTGGCACCCCAGGGGTCTGGTTACCACAGTAATAAAAATATTATGTCTGAGAGCAAGTGGGAGGTTTCTCTGGTCAGGAGCCCTAAGCATGCAACACGGCCCACCCAGACCTGGGAGGGGAGGAATCTGCCCTTATAAACTGGGTCTGGGGTGGGATTAGACAGTGAAGTCCCAGACAGAGACAGAGCCTGCAGAGCAAGCAGAGCAGTCAGAGCCTGGAAAGGGAGAGTTACAACAGGAGCTCTGTAGGAGCAGGAGCGAGTGCCAGAGGCTGGAAGCTAGATAACTCGCCTTGGCTGAAGACACTAAACCCGGACACGGAGTCCGAGGCTGTGGGGACATCCAGGTCCAGCAGCAGAATCCAACCGGCAGGGGATTCCATGTCCTCTGGCCTTAGAAGCCCGGAGGCACGGTCACAAGCAAGGGACCAGCACCGCCATCGTGAAGCGGAGGCTAACGGAAGGCCCCAAGTCACCGGCCATATGGGTGAGCACCACACGGTATACTCAGGGACGTGGGCTACTTCTACCCGCATAGAGCAAGGTAGCCAGGAAAGAGTGCAGATAGTCGGGGAGGCCTACAACTCCACCTGGCCAGGGGAGATCCTGCTTGCTCACAGACTGACCAGGCCCCTACTGCTAACCAGTACTCCCGGGAGGGTCTGCTTTATACCATCAGTAAAGACCCTGAACTGCACCACACGTCTCTGTGTTTCATCGCCGCACCAGCACCATTACTACTGGGATGCTCACACCATCACTCCCATCTTCCACACTAGCTGCCCTGAGGCAATACTTTTCTCGTGGGGAGTTATTCCATACTCGGCTGCGCAAATTACATCAGCCTCAGCGGTCTGCAGCGCAGCGGCGGTCCCCACTGACCGCAATCCACGGGTGGCGTAGTCGGACATTGTTATTACTTAAGACTGCCACTGGTTTGACCGCCCTGGGCACGGACCGGGTCACCGCCACAGAGAACTACAACCCCCAGCGATCCTTCTCCGGGTATCTCCCCGCACAGCACAGGCCCAGGGGGCGCGTCACTACCACGAGTGTGAAAGCACAACCAACATTCAAAAGTGACCAAAACATCAGCCAGAACACATTGGTACTGAGATGTGGTCTGTGGTCCCCACCTGCAGAACCACTCCTTTATTGAGGGTGTCTTGATAATTGCCAATAATTTCCATCTATCATCTATTCCATTTGCACATCAGCATGTGAAATTGATTGTCAATCAGTGTTGCTTCCTAAGTGGACAGTTTGATTTCACAGAAGTTTGATTTACTTGGAGTTATATTCTGTTGTTTTAAGTGTTCCCTTAATGTTTGGAACAGTGTAGATACATACAGTGAGTATGGAAAGTATTCAGACTCCTTTAAATTTTTCTCTCTTTGTTTCATTGCAGCCATTTGATAAATTCTAAAAAGTTCATTTTTTTTCTCATTAAAGTACACTCTGCACCCCATCTTGACTGAAAAAAACAGCAATGTAGAATTTTTTTGCAAATTTATTAAAAAAGAAAAATTGAAATATCACATGGTGATAAGTATTCAGATCCTTTGCTCAGACACTCATATTTAAGTCACATGCTGTCCATTTCCTTGTGATCCTCCTTGAGATGGTTCTACTCCTTCAATGGAGTCCAACTGTGTTTAATTAAACTGATAGGACTTGATTTGGAAAGGCACACACCTGTCTATATAAGACCCCACAGCTCACAGTGCATGTCAGACCAAATGAGAATCATGAGCTCAAAGGAACTGCCCAAGGAGCTCAGAGACAGAATTGTGGCAAGGCACGCATCTAGCCAAGGTTATGAAAGAATTTCTGCATTACTCAAGGTTCATAAGAGCACAGTGGCCTCCATAATCCTTAAATGGAAGAAGTTTGGGACCACCAGAAGTCTTCCTAGACCTGGCCGTCCAGCCAAACTGAGCAATCGTGGGAGAAGAGCCTTGGTGAGAGAGGTAAAGAAGACCCCCAAGATCACTGTGGCTGAGCTCCAGAGATGCAGTAGGGAGATGGGAGAAAGTTCCACAAAGTCAACTATCACTGCAGCCCTCCACCAGTTGGGCCTTTATGGCAGAGTGGCCAGACGGAAGCCTCTCCTCAGTGCAAGACATATGAAAGCCCGCATAGAGTTTGCTCAAAAACACATGAAGGACTCCCAGACTATGAGAAATAAGATTCTCTGGTCTGATGAGACAAAGATAGAACTTTTTGGTGATAATTCTAAGTGGTATGTGTGGAGAAAACCAGGCACTGCTCATCACCTGCCTAATACAATCCCAACAGTGAAACATGGTGGTGGCCGTTGTTAGAACCCTCCTGTTAGTTTTTTCTATTTTGTGGTCACGTGACCTTCTGTCTATTTATTCCAGCTCCGCCCTTCAGGCTTTGCTGGACTTCAGTGTTACTTTGACTCTTAATCTAGCCAGGTGCTTTGTACCTACTGTATCTCTCTAGTTTGTTTGGTCCTTGGACCACTAAGTACTTTTGTCTGTTTGTCTTCTTCTGCTACTACTTCTGCCAGGAGGTGTCCAATTTTGTCCCAGTCCTTAGTTCTTTTAGGGACCCCAACCTTTAATCTATAGGTCTGCATTCAGACTAGCCGCGGACGAAGGCGGGTCTGTTCACAAGGAACAGGTTGCCCGCTGCATCGTAGGGAATCAGCTTAGTCCTATTGTATGGACAGATTTCCTCTCTTTCCTTAGTTCTTGTAGCAGATCATAACAGCAATATCATGCTGTGGGTGTGTTTTTCAGCTGCAGGGACAGGACGACTGGTTGCAATTGAAGGAAACATGAATGCGGCCAAGTACAGAGATATCCTGGATGAAAACCTCTTCCAGAGTGCTCTGCACCTCAGACTTGGCCAAAGGTTCACCTTCCAACAAGACAATGACCCTAAGCACACAGCTAAATAACAAAGGAGTGGCTTCAGAACAACTATGTGACCATTCTTGACTGGCCCAGCCAGAGCCCTGACCTAAACCCAATTGAGCATCTTTGGAGAGACCTGAAAATGGCTGTC
Organism: Phyllobates terribilis; assembly: GCF_046119375.1. NCBI lineage: Eukaryota > Metazoa > Chordata > Amphibia > Anura > Dendrobatidae > Phyllobates > Phyllobates terribilis. The sequence goes on along the minus strand of NW_027362876.1, from coordinate 411,986 downwards.
CACCAACGTTCACCATCCAACCTGACGGAACTGGAGAGGATCTGCAAGGAAGAATGGCAGAGGATCCCAAAATGCAGGTGTGAAAAACTTGTTGCATCATTTCCAAGAAGACTCATGGCTGTACTAGCCCAAAAGGGTGCTTCTACTCAATATTGAGCAAAGGGTCTGAATACTTATGCCCGTGTGATATTTCAGTTTTTCTTTTTTATTAAATTTGCAAAAATTTCTACATTTCTGTTTTCTTTCAGTCAAGATCGGGTGCAGAGTGGACTTTAATGAGAAAAAAATGAACTTTTTAGAATTTACCAAATGGCTGCAATGAAACAAAGAGTGAAAAATGTAAAGGGGTCTGAATACTTTCCGTACCCAGTGTACATGCATGGAAATAAATGCAGAATTATATTTCTTAATACTGCAGTATCAGATCCTGTCTTGAATTTAACACCTGTGGTATCCAATGTGAAAATCCACAGGGACTCCCGGTTCAGAAGTTTGCACTTATGATCCCCCCTCGTGTGGATCTATATACCTTCTCTATCTCCATATATTTAAAGAATGAGGTGTCACCTTTATGAACTCTCGCAAAATGCCTCGATACTGCTGATGTATTTATGGCTTCCAAATGAATCGCATCAGAAAGATGTCTTCTGATACGGACTTTCAGCGCACCTGTGGTACAACCCACATAGTGGACCTTACACAAGGTGCATTCTATAAGGTATATAACCCCTGATGAATTACAATTGAGGAAATCATGAATTTTATATTCTCTATCATTACTTAAGGACATAAAACGATCTGTTTTAACCGCATGTAGACACGCTTTGCACCGATTGGCTCCACATCTGAAGAAACCTTTTGTGCTGAGCCAATTTGGTTGTACAGTATTAGTCTCACTGGTGTATAAGCTAGGAGAAAGGATGGTTCCCAGAGCGGGCGCTTTCCTGGCTACAAAGCCGATGTCATTAGAAAGTAGGTTTTTTAGTTTCTTGCTCTGATATATAATAGGGTTATACTTTTTAATTCTAGATGTAATTTTATTATACTGAGGACTATAGGTGGTAGAAAACGTTACCCTAGTATCCAATGTGTTAATGTTATTTTTCTGTTTATTTCGGAGTATATCTTTCCGATTTATATTGGAGACAATTCTACTCGCTTTTCTTAAAGACCACTCGGGATCGCACCTATTGGATAGTCTGTTACACATTTTTTCTGATTCCTTCTGAAAAGTGATGTTATCTGAACAATTTCGTATTGTTCGTATTAGCTCACCGTAAGGGATATTTCTCTTAATATGTGGCGGATGACAACATTTAGCTGATAGAATAGAATTTGAGGCTGTAGATTTTCTGTGGGGATTAATTTTGACCAATTCTTTCTCCTTGGTAGCCTCAAGTTCGAGATCCAAAAAAGTAATTTTGGATGAATGGTAGAACTAAGTGAATTTAAGATTAAAATGATTGCAGTTGATGTACTGTACAAATTGTACCACCTCCTCCTGTGTGCCCCCCACACCAGGAGGAGGTCTTCAATAAATCTACCGTACCACACAATGTGTCCACTATATGTGTTATCATTATGGTAAATGAAAAGCTCCCCCCACCTACACATCACTATGTTCGCTAGCGAAGGAGAAAATTTGCTGCCCATGCTGACTCCTCTTTTCTGTAAAAAAAAAACTTTTATCAAAGCTAAAATAATTACGCTCTAAGAGGAACTGTACTGCTATGACCAGAAATTCTTTTATTTCTATAGTGTACGAACTGTATGTGTCAAGGTGGTAGGTTAAACATGCTAAAGCAATATGGTGTGGAATTGAGGGGGTATAATGCCACCACATCACAGGACAATCATCCAAAGGTTTTTGGCCATTCAAATTTATCAAAAATGGTCACTATGAATTTTGAATCCCTAATGTAACTCGGAGTTTCCTGAACCAGAGGCTGTAGGTAAAAATCCATCCAGGCACTTAATTTTTCACCATGGGAACCAATCCCCACCCGTATGGGTCTTAACCCCTTTACAGCCCAGGGCGTACTAATACGTACAGTACAGACCAAAAGTTTGGACACACCTTCTCATTTAAAGATTTTTCTGTATTTTCATGACTATGAAAATTGTACATTCACACTGAAGGCATCAAAACTATGAATTAACACATGTGGAATTATATAGTTAACAAAAAAATGTGAAACAACTGAAAATATGTCTTATAATCTAGGTTCTTCAAAGTAGCCACCTCTTGCTTTGATGACTGCTTTGCACACTCTTGGCATTCTCTTGATGAGCTTCGCTGTAATCGCACCGACGTAAAGAATAAAGTCGTCTAATCACTTATACTGCACAAGGAATGGTGTAAAAAATAAACTCTAGGGTTAGGGTTGTGCTAGGGTTGGGATTTTTTTCAAAAGCAAAAAAAAAAAAAGATGACGATATGGCGACTAGTGTTGAGCACAAGTGCTCGCTACTTGAGTTTGCATCGGGTGCTCGGGTATGCATTGAGTATCGCGGGTGCTCGAGTCTCTGCCCCATATGCTTCACAGTCAAAAAAAACGTGCGGGGATTGCCTGCCATGCACCAGCAATCCCTGCATGTTTGTTTTGGGTGTCTAATAACCGTGAAACATGTGGGCAGGACTCGAGCATGTCACTCGAGCACGTGCGATACATGGTGCATACCCGAGTACCCGATGCAAACTCAAGTGGCGAGCACTTGTGCTCAAGACTAATGACAGCTTATTCAATATGATGACCTAATGTTATCAAATTATGTGTCGTACCGGGTTCAAAATGTTCATTATACCCCTTGATAAAATCCTTGAGGGTTGTAGTTTCCAAAATGGGGTCACTTGTGGGGGGTTTCAACTATTTAGGCACATCAGGGGCTCTTCAAACGTGACATGGCGTCCACCCTCAATTCCAGCAAATTTTGCGTTCAAAAAGTCACACAGTGCTCCTTCCCTTCTGAACTCTGCCGTGCATCCAAACACTGTATTTTCCCCACACATAGGGTATTGGCGTACTCAGGAGAAATTGCAAAAAGTTTTTGGGGTCTATTTTTTCCTCTTACCCTTGTGAAAATAAAAAAATTGGGGCTAAAACATAATTTTTTATTTTCATGGCTCCATGTTATAAACTTCTGTAAAGGTTCTCTGAGGGGTCTAGTTTCCAAAATGGTGTCACTTGTGGGGGGTTTCCACTGTTTAGGCACATCAGGGGCTCCCCAAACACAACATGGCGTCCGCTAATTATTCAAGCAAATTTTACTTTCAAAAAGTCAAATGGCGCTCCTTCCCTTCCAAACCCTGCCGTACGCCTAATCAGTGGTTTTTCCCCACATATGGGGTATCTGTGTGGTCAGGGGAAATTGAACAACAAATTTTGGGGTCCATTTTTTCCTGTTAACCCTGTGAAAATAAAAAAAATTGGATCTAAAGTAACATTTTTGTGAAAAAAGTTAAATGTTAATTTTTTTCTTCCACATTCCAAAAATTTATGTGAAGCACTTGAAGGGTTAATACATTTTTTGAATGTGGTTTTGAGCACCTTGGGGGTGTAGATTTTAGAGTGGTTTTACTTTTAGGTATTTTCTGTCATAAAGACCTCTCAAAGTGACTTCAAATGTGATGTGGTCCCTAAAAAAATGGTTTTGTAAATTTTGTTGGAAAAATTAGAAATCTCTGGTCAACTTTTAACCCTTATAGCTCTCTAATAAAAAAAAAAATTTGGTTCCAAAATTGTGCTGATGTAAAGAAGATATGTGGTAAATGTTATTTATTAACTATTTTGTGTGACATATCTCTCTGATTTAAGGGCATAAAAATTCAAATTTTGAAAATTGCTAAATTTTCAAAAATTTTCGCCAAATTTCAGTTTTTGTCACAAATAAATGCAAGTGTTATCGGAGAAATTTTACCACAATCATGAAGTACAATATGTCACGAAATAACAATCTCAGAATCAGGGGGATCCGTTGAAGCGTTCCAGAGTAATTACCTCATAAAGTGACAGTGGTCAGAATTGTAAAAATTGGCCTGGTCATTAATGTGCAAACCACCTTGGGTAGTAAAGGGGTTAAAGGTGGTGGAAAAATATTTTTATGTATTTTTGTAGGCGAATGGTAAACTGGAACAATTGGGTGATCTACGTATAAATATTCCATTAATTTTTTTTTTAGGGCCCCTCAGTGCAAACCTTCGTTTAATAGATTATACATAGCAGCATTAAACTCAACAGTAGGATCTCTAGCTAACTCCAAATAAACATCCCTATTTTCTAAATCCATCAAATTCAATTTTTTATACAATCCTGCATTCAGTACTATAGTGCCACCTTTATCCGCTGAGCGGACTAGTATGTCTGAATTATCCTTTAATTTTTTCAGAGCGTCTTTTTCTCTATATGTCAGATTAGAGTCCAAATGATTAGTAGAAGATAATTCATTCTTTAATTCCACTAGTTCTTTTTCAATTAAGTCCTGGAACTGATCCAGAACCAATGGTCTGGACTGAAGTGGGTAAAAGAAAGGATTACCAGCCCGAAAGTCGTCATTTAAATTTACATTTGGAATTAAAGATTCCGTCTCGAATTGTTTCATTTGTAATAAAGACTGTTGTTCTGTGAATAATAACATGGAATCCTGGCTTGTCCTAGGAGAAACTTCTTCTGAAGCTGTATTCTGTGGATTTTTCATGTCCATAAAATGACATCGGATGGTGAGGTTACGTGCTAGTTTGTTAACATCCAGAATTGTTCTGAAAATGTTGAATTCGTTAGAAGGTGAAAAGCTCAGGCCTTTAGCCAGGAGAGAAATTTGACTCTCAGATAAGATGTAGCTAGAGAGATTCCAAACAGGTGACTCTAATAATGGCGTTTTTTGCTCTGTGTTGGGTACTTGTTTGCATTTACGCTTACGTCCCGCCCTTGTGTGACCCGCCACTAGCTGTTTCAGTAGCGGCTAGCCCTCCCTGGGAAAGGGGTGTACTCGGATGACGGGCCCAGTTGGTAGAATGGGGATGCAGTCGCGGCCTTGGCTCGGTCCGTGCCCAGGGCGCACACATTAAAAATAGGGGCCAGTTGATGAGTGGCAATTATGAGTGGATAAACGACTATGCCACCTGTGGTGTCTGGTGATGCGCCACCAGCGCTGCTGCAGTCCTCTGAGGCGGGATGTTGTCGCAGCCGATGGTAGTACTACTCCCCACAGGCGGAGCAGGGCCTCAGGACAGAGGAAAAAGGAGGATGAGGGGAGTCGTAGTAGGTGCAGTGGTGCGGTGTGGTGTCGCGTTGCAATAATGGACCGGAGGCAATGGATGTAGTCTTCCAAGCTTTACTCACGTTGTTAGAGGTCAGCTGCAAGGCTTCTCCTTGCTCCTCATGGCGTGCTGTGGCCACCAGAGAAGGGGGTTCGGCACACCCCGGTAGTTCAGGTGCGTCTATCAGGACCCCCAGCACCAGCGTGTTCCTAGAAATCTCCCCCTTGGGCCTCACCTGTCCGTGTGCGGTGCGTGTTGCAAGGCTGGGTCTCCCTCTGGCTATACACAGAACAAGGGCACGGGTGGCGACTCCGCTCCGTCCGTTACCCGGTGGGAACCACTTAGCCTCCGGGCTTTTCCGACGGAGACGTGAAGTAACAAAGTCAGATATCGGGGGCCGGTACCCCTCTTGCAGCAGGAGTCCCTCTAACTAGGCCAGAATGGAGAGTACAGGTGGCGTATGCCGCTCTATCCGTATTCCCTGGGATCCTTTTGACTGCGGAGCTCTCCTCCTCAGCTCCCCTCCAGGCCTTCTTAAGCAGGGACCTTGACCGGGTAGAGACCTCCGTTAACTCTATCCCGCTCCTCGTCTCAAGGTCAGAGCACGAGGACCGTGCATTTCCAGCACGCTGCAGGCTCCTACACAAGGCCACTGCCAGCTGTGAAGACCACAATCAAACAACCTTGAACTTAAGATGGCTGGCTATTAAATATGTACTGTATCTACAAGTGTAACCTAAAAGTGCGTCCTCCACCCTCACCCACTACATGGTTCCCCCTGTCTTTGGTTCCCTCATCTCCATTATCCTGCTGGGGCAGCACACTAGTGCATACTAGCCCCCCATAGGACAGGAGTGTGTAGTGTTGAGTGATGAGGTGGGGTCCTGACAGGTACTCCATCACCTGGGAGAGGAGATACAACACCTCTTTCACAAGATGCAGTACCCCCCTGTGGCGAACGAACCTTCAGGGGCGCCACATTCCCCCCTGGTGAAACACCGCACGTCCGCGGGCTGCAAAGAGAGCAAAACGTGGTACAGACTTTTTATATGCTTTTCCACAACAATCAACAATCTTCCCATTATGGGAGGCTCTGATTCTTAAACGTTGCAGATAAATAGTACAAAAGTATAAAAACATCAAAGAGACATTATGCATGTAGACAGCTTGGTAGGAAAATAGAAAAAGAGGCAGTTCAGCAGCAAGAGGGACCTGTCCCAAACCCTCAACGTAGGCCCTGGGGTGGCTGCAAGGCATGGAGATCCAGTGTTGGACCTCCAGGAGAGCCACTCCAGACAGCTTTTGCTTCTGAGGTCTGAGGTAGAAGTAGAAGTGGGTTTTGTATAAAACCAATAGGGAGTACCTAAATAGATGCATAACTATATACAATAGAGTCTGTCTATAACCAGTCCGCAGGGACAAATGTCTCTCTAAACCGGGAGGAAAACATGGTAATAAACATAAACAAGTCAACTCAAAGGTACAGCCTCCGGGGCCGCTTAGTCCAGGTACCTCCACCTAGGGAAAGGCTCGTTCTTGCTCACGGAGCCAGACCGGTCCCCTACTGGCAGGTGCACAGGGGCCTCACCCTGGAATACTCTATGCACATCCAGGGCGTACCACCCACGCTCCCCATGGTGGCGGGTGTACGACACCAAGTCACGCGGGTAGAGATTCCGGCCAGGGTCATCCCTCCTCAGTTGTGGCTCGAAGTCTCTGCGGTTCACAAATACGTCCTGAGCAAACTGGGGACTCCTAATGAAGCCCCACCCCGCCTCCTGGTGGAAGCGGACGATCAGCCCTTCCTCCCGGGGGGCTTGGATGGGCTGCCTCCTCCTGGCAGACCTTGGACTTGGCGGCCTTAGTGCACACCTCCAGGCGCTCGCAGCGTACCCACCTCTCCCGCCGCTCCTTGTCCAGCTGGAGCAGCTCCTTGCGGCAGAAGTCCTTACGCCTCCGCGCTTCCGCCTGGGTCTCCTGGGGGAAGCCCATTAGGTCCCCCCCTGGTTGTCCCAGACCATCTCCTCCGCCGCCGGGCAGGTAACCAGAGGCGCTGGCAGAGGCGAGAGCAGGGGTTGCTGCAGGTCCTTCGGTGACGCAGACCAGTCCGGGTTGGGGCAGGTGGTGTCCCCACTAAGCACATGCTCTTCCAGGCCGGGAGTCGGGAGGCATTGCAGGCCTCCGGCGGAGAACGACACGTGGGCCTCCAGCTCCGGAGCGAAGATCTGCTCCCAAACAACGGCGCACGGGGACAGGGGTGCCGGCATTAGATCCAATAGGACCTCCGTGCGTCTCTCACCCGGGACAGGGGTTTGTATCTTACCCAGTCCTGGGCTGCACGCGGCTTCTGAGGTTTCTTCCTCCTGGGTTGCTGCTCCGCTTTCTTGGCTTGCAGCACCTTGGCGGCGGGACCGGATCTTCTGCAGCATCTCCTCTCTCCATGTCTCCATGCTGCGGACACCGCACGCTGTGCCTCTGCGACCCTCCGGGTCAGGTCCTGTGACTCCACTCGGAGGAACTCGGCCTCCTCCGGGGTCAGGTGAATCCCCCGTATTCTGAGCGAGGCAGCAGTTGGTGGGGCGGCATCGGAGCATCTCTCCTGCACTGCTTCCATCCTCGCTGCTGGATGTGGAGTCTCTAGGATTGTTGTGGCCACACTTTGTTGTTGCTTACTCCTCCTTCTCTTGGGGCGGCTCCAGGGCGGCTGGCTGACAGGCACTCCTTGGGACGTCCCATCCGTCTTGATGGACACTACCTCGCGGACAGTCTCTAATACAAGGGGCGGTCCTAGCTGTTGGCGCCATGGGGGAAGCCAGACCCATGATGGGAGGTGCTGGGTGGTTGTCCTTTTTGCACATAATGGCGTCCGTTCTTCTTAGGCGGGCGCCATCTTGGGTGTTAAAGACAGTCTGTTGTAAAGGCGCGCAGTACCCTCTGGCAATGGGAATCACTTCTTTCGTTGCTGCGGGCACGCAATCCTGCCGACTACGCCAGTGATGTTTGACCCGCCACTAGCTGTTTCAGTAGCGGCTAGCCCTCCCTGGGAAAGGGGTGTACTCGGACGGCGGGCCCAGTTGGTAGAATGGGGATGGAGTCGCGGCCTCATCCCGGTCCGTGCCCAGGGTGTACACATTAAAAATAGGGGCTAGCTGATGAGTGGCAATTATGAGTGGATGAATGACTACACCACCTGTGGTGTCTGGTGATGCGCTACCAGTGCTGCTGCAGTCCTCTGAGGCGGGATGTTGTGGCAGCCGACAGTAGTACTACTCCCCACAGGCGGAGCAGGGCCTCAGGGCAGAGGAAACAGGAGGATGAGGGGAGTCGTAGTAGGTGCAGTGGTGCGGTGTGGTGTCCCGCTGCAATAATGGACCAGAGGCAATGGATGTAGTCTTCCAAGCTTTAATCACGTTGTTAGAGGTCAGCTGCAATGCTTCTCCTTGCTCCTCACGGTGTGCTCCGGCAACCAGAGAATGGGGTTCGGCACACCCCGGAAGTTCAGATGCGTCTATCAGGACCCCCAGCACCAGCCAGTTATCTCCCCCTTGGGCCTCTCCTGTCCGTGTGCAGTGTGTGTTGCAAGGCTGGGTCTCCCTCTGGCTATACACACAACAAGGGCACAGGTGGCGACTCCGCTCCGTCCGTTACCCGGTGGGAACCACTTAGCCTTCAGGCTTTTCCGACTGAGACGTGAAGTAACAAAGTCAGATATCGGGGGCTGGTACCCCTCTTGCAGCAGGAGTCCCTCTGACTTGGCCAGAATGGTACAGGTGGCGTATGCCGATCCATCCGTATTCCCTGGGATCCTTTTGCCTGCGGAGCTCTCCTCCTCAGCTCCCCTCCAGGCCTTCTTAAGCAGGGACCTTGACCGGGTAGAGACCTCCGTTAACTCTATCCTGCTCCTCGTCTCAAGGCCAGAGCACGAGGACCGTGCATCTCCAGCACGCTGCAGGCTCCTACACAAGGCCACTGTCAGCTGTGAAGACCACAATCAAACAACCTTGAACTTAAGATGGCTGGCTATTAAATATGTATCTACAAGTGTAACCTAAAGGTGCGTCCTCCACCCTCACCCACTACATGGTTCCCCCTATCTTTGGTTCCCCCATCTCCATTATCCTGCTGGGGCAGCACCCTAGTGCATACTAGCCCCCCATAGGACAGGAGTGTGTAGTGTTGAGTGATGAGGTGGGGTCCTGACAGGTGCTCCATCCTAACCTGGGAGAGGAGATACCACACCTCTTTCACAAGATGCAGTACCCCCCTGTGGTGACCGAACCCTCAGGGGCGCCACACCCTCTTCCTCCGTTTTTTGTAATTGCTCCACGAGCACTAGATAATTTATTTTTGACAAAATACAATTGTTGCATTTCTCCCATTGAACTCATAGATGAATCTGAGTAATCATCAGAGGTAGCAGCAAAAGAATTATGCGTAACATCATCATGCTCCTTAAAACTCCCTCTTCCAGATCTCTGAAAACGTTTGTGGGAGCGTTTTTTTTAAGATGGATGGTAATTGTTTATTCCAACTTTAAATCTTGTTCTGCGCATAGTCCTCACTGTCCCTTTTGAACTTGGATCTTTCTATATCCATAATGGTGTTCTCCAACTTGGCCAAATTAGATTTCAGTTTGTCATTACAAATATTAAATTCTTTTAGTTGCACATATTTCCCCAAAGACGATTGTATATTTTTAATATCCAATTTAATTTAAGTCAGTTCCAGTTCCTCATGTTTGATTATGAGGTGTATAAGATTCACTGAACATTGACTAAGAATCGCATTCTGATCTTCTTGAAAACCGTCATTGTATATAGCGGTGGCGACTTTTTTTTAAACGCAGACCTCTAGGGATCATTTCCTTTTTTATATATGTGTCCAAGGTTGTGAGATCCCACCAAACTTTAAGTTCTCTGGTCATTTTGTTTTCCATCTGGAACATGAGATCTTCAAATTCATCCGGTTCTGTTGTCACCACTGACGGTTTATTATCAAAAATAGATGCTAGTTTGTTCAGTCTAGCCGAACAATCCTCTGTGTCACTGAAATTCATTATGTCAAATTGAGGGGATGTGAAAATCCACGGGGACTCCCGGTTCAGAAGTGTGCACTTGCAGTCAGACAAGCCAATGGCCTGGTAACAGGGGCCAAGCAGAGCCGGGTAAGTGGTAATACAAGTGGGCAGTGGAATGAGTCGAGGTTTTGGTAATCATGGTGTAACAGATCGGGCAGACTGACTGGGCAGGAGAGAATTTCATGTTTTCTTGATTATAGCATCATGCGGAGAATTCCTGCTCCTTAATATTAAAAGGGGTTGTCCGGGACTTTTTTTTTTTTTTACCATGGACCTAAGAACTAACAGGCAAGTATTTGCTAACTATGCGACTGTTGTGCCAGGCGCCGATATCTGCTGGTTCAGAGTGGTCACGGAGCGCTCCTGACAGTGATTTTTCAGCTCCCGTTCTGATCTGTTGATGGGGTGTGACTGCCGGTGTCATGCTGATTGACAGCTGGCTCCCTGCTGCCTAACTGCAGGGAGTCGTCTGTCAATCAGCATAAAGTTGGCAGTCAAGCCTCTTTGACAGAGCAGTCGGGAAGAGGAAGAGCTGTTCTGTTGACGTGAAGCAGCAGAATCGCTGTTAGGAGCGGTCCAGGAGCAATCTTAGCCACCACAGGGTAGAACAAGCACGTAATAAGCAATTACCTGCCTGACAGTTCTTAGGCCCATTGCATTTTTCTATCTCACCCTGTAGGAGTCACCTTCTCCTCAATCAAAAAGAGAAGGTGCATATCCACCGACATTAACATAAAATCAAAAAGATAATAAAAGAAAAGTGCTAAACGTGTCAGAGAAATAGCTCAGAGCTTAGCGCAAGGAAGCACTCCTTAGAAGAACTCCTTAGGAAAACAGATACAACTACAGCAAGCTGTACCTTCCAGGACTGACCAATGACCAAAATCCAAGTTCTGATTTAATAAGATCACGGTTACACCCACATACCTTCTATTGGTGAGCTCATATGAGGACTTGTCATAGGTGTGCTAGATCTTTTAGAAGTTTATGAGATCCCCAACTTTCAGGATATCTTCGCCCATGGAGGTCTCGGGCGGGAAATATCATGGTCATGTTTTCTATCATGATTTTACCTTTCTATAGAGATGAAACATGGCATGGATAGCATTATCCATTTAAACGATATTAAGTTGGGGGTGTTCGGCTGGCCTTACAATGATGTGAGTGAATGCGTTATGATCGTCCCTTTGCTACGATGTCGAAAATACATCTCCCATGAATATTGGATCGATGCAAACCCCAATATTCATCACTGACCACAGTCTTCAGAGTGTCTGAGACAAGTCCTTTGAAAAGAGGAAGCCCTTGCTTCGGAAATGTACTTATCCGCCTCTGAGTATGCAAATTCTAGACTTGTTGGCTGGTTCTCATCAGATTCTTTGTTGAATTTACCTGACCACGACAGGAGGCCCTACGTCAATAGAGGTTGAAGTGTCAGCTCTTTCTCACTTTTCTAGTTATAATCCTATATGTTCAATGTGATGGTGATATGTCCCCTCTCCAGAGATGTCTTTTTGGATTTTGCAATTTTTCTTTACGACAGGGTGCAAAATTACCCTCCCCACCCCCAACCAGGATCAAACTGGGGTGTCTGGGGCCCCAATAGGAATTGATTCTAGGGGCCCACACTACAGCTGTATATGAAAACCTGTTAGCCATTATCCTGATTATAGTGGAGCGTCGGCTGTAAAATACAGGAGGCTCCTGCACCTCTTACTGTGCGATACCATAACTGGGATGTACAATTACGGTAATTTGCAGTAAAGGACTTTGTTGGTGAAAACAAGTTATGACCATAGGATCCACAGGAGAGGTGATAACTCCATAGGATCCACAGGAGAGGTGATATCTTATTGGTCAGTGATTGATTGGTCTGACCATTTGGGACTGTACCGATTGGAAGAATGGGGAATTTTTATCCCTGACAGGGCACTTTTATTCCTATTGTAAAATGGAGCGGCAGATCGGGTGTGTCATCTTCTTTGCCAGAAAAAGCCAAGTGCAGTGCTCATATAAAATACATATAATACAGACTGTCTTTGATGTGAGCTCAGGAGCAGATGATGGGAGTGTTACAGATTCCCCTTTAAAAAGGACCTTTTGCTGACAGCCTCTTCACATGGAAGCTCTGTGCTTTGCTCCTGCTCTGCATCCTTTCATTTCCACCTATTAGCAGTGAAATATTGATTCCTTCACACCAAAGGCTGGGGGAAAGTACACAGAGAAGCTTAAAGTGCACTCAGACATGACCAGAAGCAAGCATCAGAAGGAGCAGAGTCCAGATAGTGGGCCTTCCAACATGGCGCCTCCTCCCCCACACCAGCCAGAGTGAGAGATGCTGAGGCTGCTGCAGCAAAGCTGGGGAGATTTGCCAGACTGACCTTAGATTCTGACCCTTCAGATGATTTACAACCTGATCAGTTATGCTCACAGAGGAAGAGAGAGACAGAGACTGTGCAGGGGAGGCAATGTGGCACCACTCTCACAGCAACAGTTAAACAGAGAAGTGCAGGAAATGCAGAGCACTAACAACACCTATGGAGAAGTCAATGATTCTGGGCAAGAGCCTACACGACAAGATGTTTTCTCTACTGGAAAATCCTGTAGTTTCTCATCAGAAATTCTCAACAAACACATGGGAGGGCTCAGAGAGGACATTAATCTCATCAGACAAAACATGAAGAAAATAAACAGCCGAGTCAATGAGTTGGAGGAAAGAGTGAGTTCTGTTGCGGACCAAATGTCTACTATACATAAATATCTCAGGAGAGGTCTTCAGAATATCAATGCCCTTCTCAAGAAGGTTGATGACCTAGAGAATAGGCATCGGCGAAATAACATACGTTTAGTCGGGGTTCATGAAAAAGCGGAGGGTCGTAATTCAGTTGATTTTTTTTTAATCCTGGCTGACTACAATGTTCGGCAAAGACACTCTCTCTCAATTTTTTGCAATTGAAAGAGCTCACAGTGTTCCTACACGTCCTTTGCCACCGGGTGCTCCACCAAGACCTGTACTCATCAAATTACAAAATTTTAAAGAGAGAGACCATATCCTACGAAAGGCCAGGGACCACTCTTCACTTATCCTTGATGGAAGGAAAATATCTATTTATCCTGACTTTTCAACAGAAGTTCAGAAGAAGAGGGTCAAGTTCTGGGATAGAAAAAGGAGGCTCTGTGAAAAGCAAATTTCCTATTCTATAATCTACCCTTCTCGGCTTAGGGTGGAGTTCATATGTTTGACTCCCTTCCAGATGCTTTATCATGAATGGATGCCAATAAGAGATCTCTGCGAAATGGAGCTGGATGAGAGACTTCTCCTTGAGGCGGTTTTCTCCAAGCACTTTTCATATACCATTATGAAAAAATGCCTATCCTTGAATCTATTCCGTTATTCTATTATGAGCGGGAAATGTTGAGCTATGATGAGTTATGTACCTGCCTTATTGTACATACAAAGTATTCTTAATTTGTGAGTGGAGCATCTGTGGAGAAAATCTCTTTTGACAGAAAACTTCATCCACTATACATTTACTTTCAATTATTTGGGTATTTTTCTTGTTTTTGGTTTCTCTTCATCCACTATAAGTTCATGCTCAAAACTTATAATTCTGCTCTCCATCCGGCTAAACAAGTCTACTTTACCACTCTCATCACATCACTAGCCAACAATCCTAAACGACTCTTTGAAACCTTCCACTCCCTCCTGAGCTCTAAAGTACAGACACCCGTCACCAACCTAAGCGCTGACGATCTGGCCACTTATTTCCTACAAAAAATCAATCATATCTGTCAAGACATTTTTACACAATCCCCTCAGAGTCTGGATTCCCTTCCCTCCCGCACCTCAAGTTCACTTTCCATCTTCGAGCTGGTCACAGAAGAAGAAGTGACCAGACTCCTAACTTCTTCCTGCCCTACAACCTGCAACAGTGACCCTATTCCCTCACAGCTCATTCAGTTCCTTTCCCCAGCTGTCACTGTGGAGGTTTCACTAATTTAAGATACACTAGGTAACTGCTCTCCTCCTAATTAAAGATGTCCGAGTGAATGTAAATCAACCAAATTTGCTAATATGGTTGAAAAACTTCACTCAGAGACTAAACCACGCAAAATGACATACTTTATTATGTAGACATGGGGTTATATAGTATTCTACTTCTAGGTGGGATTAGTAAAATTCATTGCTCCTTCTGATAACTTGGCACACTGCAATTTGCTCATCCATGTATCTCCTGGCCTCAGTAACACCTTAGGAATTCTGATGGGAGGGGTGAAGTCGTCTCTCAGCGCCATCTTTGCCAACTCGACATGAATCTCTCTGTTATCAGCCATGCACATACATACGTCATTCCCAGGAAATCATTTAGTTGTTCATGTCTACAATAAGGCTGTGTGCCCACGATGCGTTTTTTAAGGGTTTCCGCAGCGGCATTGACTTGCATTGTAACGCATGGAATCTGCATCACTGGATCTGTACATGCGCATTCCATGCGTTTCATGTGCGGATGGTACCCGGGTCTGGAGAAGAGGAGACTCTCCTCCGGACCCAGGTACCATAGTACCTTTAAAAAATGAATAAAATAAAAAATAAATATTATACTTACCTTCTGATGGCCCCCGGTGTGGTTGTCTTGGCTTGCCGGCAGATCGCGGTGGACTCAAGGACCTGCGCTGACGTCATTTAGTCATGTGACGGCAGGTCCTTCAGTGTACTGCGAGCTGCCGGCAAGCTGAGACGCATCGGATAAAGACACCGGGGGCCATCAGAAGGTAAGTATGACATTTATTTTTTATTTTTTAACATTCTTTCAGACACACTATATAAATCCATGCCGTTTGCATGGATTTATATAGTGTGACCTAGTTGTCAAGCACTTTCCAAGTGATGTTAAAATCGATTGGAAAGCGCTTTTCAACGCGCATGCGGAAATGCATGTCAAGAAAGCTTCACATCCGCTTGTCCTTGGCAGGAAAAACGCATGTAAAATCCGCATGTACAATCCACATGTAAAATCCGCATGTATAATCCACATGTAAAATCCGCATGTACAATCCGCATGTAAAATCCGCATGTACCATCCGCATACATTTTTTCTGCCAGGGAGATGCAGAAACGCTCAGGAAAAATCCGGAGCTTTTCTGCATCGTGGGCACATAGCCTGAGAACAGAAACTGTTATATATCATTAACTATTAACATAATCAATGTGCATATACACATTTGCATACATACATACACATAGATTATTCCATCATCTCTATATTAATTCACACTGATTAGGTAATCTATTAAAATAAACTAATTGATTTTCTATAATATATATATTTTACCTTGACATCACTACCCACCTAACTAAAATATTTGACCTCTCTCTTTCTTCAGGTATCTTTCCCTCTTCACTTAAACAAGCCATCATAACCCTTTTACTGAAAAAGCCATCCCTGGACCAGAACTGCACTGCTAACTACAGACCGGTCTCTAATCTTCCCTTCATCTCTAAACTCCAGGAACGCCTGGTCCATTCCCGCCTAATCCGCTATCTCTCAGATAACTCTCTTCTCGACCCTTTACAATCTGGTTTCCGCTCCTCATACTCTACTGAAACTGCCCTCACTAAAGTCTCTAATGATCTACTAACAGCTAAATCTAATGGTCACTACTCCCTGCTGTTTCTCCTGGATCTCTCTGCCGCTTTTGACACTGTAGATCATCAGCTCCTCCTCACTATGCTCCGCTGTATAGGCCTCAAGGACACCGCTCCCTCCTGGTTCTTCTCCTACCTCTGACCACTCCTTCACGGTATCTTTTGCCGGCTCTTCTTCCTCTAATCTTCCTCTTACTATCGGGGTTCCACAAGGATCAATCCTAGGTCCCCTCCTCTTCTCCTTGTATACTGCTCCTATTGGACAAACCATCAGCAGATTTGATTTCCAGTACCATCTCAATGCTGATGACACCCAACTATACACCTCTTCACCTGACATCACCCCCACTCTAATACAAAATACCAGTGATTGTCTGTCTGCTGTCTCTAACATCATGTCTTCCCTCTATCTGAAACTGAATCTCTCCAAAACTGAACTCCTTGTTTTTTCTCTCTCTACTAACCTACCTATACCTGACTTTTCAATTTTCTTGGGTTGCGCCACCATAACCCCCAAGCAGCAAGCTCGATGTCTTGGAGTCATATTTGACACACAACTTTCCTTTATCCCCCATATACAATCAGGTAATGCAGGTGCGGGAATGCAACGCACAGAGACACAAGGCGAGAACAGTCTGAGATGAAAATAAACAATTTTATGCAACAGGTATTCTGAACAAGGGATTAGTAACAAGGGTAATGAACAGCAATTCAATATATCAGCAAAAGGCAAAATCTCTCAAAATAAGACGCAGTCTCTCAAAGTAAGATGAAGCCTCTCAAAGTAAGGTACAGTCTCTTAAGTAAGGTGCAGTCTCTTTAGTACGGTGAAGTCTCTTAAGTAAGGTGAAGTCTCTTAAGTAAGGCAAAGTCTCTTAAGTAGTGTGATGCCCTCACTCATGGGAGACACCACGTAAGTTCTTTAACTGTACATTTGGCCCTAGCGGGAGTCACCGGTTATTCCCGCTAGGCCGTGAGTCTCTTCCACATAAATTCAATTAGATCACGTTGTGCTCCTTTAGTCCCAACCGTTCCCCTCCCAACCTGAGTATCTAAACCCAATTGTCCCCGGTACCGTGGGTGAACAGTGGAAGTGACGGCCCTGTTCACGTATGCAGTTCCTCCGCTTCCGCTGGCGTGACTTTCCTGGGGCAACCGTCTCTCAACTCCTCTCTGCTTGGCTGTTGGAGGCAGTCTCTCGAGCCTTGGATAGGGGCGTCCAGGCCTCGTCTGTCGGCGGGCGACGTCGGGTTCCGCGAACTCACTCAGCACCGCAATCAGGTTCCTAGTCTCCTCAGCAGGCACAGCACTCAGGTAACATCCGCGAGATATCCGGAGCTCTTTTAACGGTGCCCGGCTGTGGCACCTCACAGGCCTCTGGCTTAGGCCTGTCACGCGGGGTTTCTCAGGATGCAGGGAACACATCTGCTCCTTTCTGCTGCTTGGCGCCAAAGACCCCTCAGTTTTGGCGCGCTGGCCTCTTATTATTCTTCCTTCCTGGAAGTCACCTGATCAGGTCCAGCGTCTGAACTTACTCTCCCTGCAACTTCCCTTGCATATCTTGGTTCCGCTTGACTGCGTCTGGCCAGTAGATGGCAGTTTCTTTCCATCCTTGAAACATCATGTAGAAGTTCTTTTACAAGCTCTCTTGACTGGGCTACAATCACTCACTCACTCATGTCACCTGCACCTTAAAAACATCTCCAGAACCCCACATTTTCTCACCTTTGATACTGCAAAAACTCTTACTGTCGCTCTTATTCACTCTCGTCTGGACTACTGCAACTCTCTTCTAATCGGTCTCCCTCTAAACAAACTCTCTCCTCTCCAATCCATTCTGAATGCAGCAGCCAGGGTCGTATTTCTATCAGGCCGCTTCACCAACGCCTCTAACCAGTGCCAGTCATTGCACTGGTTACCCATTCAACACAGAGTGCAATACAAACTCATCTCTCTCACCCATAAAGCCCTCCACAGTTCTGCACCACCCTATATCTCATCCCTCATTTCTGTCTATCACCCCTCCCGTGCCCTCCGTTCTGCAACTGATCTAAAACTAACATCCTCCTAAATCCCAACCTCGCAGGGGGAGGGGATTTTACCACCTACCTCCACCCTTTCTGGGATAAATTCCATACTGGAAATATTTTTCAAAATGCACAATATACATCTCTACATTATCTGCTAGAGGAGGTAGGCATAGTGGACCTATGGAGAATACGGCACCCTGATGTCAGACAATATTCCTGTTACTTCGCCTCCCATCATTCTTTGTCAAGAATAGACCAAGCTATTGGCTTTGAATCAATCATACCCTATATTAAATCGGTGAGGTATCTGCCAAGGAGTGTCTCTGACCACTCGCCTATACAGGTACAACTGCAGATGGGTGTTGTGAGGTCTCCGGGGGAATATACATGGCACATCAATCCTTTTTGGCTGCAACTAATTGGTCCCATGACGTACTAATACGCGTCTGTGCCCTGGGCTTTAAGAGCCTGACCCATATTAGTACGTCATGGCGATCGTGCGCGCACACAGGCTGTGCGGGCGTGATCGCCGCCGGGTGTCAGCTGATTGTCACAGCTTACACCCGGTACTATGTGCAGGGAGCAGTCCCGCACCGCTCCCGGCACATTAACCCCCGCAATGCTGCGATCAAAGTCGATCGCAGCATTGCGGTGGCAAGGGGAGGTGATCGCAATACTCACCTTCTCTTCCGGCCTCCAGCACTGTCTGCCGCGGCTTCCCGGGTGTTGCCATGATGACCCGATGTCGTCATGACAACATCCGTGTCACCAGACAGCAGAAAGATTGTTTGGTCATGCGCAGTGCATGACCGAACAATCTTCTCACTGTGCAGCGCTGACTGCCTGCATGGCTCAGGGATGGTGCTCCATCCCTATGCTATGCAGGCGATCAGAATAAAAAAAGTGAAAGTCCCAGAGTGGGACAAAGTAAAAAAGTGTAAAACCTCTCAGAAAGTGAAAAATTTTTTTAAAAAAAATTGTAAAAATATTTAAAAAAAATAAAAAAAAATAATCCACCAAAAATAAAAATATAATGTACCCATCAATAAATATTATTATGAAAAAAAAAACAATAAAAGTATTTGGTATCGCCGCGTCCGGAATGACCTTACCTATAAAACTGTCCCACTAGTTAACCCCTTCATTGAACACGGTAAAAAAAAAAAAACGAAGCAAAAAACAATGCTTTATCATCATACCGCCAAACAAAAAATGGAATAACACGCGATCAAAAAAATGAATATAAATAAAAATGGTACCGCTGAAAACGTAATCTTGTCCCGCAAAAAACAAGCTGCCATACAGCTCCATAATCCGAAAATTCAAAAAGTTATAGCTCTCAGAATAAAGCGATGCAAAAAAATAATTTTTTCTATAAACTGTCTTTTATTGTGTAAAAGCGCCAAAACATAGAAAAACGATATAAATGTTGTACCGCTGTTAACGTACTGACCCGAAGAATAAAGCTACCTTATAAATTTTACCACACGCGGAGTAGAATAAAAAAAAAACAAAAAAAAAACAATTCCTGAATTGTAGGTTTTTGTTTATTCTGCCTCCCAAAAGCTGGAATAGAAAGCGATCAAAATATGTCACGTGCCTGAAAATGGCACCAATAAAAACGTCAACTTGTCCCGCAAAAAAAAATCCATCACATGACTCTGTCGGCCAAAATATGGAAAAGTTATAGCTCTCAAAATATGGCGATGCAAATACTAGATTTTACAAAATATGTGTCTTTTAGTGTGTGACAGCTGTCAATCATAAAAACCCGATATCATTCTGGTATCTCTGTAGTCGCACCGACCCGAAGAATAAGGTCGTCTAATCACTTATACCTCACGAGGAACGGCGTAAAAAATAAACACTAGGGCTGGGGTTGGGGTTAGGGTTGTGCTAATGTTAGGGTTCGGGTCAGGGTTGGGCTAGGGTAGGGTTAGGGTTTTGGGTAAGGGTTGGTTTTTTTTATAAAAAAAAAAGATGACGATATGGCAACTAGTGTTGAACATAAGTGCTCGCTACTTGAGTTTGCATCGGGTACTCGGGTATGCATTGAGTATCGCGGGTGCTCGAGTCTCCGCCCCATATGCTTCGCGGCCAAAATAACCTCGTGGGGATTGCCTGCCATGCTCGAGCGATCCCCGCATGTTTTTTTGGGGGTGTCTAATAACCGTGAAACATGCGGGAGGGGATTCGAGCATTTCACTTGAGCACCTGTGATACATGGTGCATACCTGAGTACCCGATGCAAACTCAAGTAGCGAGCACTTGCGCTCAAGACTAATGACAACTTATTCAATATGATGACCTAATGTCATCAAATTTTGCGTCGTACCTCTGGGTTCAAAATGTTCACTATACCCCTTGATAAAATCCTTGAGGGGTGTAGTTTCAAAAATGGGGTCACTTGTGGGGGGTTTCAACTATTTAGGCACATCAGGGGCTCTTCAAACGCGACATGGCGTCCGCTATCGATTCCAGTCTATTTTGCGTTCAAAAAGTCACACAGTGCTCCTTCCCTTCTGAACTCTGCCGTGCGCCCAAACACTGTATTTTCCTGACATATGGGGTATTGGCGTACTCAGGAGAAATTGCACAAAATTTTTGGGGTCCATTTTCTCCTCTTACCCTTGTGAAAATAAAAAATTGGGGCTAAAACATCATTGTTGTGGAAAAAGTTTGATTTTTTTATATTCACGGCTCCATGTTATAAACTTCTGTAAAGGACTTGGGGGTTAAAGGTGCTCACCACACATCTAGATAAGTACTCTGAGGGGTCTAGTTTCCAAAATGGTGTCACTTGTGGGGGATTTCTACTGTTTAGGCACATCAGGGGCACATCCGCTAATTATTCAAGCAAATTTTACAATCAAAAAGTCAAATGGTGCTCCTTCCCTTCCGAACCCTGCCACGCGCCCAAACAGTGGTTTGCCCCCACATATGGGGTATCTGCTAGCTCATGAGAAATTGCACAACAAACTGCATAGTGCAATTTCTTCTGTTACCATTATGAAAATGCAAAAGTGGGGGCTGAAATACATTTTTTTGTGGGAAAAATGTGAAAATTTTATTTTTACTGCTTAATGTTATAAACTTCTGTGAAGCACCTGGTAGTTCAAGGTGCTCACTACACATCTAGATAAGTTCTCCGAGGGGTCTAGTTTCTAAAATGGTGTCACTTGTGGGGGGTTTCCACTGTTTAGCCACATCAGTGGCACATCCGCTAATTATTCAAGCAAATTTTACAATCAAAAAGTCAAATGGCGCTCCATCCCTTCCGAACCCTGCCGCGTTCCCAAACAGTGGTTTTCCCCCGCATATGGGGTATATACTAACTCAGGAGAAATTGAACAACAAACTGCATGGTGCAATTTCTTCTGTTACCCCTATGAAAATGCAAAAGTGGGGGCTGAAAAACATTTTTGTGGGAAAAATGTGAAAATTTTATTTTTACGGCTCAATGTTATAAACTTCTGTGAAGCACCAGGGGGTTCAAGGTGCTCACCACACATCTAGATAAGTTCCCTGAGGGGTCTAGTTTCCAAAATGGGGTCACTTGTGGGGGGTTTCCACTTTTTAGGCACATCAGGGGCTCCTCAAATGCAATATGGCGTCCGCTAATTATTCAAGCAAATTTTACATTTAAAAATTCAAATGGCGCTCCTTCCCTTCCGAACCCTGCTGTGCGCCCAAACAGTGGTTTTCCCCCACATATGGGGTATCTGCTTTCTCAGAAGAAATTGGGCAACAAACCGCACGGTGCAATTTCTCCTGTTACCCTTATAAAAATGCAAAAGTGGGGCTGAAAAACATTTTTGTGGGAAAAATGTGAAAATTTTATTTTTACGGCTCAATGTTATAAACTTCTGTGAAGCACCAGGGGGTTCAAGGTGCTCACCACACATCTAGATAAGTTCCCTGAGGGGTCTAGTTTCCAAAATGGGGTCACTTGTGGGGGGTTTCCACTTTTTAGGCACATCAGGGGCTCCTCAAATGCAATATGGCGTCCGCTAATTATTCAAGCAAATTTACATTTAAAAAGTCAAATGGCGCTCCTTCCCTTCCGTACCCTGCCGTGCTCCCAAACAGTGGTTTTGCCCCACATATGGGGTATCTGCTTACTCAGGAGAAATTGATCAACCAATTTTGGGGTCTATTTTTTCCTGTTACTCCTGCGAAAATAAAAAAAATTGGGTCTAAAGTAATATTTTTGTGAAAAAAGTTAAATGTTAATTTTCTTCTTCCACATTTCAAAAATTCCTGTGAAGCACCTGAAGGGTTAATAAAGTTCTTGAATATAGTTTTGAGTACCTTGAGGGGTGCAGTTTTTAGAATGGCATCTCTTTTGGGTATTTTCTGTCATAAAGACCCCTCAAAGTGACTTTAAATATGATGTGGTCCCTAAAAAAATGGTTTTCTAAATTTTGTTGGAAAAATGAGAAATCGCTGGTCAACTTTTAACCCTTATAGCTCCCCAGTAAAAAAAAAATTTGGTTCCAAAATTGTGCTGATGTAAAGTAGACATGTGGGAAATGTTATTTATTAACTATTTTGTGTGACATATCTCTCTGATTTAAGGGCAAAAAAATTCAAATTTTGAAAATTGCAAAATTTTCAAAATTTTTGCCAAATTTCCATTTTTTTCACAAATAAACGCAAGTGATATCGAAGAAATTTTACCACAATCATGAAGTACAATATGTCACGAAAAACAGTCTCAGAATCAGGGAGATCCGTTGAAGCGTTCCAGAGTAATTACCTCATAAAGTGACAGTGGTCAGAATTGTAAAAATTGGCCTGGTCATTAATGTGCAAACCACCTTGGGTTGTAAAGGGGTTAATGACTCATCCTGGTCCTCATCTTGTAGTAATGCCTCATCTAATGCCTCATCCTGGTCCTCATCTTGTAGTAATGTCTCATCCTGGTCCTCATCTTTTAGTAATGACCCATCCTGGTCCTCATCTTGTAGTAATGCACCATCCTGGTCCTCATCTTGTAGTAATGCCCCATCCTGGTCCTCAACTTGTAGTAATGCACCATCCTGGTCCTCATCTTGTAGTAATGGCCCATCCAGGTCCCCATCTTGTCGTAATGTCCCAAATTCAGGTCCCCAACTTGTCGTAATGTCCCCCATCCAGGTCCCCATCTTGTCGTAATGTCCCCCATCTAGGTCCTCATCTTGTTATAATGTCCCCATCTTGTAGGAATGTCCCCCATCCAGGTCCTCACATTGTAGAAATGTTCCTATACAGGTCCCCACATTGTAGGAATGTTGCTATCCAGGTCCCCACATTGTAGATATGTCCCAATCCAGTTCCCCATATTGTAGATATGTCCCCATCCAGGTCCCCACATTGTAGGAATGTCCCTATCCAGGTCCCCACATTGTAGATATGTCCCCATCCAGGTCCCCATATTGCAGGAATGTCCCCATTCAGGTGCCACATTGTAGGAATGTCCCCATCCAGGTCCCACATTGTAGGAATGTTCCTATCCAGGTCCCCATATTGTAGGAATGTCCCCATTCAGGTCCCACATAGTAGGAATGTCCCCATTCAGGTCCCACATAGTAGGAATGTCCCCATCCAGGTCCCACATTGTAGATATGTCCCCATCCAGGTCCCCATATTGCAGGAATGTCTCCATTCAGGTCCCACATTGTAGGAATGTCCCCATCCAGGTCCCACATTGTAGGAATGTTCCTATCCAGGTTCCCATATTGTAGGAATGTCCCCATTCAGGTCCCTATATTGTAGGAATGTCCGCTGTTCCATTCTTCACATACATATATAAGAAAAAAAAAGTCTCTTCTCACCTGTCCTCCGTTCCCTCGGTGTCCTTTCTGCATATGCGGGCGCAGGCACCATAGACCCCTTGACGATCGCGGCCTGGTCCAGGAGCTTCCGGCAGCTGCGCTTTAGTTCAGTGTATTGCTGCGCAGAGACCAATGCCTGCCACCGGCCTATCAGAGGCCAGCAGCTGACATTTGCCCATGTTAGTGATGTCATGCACCGCTGCGCTGGGACGCGGATGTCCGCTGCTGGCCTCTGATAGGCCGGTGGCTGGCATTGGTATTGTATCATGCAGAGAGCCGGTCTCTGCGCAGCAATACACTGAACTAAAGTGCAGCTGTCGGCAGCTCCTGGACCGGGCCGCGATCGGGGTCTATGGTGCCTACAGGCCGCATGAATCAGTCTGAAGGGCCACATGCGACCCGCGTGTTTGAGACCCCTGGTTTAGGATGAGTCTGTCTCTCATACTCTGCTGACCTCACCCCTCCTTGGATAAACCCCCTTCCCACTGCCCCCTTTACTTTTTCCCTGCCCCTCTTCAGGGACGCCTGGAGCTGGTGCTCACACACTATCATACAGGTCACCACTCAATAAAGGTAATATGAAGCAATTAAAGTAGTGAAAGAGGTTAAAACATAACCTTTAATGAATACGTAGGTAAAAAACATATAAAACGTCACTAGGACCTAAAATTCAGTTAATGCCTGCCAATGGTAGTAAAACAAAGCTACCTATCATAAATATGTACTCGTTATAAACAGGAATTTATATGGCATGAACACCAAATGTATCCAACCTGTATATTTAACAAGACAGTGGCAAGAAAAATGATAGAGCTGTCAATAACACATCTCAATAAGCGTGCAACATATCCGACGACCAGTCCTCACACTGTACTCACACAGTGGGTCCTCACACTGTATGCAGGAGGCTGTGTGGGTCCTCACACTATATGCAGGAGGCTGTGTGGGGACTGATACTGTATATAGGAGGCTATGTGAGGGCTCATACTCATATAGGAGGTTGTGTGAGGGCTCACATTGTATATAGGAGGCTATGTGGGGCTCACACTGTACAGTATATGGAAGGCTATGTGGGGCAGTAAAAAGGAGACTATGTGGTGGCTCCTGTTCAGCAGCCACAGAATATTCATCTGACCACGGTTCTACAAATTGCTCGTCTCTATATACCAGTCATACTGTATATTCTCCTATATACAGTACAGACCAAAAGTTTGGACACACCTTCTCATTTAAAGATTTTTCTGTATTTTCATGACTATGAAAATTGTACATTCACACTGAAGGCATCAAAATTATGTATTAACACATGTGGAATTATATACTTAACAAAAAAGTGTGAAACAACTGAAAATATGTCTTATATTCTAGGTTCTTCAAAGTAGCCACCTTTTGCTTTGATGACTGCTTTGCACACTCTTGGCATTCTCTTGATGAGCTTCAAGAGGTAGTCACCGGAAATGGTCTTCCAACTATCTTGAAGGAGTTCCCAGAGATGCTTAGCACTTGTTGGCCCTTTTGCCTTCACTCTGCGGTCCAGCTCACCCCAAACCATCTCGATTGGGTTCAGGTCTGGTGACTGTGGAGGCCAGGTCATCTGGCGTAGCACCCCATCACTCTCCTTCTGGGTCAAATAGCCCTTACACAGCCTGGAGGTGTGTTTGGGATCATTGTCCTGTTGAAAAATAAATGATGGTCCAACTAAACACAAACCGGATGGAATAGTATGCCGCTGCAAGATGCTGTGGTAGCCATGCTGGTTCAGTATGCCTTCAATTTTGAATAAATCCCCAACAGTGTCACCAGCAAAGCACCCCCACACCATCACACCTCCTCCTCCTTGCTTCACGGTGGGAACAAGGCATGTAGAGTCCATCCGTTCACCTTTTCTGCGTCGCACAAAGACACGGTGGTTGGAACCAAAGATCTCAAATTTGGACTCATCAGACCAAAGCACAGATTTCCACTGGTCTAATGTCCATTCTTTGTGTTCACTAGCCCAAACAAGTCTCTTCTGCTTGTTGCCTATCCTTAGCAGTGGTTTCCTAGCAGCTATTTTACCATGAAGGCCTGCTGCACTAAGTCTCCTCTTAACAGTTGTTGTAGAGATGTGTCTGCTGCTAGAACTCTGTGTGGCTTTGACCTGGTCTCTAATCTGAGCTGCTGTTAACCTGCGATTTCTGAGGCTGGTGACTCGGATAAACTCATCCTCAGAAGCAGAGGTGACTCTTGGTCTTCCTTTCCTGGGGCGGTCCTCATGTGAGCCAGTTTCTTTGTAGCGCTTGATGGTTTTTGCAACTGCACTTGGGGACACTTTCAAAGTTTTCCCAATTTTTCGCACTGACTGACCTTCATTTCTTAAAGTAATGATGGCCACTCGTTTTTTTTTACTTGGCTGCTTTTTTCTTGCCATAATACAAATTCTAACAGTCTATTCAGTAGGACTATCAGCTGTGTATCTACCTGACTTCTGGACAACACAACTGATGGTCCCAACCCCATTTATAAGGCAAGATATCCCACTTATTAAACCTTACAGGGCACACCTGTGAAGTGAAAACCATTTCCTGTGGCTACCTCTTGAAGCTCATCAAGAGAATGCAAAGAGTGTGCAAAGCAGTCATCAAAGAAAAAGGTGGCTACTTTGAAGAACCTAGAATATAAGACATATTTTCAGTTGTTTCACACTTTTTTGTTAAGTATATAATTCCACATGTGTTAATTCATAGTTTTGATGCCTTCAGTGTGAATGTACAATTTTCATAGTCCTGAAAATACAGAAAAATCTTTAAATGAGAAGGTGTGTCCAAACTTTTGGTCTGTACTGTATATTGTACTGTATGTGGTATACTATGTATACTATGTGCACGGACATCAGATGAAGCACTCAAGATAATTAGTGACTGCTACATCATATACTATTATGTGGAGTTGAAGTTTACAATGATGATTTCATTGATCAAGTATGTTTGAAAACATATACAAAATAATAATTCATAGGTATCTATCTAGCCGACCTGGGCTTATGCGTGACCACCTTTACTCTGCTGATATGTTATTTTAGGAGTGTAGAAAAACACAGCGTACTACACAGGGGCGGACACAGACTGTAGTGGGCCCCTGTGCAAGAATTTTTTGGGGGCCCCCCCGCCCTTCATAGGGGGCATGAAGGGCCCCCCCCCCGTGCATCTCTCATCCCCCCGTGCATCTCTGATTCCCCACACTCCAAGTTAATTAATTGTATGTAAAAAAAATACAACTTGTTATACTTACCCCCAGGGCCAGCTCCAGGTTTTTGTGGGCCCTGGGCGACAGAGTTTCAGTGGGCCCCTTTAACACATACCATGATTCATGATGCACAGATACCGCAGAGAAATATATATATATAGTACAAGGCCAAGGATTTCACTTACTACATTACATGAGCGATATCTATTGTAAATTCTACAATAGCTCAGAAACCGGCGAATCCTCACAACGCACAGTGCAGACCGGACAGTATAGTCCTCCATACAGTATTATGGGCCCCATATCATGCTCCGTACAGGATACTGACCCCCTTATAATGCTCCATACAGGATACTAGTCCCCATATAACGCTCCATACAGGATACTGGTCCCCATATAACGCTCCATAAAGGATACTGGTCCCCATATAACACTGCATACAGAATACTGGCCCCCATATAACGCTCCCTACCGAATACTGTCCCCCATATATCGCTCCATACAGAATACTGACCCCCATATAACACTCCATACAGAATATTGGCCCCCATATAACGCTCCATGCAGGCTGTTCCCCCTTATAATGCCCCATTACACAAGCGATATCTATTGTAAATTCTACAATAGCTCAGAAACCGGCGAATCCTCACAGCACTCAGTGCAGAACGGACAGTATAGTCTTCCATACAGTAATATGGGCACCATATAATGCTCCATACAGGATACTGACCCCCTTATAATGCTCCATACAGGATACTGGTGCCCATATAATGCTCCATACAGGATACTGGTCCCCATATAACTCTCCATACAGAATATTGGCCCCCATGTAACGCTCCATGCAGGCTCTTCCCCCTTTATAATGCCCCATGCAGGATGACACCCGTCTTTTAATGCGCTATGCAGGATGTCACATCTACCCCCCATAAAATGCCCCATGCAGGATGTGACCTCTTCCCCCCATATAATGCCCCTTGCAGGATGTCACTTCCCCTCTTTTCAATGCCCCATGCAGCATGTCAGACCACCCCCTCCCTTATAATGCCCCATGCAGGAGGTTACCCCCCTCCTTATAATGCCCCATGCAGTATGTCACACACCCACACTCTATATAATGCCCCATGCAGGATGTCAATTCCCCCCTCCCCCTCTTATAATGCCCCATGCAGGATGTCACACCGCCTCCCTTATAATGCCCCATGCAGAATGTCACGCCCCCCCTCCCTTATAATGCCCCATGCAGGATGTCACTTCCCCCCTTCCCCTCTTATAATGCCCCATGCCGGATGTCACTTCCCCCTTCCCCTCTTATAATGCCCCATGCAGGATGTTATTTCCCCCCTTCCCCTCTTATAATGCCCCATGCAGGATGTCACTTCCCTCCTTCCCCTCTTATAATGCCCCATGCAGGATGTCACTTCCCCCTTCCCCTCTTATAATGCCCCATGCAGGATGTCACATCCCTCCCCCACTACCCCCATATAATGCCCCCATGCAGGATGTCAATTCCCCCCTCCCCCATATAATGCCCCATTCAGGATGCCAATCCCCCCCCCTATATAATGCCCCATGCAGGATGTCACACCACCTCCCCCATATAATGCCCCATGCAGGATGTCACACCCACTCTCCCCCCACCATTAAATGCCCCATGCCCCCATACATGAAAAAAAAAAAAATCAAATACTCACCTCACTTCTTACCTGCTGCTGATCCGGACTTCAGCATTGCGCGCGTCTTCCCGCTCTGTGATGTGACAGCTCAGGAGAGAGCGCGAGGTGTAAAGACGTCACCGCGCCCTCTGACCTGAGACGTCACAGTCAGAGGACGCGGCAGACGCTGCGGAGGCACGGGGAGGGGTAAGTATTGTGCCGGCGCTGTCACATGACCGGAGATGTCCCTGCGCTCAGCATGGGGCCCATGCTGAGCGCAGGCACATCTCCGGTCATGTGACGGCGGGGGGTCCTGCGGGGGGGGGGGCCCATGAGGAGACGCACAAGAGGGGGGCTCCGAGGGGGCCCCGACCAGCCGGGCCACATGCTGGAGTCAGGGCAGTCATGCCACGATGGCGGCCCTTCTGGAGGCTGGAGGGGCCCCCTCTCCCTCGGGGGGTCCCCGTTCAATGAACCGGCTGCATGGGCGGTAGGTCCGCCCCTGGTACTACATCCCTAAAAGGTATATCTGCTTTAATAATAGTAATACATAAGAATAATATGTACTATGTCTGACCACTACAAACACTCATCTGAACTGGTCCAAGTGCTGTCAGCTTTTTTCACGGGCAACACTTAGACAATACGGTCGTGTGAATATAGGCTTATGATGCATCTGGTAATAAACATGTTAAGGATGGGCTACTGCTGTGTGCTTGCCCCCCAGGCTAAAATGTGCCAGCCAGCCCCTTCTGCACCGGGTGCCAGAAAACCTAGATACACCTTTGGAATAGGTATCCTGCAAAGTAAGGATGGGGTTTGGTGTTTTTAAATGATTTTATTGACTCTGTGCATTTATATTTTGTATCAATAATATGATATGGTTATATATATCTTCTGGATATCAGGAGGGCTTATCCCTGTGCATTGACTCTCTCCTTCTCCTTCGATGTCCTGTAAATGCCAAAAAAAACTACGCGTTTCGAGGACTCACAGTTCCTCTTCGTCAGCTTCTCGCTGGTAGTCAAACTGGTAACCTAATAAAGTCCAAACGCCCCCCACAAAGGTAATACAACCAAAGAAATGGAGGAAGATCCAATACTATCAAGACGGTGCAAAAGGACATATGGAGGTGCAATAGAACTAAGATAGAATTCCAATAAGAATAGACTGTGTGTGAAAAAAATAATAATAAAAAAGACTTTGTTCAAACTTTCACAATTAGTTAAAAATGAATAAAAATTATATACTTATATTTCTGATGGCTATAAAAAACAGTCTGTTAATCAGTGTATATTACCAGGATAGTATAAATTCGGCACTTAGTACCATCCAGAGATAAAAAGGAAAAAATGAAGGAGAAAAATAAAAACATTATATTGTATCTCCAATAGGGGTATCAATGTATAGAAACAAATACATATATAAAATAGGTGGATTCAAAGGAATATATCCAAAAGACATATTATATTGATAAAATATAAGGAGGTTCATAAAAGTGCAATGTAAATGTTCAATTGGTACTGGGATAAAAAATCCATACAGTATATACCGCTGCGAGTTGAAGGCATACAGCTGACTCTCGTGATTAAGGCCCTTCAGAGCCAAGCTATTTAATGTGAAGAACCATTTGGATTCCATCCGCGACATTAATCTCAGGTAATCACCTCCCCTCCATTTTCTGGGAACTAATCGGATCCCACAAAACTTAGTGTCCTTATAAGATTGGTTGTGGAACTTCCGGTAGTGCCGGGACAGTGGATGCCCTTCAAAACCTTCATTCATGTTGATAAAGTGTTCCTTCAGCCTTTTGATAACTTGCGCTTTGTACAGACATCTCCTCCTGCCAAGGTATAAAAAGGGCGTGGCTTGGGGAGTGGATAGGGGCGTGGTCAGACTACGCGTGCCGCATGGTTTCGCCCTCTTTCTAGTCCTCATAGGTTGGCGGTATGCTTGTACTGAGGAGATCTGGGATATCAGTGATTAGGTCCCATATTGTGCACTGTAAGGTCTGGAAAAGCTCCTTCTATCCGTCTCTGTAGCACCAGAGGAAGAACAGAGGGGAAAAGACAGGATTTTCTACATGTCGCGTTATGTAGATGTTCTGCAGATTTATCACAACCGTCCACAAGAAGAAACTGCCATCACAGAGCCGCCTTTAGCTGTTGGAAAAGTTTAAACTTAGTTTTGAATAGTTGCTATAGGCAACAAGGACTTTCTATTTATGCTGGGTCACATGATGCTGGTGTTGGGTGATGTCATGTGACGGAATGTTGTGGGTGATGATGTCACAGAGGGCGTTGTGATGTCACCCTTGGGGTATATAAGGGGGCTCCATCCACCTGGAGCTCATATCTCATTGGCCATATCTTGGTGCTGAGATACCCCCTGGAGACAATGAGGATCGCCATATTGTTTCTGTGCTGTACCCTGTTCTACCCTGTGAATTACCATGGGCTGCCGGTGAGTACCTGTCTATTATTACATATGGAGGACGTTTAGAATCAGCTGCGGCAGGGGAAGGGGATGGGGAAGGGGGTCCTGTAAGAATTTACCTGCGGGAATAAGAGGTTATGGCAGGGAAAGGAGCTTAGGAAGTGACAGTCAGAGGGGATATAAGTGTGGGGTGACCCCTCTGACTCCCACATTCCTGCTTTGTCCTTGTAGTGATTAATGACTTTGGTGTTGTCCCTTATATATCACTTTGCAGTCACCAGTGATCGCTCCGCACTGTGATCCTAAACTACAGTCTCATTTACCTTTTTGCAAACGCCCAGAAGGGGAGGAGTGACATCACACCCATGTGAGCAGATCCCGCCCACTTTTACTGCAGTCGTAATGCGAGCTAGCTGTATTCTGTTTTCATGGAAATGTCAGCAGCTGCTCCCCCTAGTGTTTACAAGATGAAAACATCAAAACAGTTAAAATATTTTTTCAGATTTTATACCATTGAAACCTTTTTAAATATATATGTGTATTTATATATAAATATAAATACTTTACAATTTTACAATTGTAAAAAAATTGCTGACACTTTCCCTTTAAAAGATCTAAAGATGTTCTGCTTCATGTGCCATTGTGACCAATCACAGCACATATTATATTTTTTAAACTTTTCTTGAAAAACTGAAGCTGCTCCGTGATTGGAAATCATGTGGAAGGGTTCTCTTTTAGACATTTAGTTAGGTCCAAAGTATCAGTGACATGATGGATAGAACTGTGCAATGATGTCACAGAGGGCTTTGTGATGTCACCCCTGGGTATATTAGAAGCCTCGGCCCATCTGCAGCTTGTATCTCATTGACCATACCTTGGTGCTGAGAGACCTCTGGAGATGATGAGTATCACCCTATCATTTCTGTGCTTTACGTTGCTCTACCCCCCACATTACAGTACACTGAGGGCGAGTATGTTCTCATCAATATGGGGGTCACAAGGATCAGCTAATGAGAATATCGCCTCTTGCAGGACTTCTCATACTGGACACGTGACCGTCCGTCATATGAAAGTCCAACTGTAAATAATATTCCATAGACCCTGGAGGTGAATCCCAAACTTCTTCCTGATCTTCTCAATGGGATATTTCTGAAAGTTGCTTGATAATGTATCCATCACTGTATAATAACAAGGGCTCTCTGTTTGACTGGATTGGGTATAAATATACAGGACTTTATTATGTTTTTTTTCTTTATTATAGGATGACCCACTACCCGTGGATCTCAGGAGAAGCACCTATCAAGCTTCCATCAATCTTCCTCTTTGGCTCTTCCGTGACGCAGTTTTTGTTGCGGTGATGACACTACTGACAATACTAGAGTATTTGGCCTTAAGTCTTGTCCTGAGCAAGTGGGCAATGTCTGAACCTGGTGAAACAATCAGAAAACTCCTGAGAACAAAACCATTCTGAAGGAACAAAGTGCTTGTAAGGAGCCGATTTGCATCCCTCAGATTCAGGAGCAAGACTCCAGGAGAACACCTGTCCTGCCCAATGGCAAATGTTCTACTCCATCCATGGCTCCTGCACCGCAGGATGCGAAAAAGGTTCCTAGCTGCAACTATAAAGTGGCGTTCAGTGATATTGTCTGGGTCAGAACGATCCCTCACAACAATATAGGAAGAAGAGCTCGAAGTTCCACGGAGCATAAAGAGAGGTTACTGATTTTTCAGAGAAGCCAACAACCCAGAATTCCAGAGCCAAGAGCACCAGAACCTAGAACACCAGAACCTACCATGTCAGAACCTAGTATGTCAGAACCTAGAATGCCAGAGCCTGAAATGCCTTCAACACCTCCACCCAAACTCAAGAGGAGAAGATGTTTCCTTAGATGTCTTAGAGGCGAGGAAGATTGAGAAGGCAACTGCTTGAACTTTCCCATTGCTTGTGTCTTCATCACAGGTTAGTCCTATACATGCTGTCTGATGGGCACCATCTTACTACATACAATGCAGCATTGCACCTGAAATCGAATGGATATTTTGTCACACACTTGCACTTTAGCACCTTATCATATGGCGCATATATCTATGAACGCTTTGCTAAGTATCACTGTCTAGTATGTGCTTCTGATGAACCTATTTTAGGAAAACGTGTCGAGGTTTGGCATACTATGTACTTGAGTTTGGCGTACTATGTGCTTGTTGGTAAATCCTATTGCCATCTATAATCTACTAGATATTATAATGTCTCTGGTGGGATGCCCCATGCCGAATTGTTGATAACTGACTATGAGCATTGTCCTCTATTTCTTATCTACTATGGTTACAGGTTGATGTGAAGAGAGCTGTGCCATTGGTAGCGATTTTTCTACTGATTTGTCAGTTATATTTATGTTAGTTTAGCAAATTTCTGCTTGTAGGATCTAATGTTTTAGCATAGTGTATGTTCTGTGAGCTAAATTGTCATACTTATGCACTAGATAGATTATAAATTGTGATGCTTATGTACTAGATAGATTATTAGTTTAATCGGTGATTTTTTAAATATTTTTAACATCAGGAGACTCAAGAATCGCATCTTACAGAAGACAAGAAGCCTAAATGCCGAAGGGTGATGACCTGTTGATGGCCATAGCCAGAGGGTCATTACCTGTTGATGGCACACAGCCGGACAGAGGATCATTACCTGTTGATGGCACACAGCCGGAGGGTGATGACCTATTGATGGCCATAGCCAGAGGGTCATTACCTGCTGATCGCACACAGCCGGTCAGAGGATAAGATCTTTTGATTACATACACCGGGTCCCTCCCTGATAACAAGGAACCCTGGGGAATACTGGTCATCTTGATCTCCCACTGACTATATACTTGCTCCACCTCAGCCTACACCATCATGGAGGACACTTCCACCTGTGTCCACTGTAAGGTTGGACTTTCTTTTATAATTACAGCAGATTAATAAACATCATAAAGCTGTAAAACTATCGAGTAATTTATTATAAATTATTATAAAGAAATATAAAGTATAATAGCTATAGAGGGCACATAAGACGACTAACTATAGTAAGCATGGTATCGCCTGATATATACTGTATATTCTAGATGGCGCTATTACACTAAATACATCACAACCTCCAGGGTGATATTACCGTACAATGCGAGATCACTAATAATGGCCACAGATTATGAGAAAATGACCAGCTCCATAGTCCTGGAGTTATTATAAATGTCTCTAGTGTGAGGCAGGGACTGGACGAGTGTTGGAGGGAGGTATATTCCCCCAGGACGTCCTTTATGTATCCATGCTGTAGAATCTGCCGTATACTTCTGTTCTAGCAGTCAGACATTTCACTCTGCAAATCACAGGCTCAACATTGTGTAAAACTACCACCGTATATAAGAGCACTCAGAATAAAAACTAGCGGCATGCCGTGCACTGCCCACGTCATGTGTACGGGATACAGGACCTGCAGGACCTGGTACGGCCATTAT
This sequence comes from Phyllobates terribilis, assembly GCF_046119375.1. Lineage (NCBI taxonomy): Eukaryota > Metazoa > Chordata > Amphibia > Anura > Dendrobatidae > Phyllobates > Phyllobates terribilis. Next base: position 377,352 of record NW_027362876.1, on the reverse strand, counting down.
AGTTGATAGATTAGATTAATGATACCTGTGCAGATGAAGGGAAAAAAATATGTGCAACAACAGGAGGAGAAAGTCTCAAAATGTAATTTGAAAAGTATAATAGAGAAATGGGAAACTTCTGGAGATGCAGATAAGTGGTACCAGGGTGAAACGTAAGTGTAGTCAGACAAGGGAAAAGTGCAAATGATCCAGCGTAAAGGTTTGTTTAGTAGAAAAAATATCAAAACTTAGCTTTTATTAGCCATATAAAACACTGCTCCACAAAGAATACAGCAAATGTGCAACTATCATAGCTTACAGACCTACGTGTTTCAACAAATCATGTCTTAATTATGGCCCTACTACTAGAATGACAAAAAGGCATATATATATATATATATATATATATATATATATATATATCCACGTGCCTGTATGACCTCCCAACAATGCCTTGGCATGCTCCTGATGAGGTTGCGGATGGTCTCCTGTGGGATCTCCTCCCAGACCTGGACTAAAGCATCCGCCAACTCCTGGACAGTCTGTGGTGCAACGTGACGTTGACGGATGGAGCGAGACATGATGTCCCAGATGTGCTCAATCGGATTCAGGTCTGGGGAACGGGCGGACCAGTCCTTAGCTTCAATGCCTTCATCTTGCAGGAACTGCTGACACACTCCAGCCACATGAGGTCTGGCATTGTCCTGCATTAGGAGGAACCCAGGGCCAACCGCACCAGCATATGGTCTCACAAGGGGTCTGAGGATCTCATCTCGGTACCTAATGGAAGTCAGGCTACCTCTGGCGAGCACATGGAGGGCTGTGCGGCCCTCCAAAGAAATGCCACCCCACACCATTACTCACCCACTGCCAAACCGGTCATGCTGAAGGATGTCGCTCTCCACGACGTCTCCAGACTCTGTCACGTCTGTCACATGTACTCAGTGTGAACCTGCTTTCATCTGTGAAGAGCACAGGGCGCGAGTGGCGACTTTGCCAATCCTGGTGTTCTGTGGCAAATGCCAAGCGTCCTGCATGGACGTCGGGCCCTCATACCACCCTTATGGAGTCGGTAACTAACCGTTTGTGCAGACACATGCACATTTGTGGCCTGCTGGAGGTCATTTTGCAGGGCTCTGGCAGTGCTCCTCCTGTTCCTCCTTGCACAAAGGCGGAGGTAGCGGTCCTGCTGCTGGGTTGTTGCCCTCCTATGGCCCCCTCCACATCTCCTGCTGTACTGGCCTGTCTCCTGGTTGTGCCTCTGGACACAGCCAACCTTCTTGCCACAGCTCGCATTGATGTGCCATCCTGGATGAGCTGCACTATCTCAGCAACTTCTGTGGGTTGTAGAGTCTGTCTCATGCTACCACGAGTGTGAAAGCACAACCAACATTCAAAAGTGACCAAAACATCAGCCAGAAAGCATTGGTACTGAGATGTGGTCTGTGGTCCCCACCTGCAGAACCACTCCTTTATTGAGGGTGTCTTGATAATTGACAATAATTTCCATCTATCGTCTATTCCATTTGCACATCAGCATGTGAAATTGATTGTCAATCAGTGTTGCTTCCTAAGTGGACAGTTTGATTTCACAGAAGTTTGATTTACTTGGAGTTATATTCTGTTGTTTTAAGTGTTCCCTTTATTTTTGGAGCAGTGTATATAGATACATACAGTGAGTACGGAAAGTATTCAGACTCCTTTAAATTTTTCACTCTTTGTTTCATTGCAGCCATTTGATAAATTCTAAAAAGTTCATTTTTTTTCTCATTAAAGTACACTCTGCACCCCATCTTGACTGAAAAAAACAGCAATGTAGATTTTTTTTGCAAATTTATTAAAAAAGAAAAACTGAAATATCACATGGTCATAAGTATTCAGATCCTTTGCTCAGACACTCATATTTAAGTCACATGCTGTCCATTTCCTTGTGATCCTCCTTGAGATGGTTCTACTCCTTCAATGGAGTCCAAATGTGTTTAATTAAACTGATAGGACTTGATTTGGAAAGGCACACACCTGTCTATATAAGACCCCACAGCTCACAGTGCATGTCAGACCAAATGAGAATCATGAGCTCAAAGGAACTGCCCAAGGAGCTCAGAGACAGAATTGTGGCAAGGCACAGATCTAGCCAAGGTTATAAAAGAATTTCTGCATTACTCAAGGTTCATAAGAGCACAGTGGCCTCCATAATCCTTAAATGGAAGAAGTTTGGGACCACCAGAAGTCTTCCTAGACCTGGCCGTCCAGCCAAACTGAGCAATCGTGGGAGAAGAGCCTTGGTGAGAGAGGTAAAGAAGAACCCCAAGATCACTGTGGCTGAGCTTCAGAGATGCAGTAGGGAGATGGGAGAAAGTTCCACAAAGTCAACTATCACTGCAGCCCTCCCCCAGTTGGGCCTTTATGGCAGAGTGGCCAGGCGTAAGCCTCTCCTCATATGAAAGCCCGCATAGAGTTTGCTCAAAAACACATGAAAGACTCCCAGACTATGAGAAATAAGTTTCTCTGGTCTGATGAGATGAAGATAGAACTTTTTGGTGATAATTCTAAGTGGTATGTGTGGAGAAAACCAGGCACTGCTCATCACCTGCATAATACAATCCCAACAGTGAAACATGGTGGTGGCAGTTGTTAGAACCCTCCTGTTAGTTTTTTCTATTTTGTGGTCGCGTGACCTTCTGCCTATTTATTCCAGCTCCGCCCTTCAGGCTTTGCTGGACTTCAGTGTTACTTTGACTCTTAATCTAGCCAGGTGCTTTGTACCTACTATATCTCTCTAGTTTGTTTGGTACTTGGACCACTAAGTACTTTTGTCTGTTTGTCTTCTTCTGTTACTACTTCTGCCAGGAGGTGTCCAATTTTGTCCCAGTCCTTAGTTCTTTTAGGGACCCCTCCCTTTAATCTTTAGGTCTGCGTTCAGACTAGCCACGGACGAAGGCGGGTCTGTTCACAAGTAACAGGTTGCCCGCTGCATCGTAGGGAATCAGCTTAGTCCTATTGTATGGACAGATTTCCTCTCTTTCCTTAGTTCTTGTAGCAGATCATAACAGCAGTATCATGCTATGGGTGTGTTTTTCAGCTGCAGGGACAGGACGACTGGTTGCAATTGAAGGAAACATGAATGCGGCCAAGTACAGAGATATCCTGGATGAAAACCTCTTCCAGAGTGCTCTGCACCTCAGACTTGGCCAAAGGTTCACCTTCCAACAAGACAATGACCCTAAGCACACAGCTAAAATAACAAAGGAGTGGCTTCAGAACAACTATGTGACCATTCTTGACTGGCCCAGCCAGAGCGCTGACCTAAACCCAATTGAGCATCTTTGGAGAGACCTGAAAATGGCTGTCCACCAACGTTTACCATTCATCCTGATGGAACTGGAGAGGATCTGCAAGGAAGAATGGCAGAGGATCCCAAAATGCAGGTGTGAAAAACTTGTTGCATCATTTCCAAGAAGACTCATGGCTGTACTAGCCCAAAAGGCTGCTTCTACTCAACACTGAGCAAAGGGTCTGAATACTTATACCCGTGTGATATTTCAGTTTTTCTTTTTTATTAAATTTGCTAAAATGTCTACATTTCTGTTTTTTTTCAGACAAGATGGGGTGCAGAGTGTACTTTAATGAGAAAAAAATGAACTTTTTAGAATTTACCAAATGGCTGCAATGAAACAAAGAGTGAAAAAATTAAAGGGGTCTGAATACTTTCCGTACCCAGTGTACATGCATGGAACTAAATGCAGAATTATATTTCTTAATACTGCAGTATCAGATCCTGTCTTGAATTTAACCCCTGTGGTATCCAATGTGAAAATCCACAGGGACTCCCGGTTCAGAAGTTTGCACTTATGATCCCCCCCTCGTGTGGATCTATATACCTTCTCTATCTCCATATATTTAAAGAATGAGGTGTCACCTTTATGAACTCTCGCAAAATGCCTCGATACTGCTGATGTATTTATGGCTTCCAAATTAATCGCATCAGAAAGATGTCTTCTGATACGGACTTTCAGCGCACCTGTGGTACAACCCACATAGTGGACCTTACACAAGGTGCATTCTATAAGGTATATAACCCCTGATGAATTACAATTGAGGAAATCATGAATTTTATATTCTCTATCATTACTTAAGGACATAAAACTATCTGTTTTAACCGCATGTAGACACGCTTTGCACCGATTGGCTCCACATCTGAAGAAACCTTTTGTGCTGAGCCAATTTGGTTGTACAGTATTAGTCTCACTGGTGTATAAGCTAGGAGAAAGGATGGTTCCCAGAGCGGGCGCTTTCCTGGCTACAAAGCGGATGGCATTAGAAAGTAGGTTTTTTAGTTTCTTGCTCTGATATATAATAGGGTTATACTTTTTAATTCTAGATGTAATTTTATTATACTGAGGACTATAGGTGGTAGAAAACGTTACCTTAGTATCCAATGTGTTAATGTTATTTTTCTGTTTATTTCGGAGTATATCTTTCCGATTTATATTGGAGACAATTCTACTCGCTTTTCTTAAAGACCACTCGGGATAGCACCTATTGGATAGTCTGTTACACATTTTTTCTGATTCCTTCGGAAAAGTGATGTTATCTGAACAATTTCGTATTGTTCGTATTAGCTCACCGAAAGGGATATTTCTCTTAATATGTGGCGGATGACAACATTTAGCTGATAGAATAGAATTTGAGGCTGTAGATTTTCTGTGGGGATTAATTTTGACCAATTCTTTCTCCTTGGTAGCCTCAAGTTCGAGATCCAAAAAAGTAATTTTGGATGAATGGTAGTACTAAGTGAATTTAAGATTAAAATTATTGCAGTTGATGTACTGTACAAATTGTACCACCTCCTCCTGTGTGCCCCCCACACCAGGAGGAGGTCATCAATAAATCTACCGTACCACACAATATGTCCACTATATGTGTTATCATTATGGAACTGTACTGCTATGACCAGAAATTCTTTTATTTCTATAGTGTACGAACTGTATGTGTCAAGGTGGTAGGTTAAACATGCTAAAGCAATATGGTGTGGAATTGAGGGGGTATAATGCCACCACATCACAGGACAATCATCCAAAGTTTTTTGGCCATTCAAATTTATCAAAAATGATCACTATGAATTTTGAATCCCTAATGTAACTCGGAGTTTTCTGAACCAGAGGCTGTAGGTAAAAATCCATCCAGGCACTTAATTTTTCATCATGGGAACCAATCCCCACCACTATGGGTCTTAACCCCTTTACAGCCCAGGGCGTACTAATACGTACTGTACCTGCGCCCTGGGCTTTAAGAGCCAGGTACGTATTAGTACGCCCTGTTGATTTCGGCCACACACAGGCTGTGCGGGTGCAATCGCCGCCGGGTGTGAGCTGATTTTTGCTATGTGCTGGGAGCGGTCACGCACGGCTCCCGTCACATTAACCCCCGCAATGCTGCGATCGAAGTCGATCACAGCATTGCAGAGGTAAGTACTGCATACTCACCTCTTCCCCGCCGTCGCTCGCTGTCTGAGGCTGGGTTCCGTGGTAGTCATGGCAACCCAGATGTCGTCATGACAACATCCGGGTCACCAGACAGCAGAAAGATACTTTGATCATGCACAGTGCATGACCAAAGTATCTTCTGCATCTACAGCGCTGACAGCCTGTATAGCACAGGGATGGTGCTCCATCCCTATGTTATACAGGCGATCAGAGTATAAAAAGTGAAAGTCCCATAGTGGGACAAAGTATAAAAGTTAAAAAAAGTGGTAAAAAAATGAAAAAAAAAAAAAATCCGCCAAAAATAAAAATATAATGTACCCATCAATAAATATTATAATGAAAAAAAACAAACAAAACAGTAAAAGTACACATATTTGGTATCGCCACGTCCGGAACGACCTGACCTATAAAACTGTCTCACAAGTTAACTCGTTTAGTGAACACGATAAAAAATTAAAATAAAAAACAAAGCAAAAAACGATGCTTTATCATCATACCCCCAAATAAAAAATGGAATTAAACGCGATCAAAAAGATGAATATAAATAAAAATGGTACCACTGAAAACGTCATCTTGTTCCACAAAAAACAAGCTGCCATACAGCTCCATCAGCTGAAAAATAAAAAAGTTATAGCTCTCAGAATAAAGTGACGCAGAAAAATTTTTTTTTCTAGAAAATAGCTTTTATTGTGTAGAAGCGCCAAAACATAAAAAAAGATATAAATGTGGTACCGCTGTAAACGTACAGACCCAAAGAATAAAGCTACCTCATCAATTTTACCACATGCGGAACAGCATAAAAAAAATAAAAAAAACAATTACTGAAATGTTGGTTTTTGCTTATTCTGCCTCCCAAAAATCGGAATAGAAAGCGATCAAAAAATGTCACGTGCCTGAAAATGGTACCAATAAAAACGTCAACTCATCCCGCAAAAAGCAAGATGTCAAATTACTCTGTCGGCCAAAATATGGAAAAATGATAGCTCTCAAAATATGGCGATGCAAAAACTAGATTTTGCAAAAAAATGCGTCTTTTAGTGTGAGACAGCTGTCAATCATAAAAACCCGATAGGATTCTGGTATCGCTGTAATCGCACCGACCCAAAGAATAAAGTCGTCTAATCACTTATACTGCACAAGGAACGGTGTAAAAAATAAACTCTAGGGTTAGGGTTGTGCTAGGGTTGGGATTTTTTTCAAAAGCAAAAAAAAAAAAAGATGATGATATGGCGACTAGTGTTGAACACAAGTGCTCGCTACTTGAGTTTGCATCGGGTGCTCGGGTATGCATTGAGTATCGCGGGTGCTCGAGTCTCTGCCCCATATGCTTCACAGTCAAAAAAAACATGCGGGGATTGCCTGCCATGCACCAGCAATCCCTGCATGCTTGTTTTGGGTGTCTAATAACCGTGAAACATGTGGGCAGGACTCGAGCATGTCACTCGAGCACGTGCGATACATGGTGCATACCCGAGTACACGATGCAAACTCAAGTAGCGAGCACTTGTGCTCAAGACTAATGACAACTTATTCAGTATGATGACCTAATGTTATCAAATTATGTGTCGTACCGGGTTCAAAATGTTCATTATACCCCTTGATAAAATCCTTGAGGGTTGTATTTTCCAAAATGGGGTCACTTGTGGGGGGTTTCAACTATTTAGGCACATCAGGGGCTCTTCAAACGTGACATGGCGTCCGCCCTCAATTCCAGCCAATTTTGTGTTCAAAAAGTCACACAGTGCTCCTTCCCTTCTGAACTCTGCCGTGCACCCAAACACTGTATTTTTCCCACATATAGGGTATTGGCGTACTCAGGAGAAATTGCAAAAAGTTTTTGGGGTCCATTTTCTCCTCTTACCCTTGTGAAAATAAAAAAATTGGGGCTAAAACATAATTTTTGTGGAAAAAGTTTGATTATTTATTTTCATGGCTCCATGTTTAAACTTCTGTAAAGGTTCTCTGAGGGGTCTAGTTTCCAAAATGGTGTCACTTGTGGGGGGTTTCCACTGTTTAGGCACATCAGGGGCTCCCCAAACACAACATGGCGTCCGCTAATTATTCAAGCAAATTTTACTTTCAAAAAGTCAAATGGCGCTCCTTCCCTTCCGAGCCCTGCCGTACGCCTAAACAGTGGTTTTTCCCCACATATGGTGTATCTGTGTGGTCAGGGGAAATTGAACAACAAATTTTGGGGTCCATTTTTTCCTGTTAACCCTGTGAAAATAAAAAAAATTGGGTCTAAAGTAACATTTTTGTGAAAAAAGTTAAATGTTAATTTTTTTCTTCCATATTCCAAAAATTTCTGTGAAGCACTTGAAGGGTTAATACATTTTTTGAATGTGGTTTTGAGCACCTTGGGGGTGCAGATTTTAGAGTGGTTTTACTTTGGGGTATTTTCTGTCATAAAGACCCCTCAAAGTGACTTCAAATGTGATGTGGTCCCTAAAAAAATGGTTTTGTAAATTTTGCTGGAAAAATGAGAAATCTCTGGTCAACTTTTAACCCTTATAGCTCTCTAATAGAAAAAAAATTTGGTTCCAAAATTGTGCTGATGTAAAGTAGATATGTGGTAAATATTATTTATTAACTATTTTGTGTGACATATCTCTCTGATTTAAGGGCATAAAAATTAAAATTTTGAAATTTCAGTTTTTGTCACAAATAAATGCAAGTGTTATCGGAGAAATTTTACCACAATCATGAAGTACAATATGTCACGAAAAAACATTCTCAGAACCAGGGGGATCCGTTGAAGCGTTCCAGAGTAATTACCTCATAAAGTGACAGTGGTCAGAATTGTAAAAATTGGCCTGGTCATTAATGTGCAAACCACCTTGGGTAGTAAAGGGGTTAAAGGTGGTGGGAAAATATTTTTATGTATTTTTGGAGGCGAATGGTAAACTGGAACAATTGGGTGATCTACGTATAAATATTCCATTAATTTTTTTTTAGGGCCCCTCAGTGCAAACCTTCGTTTAATAGATTATACATAGCAGCATTAAACTCAACAGTAGGATCTCTAGCTAACTCCAAATAAACATCCCTATTTTCTAAATCCATCAAATTCAATTTTTTATACAATCCTGCATTCAGTGCTATAGTGCCACCTTTATCCGCTGAGCGGACTAGTATGTCTGAATTATCCTTTAATTTTTTCAGAGCGTCTTTTTCTCTATATGTCAGATTAGAGTCCAAATGATTAGTAGAAGATAATTCATTCTTTAATTCCACTAGTTCTTTTTCAATTAAGTCCTGGAACTGATCCAGAACCAATGGTCTGGACTGAAGTGGGTAAAAGAAAGGATTACCAGCCCGAAAGTCGTCATTTACATTTACATTTGGAATTAAAGATTCCGTCTCGAATTGTTTCATTTGTAATAAAGACTGTTGTTCTGTGAATAATAACATGGAATCCTGGCTTGTCCTAGGAGAAACTTCTTCTGAAGCTGTATTCTGTGGATTTCTCATGTCCATAAAATGACATCGGATGGTGAGGTTACGTGCTAGTTTGTTAACATCCAGAATTGTTCTGAAAATGTCGAATTCGTTAGAAGGTGAAAAGCTCAGGCCTTTAGCCAGGAGAGAAATTTGACTCTTAGATAAGATGTAGCTAGAGAGATTCCAAACAGGTGACTCTAATAATGGCGTTTTTTGCTCTGTGTTGGGTACTTGTTTGCATTTACGCTTACGTCCCGCCCTTGTGTGACCCGCCACTTGCTGTTTCAGTAGCAGCTAGTGACGCGCCCCCTGGGCCATGTTGGGCAGCGTTGCGCATGCGGGGAATACCCGGAGCCAGATCTGATAGGGGTAGTAGTCCTCGTGGCGGTGACCCGGTCCGTGCCCAGGGTGGTCAAACCAAGTGGCAGAACTTAGAATAAAGTAAGATGTTATAGAGTTCAACTACGCCACCCGTGGATTGCGGTCAGTGGGGACCGCCGCTGCACTGCAGACCACTGAGGCTGATGTTATTTGCGCAGCTGAGAATGGGATGACTCCCCACGGGAGAAGTATTGCCTCAGGGCAGCTAATGTGGATGATGGTGGCAGTAATGGTGCGGGTGTCCCAGTACTGATGGTGTAGGTGCGGCGATGAAACACGGAGGCTTGAAATGCAGTTTCCAAAGCTTTACTCACAGTTCTTTATCGGGTCCCTTGTGCACAGTAAGGACCACCCGAGTCATGCTGCGTCCACCAGGTCAGGGACTCGGCCAACTCCCAGGCAATGCCAGAGCGTGGTCCAGGGCTCCCCTCTCTTCCTTCCTACTGGCCGTCCCCACTAGGGACCCACCTTTGTCCGGCTCCCTCGGGCCTTTTGGTGGCGAAACCTTTCCCGGTTTCCCTGACCCTATGCGGTATGCCTTCCTGGTGGATTTGGTGAGGGGTCGCGCCAAGACTTGACCACGACCTCCGGTTCCTGGCTAAGGATAATTGGCCTCCACCAGTTTGGGATCCGGTACCCTGTTCTGCCAACCCTTCACCCGTTATTCCGTGGGATCTTAGGGTTCCCTCTTTTCTTGCGTCTCTGGGCCTTTCCTGGTGTTTCTGTTCCTTCTTCCTCCTACTTCTCTCTCTCTGCTTCAGGCCTCCACTTCAGGCCTGGTTCTGGAACTGGGCCCAGACTGAGCCACAGCTCCCTGTCAGCCCTCTCTGGCTGAGCTCCTCTCTGAACAGACAGACCCTGATCTAAGATGGTGCCCACCTTTTATACTCCCTTCTGACACCCGAGCCCAGGTGACCAGCACCCAATGGGCTCCTACCTATGCCCAGAGTCCCTCCCCTGTCTGCTCCTACACCACTGAGATATTCCTCCCCCCCTCCCACTCCAGCCAGGGACAGACGCTGTCGTACCTGCACATCTATCTGGTGGGAGTACCGTTGATCTGTCCCCCGGAAATGGGGTGAGTGTAGTGTATGCAGCTTACTGAGCCCCGGTCCACATTCCATCCTTACCCGGGAGTGGAATACCACACCTCTGGTTCGAGGTGCAATACCCCTGTAGCAGTCGAGTCCTCGGGGTGCTACATTCCCCCCTGGTAAATCACAGCACGTCCTCGGGCTGGAAAAGAGTAAAACAATTTAGACATACAAAATTTTTAAAGTGTACACTTGCATATAAGATATATCAACTTTTCAATCATCCCCGGATGGGAGGTCCTTTTCTCTTTAACGTTACTGGTCAAAACTACCGGAACTCTTTTAGCATATGACACATTATAGAACATCACAGGTAACTTTTACATTATTATACTAGCAGCATTTAAACTTTCAATATAAAACTTTTTCAAGTAAAACATTCTCATATAAAACGTTCTTCACAAACACATTCTTGATCTCTGGCCACCGCGCAACTTGTGACCAGGTAAAGTGCAACAGTCACTAATTCCGAGGTAGAAAAACAGTTCTTATAAAACCAGTAAGGGGTGCTTAAGGAAGCGCAACTATTTACAGGATGGCCGCTCTCAGTCCTCGGCCAGTGGGAATAGGGGAATGGCTGCTCACAGTCCTCAGCCTGGTTGGGGATTAGGGGCACACAGGTAACAGTTCACACAATCAACAATTTCACGACAGTTCTTGTACCCCGACGGGTAACTATATACAATTCTTTGTTCACGCTACTTCCCTTCAATAGCTATGTCCTCTCCGTGCTCCCTCCTGAGGGTAGTCTTCAGACCCGTCCGGGTCCTCTTGGCTTTCCTCATACTGCAACTCCTCCTCTGTTAGCCGGTGTACGTGAAGGGCGTACGGTCCTTTGGCACACTCATGCCGGGTGAAGGTGACCACGTCACCCGGGTAGAGATCACGTCCACGGTGTCCTTCAGGAAGGTGGCTCTCGACATCCCTGCGGGTAACAAAGACGTCACCGGGAGTTCGGTGATCCCGGATAAAGCCCCAGCCATTCCCTAGCTGGAACTTTATTACGGTCCCGTTGGCGCGGGGACCGTGGGCCGTACGGGGGTTTTGTCGGGCCCTGCGCTTCTGTTCCGCGCTTCGGGCCTGCAGCTGCTCCTCGCGGATCCGCCTCTCTCGCCGTTCTCTCCCAAAGACCTCCAGCTGTTGACGGCAGCACTCCTCACGCCGGGCAGCGTCCGCCCGGGTCTCCTTGGTGAACCCCATGAGGTCCTCACCGGTCGGATCCCATTCAAATTGGGCGTCCTCTAACGGGAGCGGAACGATTTTGGCGGGCGCCGGAGCCGGGATCAGGGGCTCACACAGGGGCCGTCCCTTCCGGAGTCGGGGGTTGACGTACTCCGGTGGCCACACGAAGGGCAGCCCGTCCGGGCTAATATGCTGCGCGAAGAGATCTGCGCCCAGGGGTGGCACTGTGGAGGCAGAGGGCGCGGTGGGAACCGCGGCGCCCGGGGGTACTCGGCCTTGCGTCCAGGCCGGAGGCATCCTATTTGGGTCTAGGAATGGCACTTTTGGGGAAGAGGGCGCTGAAGGGGCAGCGGCGCCCGGGTTCACCAGGCCTTGCGACCAGGCCGGTGGCACTGTGGAGGTAGAGGGCACTGTGGAGACCACGGCGCCCGGAGGTACTCGGCCTTGCGTCCAGGCCGGTGGCGCTTCCTGTTTCGCCGCGCTCAGGGTCAAGGGGCGTGGCGCGGAAGGGGGCGTGACCGCGGCTCCTGCCGCTTGAGGCCTAGTTGGAAGCAGTGGCGGTGCGGCAACGGGCGCGGTGAGTAGGACTTCGGGCTCTGCGACAGGGAGCTGGGGCAGGCTTACGGCTACGGGGCTCGGGGTGATGACGTCCCCATTACCTGCTTTCATCCCTGCGGCTCCCTCCGCGGCGTCGTCTTCGGCCTTCGTCCCTACTGCACCATCCTCAGGGGCAGACATGCTCCACGTTGCGGGTGGCGTCCTCTGCTGGCGGGTTCCAGCCTGCTGGGCCATCTCCCTTCTCCATTCGGCCAGTGCTTCCTGCTGTACTCGGGCCATCTTCCGGGCCAAGTCCTCCAGCGCAGCCTGTGCGCGCTCCCGATCTCTGGGGAGTTGTGCCAGGATCTCCACCAGGCCGTCTGGGGTGGCGGCCTGCAACAGGCTCCGGACCACGGGGTCAGTACTGCTTGACTCTTCCTCCATCCCCGGGTGCGGTCTGTCCAGACTGATCTTGGCCGCCCCCAGTCCCTCCGTTTTGTTCTCTATCCGCCCCCATGGGGAGTGGCCCCGGGGCAACTTGGCGACTGTCAGCTTCAGGGGCAGCCCCCCCACGCTGATGGACATCTCTATTGTTGCAGTCTCGACTGGCGGGGGCGGTCTCTGCTTTTGGCGCCATTCTGAGGCCATGCCCACGATGGGAGGTGGTCTCTTGCCACCCTCTGGCACGCCCATAATGGCGTCCGCTCTGCCAGGGCGGGAAACCGTCTCAGATGGCGGGAATCGTCTCCTGATGGCGGGAAACTCCGCGGATGGCGGGCAAAGGCTGCAGATGGCGGGTAAACGGCGGGAAACGACCCGACCTGGCGCCCGATGGCGGGAATCCTCTGGAATTGGCGGGAGGCTTCTTCTTACGGTACATGTGAACTTTTCTTCAGGCACGCAGTACCCGGTGGTTGCGGGCACGGAATCCTGCCGACTACGCCAAAGTTGACGCGCCCCCTGGGCCATGTTGGGCAGCGTTGCGCATGCGGGGAATACCCGGAGCCGGATCTGATAGGGGTAGTAGTCCTCGTGGCGGTGACCCGGTCCGTGCCCAGGGTGGTCAAACCAAGTGGCAGAACTTAGAATAAAGTAAGATGTTATAGAGTTCGACTACGCCACCCGTGGATTGCGGTCAGTGGGGACCGCCGCTGCACTGCAGACCGCTGAGGCTGATGTTATTTGCGCAGCTGAGAATGGGATGACTCCCCACGGGAGAAGTATTGCCTCAGGGCAGCTAATGTGGATGATGGTGGCAGTAATGGTGCGGGTGTCCCAGTACTGATGGTGTAGGTGCGGCGATGAAACACGGAGGCTTGAAATGCAGTTTCCAAAGCTTTACTCACAGTTCTTTATCGGGTCCCTTGTGCACAGTAAGGACCACCCGAGTCATGCTGCGTCCACCAGGTCAGGGACTCGGCCAACTCCCAGGCAATTCCAGAGCGTGGTCCAGGGCTCCCCTCTCTTCCTTCCTACTGGCCGTCCCCACTAGGGACCCACCTTTGTCCGGCTCCCTCGGGCCTTTTGGTGGCGAAACCTTTCCCGGTTTCCCTGACCCTATACGGTATGCCTTCCTGGTGGATTTGGTGAGGGGTCGCGCCAAGACTTGACCACGACCTCCGGTTCCTGGCTAAGGATAATTGGCCTCCACCAGTTTGGGATCCGGTACCCTGTTCTGCCAACCCTTCACCCGTTATTCCGTGGGATCTTAGGGTTCCCTCTTTTCTTGCGTCTCTGGGCCTTTCCTGGTGTTTCTGTTCCTTCTTCCTCCTACTTCTCTCTCTCTGCTTCAGACCTCCACTTCAGGCCTGGTTCTAGAACTGGGCCCGGACTGAGCCACAGCTCCCTGTCAGCCCTCTCTGGCTGAGCTCCTCTCTGAACAGACAGACCCTGATCTAAGATGGTGCCCACCTTTTATACTCCCTTCTGACACCCGAGCCCAGGTGACCAGCACCCAATGGGCTCCTACCTATGCCCAGAGTCCCTCCCCTGTCTGCTCCTACACCACTGAGATATTCCTCCCCCCCTCCCACTCCAGCCAGGGACAGACGCTGTCGTACCTGCACATCTATCTGGTGGGAGTACCGTTGATCTGTCCCCCGGAAATGGGGTGAGTGTAGTGTATGCAGCTTACTGAGCCCCGGTCCACATTCCATCCTTACCCGGGAGTGGAATACCACACCTCTGTTTCGAGGTGCAATACCCCTGTAGCAGCCGAGTCCTCGGGGTGCTACACTAGCCCTCCCTGGGAAAGGGGTGTACTCGGACGGCGGGCCCAGTTGGTAGAATGGGGATGCAGTCGCGGCCTCGGCCCGGTCCGTGCCCAGGGCGCACACATTAAAAATAGGGGCTAGTTGATGAGTGGCATTTATGAGTGGATAAACGACTACACCACCTGTGGTGTCTGGTGATGCGCCACCAGCGCTGCTGCAGTCCTCTGAGGCGGGATGTTGCGGCAGCCGATGGTAGCACTACTCCCCACAGGAGGAGCAGGGCCTCAGGGCAGAGGAAACAGGAGGATGAGGGGAGTCGTAGTAGGTGCAGTGGTGCGGTGTGGTGTCGCGCTGCAATAATGGACCGAAGGCAATGGATGTAGTCTTCCAAGCTTTGCTCACGTTGTTAGAATTCAGCTGCAAGGCTTCTCCTTCCTCCTCATGGCATGATGTGACCACCAGAGAAGGGGGTTCGGCACACCCCGGTAGTTCAGGTGCGTCTATCAGGACCCCCAGCACCAGCGTGTTCCTAGAAATCTCCCCCTTGGGCCTCTCCTGTCTGTGTGCGGTGCGTGTTGCAAGGCTGGGTCTCCCTCTGGCTATACACAGAACAAGGGCACGGGTGGCGACTCCGCTCCGTCCGTTACCCGGTGGGAACCACTTAGCCTCCCGGCTTTTACGACTGAGACGTGAAGAAACAAAGTTAGATATCGGAGGCCGGTACCCCTCTTGCAGCAGGAGTCCCTCTAACTAGGCCAGAATGGAGAGTACAGGTGGCGTATGCCGCTCTGTCCGTATTCCCTGGGATCCTTTTGCCTGCGGAGCTCTCCTCCTCAGCTCCCCTCCAGGCCTTCTTAAGCAGGGACCTTGACCGGGTAGAGACCTCCGTTAACTCTATCCTGCTCTTCGTCTCAAGGCCAGAGCACGAGGACCGTGCATCTCCAGCACGCTGCAGGCTCCTACACAAGGCCACTGCCAGCTGTGAAGACCACAATCAAACAACCTTGAACTTAAGATGGCTGGCTATTAAATATGTACTGTATCTACAAGTGTAACCTAAAAGTGCATCCTCCACCCTCACCCACTACATGGTTCCCCCTATCTTTGGTTCCCTCATCTCCATTATCCTGCTGGGGCAGCACACTACTGCATACTAGCCCCCCATAGGACAGGAGTGTGTAGTGTTGAGTGATGAGGTGGGGTCCTGACAGGTACTCCATCCTTACCTGGGAGAGGAGATACAACACCTCTTTCACAAGTTGCAGTACCCCCCTGTGGCGATCGAACCTTCAGGGGCGCCACATTCCCCCCTGGTGAAACACCGCACGTCCGCGGGCTGCAAAGAGAGCAAAACATGGTACAGACTTTTTATATGCTTTTTCACAACAATCAACACTCTTCCCATTATGGGAGGCTTTGATTCTTAAACGTTGCAGATAAATAGTACAAAAGTATAAAAACATCAAAGAGACATTATGCATGTAGACAGCTTGGTAGGAAAATAGAAAAAGAGGCAGTTCAGCAGCAAGAGGGACCTGTCCCAAACCCTCAACGTAGGCCCTGGGGTGGCTGCAGGGCATGGAGATCCTGTGTTAGACCTCCAGGAGAGCCACTCCAGACAGGTTTTGCTTCTGAGGGAGAAGTAGAAGTGGGTTTTGTATAAAACCAATAGGGAGTACCTAAATTGATGCATAACTATATACAATAGAGTCTGTCTACAGCCAGTCCACAGGGACAAATGTCTCTCTAAACCGGGAGGAAAACATGGTAATAAACATAAACAATCAACAAGTCAACTCAAAGGTACAGCCTCCGGGGCCGCTTAGTCCAGATACCTCCACCTAGGGAAAGGATCATTCTTGCTCACGGAGCCAGACCGGTCCCCTACCGGCAGGTGCGCAGGGGCCTCACCCTGGAATACTCTATGCACATCTAGGGCGTACCACCCACGCTCCCCATGGTGGCGGGTGTACGACACCAAGTCACCCGGGTAGAGATTCCGGCCAGGGTCATCCCTCCTCAGTTGTGGCTCGAAGTCTCTGCGGTTCACAAATATGTCCTGAGCAAACTGGGGACTCCTGATGAAGCCCCACCCCGCCTCCTGGTGGAAGCGGACGATCAGCCCTTCCTCCCGGGGGCTTGGATGGGCTGCCTCCTCCTGGCAGGCCTTGGACTTGGCGGCCTTAGCGCGCACCTCCAGGCGCTCGCAGCGTACTCGCCTCTCCCGCCGCTCCTTGTCCAGCTGGAGGAGCTCCTTGCGGCAGAAGTCTTTACGCCTCCGCGCTTCCGCCCGGGTCTCCTGGGGGAAGCCCATTAGGTCCCCCCTGGTTGTCACAGACCATCTCCTCCGCCGCCGGGCAAGTAACCAGTGGCGCTGGCTGTCGCGACAACAGGGGTTGCTGCAGGTCCTTCGGTGACGCGGACCAGTCCGGGTTGGGGCAGGTGGTGTCCCCACTAAGCACAGGCTCTTCTAGGCCGGGAGTCGGGAGGCATTGCAGGCCTCCGACGGAGAAGGACACGTAAGCCTCCAGCTCCGAAGCGAAGATCTGCTCCCAAACAACGGCGCCCAGGGACAGGGGTGCCGGTATTAGATCCACTAGGGCCTCCGTGCGTCTCTCACCCGGGACAGGGGTTTGTATCTTACCCAGTCCTGGGCTGCACGCGGCCTCTGAGGTTTCTTCCTCCTGGGTTGCTGCTCCGCTTTCTTGGCTTGCAGCACCTTGGAGGCGGGACCGGATCTTCTGCAGCACCTCCTCTCTCCATGCTGCGGACACCGTACGCTGGGCCTCCGCAACCCTCCGGGTCAGGTCCTGTGACTCCACTCGGAGGAACTCGGCCTCCTCCGGGGTCAGGTGAATCCCCCGTATTCCGAGCGAGGCATCAGTTGGTGGGGCGGCATCGGAGCATCTCTCCTGCACTGCTTCCATCCTCGCTGCTGGGTGTGGAGTCTCTAGGATTGTTGAGGCCACACCTTGTTGTTGCTTACTCCTCCTTCTCTTGGGGCGGCTCCAGGGCGGCTGGCTGACAGGCATCCCTTAGGACGTCCTATCCGTCTTGACGGACACTACCTCGCGGACAGTCTCTAATGCAAGGGCCGGTCCTAGCTGTTGGTGCCATGGGGGAAGCCAGACCCACGATGGGAGGTGCTGGGTGGTTGTCCTTTTTGCACACAATGGCATCCGTTCTTCTTGGGCGGGCGCCATCTTGGGTGTTAAAGACAGTCTGTTGTAAAGGCGCTCAGTACCCGCTGCCAATGGGAATCACTTCTTCCGTTGCTGCGGGCACGCAATCCTGCTGACTACGCCAGTGATGTCTGACCCGCCACTAGCTGTTTCAGTAGCGGCTAGCCCTCCCTGGGAAAGGGGTGTACTCGGACAGTGGGCCCAGTTGGTAGAATGGGGATGCAGTAGCGGCCTCGGCCCGGTCCGTGCCCAGGGCGCACACATTAAAAATAGGGGCTAGTTGATGAGTGGCATTTATGAGTGGATAAACGACTACGCCATCTGTGGTGTCTGGTGATGCGCCACCAGCGCTGCTGCAGTCCTCTGAGGCAGGATGTTGTGGCAGCCGACTGTAGTACTACTCCCCACAGGTGGAGCAGGGCCTCAGGGCAGAGGAAACAGGAGGATGAGTGGAGTCGTAGTAGGTGCAGTTGTGCGGTGTGGTGTCCCGCTGCAATAATGGACAGGAGGCAATGGATGTAGTCTTCCAAGCTTTACTCACGTTGTTAGAGGTCAGCTGCAAGGCTTCTCCTTGCTCCTCAAGGCGTGCTGCGGCCACCAGAGAAGGGGGTTCGGCACACCCCGGTAGTTCAGGTGCGTCTATCAGGACCCCCAGCACCAGTGTGTTCCTAGAAATCTCCCCCTTGGGCCTCTCCTGTCCGTGTGCAGTGCGTGTTGCAAGGCTGGGTCTCCCTCTGGCTATACACAGAACAAGGGCACAGGTGGCGACTCCGCTCCGTCTGTTACCCGGTGGGAACCACTTAGCCTTCAGGCTTTTCCGACTGAGACGTGAAGTAACAAACTCAGATATCGGGGGCCGGTACCCCTTTTGCAGCAGGAGTCCCTCTGACTAGGCCAGAATGGAGAGTACAGGTGGCGTATGCCGATCCGTCCGTATTCCCTGGGATCCTTTTGCCTGCGGAGCTCTCCTCCTCAGCTCCCCTCCAGGCCTTCTTATGCAGGGACCTTGACCGGGTAGAGACCTCCGTTAACTCTATCCTGCTCCTCGTCTCAAGGCCAGAGCACGAGGACCGTGCATCTCCAGCACACTGCAGGCTCCTACACAAGGCCACTGTCAGCTGTGAAGACCACAATCAAACAACCTTGAACTTAAGATGGCTGGCTATTAAATATGTATCTACAAGTGTAACCTAAAAGTGCGCCCTCCACCCTCACCCACTACATGGTTCCCCCTATCTTTGGTTCCCCCATCTCCATTATCCTGCTAGGGCAGCACCCTAGTGCATACTAGACCCCATAGGACAGGAGTGTGTAGTGTTGAGTGATGAGGTGGGGTCCTGACAGGTGCTCCATCCTAACCTGGGAGAGGAGATAGCACACCTCTTTCACAAGATGCAGTAACCCCCTGTGGCGACCGAACCCTCAGGGGCGCCACACCCTCTTCCTCCGTTTTTTGTAATCGCTCCACCAGCACTAGATAATTTATTTTTGACAAAATACAATTGTCGCATTTCTCCCATTGAACTCATAGATGAATCTGAGTAATCATCAGAGGTGGCAGCAAAAGAATTATCCGTAACATCATCATGCTCCTTAAAACTCCCTCTTCCAGATCTCTGAAAATGTTTGTAGGAGCGTTTTTTTTAAGATGGATGGTAATTGTTTATTCCAACTATAAATCTTGCTCTGCGCATAGTCCTCGCTGTCCCTTTTGAACTTGGATCTTTTTATATCCATAATGGTGTTCTCCAACTTGGCCAAATTAGATTTCAGTTTGTCATTACAAATATTAAATTCTTTTAGTTGCACATATTTCCCCAAAGACGATTGTATATTTTTAATATCCAATTTAATTTAAGTCAGTTCCAGTTCCTCATGTTTGATTATGAGGTGTATAAGATTCAGTGAACATTGACTAAGAATCGCATTCTGATCTTCTTGAAAACCGTCATTGTATATAGTGGTGGCGACTTTTTTTTAAACGCAGACCTCTAGGGATCATTTCCTTTTTTATATATGTGTCCAAGGTTGTGAGATCCCACCAAACTTTAAGTTCTCTGGTCATTTTGTTTTCCATCTGGAACATGAGATCTTTAAATTCATCCGGTTCTGTTGTCACCACTGACGGTTTATTATCAAAAATAGATGCTAGTTTGTTCAGTCTAACCGAACAATCCTCTGTGTCACTGAAATTCATTATGTCAAATTGAGGGGATGTGAAAATCCACAGGGACTCCCGGTTCAGAAGTGTGCACTTGCAGTCAGACAAGTCAATGACCTGGTAACAGGGGCCAAGCAGAGCCGGGTAAGTGGTAATACAAGTGGGCAGTGGAATGAGTCGAGGTTTTGGTAATCATGGTGTAACAGATCGGGCAGACTGACTGGGCAGGAGAGAATTTCATGTTTTCTTGATTATAGCATCATGCGGAGAATTCCTGCTCCTTAATATTAAAAGGGGTTGTCCGGGACTTTTTTTTTTTTTTTTTTACAATGAACCTAAGAACTAACAGGCAAGTATTTGCTAACTATGTGCCTGTTGTGCCAGGCGCCGATATCTGCTGGTTCAGAGTGGTCCCGGAGCGCTCCTGACAGTGATTTTTCAGCTCCCGCTCTGATCTGTTGATGGGGTGTGACTGCCGGCGTCATGCTGATTGACAGCTGGCTCCCTGCTGCCTAACTGCAGGGAGCCGTCTGTCAATCAGCATAAAGTTGGCAGTCACGCCTCTTTGACAGAGCAGTCGGGAAGAGGAAGAGCTGTTCTGTTGACGTGAAGCAGCAGAATCGCTGTTAGGAGCGGTCCAGGAGCAATCTGAGCCACGACAGGGTAGAACAAGCACGTAATAAGCAATTACCTGCCTGATAGTTCTTAGGCCCATTGCATTTTTCTATCTCACCCTGTAGGAGTCACCTTCTCCTCAACCAAAAAGAGAAGGTGCATATCCACCGACATTGTGATACGCCAGCTTCCAGATCCAATTGCAGATAAAATTATGATTTTATTGTTAATCCATTAAAAAGATATACACATTGCAAAAATAAAATAAATAAAGGTGGAGACCTCTGTGAAACCTACACGTTTCGAACGCCAAACGTTCTTCGTCCTGCTATAGAAATACATGTAGGGAGTTACAATTTAACTTGTCATAGGTGTGCTAGATCTTTTAGAAGTTTATGAGATCCCCAACTTTCAGGATATCTTCGCCCATGGAGGTCTCGGGCGGGAAATATCATGGTCACGTTTTCTATCATGATTTTACCTTTCTATAGAGATGAAACATGGCATGGATAGCATTATCCATCTAAACGATATTAAGTTGGGGGTGTTTGGCTGGCCTTACAATGATGTGAGTGAATGCGTTATGATCGTCCCTTTGCTACGATGTCGAAAATACATCTCCCATGAATATTGGATCGATGCAAACCCCAATATTCATCACTGACCACAGTCTTCAGAGTGTCTGAGACAAGTCCTTTGTAAAGAGGAAGCCCTTGCTTCGGAAATGTACTTATCCGCCTCTGAGTATGCAAATTCTAGACTTGTTGGCTGGTTCTCATCAGATTCTTTGTTGAATTTACCTGACCACGGCAGGAGGCCCTACGTCAATAGAGGTTGAAGTGTCAGCTCTTTCTCACTTTTCTAGTTATAATCCTATATGTTCAATGTGAGAGTGATATGTCCCCTCTCCAGAGATGTCTTTTTGGATTTTACAATTTTTCTTTACGACAGGGTGCAAAATTACCCTCCATACCCCCAACCAGGATCAAAATGGGGTGTCTGGGGCCCCAATAGGAATTGATTCTAGGGGCCCACACTACAGCTGTATATGAAAACCTGTTAGCCATTATCCCGATGATAGTGGAGCGTCGGCTGTAAAATACAGGAGGCTCCTGCACCTCTTACTGTGCGCTACCATAACTGGGATGTACAATTACGGTAATTTTCAGTAAAGGACTTTGTTGGTGAAAACAAGTTATGACCATAGGATCCACAGGAGAGGTGATAACTCCATAGGATCCACAGGAGAGGTGATATCTTATTGGTCAGTGATTGATTGGTCTGACCATTTGAGACTGTACCGATTGGAAGAATGGGGAATTTTTATCCCTGACAGGGCACTTTTATACCTATTGTAAAATGGAGCGGCAGATCGGGTGTGTCATCTTCTTTGCCAGAAAAAGCCAAGTGCAGTGCTCATATAAAATACATATAATACAGACTGTCTTTGATGTGAGCTCAGGAGCAGATGATGGGAGTGTTACAGATTCCCCTTTAAAAAGGACCTTTTGCTGACAGCCTCTTCACATGGAAGCTCTGTGCTTTGCTCCTGCTCTGCATCCTTTCATTTCCACCTATTAGCAGTGAAATATTGATTCCTTCACATCAAAGGCTGGGGGAAAGTACACAGAGAAGCTTTAAAGTGCACTCAGACATGACCAGAAGCAAGCATCAGAAGGAGCAGAGTCCAGATAGTGAGCCTTCCAACATGGCGCCTCCTCCCCCACACCAGCCAGAGTGAGAGATGCTGAGGCTGCTGCAGCAAAGCTGGGGAGATTTGCCAGACTGACCTTAGATTCTGACCCTTCAGATGATTTACAACCTGATCAGGTATGCTCACAGAGGAAGACAGATACAGAGACTGTGCAGGGGAGGCAATGTGGCACCACTCTCACAGCAACAGTTAAACAGAGAAGTGCAGGAAATGCAGAGCACTAACAACACCTATGGAGAAGTCAATGATTCTGGGCAAGAGCCTACACGACAAGATGTTTTCTCTGCTGGAAAATCCTGTAGCTTCTCATTAGAAATTCTCAACAAACACATGGGAGGGCTTAGAGAGGACATTAATCTCATCAGACAAAACATGAAGAAAATAAACAGCCGAGTCAATGAGTTCGAGGAAAGAGTGAGTTCTGTTGCGGACCAAATGCCTACTATACATAAATATCTCAGGAGAGGTCTTCAGAATATCAATGCCCTTCTCAAGAAGGTTGATGACCTAGAGAATAGGCATCGGCGAAATAACATATGTTTAGTCGGGGTTCATGAAAAAGCGGAGGGTCGTAATTCAGTTGATTTTTTTTTAATCCTGGCTGACTACAATGTTCGGCAAAGACACTCTCTCTCAATTTTTTGCAATTGAAAGAGCTCACAGAGTTCCTACACGTCCTTTGCCACCGGGTGCTCCACCAAGACCTGTACTCATCAAATTACAAAATTTTAAAGAGAGAGACCTTATCCTACGAAAGGCCAGGGACCACTCTTCACTTACCCTTGATGGAAGGAAAATATCTATTTATCCTGACTTTTCAACAGAAGTTCAGAAGAAGAGGGTCAAGTTCTGGGATAGAAAAAGGAGGCTCTGTGAAAAGCAGATTTCCTATTCTATAATCTACCCTGCTCGGCTCAGGGTGGAGTTCATATGTTTGACTCCCTTCCAGATGCTTTATCATGAATGGATGCCAATAAGATATCTCTGCGAAATGGAGCTGGATGAGAGACTTCTCCTTGAGGCGGTTTTCTCCAAGCACTTTTCATATACCATTATGAAAAAATGCCTATCCCTGAATCTATTCCGTTATTCTATTATGAGCGGGAAATGTTGAGCTATGATGAGTTATGTACCTGCCTTATTGTACATACAAAGTATTTTTATTTTGTGAGTGGAGCATCTGTGGAGAAAATCTCTTTTGACAGAAAACTTCATCCACTATACATTTACTTTCAATTATTTGGGTATTTTTCTTGTTTTTGGTTTCTCTTCATCCACTATAAGTTCATGCTCAAAACTTATAATTCTGCTCTCCATCCGGCTAAACAAGTCTACTTTACCACTCTCATCACATCACTAGCCAACAATCCTAAACTACTCTTTGAAACCTTCCACTCCCTCCTGAGCTCTAAAGTACAGACCCCCGTCACCAACCTAAGCGCTGACGATCTGGCCACTTATTTCCTACAAAAAATCAATCATCTGTCAAGACATTTTTACACAATCCCCTCAGGGTCTGGATTTCCTTCCCTCCCGCACCTCAAGTTCACTTTCCATCTTCGAGCTGGTCACAGAAGAAGAAGTGACCAGACTCCTCACTTCTTCCCGCCCTACAACCTGCAACAGTGACCCTATTCCCTCACAGCTCATTCAGTTCCTTTCCCCAGCTGTCACTGTGGAGGTTTCACCAATTTAAGATACACTAGGTAACTGCTCTCCTCCTAATTAAAGATGTCCGAGTGAATGTAAATCAACCAAATTTGCTAATATGGTTGAAAAACTTCACTCAGAGACTAAACCACGCAAAATGACATACTTTATTATGAAAATTGCAAAAAGAACTTCGGCACTCCATACATGAATATATAAGAAATATTGTATCTAGACTAATGTCACTTCAAAAAATGAAGGTTTTTTGCGCATAATTTGGCCAATTTATGTGTGCCCATCAACCACGACAAGGTCACCTTCGTATGATGGGAAACTACGCTACGCTACCACTAGATATGCCACTCTTGGGCTGTAAGCCTGTATGGACAATATGTCTCTGCTTGGGCTTTTAACCTACAATGTATGGGCTGGTAGAGCTAGTTAAAACCACCTGTGACTGAATGGGAGGGACACATGGTCAGAAAAAAAGCTGTCAAACTTCTAATAGTGTGAATACGTACCTGCTGCAATGTTCCAGGAGCGGGATCCCAAAAATGATTAATAGAAAAAAGAGAGGGGTCGCTCACTGGACTATTCGGGTGCTCTCAAGAAAAAAGTCATCTCAATTGCAAAAAGAACTTCGGCACTCCATACATGAATAGATAAGAAATATTGTATCTAGACTAATGTCACTTTGAAAAATGAAGTTTTTTTGCGCATAATTTGGCCAATTTACGTGTTCACACTATTAGAAGTTTGACAGCTTTTTTTCTGACCATGTGTCCCTCCCATTCAGTCACAGGTGGTTTTAACTAGCTCTACCAGCCCATACATTGTAGGTTAAAAGCCCAAGCAGAGACATATTGTCCATACAGGCTTACAGCCCAAGAGTGGCATATCCAGTGGTAGCGTAGCGTAGTTTCCCATCATACGAAGGTGACCTTGTCATGGTTGATGGGCACACATAAATTGGCCAAATTATGCGCAAAAAACCTTCATTTTTCAAAGTGACATTAGTCTAGATACAATATTTCTTATATATTCATGTATGGAGTGCCGAACTTCTTTTTGCAATTGAGATGACTTTTTTCTTCTGAGCACCCAAATAGACCAGTGAGCGACCCCTCTCTTTTTTCTATACTTTATTATGTAGACATGGGGTTATATAGTATTCTACTTCTAGGTGGGATTAGTAAAATTCATTGCTTCTTCTGATAACTTGGCACACTGCAATTTACTCATCCATGTATCTCCTGGCCTCAGTAACACCTTAGGAATTCTGATGGGAGGGGTGAAGTCGTCTCTCAGCGCCATCTTTGCCAACTCGACATGAATCTCTCTGTTATCAGCCATGCACATACATATGTCATTCCCAGGAAATCATTTAGTTGTTCATGTCTACAATAAGGCTGTGTGCCCACGGTGCGTTTTTTAAGCAATTCCGCTGCAGAAACACTTAAAAAACGCTTGGTAGAAGGCCTGCCATGTTCCCCAATGATAATCCGCATGTGCTGTGCACATGCTGCGGAAATTTCCGCTGCGTCTTATCATTGCGGAAAAAAACGCAGCATGACCAATTATTTTGTGGAAGCGCTGCGTTTTCGCCACCATTGAC
This sequence comes from Phyllobates terribilis, assembly GCF_046119375.1. NCBI lineage: Eukaryota > Metazoa > Chordata > Amphibia > Anura > Dendrobatidae > Phyllobates > Phyllobates terribilis. The sequence continues at coordinate 352,102 of NW_027362876.1, read as the reverse complement.
TTGCATTGGAACGCATGGAATCCGCATCACTGGATCTGTACATGCTTATTCCATGCGTTTCAATGTGCGGATGGTACCCGGGTCTGGAGAAGAGGAGACTCTCCTCCGGACCCAGGTACCATATGTAAAAAAAGAATAAAATAAAAAATAAATATTATACTTACCTTCTGATGGCCCCCGGTGTGCTTGTCTTGGCTTGCCGGCAGATCGCGGTGGACTCAAGGACCTGCGCTGACGTCATTTAGTCATGTGACAGCAGGTCCTTCAGTGTACCGCGAGCTGCCGGCAAGCTGAGACGCATCGGATAAAGACACCGGGGGCCATCAGAAGGTAAGTATGACATTTATTTTTTATTTTTTAACATTCTTTCGGACACACTATATAAATCCATGCCGTTTGCATGGATTTATATAGTGTGACCTAGTTGTCAAGCACTTTCCAAGTGATGTTAAAATCGATTGGAAAGCGCATGCGGAAATGCATGTGAAGAAAGCTTCACATCCACTTGTCCCTGGCAGGAAAACGCATGTAAAATCCGCATGTGCAATCCACATGTAAAATCCGCATGTACAATCCACATGTAAAATCCGCATGTACAATCCACATGTAAAATCCGCATGTAAAATCCGCATGTACAATCCGCATGTAAAATCCGCATGTACAATCCACATGTAAAATCCGCATGTACAATCCGCATACATTTTTTCTGCCAGGGAGATGCAGAAACGCTCAGGAAAAATCCAGAGCATTTCTGCATCGTGGGCACATAGCCTGAGAACAGAAACTGTTATATATCATTAACTATTAACATAATCAATGTGCATATACACATTTGCATACATAGATTATTCCATCATCTCTATATTAATTCACACTGATTAGGTAATCTATTAAAATAAACTAATTGATTTTCTATAATATATATATTTTATCTTGACATCACTACCCACCTAACTAAAATATTTGACCTCTCTCTTTCTTCAGGTATCTTTCCCTCCACACTTAAACATGCCATCATAACCCTTTTACTGAAAAAGCCATCCCTGGACCAGAACTGCACTGCTAACTACAGACCGGTCTCTAATCTTCCCTTCATCTCTAAACTCCAGGAACGCCTGGTCCATTCCCGCCTAATCCGCTATCTCTCAGATAACTCTCTTCTCGACCCTTTACAATCCGGTTTCCGCTCCTCACACTCTACTGAAACTGCCCACACTAAAGTCTCTAATGATCTACTAACAGCTAAATCTAATGGTCACTACTCCCTGCTGTTTCTCCTGGATCTCTCTGCCGCTTTTGACACTGTAGATCATCAGCTCCTCCTCACTATGCTCCGCTGTATAGGCCTCAAGGACACCGCTCCCTCCTGGTTCTTCTCCTACCTCTGACCGCTCCTTCACGGTATCTTTTGCCGGCTCTTCTTCCTCTAATCTTCCTCTTACTATCGGGGTTCCATGTAATGCAGGTGCGGGAATGCAACGCACAGAGACACAAGGCGAGAACAGTCTGAGATGAAAATAAACAATTTTATGCAACAGGTATTCTGAACAAGGGATTAGTAACAAGGGTAATGAACAGTAATTCAATATATCAGCAAAAGGCAAATAAGACGCAGTCTCTCAAAGTAAGGTGAAGCCTCTTAAAGTAAGGTGAAGTCTCTTAAGTAAGGTGCAGTCTCTTAAGTAAGGTGCAGTCTCTTTAGTACGGTGAAGCCTCTCAAAGTAAGGTGAAGTCTCTTAAGTAAGGTGCAGTCTCTTAAGTAAGGTGCAGTCTCTTTAGTACGGTGAAGTCTCTTAAGTAAGGCGAAGTCTCTTAAGTAGTGTGATGCCTTCAGTCATGAGAGACACCACGTAAGTTCTTTAACTGTACATTTGGCCCTAGCGGGGGTCACCGGTTATTCCCGCTAGGCCGTGAGTCTCTTCCGCATAAATTCAATTAGATCACGTTGTGCTCCATTAGTACCAACCTTTCCCATCCCAACCTGAGTATCTAAACCCAATTGTCCCCGGAACAGAGGAAGTGACGGCCCTGTTCACGTATGCAGCTCCTCCGCTTCCGCTGGCGTGACTTTCCTGGGGCAACCGTCTCTCAACTCCTCTCTCCTTGGCTGTTGGAGGCAGTCTCTCGAGCCTTGGATAGGGGGGTCCAGGCCTCGTCTGTCGGCGGGTGAAGTCGGGTTCCGCGAACTCACTCAGCACCACAATTAGGTTCCTAGTCTCCTCAGCAGGCACAGCACTCAGGTAACATCCGCGAGATATCCGGAGCTCTTTTACCGGTGCCCGGCTGTGGCACCTCACAGGCCTCTGGCTTTGGCCTGTCACGCGGGGTTTCTCAGGATGCAGGGAACAAGTCTGCTCCTTTCTGCTGCTTGGCGCCAAAGACCCCTCAGGTTTGGCGCACTGGCCTCTTATTTTCCGGAACTCCTTCCTGGAAGTCATCTGATCAGGTCCAGCATCTGAACTTACTCTCCCTGCAACTTCCCTTGCATATCTTGGTTCCGCTTGACTGCGTCTAGCCAGTAGATGGCAGTCTCTTTCCATCCTTGAAACATCATGTAGAATTTCTTTTACAAGCTCTCTTGACTGGGCTACATTCCTCCCTCCTTTTTGCTCGCCAGTCCTCGGGCGAGTGGGCTTCTCGCAGAACTGATGCCTCCTTCCAGGCAGTGCAAGCTCAGACAGGAGTTGGGCACACTCCTGCGTTTTCTGTTGGATTTGAGACCAGATGAACTCTTCCTGAGCATACCGGTTAGGAGGGATTCCGGCATTAGCCCGCTCAGTTCTGCGGAGCTCTTCTTGCGGAGGTGACTTCGGGAGATCCGAGGAATCAACTACTGGGGATTGCAAATCATTTCCCGACTCATTTGGAATTCCACTCGGGGTTGGCATCAACGGTTCTGACGGGCCCAACTGCATTGTGGCCCATCCTTCTTCATCCCCTAAGGTTCCTGCATGTGGCACTTCAGCCAATACGTCTGGGGGCCCAACTCCGTTACAGACTTCAGCTTCAGAGGAGCAAGGTCGCAGCATATTACGGTGCAACACCCTGGGTGTCGCGGCGTCATCCTCTTCGGGCCTAACCTCGTAGACTGGGTTGTCTGGGTGAACTTTCTTCACCACCCGATATGGTATCGCCTCCCAACGATGGTCCAGTTTACTTCCAAATTGTTTAGCCCTCACCAGCACTCGGTCTCCTGGCTGAAGTGATCCACTTGTCGTCGAGGGCCGAACTGCATGCTCTACTTCCTGAAACTTCTGAGCAACCAGTCTTCTCACTGTATGGAGCCGACGCCGGTGTTCTCGAATCCAGGTACTTGGGCTACCGCCCGGGCCGGGGTCTTCTGAGTCTAGCTCCAGTTCAGTGATTTCTCGGCCACTTCTTCCAAACAGCAACATGTAAGGGGTGTAGCCGGTGGTCGCATGAACTCGATTATTATACACCCACACCAGCTCGGACACATATTCGGGCCACTTCATCTTTTTGTCCGCTTCCAGCGTTCGCAACATTTGCAACAGGGTTCGGTTAAAGCGCTCGCATGCGCCGTTCCCTTGCGGGTGGTAGGGCGTTTTCTACTCCGAAGTGAGCACCTCTTCTATGAGCTTCTTGGGCTAGCTGTGTTGCTATCGCTCCTGGAACTACCACCTGCCAGGTAACATCAAACTCTCGAGGCAGCTGGATTCTTCGGCATAGCAAGCCGTCCTTCAGGAGAAGCCTCTCCCACTGACCTAGGATTTGTAGGGTAGTAGGAAGTGAAGCCGCTCTGGTTTCCTGGTCGGGTCTTTGATTAAGGGCGACCCATTCCCTCAATTTTGCTAACTCCGGATCGGATTGCTACAGATGTATCCATTTGTCTCTTGAACGGCCCAGAATCTGAGTGGGCTTCGGCTCCTCTCTGGTCTCTTGGGCAGCGACGAACTGGCTGAAATCCGGAATCTCGTCGCCTTCGAGCTCCTCATCTCTGTCCTACTTCGGCCCCGCCTAAGTGACCCGGGACAGGGCATCGGCATGGGTGTTCAGGGCCTTGGACCGATAGGCAATCTTATACTGGTATTTGGACATCCTTGCGACCCACCGCTGTCCTAACGCGCCCAGTTTGGTGTTCTCCAAGTGGGCCAAAGGGTTGTTATCTGTCCGCACTTGCACTTCTGACCCTGACAAGTACTCAGCAAATTTCTCGGTCATGGCCCACACCAGTGCTAGTAGCTCCAGCTTAAACGAACTGTAGTTCTCCGGATTCTTCTCCGTATCTCGGAGTGACCTGCTGGCATACGTGATCACTCGCTCTTTTCCTCCTTGTACTTGAGCCAGCACTGCTCCCAGTCCATGCAAGCTTCCATCGGTGTACAACACGAAAGGCTGCAAAAAGTCGGCGTAGGCCAAGATTGGGGCATCTGTTAGCGCCATTTTCAATGCTCGGAATGCCTCTTCTTGTCGTGGGCCCCACTGGATGGGCTGTCGCTTGGCTCTGACTTTCACGGATCACACCGCTCCGCAACATGTGGGCCAACAGCTCTTTCACCTCCTGGTACATTTGAGGCGGGACCTGCCGATATCTCTCTCGGATGGGAGCAGTATTTCCGGTGGGTGTTTTGTGCTGAATGTCCCGAGTGCACCCGAAATCATCTTCATGCTGTGCAAACACTCCCTGATATCGCTGTAGAAGTTGTTTGATCTGCCTTACTTGTCCAGCAGAAAACTCAGTCAGATTAGCCTCCATTTCTTCCAGAAGGTGGCATCCAGCCAATGGTTCTCTTCCGTTCTCCTGGCTGTTGAGGGACACCTCCAGGGTCCATGGTTTTCCTTCCACAGGTGCCAGCCCTATAGCCTCCGCTCTAGTAAGGGCCTCTGGCATTATGTACACTCGCGCCACCTCTTGTCGGGGCAACAACTGTAAACTGGTGCCACCTAAATTGATGCAGCGCACGGGTACTCGGCCGTGCCGCATGGTGGCCAGGATTCGAGCAATCAGGAGTCCAGAGGGCACTTCTTCTCCTTCCATCGGTTCAGTTTAAATGTCCACGCCCTCTAAGGACACATGTGCCAGCACCGGCAACGTGAGTACAGTCTGTCCCACCGGCAGTGTCATTGTGGCTTCGGGCGGTATCGATACCTTGCCAAGGTACTGAGAGGTAGCGGGCAATTTTTGAATCTGGCTGACCCGCACGAGGTGTTGGAACACTCTCTTGCTATCTGGGTCTCGAGTGGCGCGGGTCCAGTTGCTTTTGCTACAGCCCTCAGCCAGGAACTGTCCGACTTCTTTCAGCACATTCATGCAGAGGGTTACAATGGGCCCATCGCCTCCGGGCCCTGTGGTTAGTACGATCCCTTTTCGACCGAGGTCCTTTCTACATGCCCACATGGACATCCATACTACTCCCGCTACTGGGATAGGTAGTTGATTGGCCGCCACCAATTTGACAGTTGGTTCCCGGCAGGAACGAGTGACTTCAGGAAAGTGACTTTGGAAATACGTCTCAGGCATAGTGGTCACTTGAGACCCGGTGTCCATGAAACAGCGGATCCGCTGCCCATTGAATTCAGCCCAGATGATGGGCCTCTCGAAGACAATGTCTTCAGAGCTCCCTCTTCTACTCTCTGAAGCACGAGACCTCACGGTATGCTCCACAACCGTGGGGCATTTTAGTTTAACGGCTGTCCCCTCCTCCTCCTTTCTCGGTTGGGACAGTCTTTGGAGATATGCCCCCTACCTTCGCAAGTCCAGCACTCCGGTCCTCTTTCTGCCGATAGGTCGGGTACATGCCGTGCTGGGGCCGGGTAGGAACGTCTCTCTCGTTCTGGTCTCCGTCCACATTGAGCAGTACGGTCCGTCGGCAAGGGGGCAGTAGGGGGCTTTCTAGTAGCATTCAGCTCACCCCGAATGTCTCGAATTTCCTGACGTATTTCCCGTACCCAATCAGGCTCTTGGTTGGTGAATCCAGGAGCAATTGCCTCTTGACTTCTAACTGTGGCTTTGAGAACAGGAACTTCTCTCTCCAGGACTCTAGCTTCAGCCCCTACCTCCAGGAAGCCCAAATCAGGGCTCAATCGCAGCCGCTCCTTCAGGATCTGCCTCAGGGAAGGGTCTTTCAAGCCGGCAATCAGTTGGTCACGCAACACCTCATCCAATGGTCCCAGTCCTCGGTTCCCATCTCGAGCTTTCTTAGTGATATGGGCCGTCACTTCCTGCAACGCATTAACATACTGATTTACTGTCTTATTTTTCCCTTGGACCCGCTGGAACAACCGTAAGCGCAAGTGTCCCAAATCTGTAGTGTCACTGTGCATGTCCTCTAAAATTTTTATCACTTTATCCACGGTGTCACGGTCCCCAGGTGGGCGGTACATCACAGTCTGTCGGGCCTCTCTATCAAGGGTTAGGAGGGCCAGCTCCGCCTGGGCTAGGGTGATGCCCTCAGTCATGGGAGACACCACGTAAGTTCTTTAACTGTACATTTGGCCCTAGCGGGGGTCATCGGTTATTCACGCTAGGCCGTGAGTCTCTTCCGCATAAATTCAATTAGATCACGTTGTGCTCCTTTAGTCCCAACCGTTCCCCTCCCAACCTGAGTATCTAAAGCCAATTGTCCCCGGTACTGTGGGTGAACAGTGGAAGTGACGGCCCTGTTCACGTATGCAGCTCCTCCGCTTACGCTGGCGTGACTTTCCTGGGGCAACCGTCTCTCAACTCCTCTCTGCTTGGCTGTTGGAGACAGTCTCTCGAGCCTTGGATAGGGGGGTCCAGGCCTCGTCTGTCGGCGGGCGACGTCGGGTTCCGCGAACTCACTCAGCACCGCAATTAGGTTCCTAGTCTCCTCAGCAGGCACAGCACTCAGGTAACATCCGCGAGATATCCGGAGCTCTTTTACCGGTGCCCGGCTGTGGCACCTCACAGGCCTCTGGCTTAGGCCTGTCACGCGGGGTTTCTCAGGACGCAGGGAACACATCTGCTCCTTTCTGCTGCTTGGCGCCAAAGACCCCTCAGGTTTGGCGCGCTGACCTCTTATTTTCCGGAACTCCTTCCTGGAAGTCATCTGATCAGGTCCAGCGTCTGAACTTGCTCTCCCTGCAACTTCCCTTGCATATCTTGGTTCCGCTTGACTGCGTCTGGCCAGTAGATAGCAGTCTCTTTCCATCCTTGAAACATCATGTAGAAGTTCTTTTACAAGCTCTCTTGACTGGGCTACAATCACTCACTCACTCATGTCACCTGCACCTTAAAAACATCTCCAGAACCCCACATTTTCTCACCTTTGATACTGCAAAAACTCTTACTGTCGCTCTTATTCACTCTCGTCTGGACTACTGCAACTCTCTTCTAATCGGTCTCCCTCTAAACAAACTCTCTCCTCTCCAATCCATTCTGAATGCAGTAGCCAGGGTCGTATTTCTATCAGGCCGCTTCACCAACGCCTCTAACCAGTGCCAGTCCTTGCACTGGTTACCCATTCACCACAGAATACAATACAAACTCATCTCTCTCACCCATAAAGCCCTCCACAGTTCTGCACCACCCTAAATCTCATCCCTCATTTCTGTCTATCACCCCTCCCGTGCCCTCCGTTCTGCAACTGATCTAAAACTAACATCCTCCTAAATCCCAACCTCACAGGGGGAGGGGATTTTACCACCTACCTCCACCCTTTCTGGGATAAATTCCATACTGGAAATATTTTCAAAATGCACAATATACATCTCTACATTATCTGCTAGAGGAGGTAGGCATAGTGGACCTATGGAGAATACGGCACCCTGATGTCAGACAATATTCCTGTTACTTCGCCTCCCATCATTTTTTGTCAAGAATAGACCAAGCTATTGGCTTTGAATCAATCATACCCTATATTAAATCGGTGAGGTATCTGCCAAGGAGTGTCTCTGACCACTCGCCTATACAGGTACAACTGCAGATGGGTGTTGTGAGGTCTCCGGGGGAATATACATGGCACATCAATCCTTTTTGGCTGCAACTAATTGGTCCTACTCTTAGCTCTAGAATCTTAGAATATTTTCGTTTTAATGATGGGTCGTCATCTACGAGATTTATATGGGATGCTATGAAAGCATATGTACGGGGAATATGCATAGGGGAGATCAATAAGATAAAATCCAAAATAAAGGAGTTAACCCAAAAATTGCAACAGAATGTTTGCGAAAAGGAGGCACAAGTAGAATGAAATGGGAAAATGCACAGAAAATATTGCCTGATCATTTGCTATCATTAGCTTCTCAGAAACAACTGTTTGTTAAGCAAAGATACTTTATAAAGCAAGGGTCTCAAACTCGGCTGGGTAGATGGTCCGCATTCTTTGCATGACAAAATGACATTTTTAGTGATATCATTTTTTTTTCTATACACCTTTTGAATTTGTCCTCATCTTGTATTAACCCCTTTACAGCCCATGACGTACTAATATGCGTCTGTGCCCTGGGCTTTAAGAGCCTGACCCGTATTAGTACGTCATGGCGATCGTGCGCGCACACAGGCTGTGCGGGCGCGATTGCAGCCAGGTGTCAGCTGATTGTCACAGCTGACACCCGGTACTATGTGCAGGGAGCGGTCCCGCACCGCTCCCGGCACATTAACCCCCGCAATGCTGCGATTGAAGTCGATCGCAGCATTGCGGTGGCAAGGGGAGGTGATCGCGATACTCACCTCCTCTTCCGGCCTCCAGCGCTGTCTGCCGCGGCTTCCCGGGTGTTGCCATGATGACCCGATGTCGTCATGACAACATCCGGGTCACCAGACAGCAGGAAGATTGTTTGGTCATGCGCAGTGCATGACCGAACAATCTTCTCACTGTGCAGCGCTGACTGCCTGCATGGCTCAGGGATGGTGCTCCATCCCTATGCTATGCAGGCGATCAGAATAAAAAAAGTGAAAGTTCCAGAGTGGGACAAAGTAAAAAAGTGTAAAACCTCTCAGAAAGTGAAAAAATTTTTTTTTAAAAATTGTAAAAATATTTAAAAAAAAATAAAAAAAAATAATCCACCAAAAATAAAAATATAATGTACCCATCAATAAATATTATTGTGAAAAAAAAACAGCAAAACAATAAAAGTACACATATTTGGTATCGCCACGTCCGGAACGACCTGACCTATAAAACTGTCCCACTAGTTAACCCCTTCATTGAATACGGTAAAAAAAAAAAAAACGAAGCAAAAAACAATGCTTTATCATCATACCGCCAAACAAAAAATGGAACAACACGCGATCAAAAAGATGAATATAAATAAAAATGGTACTGCTGAAAACGTAATCTTGTCCCGCAAAAAACAAGCCGCCATACTGCTCCATAATCCGAAAATTCAAAAATTTATAGCTCTCAGAATAAAGCGATGCAAAAAAATAATTTTTTCTATAAAATGTCTTTTACTGTGTAAAAGCGCCAAAACATAGAAAAACGATATAAATGTGGTACCGCTGTAAACGTACTGACCCGAAGAATAAAGCTACCTTATCAATTTTGCCACACGCGGAGTAGAATAAAAAAAAAAAAAAAAAAAAAAAACAATTCCTGAATTGTAGGTTTTTGTTTATTCTGCCTCCCAAAAGCTGGAATAGAAAGCGATCAAAATATGTCACGTGCCTGAAAATGGCAACAATAAAAACGTCAACTTGTCCCGCAAAAAAAAATCCATCACATGACTCTGTCGGCCAAAATATGGAAAAATTATAGCTCTCAAAATATGGCGATGCAAAAACTAGATTTTACAAAATATGTGTCTTTTAGTGTGTGACAGCTGTCAATCATAAAAACCCGATATCATTCTGGTATCTCTGTAGTCGCACCGACCCGAAGAATAAGGTCGTCTAATCACTTATACCGCAGGAGGAACGGCGTAAAAAATAAACACTAGGGCTGGGGTTGGGATTAGGGTTGTGCTAATGTTAGGGTTGGGGTCAGGGTTGGGCTAGGGTAGGGTTAGGGTTGGGGGTAAGGGTTGTTTTTTTTTGATAAAAAAAAAAAAAAAAGATGACGATATGGCAACTAGTGTTGTTGAACACAAGTGCTCGCTACTTGAGTTTGCATCGGGTACTCGGGTATGCATTGAGTATCGCGGGTGCTCGAGTCTCCACCCCATATGCTTCGCGGCCAAAATAACCTCGCGGGGATTGCCTGCCATGCTCGAGCAATCCCCGCATGTTTTTTTGGGGGTGTCTAATAACCGTGAAACATGTGGGAGGGGACTCGAGCATTTCACTTGAGCACCTGTGATACATGGTGCATACCTGAGTACCCGATGCAAACTCAAGTAGCGAGCACTTGCGCTCAAGACTAATGACAACTTATTCAATATGACGACCTAATGTCATCAAATTTTGTGTCGTACCTCTGGGTTCAAAATGTTCACTATACCCCTTGATAAAATCCTTGAGGGGTGTAGTTTCCAAAATGGGGTCACTTGTGGGGGGTTTCAACTATTTAGGCACATCAGGGGCTCTTCAAACGCGACATGGCGTCCGCTATCGATTCCAGCCAATTTTGCGTTCAAAAAGTCACACAGTGCTCCTTCCCTTCTGAACTCTGCCATGCGCCCACACACTGTATTTTCCCGACATATGGGGTATTGGCGTACTCAGGAGAAATTGCACAAAAGTTTTTGGGGTCCATTTTCTCTTCTTAACCTTGTGAAAATAAAAAAAATTGGGGCTAAAACATCATTGTTGTGGAAAAAGTTTGATTTTTTTATATTCACGGCTCCATGTTATAAACTTCTGTAAAGGACTTGGGGGTTCAAGGTGCTCACCACACATCTAGATAAGTTCCCTGAGGAGTCTAGTTTCCAAAATGGTGTCACTTGTGGGGGGTTTCTTCTGGCACATCAGGGGCACATCCGCTAATTATTCAAGCAAATTTTACAATCAAAAAGTCAAATGGTGCTTCTTCCCTTCCGAACCCTGTCGCGCGCCCAAACAGTGGTTTTCCCCCACATATGGGGTATCTGCTAACTCATGAGAAATTGCACAACAAACTGCATAGTGCAATTTCTTCTGTTACCCTTATGAAAATGCAAAAGTGGGGGCTGAAAAACATTTTTTGTGGGAAAAATGTGAAAATTTTATTTTTACGGCTTAATGTTATAAACTTCTGTGAAGCACCTGGTGGTTCAAGGTGCTCACCACACATCTAGATAAGTTCCCCGAGGGGTCTAGTTTCCAAAATGGTGTCACTTGTGGGGGGTTTCCACTGTTTAGGCACATCAGGGGCACATCCGCTAATTATTCAAGCAAATTTTACAATCAAAAAGTCAAATGGTGCTTCTTCCCTTCCGAACCCTGTCGCGCGCATAAACAGTGGTTTTCCCCAACATATGGGGTATCTGCTAACTCAGGAGAAATTGAGCAACAAACTGCATAGTGCAATTTCTTCTGTTACCCTTATGAAAATGAAAAAGTGGGGGCTGAAATACATTTTTGTGGGAAAAATGTGAAAATTGTGAAAATTTTATTTTTACGGCTCAATGTTATAAACTTCTGTGAAGCACCTGGGGGTTCAAGGTGCTCACCACACATCTAGATAAGTTCCCTGAGGGGTATAGTTTCCAAAATGGGGTCACATGTGGAGGGTTTCCACTGTTTAGGCACATCAGGGGCTCCCGAAATGCAATATAGCGTCCGCTAATTATTCAAGCAAATTTTACATTTAAAAAGTCAAATGGCACTCCTTCCCTTCCGAACCCTGCCATGCGCCCAAACAGTGGTTTTCCCCCACATATGGGGTATCTGTTTACTCAGGAGAAATTGATCAACAAATTTTGGGGTCTATTTTTTCCTGATACCCCTGCAAAAATAAAAAAAACTGGGTCTAAAGTAACATTTTTGTGAAAAAAGTTAAATGTTAATTTTTTTCTTCCACATTCCAAAAATTCCTGTGAAGCACCTGAAGGGTTAATAAAGTTCTTGGATGTGATTTTGAGCACCTTGAGGGGTGCAATTTTTAGAATGGTGTCACTTTTCGGTATTTTCTGTCATAAAGACCCCTCAAAGTGACTTTAAATATGATGTGGTCCCTAAAAAAATGGTTTTCTAAATTTTGTTGGAAAAATGAGAAATCGCTGGTCAACTTTTAACGCTTACAGCTCCCCAGTAAAAAAAAATTTGGTTCCAAAATTGTGCTGATGTAAAGTAGACATGTGGGAAATGTTATTTATTAACTATTTTCTGTGACATATCTCTCTGATTTAAGGACATAAAAATTCAAATTTTGAAAATTGCAAAATTTTCAACATTTTTGCCAAATTTCCATTTTTTTCACAAATAAACGCAAGTGATATCGAAGAAATTTTACCACAATCATGAAGTACAATATGCCACGAAAAACAGTCTCAGAATCAGGGAGATCCGTTGAAGCGTTCCAGAGTAATTACCTCATAAAGTGACAGTGGTCAGAATTGTAAAAATTGGCCTGGTCATTAATGTGCAAACCACCTTGGGTTGTAAAGGGGTTAATGACTCATCCTGGTCCTCATCTTGTAGTAATGCCTCATCTAATGCCTCATCCTGGTCCTCATCTTGTAGTAATGTCTCATCCTGGTCCTCATCTTTTAGTAATGACCCATCCTGGTCCTCATCTTGTAGTAATGCACCATCCTGGTCCTCATCTTGTAGTAATGCCCCATCCTGGTCCTCAACTTGTAGTAATGCACCATCCTGGTCCTCATCTTGTAGAAATGCCCCATCCAGGTCCCCATCTTTTCGTAATGTCCCCCATTCAGGTCCCCAACTTGTCGTAATGTCCCCCATCCAGGTCCCCATCTTGTCGTAATGTCCCCCATCTAGGTCCCCATCTTGTTATAATGTCCCCATCTTGTAGGAATGTCCCCCATCCAGGTCCCCACATTGTAGAAATGTTCCTATCCAGGTCCCCACATTGTAGGAATGTTCCTATCCAGGTCCCCACATTGTAGATATGTCCCAATCCAGTTCCCCATATTGTAGATATGTCCCCATCCAGGTCCCCACATTGTAGGAATGTCCCTATCCAGGTCCCCACATTGTAGATATGTCCCCATCCAGGTCCCCATATTGCAGGAATGTCCCCATTCAGGTCCCACATTGTAGGAATGTCCCCATCCAGGTCCCACATTGTAGGAATGTCCCCATCCAGGTCCCACATTGTAGGAATGTTCCTATCCAGGTCCCCATATTGTAGGAATGTCCCCATTCAGGTCCCACATTGTAGGAATGTCCCCATCCAGGTCCCACATTGTAGGAATGTTCCTATCCAGGTCCCCATATTGTAGGAATGTCCCCATTCAGGTCCCACATAGTAGGAATGTCCCCATCCAGGTCCCACATTGTAGGAATGTCCCCATTCAGGTCCCACATTGTAGGAATGTCCCCATTCAGGTCCCACATTGTAGGAATGTCTCCATTCAGGTCCCACATAGTAGGAATGTCCCCATCCAGGTCCCACATTGTAGAAATGTTCCTATCCAGGTTACCATATTGTAGGAATGTCCCCATTCAGGTCCCTATATTGTAGGAATGTCCGCTGTTCCATTCTTCACATACATATATAAGAAAAAAAAAAGTCTCTTCTCACCTGTCCTCCGTTCCCTCGGTGTCCTTTCTGCATATGCGGGCGCAGGCACCATAGACCCCTTGACGATCGCGGCCTGGTCCAGGAGCTTCCGGCAGCTGCGCTTTAGTTCAGTGTATTGCTGCGCAGAGACCAATGCCTGCCACCGGCCTATCAGAGGCCAGCAGCTGACATCTACCCATGTTAGTGATGTCATGCACCGCTGCGCTGGGACGCGGTTGTCCGCTGCTGGCCTCTGATAGGCCGGTGGCTGGCATTGGTATTGTATCATGCAGAGAGCCGGTCTCTGCGCAGCAATACACTGAACTAAAGTGCAGCTGTCGGCAGCTCCTGGACCGGGCCGCGATCGGGGTCTATGGTGCACACAGGCCGCATGAACCAGTCTGAAGGGCCACATGCGGCCCGCGTGTTTGTGACCCCTGGTTTAGGATGAGTCTGTCTCTCATACTCTGCTGACCTCACCCCTCCTTGGATAAACCCCCTTCCCACTGCCCCCTTTACTTTTTCCCTGCCCCTCTTCAGGGACGCCTGGAGCTGGTGCTCACACACTATCATACAGGTCACCACTCAATAAAGGTAATATGAAGCAATTAAAGTAGTGAAAGAGGTTAAAACATAACCTTTAATGAATACGTAGGTAAAAAAGATATAAAACGTCACTAGGACCTAAAATCCAGTTAATGCCTGCCAATGGTAGTAAAACAAAGCTACCTATCATAAATATGTACTCGTTATAAACAGGAATTTATATGGCATGAACACCAAATGTATCCAACCTGTATATTTAACAAGACAGTGGCAAGAAAAATGATAGAGCTGTCAATAACACATCTCAATAAGCGTGCAACATATCCGACGACCAGTCCTCACACTGTACTCACACAGTGGGTCCTCACACTGTATGCAGGAGGCTGTGTGGGTCCTCACACTATATGCAGGAGGCTGTGTGGGGACTGATACTGTATATAGGAGGCTATGTGATGGCTCATACTCATATAGGAGGTTGTGTGAGGGCTCACATTGTATATAGGAGGCTATGTGGGGCTCACACTGTATGCAGGAGGCTGTGTGGGTCCTCACACTGTATGCAGGAGGCTGTGTGGGTCCTCACACTGTATGCAGGAGGCTGTGTGGGGACTGATACTGTATATAGGAGGCTATGTGAGGGCTCATACTCATATAGGAGGTTGTGTGAGGGCTCACACTGTATATAGGAGGCTATGTGGGTCCTCACACTCAGGGGTGGATTAAGAGTAGCAAGGGCCCCGGGCAGTTTAGAAGGCGCGGGCCCCCCCCCCCCACACCTGATTTATCACGTGACATGTCACATGATCCCCTGTGATAGATCGTGTGATAGTTCACGGGAAATTAATTTGGCATAATATTAATTGTGCTGCCCATCTGAGAGCAGCACAATATTGGGGCAGATACCCTGATTCCAGCGATGTGTCACTTTTTCAGCTGCTTGTTGTCATTTTGAGAAAATCACCGTTTTATCTGCTGCAGATCTAGCAGCTCTCTGAATGCTGCGCTCTGTATAGCCCCACCCACACCACTGATTGGCAGCTTTCTGCCCATGCTCAGTGTATACAGAAATCTACTGATCAGTGATGGGGGTGGGGTCCTACAGAACTTACTAGTCATCTAGTGATAATTACCTTCTGACAAATCAATGATTTTATCAAAACAACACTAAGCAGCCCAGTAAGTGACACATTACTGGAATCAGTGCCTCTAACCCTACATTATGCTGCTCTCAGATTAGGTGGCAAAAACCTGATGACAGATTCCCTTTAAAGGAGCTGTAAAGACAAAAAAAGTTTGTATTAAAAAAATACAAGCCATTTGTGAAATTAACTTTTTTTCATTGTTAATTCACATTAGACTGTATCTTCAACACTTTTATCAGCAGGTCTTATTACAGACTCTGAATAGGGCCGCTCTCTCCCTCTCCCTCAGCAGAAAGTCACAGCATGGTTAAAAAACGGGATCTTTTATGATTTTCTCATAATAAATAAAAAAGGACATGCAAGTCCTCCAAACTATTTTCCATTTCTCTATAGGGGAGGTCCTAAATCTTTCTTGTTCTTTAGTTGATCACATGTCAAAAAGGCAAAGCATTTACTATGAACTCGCCTAAAAAAATATACACTTGGAGAGTAATATCATCATCTGCATGTAAATATTCCTTGACTCTAAGGGCTCGCTCACACTGTCGTATAACACGGCCGAATGCTATGTGATGTTATAGCCCTATGTTATACTATGGGACAGTGCGATTATTGGCATGAGAAAATAATCTCATTCGATATTCGGACCATGTGCACCCATACAAGTCTATGGGTGCATGTAAAACATTGGACTGGACTCGGATGTCATCCAAGTGCAGTCCGATGAACACTCACAGAGACTATGGAGAAGATGGATAAAGTA
The DNA here is from genome assembly GCF_046119375.1 of Phyllobates terribilis. Classification (NCBI taxonomy): domain Eukaryota; kingdom Metazoa; phylum Chordata; class Amphibia; order Anura; family Dendrobatidae; genus Phyllobates; species Phyllobates terribilis. The sequence continues at coordinate 336,122 of NW_027362876.1, read as the reverse complement.
AGTTCTCCATCTTCTCCATATCTGTGCTGCGAGAGAATCGGATCACACTCAGTTGAAGCTCTGAGTTTGAGCCGAGTGTCATTAGCATAATTGGCCCTATTCTCTTGCATGAGAGAATATATGGCTTAGTGAGTGGACCCTAAAACTGAATAGTAGTGACGGACAGGCACCTCACAAGCGGGATCCATGTAGCTCTCAGATGTCATGTAGGTAGGGCTTCATTCCATGGGGTAGGGCTTAATTTCAAGGTATATAAAAAAATGGACTTCAAATAAAAATAAATGAACACAAAAAGCACTAATTGAATTATTTTTTTCGTATTTATGTTTGCAGCCCCTTTAAAAACCCTTTGAGGACCAAGGCACATATATGTCCCATAGTTTTAAACTGGAAAAAAATTTGATTGAATAAAATTTAAGGTCCTCGAAGGTTTAAGTAGGTCATAAATTCATATGAATACTTGCTCATACAATTGCACATGCCAAAAGATGAAGAAGAACAGAATCAAAAATATGACATTAAGTGGAGCACTTACAGGTATTCAAGGTGAAAGAGACCAGCAAAGGCATCGTCTCGAATGACAGTAAATGAGATAGAATTCAGCAAGCTGAAAATGAAGACAGCAGGTTAGAAGCGAACCAGACTTTATGGTGCTCAGAATTAGTCAAGCAGAATTTATTGACTGCTCTTGCAAAGCACTGAGACTCCCGCGGTGTATAGATGGCGCAGTGCGGCCTCCCGCTGTGTATAGATGGCGCCGTGCGGCCTCCCGCTGTGTATAGATGGCGCCGTGCGGCCTCCCGCTGTGTATAGATGGTGCCGTGCGGCCTCCTGCTGTGTATAGATGGCGCCGTGCGGCCTCCCGCTGTGTATAGATGGCGCCGTGCGGCTTCCCGCTGTGTATAGATGGCGCCGTGCGGCCTCCCGCTGTGTATAGATGGCGCCGTGCGGCCTCCCGCTGTGTATAGATGGCACCGTATAGATGGCTACGTGCGGCCTCCTGCTGAGTATACGTGTATAGATGGCTACGTGCGGCCTCCTGCTGAGTATAGATGCCGCACGGCGCCCCCCCCAGAGACAGCAGGAGGCCGCACAGCACCATCTATACTCAGCGGGAGGCCGCACGTAGCCATCTATACACAGCGGGAGGCCGCACGGCGCCCCCCCAGAGACAGCAGGAGGCCACACAGCGCAATCTATACTCAGCGGGAGGCCGCACGTAGCCATCTATACACAGCGGGAGGCCGCACGGCGCCCCCCCCAGAGACAGCAGGAGGCCGCACAGCGCCATCTATACTCAGCGGGAGGCCGCACGTAGCCATCTATACACAGCGGGGAGCCGCATGGCGCCATCTCTACACAGCAGGGGGCCGCACGGCGCCATCAACACACGGCGGGGGGACGCACGGCGCCATCTATACATAGCGGGGGGCCGCACGTATCCATGTATACACAGCGGGGGGGCGCACGTAGCCATCTATACACAGCGGGGGGCCGCATGTAGCCATCTGTACACAGCGGGGGGCCGCATGGCGCCCCCCCAGATACAGCAAGAGGCCGCACGGCGCCAACTATACTCAGCAGGAGGCTGCACGCAGTCACGCACACACAAACATATACAGACATATACATACACGCATAAACACATTTGAAACACAAAAATACATATAAACAGACATGACACAATGATATCTGCCCACACACACACACATACAAACAGACATCACACAATGACATCTGCCCACACACACACAAACAGACATCACACAATGACATCTGCCTACACACACACACACACATACACACACACATACACACACAAACAGACATCACACAATGACATCTGCCTACACACACACAAACAGACATCACACAATGACATCTGCCTACACACACACACACACAAACAGACATCACACAATGACATCTGCCCACACACACACACACAAACAGACATCACTCAATGACATCTGCCCACACACACACACACACAAACAGACATCACACAATGACATCTGCCCACACACACACACACACACACACACACACACAAACAAACAGACATCACACAATGACATCTGCCCACACACACACACACACAGACATCACACAAACAGACACCACACAATGACATCTGCCTACACACACACACACACACACACACACACATACAAACAGACATCACACAATGACATCTGCCCACACACACACAAACAGACATCACACAATGACATCTGCCCACACACACACACACAGACATCACACAAACAGACACCACACAATGACATCTGCCTACACACACACACACACACACATACAAACAGACATCACACAATGACATCTGCCCACACACACACACACAGACATCACACAAACAAACATCACACAATGACATCTGCCTACACACACACACACACATACACATCACACAATTACATCTGCCCACACACATACACATCACACAATGACATCTGCCCACACACACACATACACACACACACACACACACACACTCACTCACCATCCCCCGGCTCGGCTCCTGTCCTCCTGGCTCCTGCTCCTCTCCCGTGGTAAGTAGCAGTGCAGGCCGGGCGCGCACTGCGTGACGTCACAGCTAGGAGACACGGCCGTGCACAGGACCGTGTCTCCTAGCAGTGACGCGGCCGGGCCAGCACAGGGAAGTTAACTGCCGCAGTGCTGGCCCGGCCGATGAAGATGTAGCGGCGACTGCTGCTGGGGGAGCGGTACGGGGCCCCCCCTCCCGGGCCCCCCCTCCCGCCACTGCTACTGGTATGTGCCGCGGTGGCCCGCACATATAATGAGGGCAATCCGGCATTAGACACCGCGCTCGGAGCCGCGGGCCCTCTGCAGGCTCGGGGCCCCGGGCGGTCGCCCGGATTGCCCTCATCATAATCCGCCTATGCTCACACTGTACTCACACAGTGGGTCCTCACACTATATGCAGGAGGCTGTGTGGGTCCTCACACTATATGCAGGAGGCTGTGTGGGGACTGATACTGTATATAGGAGGCTATGTGAGGGCTCATACTCATATAGGAGGCTGTGTGAGGGCTCACATTGTATATAGGAGGCTATGTGGGGCTCACACTGTACAGTATATGGAAGGCTATGTGGGGCTGTAAAAAGGAGACTATGTGGTGGCTCCTGTTCAGCAGCCACAGAATATTCATCGGACCACTGGACCACGGTTCTACAAATTGCTCGTCTCTATATACCAGTCATACTGTATATTCTCCTATATATATTGTACTGTATGTGGTATACTATGTATACTATGTGCACGGACATCAGATGAAGCACTCAAGATAATTAGTGACTGCTACATCATATACTATTATGTGGAGTTGAAGTTTACAATGATGATTTCATTGATCAAGTATGTTTGAAAACATATACAAAATAATAATTCATAGGTATCTATCTAGCAGACCTGGGCTTATGTGTGACCACCTTTACTCTGCTGATATGTTATTTTAGGAGTGTAGAAAAACACAGCGTACTACACAGGGGCGGACACAGACTGTAGTGGGCCCCTGCGCAAGAATTTTTTGGGGGCCCCCCCGCCCTTCATAGGGGGCATGAAGGGCCCCCCCCCGTGCATCTCTCATCCCCCCGTGCATCTCTGATTCCCCCCACTCCAAGTTAATTAATTGTATGTAAAAAAAATACAACTTGTTATACTTACCCCCAGGGCCGGCTCCAGGTTTTTCTGGGCCCTGGGCGACAGAGTTTCAGTGGGCCCCTTTAACACATACCATGATTCATGATGCACAGATACCGCAGAGAAATATATATATATAGTACAAGGCCAAGGATTTCACTTACTACATTACATGAGCGATATCTATTGTAAATTCTACAATAGCTCAGAAACCGGCGAATCCTCACAACGCACAGTGCAGACCGGACAGTATAGTCCTCCATACAGTATTATGGGCACCATATCATGCTCCATACAGGATACTGACCCCCTTATAATGCTCCATACAGGATACTGGTCCCCATATAATGCTCCATACAGGATACTGGTCCCCATATAACGCTCCATAGAGGATACTGGTCCCCATATAACACTGCATACAGAATACTGGCCCCCATATAACGCTCCCTACCGAATACTGTCCCCCATATATCGCTCCATACAGAATACTGACCCCCATATAACGCTCCATACAGAATATTGGCCCCCATATAACGCTCCATGCAGGCTGTTCCCCCCTTATAATGCCCCATTACACAAGCGATATCTATTGTAAATTCTACAATAGCTCAGAAACCGGCGAATCCTCACAATGCACAGTGCAGACCAGACAGTATAGTCCTCCATACAGTATTATGGGCACCATATCATGCTCCATACAGGATACTGACCCCCTTATAATGTTCCATACAGGATACTGGTCCCCATATAATGTTCCATACAGGATACTGGTCCCCATATAACTCTACATACAGAATATTGGCCCCCATGTAACGCTCCATGCAGGCTGTTCCCCCCTTATAATGCCCCATGCAGGATGACACCCGTCTTTTAATGCGCTATGCAGGATGTCACATCTACCCCCCATAAAATGCCCCATGCAGGATGTCACCTCTTCCCCCCCCATATAATGCCCCTTGCAGGATGTCACTTCCCCCCTTTTCAATGCCCCATGCAGCATGTCAGACCACCCCCTCCCTTATAATGCCCCATGCAGGAGGACACCCACCCTCTATATAATGCCCCATGCAGGATGTCAATTCCCCCCTCCCCCTCTTATAATGCCCCATGCAGGATGTCACACCACCTCCCTTATAATGCCCCATGCAGAATGTCACGCCCCCCTCCCTTATAATGCCCCATGCAGGATGTCACTTCCTCCCTTCCCCTCTTATAATGCCCCATGCAGGATGTCACTTCCCCCCTTCCCCTCTTATAATGCGCCATGCAGGATGTCACTTCCCCCCTTCCCCTCTTATAATGCCCCATGCAGGATGTCACTTCCCCCTTCCCCTCTTATAATGCCCAATGCAGGATGTCACATCCCTCCCCCCCTACCCCCATATAATGCCCCCATGCAGGATGTCAATTCCCCCCTCCCCCATATAATGCCTCATTCAGGATGCAACACCCCCCCTATATAATGCCCCATGCAGGATGTCACACCACCTCCCCCATATAATGCCCCATGCAGGATGTCACACCCACTCTCCCTCAACCATTAAATGCCCCATGCCCCCATACATAAAAAAAAAAAAAAAAAATACTCACCTCACTTCTTACCTGCTGCTGATCCGGAATCCAGCGTTGCGCGCGTCTTCCCGCTCTGTGATGTGACAGCTCAGGAGAGAGCGCGCGGTGTAAAGATGTCACCGTGACCTCTGACCTGAGACGTCACAGTCAGAGGACACGGCAGATACTGCGGAGGCACGGGTAGGGGTAAGTATTGTGCCGGCGCTGTCACATGACCGGAGATGTCCCTGCGCTCAGCATGGGGCCCATGCTGAGTGCAGGCACATCTCCGGTCATGTGATGGCGGGGGGGGTTCTGCGGGGGGGGGGGCCCATGAGTAGACGCACAAGAGGGGGGCTCCGAGGGGGCCCCGACCGGCCGGGCCCCATGCTGGAGTCAGGGCAGTCATGCCATGATGGCGGCCCTGCTGGAGGCTGGAGGGGCCCCCTCTCCCTCGGGGGTCCCCTTTGAATGAACCGGCTGCACGGGCGGTAGGTCCGCCCCTGGTACTACATCTCTAAAAAGGTATATCTGCTTTAAAAATAGTAATACATAAGAATAATATGTACTATGTCTGACCACTACAAACACTCATCTGAACTGGTCCAAATGCTGTCAGCTTTTTTCACGGGCAACACTTAGACAATACGGTCGTGTGAATATGGGCTTATGATGCATCTGGTAATAAACATGTTAAGGATGGGCCGCTACTCATGGGCCACTGCTGTGTGCTTGCCCCCCAGGCGAAAATGTGCCAGCCAGCCCCTGCTGCACCGGGTGCCAGAAAACCTAGATACACCTTTGGAATAGGTATCCTGCAAAGTAAGGATGGGGTTTGGTGTTTTTAAATGATTTTATTGACTCTGTGCATTTATATTTTGTATCAATAATATGATATGGTTATATATATCTTCTGGATATCAGGAGGGCTTATCCCAGTGCATTGACTCTCTCCTTCTCCTTCGATGTCCTGTATAGGCCAAAAAAAACTACGCGTTTCGAGGACTCACAGTTCCTCTTCGTCAGCTTCTCGCTGGTAGTCAAACTGGTAACCTAATAAAGTCCAAACGCCCCCCACAAAGATAATACAACCAAAGAAATGGAGGAAGATCCAATACTATCAAGACGGTGCAAAAGGACATATGGAGGTGCAATAGAACTAAGATAGAATTCCAATAAGAATAGACTGTGTGTGAAAAAATAATAATAAAAAAGACTTTGTTCAAACTTTCACAATTAGTTAAAAATGAATAAAAATTATATACTTATATTTCTGATGGCTATAAAAAACAGTCTGTTAATCAGTGTATATTACCAGGATAGTATAAATTCGGAACTTAGTACCATCCAGAGATAAAAAGGAAAAAATGAAGGAGAAAAATAAAAACATTATATTGTATCTCCAATAGTGGTATCAATGTATAGAAACAAATACATATAGAAAATAGGTGGATTCAAAGGAATATATCCAAAAGACATATTATATTGATAAACTATAAGGAGGTTCATAAAAGTGCAATGTAAATGTTCAATTGGTACTGGGATAAAAAATACATACAGTATATACCGCTGCGAGTTGAAGGCATACAGCTGACTCTCGTGATTAAGGCCCTTCAGAGCCAAGCTATTTAATGTGAAGAACCATTTGGATTCCATCCGCGACATTAATCTCAAGTAATCACCTCCCCTCCATTTTCTGGGGACTAATCGGATCCCACAAAACTTAGTGTCCTTATAAGATTGGTTGTGGAACTTCCGGTAGTGCCGGGACAGTGGATGCCCTTCAAAACCTTCATTCATGTTGATAAAGTATTCCTTCAGCCTTTTGATAACTTGCGCTTTGTACAGACATCTCCTCCTGCCAAGGTATAAAAAGAGCGTGGCTTGGGGTGTGGATAGGGGCGTGGTCAGACTACGCGTGCCGCATGGTTTCGCCCTCTTTCTAGTCCTCATAGGTTGGCGGTATGCTTGTACTGAGGAGATCTGGGATATCAGTGATTAGGTCCCATATTGTGCACTGTAAGGTCTGGAAAAGCTCCTTCTATCCGTCTCTGTAGCACCAGAGGAAGAACAGAGGGGAAAAGACAGGATTTTCTACATGTCGCGTTATGTAGATGTTCTGCAGATTTATCACAACCGTCCACAAGAAGAAACTGCCATCACAGAGCCGCCTTTAGCTGTTGGAAAAGTTTAAACTTAGTTTTGAATAGTTGCTATAGGCAACAGGGACCGTTTCTATTTTCGCTGGGACGCATGATGCTGGTGCTGGGTGATGTCATGTGACGGAATGTTGTGGGTGATGATGTCACAGAGGGCGTTGTGATGTCACCCTTGGGGTATATAAGGGGGCTCCATCCACCTGGAGCTCATATCTCATTGGCCATATCTTGGTGCTGAGATACCCCCTGGAGACAATGAGGATCGCCATATTGTTTCTGTGCTGTACCCTGTTCTACCCTGTGAATTACCATAGGCTGCCGGTGAGTACCTGTCTATTATTACATATGGAGGACGTTTAGAATCAGCTGCGGCAGGGGAAGGGGATGGGGAGGGGGGTCCTGTAAGAATTTACCTGCGGGAATAAGAGGTTATGGCAGGGAAAGGAGCTTAGGAAGTGACAGTCAGAGGGGATATAAGTGTGGGGTGACCCCTCTGACTCCCACATTCCTGCCTTGTCCTTGTAGTGATTAATGACTTTGGTGTTGTCCCTTATATATCACTTTGCAGTCACCAGTGATCGCTCCGCACTGTGATCCTAAACTACAGTCTCATTTACCTTTTTGCAAACGCCCAGAAGGGGAGGAGTGACATCACACCCATGTGTGCAGATCCCGCCCACTTTTACTGCAGTCGTAATGCGAGCTAGCTGCATTCTGTTTTCATGGAAATGTCAGCAGCTGCTCCCCCTAGTGTTTACAAGATGAAAACATCAAAACAGTTAAAATATTTTTTCAGATTTTATACCATTAAAACCTTTTTAAATATATATGTGTATTTATATATAAATATAAATACTTTACAATTTTACAATTGTAAAAAAATTGCTGACACTTTCCCTTTAAAAGATCTAAAGACGTTCTGCTTCATGTGCCATTGTGACCAATCACAGCACAGATTATATTTTTTAAACTTTTCTTGAAAAACTGAAGCTGCTCCGTGATTGGAAATCATGTGGAAGGGTTCTCTTTTAGACATTTAGTTAGGTCCAAAGTATCAGTGACATGATGGATAGAACTGTGCAATGATGTCACAGAGGGCTTTGTGATGTCACCCCTGGGTATATTAGAAGCCTCGGCCCATCTGCAGCTTGTATCTCATTGACCATACCTTGGTGCTGAGAGACCTCTGGAGATGATGAGTATCATCCTATCATTTCTGTGCTTTACGTTGCTCTACCCCCCACATTACAGTACACTGAGGGCGAGTATGTTCTCATCAATATGGAGGTCACAAGGATCAGCTAATGAGAATATCGCCTCTTGCAGGACTTCTCATACTGGACACGTGACCGTCCGTCATATGAAAGTCCAACTGTAAATAATATTCCATGGACCCTGGAGGTGAATCCCAAATTTCTTCCTGATCTTCTCAATGGGATATTTCTGAAAGTTGCTTGATAATGTATCCATCACTGTATAATAACAAGGGCTCTCTGTTTGACTGGATTGGGTATAAATATACAGGACTTTATTATGTTTTTTTTCTTTATTATAGGATGACCCACTACCCGTGGATCTCAGGAGAAGCACCTATCAAGCTTCCATCAATCTTCCTCTTTGGCTCTTCCGTGACGCAGTTTTTGTTGCGGTGATGACACTACTGACAATACTAGAGTATTTGGCCTTAAGTCTTGTCCTGAGCAAGTGGGCAATGTCTGAACCTGGTGAAACAATCAGAAAACTCCTGAGAACAAAACCATTCTGAAGGAACAAAGTGCTTGAAAGGAGCCGATTTGCATCCCTCAGATTCAGGAGCAAGACTCCAGGAGAACACCTGTCCTGCCCAATGGCAAATGTTCTACTCCATCCATGGCTCCTGCACCGCAGGATGCGAAAAAGGTTCCTAGCTGCAACTATAAAGTGGCGTTCAGTGATATTGTCTGGGTCAGAACGATCCCTCACAACAATATAGGAAGAAGAGCTCGAAGTTCCACGGAGCATAAAGAGAGGTTACTGATTCTTCAGAGAAACCAACAATCCAGAATTCCAGAGCCAAGAGCACCAGAACCTAGAACACCAGAACCTAGCATGTCAGAACCTAGTATGTCAGAACCTAGAATGCCAGAGCCAGAAATGCCTACAACACCTCAACCCAAAATCAAGAGGAGAAGATGTTTCCTTAGATGTCTTAGAGGCGAGGAAGATTGAGAAGGCAACTGCTTGAACTTTCCCATTGCTCGTGTTTTCATCACAGGTTAGTCCTATACATGCTCTCTGATGGGCACCATCTTACTACATACAATGCAGCATTGCACCTGAAATCGAATGGATATTTTGTCACACACTTGCACTTTAGCACCTTATCATATGGCGCATATATCTATGAACGCTTTGCTAAGTATCACTGTCTAGTATGTGCTTCTGATGAACCTATTTTAGGAAAACGTGTCGAGGTTTGGCATACTATGTACTTGAGTTTGGCGTACTATGTGCTTGTTGGTAAATTCTATTGCCATCTATAATCTACTAGATATTATAATGTCTCTGGTGGGATGCCCCATGCCGAATTGTTGATAACTGACTATGAGCATTGTCCTCTATTTCTTATCTACTATGGTTACAGGTTGATGTGAAGAGAGCTGTGCCATTGGTAGCGATTTTTCTACTGATTTGTCAGTTATATTTATGTTAGTTTAGCAAATTTCTGCTTGTAGGGTCTAATGTTTTAGCATAGTGTATGTTCTGTGAGCTAAATTGTCATACTTATGCACTAGATAGATTATAAATTGTGATGCTTATGTACAAGATAGATTATTAGTCTAATCGGTGATTTTTTAAATATTTTTTAACATCAGGAGACTCAAGAATCGCATCTTACAGAAGACAAGAAGCCTAAATGCCGAAGGGTGATGACCTGTTGATGGCCCACAGCTGGAGGGTCATTACCTCTTGATGACACAAAACTGGACAGAAGATAAAAACATTTGATGGCACACAGCCGGAGGGTGATGACCTATTGATGGCCATAGCCAGAGGGTCATTACCTGTTGATGGCACACAGCCGGACAGAGGATCATTACCTGTTGATGGCACACAGCCGGATGGTCATTACCTGTTCATGGCGCACTGCCGGATGGTCATTACCTCTTGATGGCACACAGCCGGAGGGTGAGGACCTATTGATGGCCATAGCCAGAGGGTCATTACCTGTTGATGGCGCACAGCCGGACAGAGGATCATTACCTGTTGATGGCACACAGCCGGATGGTCATTACCTGTTCATGGCACACTGCCGGATGGTCATTACCTGTTGATGGCATACAGCCGGAGGGTGATGACCTATTGATGGCCATAGCCAGAGGGTCATTACCTGTTGATGGCGCACTGCCGGATGGTCATTACCTGTTGATGGCACACAGCTGGAGGGTGATGACCAGTTGATGTCGCACTGCCGGATGGTCATTACCTGTTGATGGCACACAGCCGGACAGAGGATCATTACCTGTTGATGGCACACAGCCGGTCAGAGGATAAGATCTTTTGATTACATACACCGGGTCCCTCCCTGATAACAAGGAACCCTGGGGAATACTGGTCATCTTGATCCCCCACTGACTATATACTTGCTCCACCTCAGCCTACACCATCATGGAGGACACTTCCACCTGTGTCCACTGTAAGGTTGGACTTTCTTTTATAATTACAGCAGATTAATAAACATCATAAAGCTGTAAAACTATCGAGTAATTTATTATAAATTATTATAAAGAAATATAAAGTATAATAGATAGCTATAGAGGGCACATAAGACGACTAACTATAGAAAGCATGGTATCGCCTGACATATACTGTATATTCTAGATGGCGCTATTACACTAAATACATCACAACCTCCAGCGTGATATTACCGTACAATGCGAGATCACTAATAATGGCCACAGATTATGAGAAAATGACCAGCTCCATAGTCCTGGAGTTATTATAAATGTCTCTAGTGTGAGGCAGGGACTGGACGAGTGTTGGAGGGAGGTATATTCCCCCAGGACGTCCTTTATGTATCCATGCTGCAGAATCTGCCGTATACTTCTGTTCTAGCAGTCAGACATTTCACTCTGCAAATCACAGGCTCAACATTGTGTAAAACTACCACCGTATATAAGAGCACTCAGAATAAAAACTAGCGGCATGCCGTGCACTGCCCACGTCATGTGTACGGGATACAGGACCTGCAGGACCTGGTACGGCCATTATAGTTGATAGATTAATGATACCTGTGCAGATGAAGGGAAAAAAAATATGTGCAACAACAGGAGGAGAAAGTCTCAAAATGTAATTTGAAGAGTATAATAGAGAAATGGGAAACTTCTGGAGATGCAGATAAGTGCTACCAGGGCGAAACGTAAGTGTAGTCAGACAAGGGAAAAGTGCAAATGATCCAGCGTAAAGGTTTGTTTAGTAGAAAAAATATTAAAACTTAGCTTTTATTAGCCATATAAAACACTGCTCCACAAAGAATACAGCAAATGTGCAACTATCATAGCTTACAGACCTACGCGTTTCAACAAATCATGTCTTAATTATGGCCCCATTACTAGAATGACAAAAAGGTACAGTATATATATATATATCCACGTGCCTGTATGACCTCCCTACAACGCCTGGGCATGCTCCTGATGAGGTTGCGGATGGTCTCCTGTGGGATCTCCTCCCAGACCTGGACTAAAGCATCCGCCAACACCTGGACAGTCTGTGGTGCAACGTGACGGATGGAGCGAGACATGATGTCCCAGATGTGCTCAATCGGATTCAGGTCTGGGGAACGGGCGGGCCAGTCCATAGCTTCAATGCCTTCATCTTGCAGGAACTGCTGACACACTCCAGCCACATGAGGTCTGGCATTGTCCTGCATTAGGAGGAACCCAGGGCCAACCGCACCAGCATATGGTCTCACAAGGGGTCTGAGGATCTCATCTCGGTACCTAATGAAAGTCAGGCTACCTCTGGCGAGCACATGGAGGGCTGTGTGGCCCTCCAAAGAAATGCCACCCCACACCATTACTCACCCACTGCCAAACCGGTCATGCTGAAGAATGTCACTCTCCACGGCGACTCCAGACTCTGTCACGTCTGTCACATGTGCTCAGTGTGAACCTGCTTTCATCTGTGAAGAGCACAGGGCGCGAGTGGCGACTTTGCCAATCCTGGTGTTCTGTGGCAAATGCCAAGCGTCCTGCATGGTGTTGGGCTGTGAGCACAACCCCTATCTGTGGACATCGGGTCCTCATACCACCCTCATGGAGTCGGTATCTAACCATTTGTGCAGACACATGCACATTTGTGGCCTGCTGGAGGTCATTTTGCAGGGCTCTGGCAGTGCTCCTCCTGTTCCTCCTTGCACAAAGGCGGAGATAGCGATCCTGCTGCTGGGTTGTTGCCCTCCTACGGCCCCCTCCACATCTCCTGGTGTACGGGCCTGTCTCCTGGTAGTGCCTCCAGCCTCTGGACACATCCAACCTTCTCGCCACAGCTCGCATTGATGTGCCATCCTGGATGAGCTGCACTATCTGAGCAACTTCTGTGGGTTGTAGAGTCTGTCTCATGCTACCGCGAGTGTGAAAGCACAACCAACATTCAAAAGTGACCAAAACATCAGCCAGAAAGCATTGGTACTGAGATGTGGTCTGTGGTCCCCACCTGCAGAACCACTCCTTTATTGAGGGTGTCTTGATAATTGCCAATAATTTCCATCTATCGTCTATTCCATTTGCACATCAGCATGTGAAATTGATTGTCAATCAGTGTTGCTTCCTAAGTTTACAGTTTGATTTCACAGAAGTTTGATTTACTTGGAGTTATATTCTGTTGTTTTAAGTGTTCCCTTTATTTTTGGAGCAGTGTATATAGATACATACAGTGAGTACGGAAAGTATTCAGACTCCTTTAAATTTTTCACTCTTTGTTTCATTGCAGCCATTTGATAAATTCTAAAAAGTTCATTTTTTTCTCATTAAAGTACACTCTGCACCCCATCTTGACTGAAAAAAACAGCAATGTAGAATTTTTTTGCAAATTTATTAAAAAAGAAAAACTGAAATATCACATGGTTATAAGTATTCAGATCCTTTGCTCAGACACTCATATTTAAGTCACATGCTGTCCATTTCCTTGTGATCCTCCTTGAGATGGTTCTACTCCTTCAATGGAGTCCAAATGTGTTTAATTAAACTGATAGGACTTGATTTGGAAAGGCACACACCTGTCTATATAAGACCCCACAGCTCACAGTTCATGTCAGACCAAATGAGAATCATGAGCTCAAAGGAACTGCCCAAGGAGCTCAGAGACCGAATTGTGGCAAGGCACAGATCTAGCCAAGGCTATAAAAGAATTTCTGCATTACTCAAGGTTCATAAGAGCACAGTGGCCTCCATAATCCTTAAATGGAAGAAGTTTGGGGCCACCAGAAGTCTTCCTAGACCTGGCCGTCCAGCCAAACTGAGCAATCGTGGGAGAAGAGCCTTGGTGAGAGAGGTAAAGAAGAACCCCAAGATCACTGTGGCTGAGCTCCAGAGATGCAGTAGGGAGATGGGAGAAAGCTCCACAAAGTCAACTATCAACCACCAGTTGGGCCTTTATGGCAGAGTGGCCAGACGGAAGCCTCTCCTCAGTGCAAGACATATGAAAGCCCGCATAGAGTTTGCTCAAAAACACATGAAGGACTCCTAGACTATGAGAAATAAGATTCTCTGGTCTGATGAGACAAAGATAGAACTTTTTGGTGATAATTCCAAGTGGTATGTGTGGAGAAAACCAGGCACTGCTCATCACCTGCCTAATTCAATCCCAACAGCGAAACATGGTGGTGGCAGTTGTTAGAACCCTCCTGTTAGTTTTTTCTATTTTGTGGTTACGTGACCTTCTGTCTATTTATTCCAGCTCCGCCCTTCAGGCTTTTCTGGACTTCAGTGTTACTTTGACTCTTAATCTAGCCAGGTGCTTTGTACCTACTGTATCTCTCTAGTTTGTTTGGTCCTTGGACCACTAAGTACTTTTGTCTGTTTGTCTTCTTCTGCTACTACTTCTGCCAGGAGGTGTCCAATTTTGTCTCAGTCCTTAGTTCTTTTAGGGACCCCTCCCTTTAATCTATAGGTCTGCGTTCAGACTAGCCGCGGACGAAGGCGGGTCTGTTCACAAGGAACACGTTGCCCACTGCATCGTAGGGAATCAGCTTAGTCCTATTGTATGGACAGATTTCCTCTCTTTCCTTAGTTCTTGTAGCAGATCATAACAGCAGTATCATGCTATGGGTGTGTTTTTCAGCTGCAGGGACAGGACGACTGGTTGCAATTGAAGGAAACATGAATGCGGCCAAGTACAGAGATATCCTGGATGAAAACCTCTTCCAGAGTGCTCTGCACCTCAGACTTGGCCAAAGGTTCACCTTCCAACAAGACAATGACCATAAGCACACAGCTAAATTAACAAAGGAGTGGCTTCAGAACCACTATGTGACCATTCTTGACTGGCCCAGCCAGAGCCCTGACCTAAACCCAATTGAGCATCTTTGGAGAGACCTGAAAATGGCTGTCCACCAACGTTTACCATTCATCCTGACGGAACTGGAGAGGATCTGCAAGGAAGAATGGCAGAGGATCCCAAAATGCAGGTGTGAAAAACTTGTTGCATCATTTCCAAGAAGACTCATGGCTGTACTAGCCCAAAAGGGTGCTTCTACTCAATACTGAGCAAAGGGTCTGAATACTTATGCCCGTGTGATATTTCAGTTTTTCTTTTTTATTAAATTTGCAAAAATTTCTACATTTCTGTTTTTTTTCAGACAAGATGGGGCGCAGAGTGGACTTTAATGAGAAAAAAATGAACTTTTTAGAATTTACCAAATGGCTGCAATGAAACAAAGAGTGAAAAATGTAAAGGGGTCTAAATACTTTCCGTACCCAGTGTACATGCATGGAAATAAATGCAGAATTATATTTCTTAATACTGCAGTATCAGATCCTGTCTTGAATTTAACCCCTGTGGTATCCAATGTGAAAATCCACAGGGACTCCCGGTTCAGAAGTTTGCACTTATGATCCCCCCCTCGTGTGGATCTATATACCTTCTCTATCTCCATATATTTAAAGAATGAGGTGTCACCTTTATGAACTCTCGCAAAATGCCTCGATACTGCTGATGTATTTATGGCTTCCAAATGAATCGCATCAGAAAGATGTCTTCTGATACGGACTTTCAGCGCACCTGTGGTACAACCCACATAGTGGACCTTACACAAGGTGCATTCTATAAGGTATATAACCCCTGATGAATTACAATTGAGGAAATCATGAATTTTATTTTCTCTATCATTACTTAAGGACATAAAACTATCTGTTTTAACCGCATGTAGACACGCTTTGCACCGATTGGCTCCACATCTGAAGAAACCTTTTGTGCTGAGCCAATTTGGTTGTACAGTATTAGTCTCACTGGTGTATAAGCCAGGAGAAAGGATGGTTCCCAGAGCGGGCGCTTTCCTGGCTACAAAGCGGATGGCATTAGAAAGTAGGTTTTTTAGTTTCTTGTTCTGATATATAATAGGGTTATACTTTTTAATTCTAGATGTAATTTTATTATACTGAGGACTATAGGTGGTAGAAAACGTTACCCTAGTATCCAATGTGTTAATGTTATTTTTCTGTTTATTTCGGAGTATATCTTTCTGATTTATATTGGAGACAATTCTACTCGCTTTTCTTAAAGACCACTCGGGATCGCACCTATTGGATAGTCTGTTACACATTTTTTCTGATTCCTTCTGAAAAGTGATGTTATCTGAACAATTTCGTATTGTTCGTATTAGCTCACCGTAAGGGATATTTCTCTTAATATGTGGCGGATGACAACATTTAGCTGATAGAATAGAATTTGAGGCTGTAGATTTTCTGTGGGGATTAATTTTGGCCAATTCTTTCTCCTTGGTAGCCTCAAGTTCGAGATCCAAAAAAGTAATTTTGGATGAATGGTAGAACTAAGTGAATTTAAGATTAAAATTATTGCAGTTGATGTACTGTACGAATTGTACCACCTCCTCCTGTGTGCCCCCCCACACCAGGAGGAGGTCTTCAATAAATCTACCGTACCACACAATGTGTCCACTATATGTGTTATCATTATGGTAAATGAAAAGCTCCTCCACCTACACATCACTATGTTCACTAGCGAAGGAGAAAATTTACTGCCCATGCTGACTCCTCTTTTCTGTAAAAAAAAAACTTTTATCAAAGCTAAAATAATTACGCTCTAAGAGGAACTGTACTGCTATGACCAGAAATTCTTTTATTTCTATAGTGTACGAACTGTATGTGTCAAGGTGGTAGGTTAAACATGCTAAAGCAATATGGTGTGGAATTGAGGGGGTATAATGCCACCACATCACAGGACAATCATCCAAAGTTTTTTGGCCATTCAAATTTCTCAAAAATGGTCACTATGAATTTTGAATCCCTAATGTAACTCGGAGTTTCCTGAACCAGAGGCTGTAGGTAAAAATCCATCCAGGCACTTAATTTTTCACCATGGGAACCAATCCCCACCGCTATGGGTCTTAACCCCTTTACAGCCCAGGGCGTACTAATACGTACAGTACAGACCAAAAGTTTGGACACACCTTCTCATTTAAAGATTTTTCTGTATTTTCATGATTATGAAAATTGTACATTCACACTGAAGGCATCAAAACTATGAATTAACACATGTGGAATTATATACTTAACAAAATAGTGTGAAACAACTGAAAATATGTCTTATAATCTAGGTTCTTCAAAGTAGCCACCTCTTGCTTTGATGACTGCTTTGCACACTCTTGGCATTCTCTTGATGAGCTTCGCTGTAATCGCACCGACCCAAAGAATAAAGTCGTCTAATCACTTATACTGCACAAGGAACGGTGTAAAAAATAAACTCTAGGGTTAGGGTTGTGCTAGGGTTGGGATTTTTTTCAAAAGCAAAAAAAAAAAAAGATGACGATATGGCGACTAGTGTTGAGCACAAGTGCTCGCTACTTGAGTTTGCATCGGTTGCTCGGGTATGCATTGAGTATCGCGGGTGCTCGAGTCTCTGCCCCATATGCTTCACAGTCAAAAAAAACGTGCGGGGATTGCCTGCCATGCACCAGCAATCCCTGCATGTTTGTTTTGGGTGTCTACTAACCGTGAAACATGTGGGCAGGACTCGAGCATGTCACTCGAGCACGTGCGATACATGGTGCATACCCGAGTACACGATGCAAACTCAAGTAGCGAGCACTTGTGCTCAAGACTAATGACAACTTATTCAATATGATGACCTAATGTTATCAAATTATGTGTCGTACCGGGTTCAAAATGTTCATTATACCCCTTGATAAAATCCTTGAGGGGTGTAGTTTCCAAAATGGGGTCACTTGTGGGGGGTTTCAACTATTTAGGCACATCAGGGGCTCTTCAAACGTGACATGGCGTCCGCCCTCAATTCCAGCAAATTTTGCGTTCAAAAAGTCACACAGTGCTCCTTCCCTTCTGAACTCTGCCGTGCACCCAAACACTGTATTTTCCCCACATATAGGGTATTGGCGTACTCAGGAGAAATTGCAAAAAATTTTTGGGGTCTATTTTCTCCTCTTACCCTTGTGAAAATAAAAAAATTGGGGCTAAAACATAATTTTTTATTTTCATGGCTCCATGTTATAAACTTCTGTAAAGGTTCTCTGAGGAGTCTAGTTTCCAAAATGGTGTCACTTGTGGGGGGTTTCCACTGTTTAGGCACATCAGGGGCTCCCCAAACACAACATGGAGTCAGCTAATTATTCAAGCAAATTTTACTTTCAAAAAGTCAAATGGCGCTCCTTCCCTTCCGAACCCTGCCGTACGCCTAAACAGTGGTTTTTCCCCACATATGGGGTATCTGTGTGGTCAGGGAAAATTGAACAACAAATTTTGGGGTCCATTTTTTCTTCTTAACCCTGTGAAAATAAAAAAAATTGGGTCTAAAGTAACATTTTTGTGAAAAAAGTTAAATGTTAATTTTTTTCTTCCACATTCCAAAAATTTCTGTGAAGCACTTGAAGGGTTAATAAATTTCTTGAATGTGGTTTTGAGCACCTTGGGGGTGCAGATTTTAGAGCGGTGTTACTTTTGGGTATTTTCTGTCATAAAGACCCCTCAAAGTGACTTCAAATGTGATGTGGTCCCTAAAAAAATGGTTTTGTAAATTTTGCTGGAAAAATGAGAAATCTCTGGTCAACTTTTAACCCTTATAGCTCTCTAATAAAAAAAAAATTTGGTTCCAAAATTGAGCTGATGTAATGTAGACATGTGGGAAATGTTATTTATTAACTATTTTGTGTGACATATCTCTCTGATTTAAGGGCATAAAAATTCAAATTTTGAAAATTGCTAAATTTTCAAAAATTTTCGCCAAATTTCAGTTTTTTTCACAAATAAATGCAAGTGGCATCAGAGAAATTTTACAACAATCATGAAGTACAATATGTCACGAAAAAACATTCTCAGAATAAGGGGGATCCGTTGAAGCGTTCCAGAGTAATTACCTCATAAAGTGACAGTGGTCAGAATTGGCCTGGTCATTAATGTGCAAACCACCTTGGGTAGTAAAGGGGTTAAAGGTGGTGGGAAAATATTTTTATGTATTTTTGGAGGCGAATGGTAAACTGGAACAATTGGGTGATCTACGTATAAATATTCCATTAATTTTTTTTTAGGGCCCCTCAGTGCAAACCTTCGTTTAATAGATTATACATAGCAGCATTAAACTCAACAGTAGGATCTCTAGCTAACTCCAAATAAACATCCCTATTTTCTAAATCCATCAAATTCAATTTTTTATACAATCCTGCATTCAGTGCTATAGTGCCACCTTTATCCGCTGAGCGGACTAGTATGTCTGAATTATCCTTTAATTTTTTCAGAGCGTCTTTTTCTCTATATGTCAGATTAGAGTCCAAATGATTAGTAGAAGATAATTCATTCTTTAATTCCACTAGTTCTTTTTCAATTAAGTCCTGGAACTGATCCAGAACCAATGGTCTGGACTGAAGTGGGTAAAAGAAAGGATTACCAGCCCGAAAGTCCTCATTTAAATTTACATTTGGAATTAAAGATTCCGTCTCGAATTGTTTCATTTGTAATAAAGACTGTTGTTCTGTGAATAATAACATGGAATCCTGGCTTGTCCTAGGAGAAACTTCTTCTGAAGCTGTATTCTGTGGATTTTTCATGTCCATAAAATGACATCGGATGGTGAGGTTACGTGCTAGTTTGTTAACATCCAGAATTGTTCTGAAAATGTCGAATTCGTTAGAAGGTGAAAAGCTCAGGCCTTTAGCCAGGAGAGAAATTTGACTCTCAGATAAGATGTAGCTAGAGAGATTCCAAACAGGTGACTCTAATAATGGCGTTTTTTGCTCTGTGTTGGGTACTTGTTTGCATTAGCGCTTTTACCCTTGTGTGACCCGCCACTAGCTGTTTCAGTAGCGGCTAGCCCTCCCTGGGAAAGGGTGTACTCGGATGGCGGGCCCAGTTGGTAGAATGGGGATGCAGTCGCGGCCTCGGCCCGGTCCGTGCCCAGGGCGCACACATTAAAAATAGGGGCTAGTTGATGAGTGGCAATTATGAGTGGATAAACGATTATGCCACCTGTGGTGTCTGGTGATGTGCCACCAGCGCTGCTGCAGTCCTCTGAGGCGGGATGTTGTGGCAGCCGATGGTAGTACTACTCCCCACAGGCGGAGCAGGGCCTCAAGGCAGAGGAAACAGGAGGATGCAGTGGTGCGGTGTCGTGTCCTGCTGCAATAATGGACCGGAGGCAATGGATGTAGTCTTCCAAGCTTTACTCACGTTGTTAGAGGTCAGCTGCAAGGCTTCTCCTTGCTTCTCACGGCGTGCTGCGGCCACCAGAGAAGGGGGTTTGGCACACCCCGGTAGTTCAGGTGTGTCTATCAGGACCCCCAGCACCAGTGTGTTCCTAGAAATCTCCCCCTTGGGCCTCTCCTGTCCGTGTGCAGTGCGTGTTGCAAGGCTGGGTCTCCCTCTGGCTATACACAGAACAAGGGCACGGGTGGTGACTCCACTCCGTCCGTTACCCGGTGGGAACCAGTTAGCCTCCGGGCTTTTCCGACTGAGACGTGAAGTAACAAACTCAGATATCGGGGGCCGGTACCCCTCTTGCAGCAGGAGTCCCTCTGACTAGGCCAGAATGGAGAGTACAGGTGGCGCATGCTGATCCGTCCGTATTCCCTGGGATCCTTTTGCCTGCGGAGCTCTCCTCCTCAGCTCCCCTCCAGGCCTTCTTAAGCAGGGACCTTAACCAGGTAGAGACCTCCGTTAACTCTATACTGCTCCTCATCTCAAGGCCAGAGCACGAGGATCGTGCATCTCCAGCACGCTGCAGGCTCCTACACAAGGCAACTGCCAGCTGTGAAGACCACAATCAAACAACCTTGAACTTAAGATGGCTGGCTATTAAATATGTATCTACAAGTGTAACCTAAAAGTGCATCCTCCACCCTCACCCACTACATGGTTCCCCCTATCTTTGGTTCCCCCATCTCCATTATCCTGCTGGGGCAGCACCCTAGTGCATACTAGCTCCCCATAGGACTGGAGTGTGTAGTGTTGAGTGATGAGGTGGGTTCCTGACAGGTGCTCCATCCTAACCTGGGAGAGGAGATACCACACCTCTTTCACAAGATGCAGTACCCCCCTGTGGCGACCGAACCCTCAGGGGCGCCACACCCTCCTCCTCCATTTTTTGTAATCGTTCCACCAGCACTAGATAATTTATTTTTGATAAAATACAATTGTTGCATTTCTCCCATTGAACTCATAGATGAATCTGAGTAATCATCAGAGGTGGCAGCAAAAGAATTATCCGTAACATCATCATGCTCCTTAAAACTCCCTCTTCCAGATCGCTGAAAACGTTTGTGGGAGCGTTTTTTTTAAGATGGATGGTAATTGTTTATTCCAACTATAAATCTTGTTCTGCGCATAGTCCTCACTGTCCCTTTTGAACTTGGATCTTTTTATATCCATAATGGTGTTCTCCAACTTGGCCAAATTAGATTTCAGTTTGTCATTACAAATATTAAATTCTTTTAGTTGCACATATTTCCCCAAAGACGATTGTATATTTTTAATATCCAATTTAATTTAAGTCAGTTCCAGTTCCTCATGTTTGATTATGAGGTGCATAAGATTCAGTGAACATTGACTAAGAATCGCATTCTGATCTTCTTGAAAACCGTCATTGTATATAGTGGTGGCGACTTTTTTTTAAACGCAGACCTCTAGGGATCATTTCCTTTTTTATATATGTGTCCAAGGTTGTGAGATCCCACCAAACTTTAAGTTCTCTGGTCATTTTGTTTTCCATCTGGAACATGAGATCTTCAAATTCATCCGGTTCTGTTGTCACCACTGACGGTTTATTATCAAAAATAGATGCTAGTTTGTTCAGTCTAGCCGAACAATCCTCTGTGTCACTGAAATTCATTATGTCAAATTGAGGGGATGTGAAAATCCACAGGGACTCCCGGTTCAGAAGTGTGCACTTGCAGTCAGACAAGCCAATGGCCTGGTAACAGGGGCCAAGCAGAGCCGGGTAAGTGGTAATACAAGTGGGCAGTGGAATGAGTCGAGGTTTTGGTAATCATGGTGTAACAGATCGGGCAGACTGACTGGGCAGGAGAGAATTTCATGTTTTCTTGATTATAGCATCATGCGGAGAATTCCTGCTCCTTAATATTAAAAGGGGCTGTCCGGGACTTTTTTTTTTTTTTTACCATGGACCTAAGAACTAACAGGCAAGTATTTGCAAACTATGTGCCTGTTGTGCCAGGTGCCGATATTTGCTGGTTCAGAGTGGTCACGGAGCGCTCCTGACAGTGATTTTTCAGCTCCCGCTCTGATCTGTTGATGGGGTGTGACTGCCGGTGTCATGCTGATTGACAGCTGGCTCCCTGCTGCCTAACTGCAAGGAGCCGTCTGTCAATCAGCATAAAGTTGGCAGTCACGCCTCTTTGACAGAGCAGTCGGGAAGAGGAAGAGCTGTTCTGTTGACGTGAAGCGGCAGAATCGCTGTTAAGAGCAGTCCAGGAGCAATCTTAGCCACCACAGGGTAGAACAAGCACGTAATAAGCAATTACCTGCCTGATAGTTCTTAGGCCCATTGCATTTTTCTATCTCACCCTGTAGGAGTCACCTTCTCCTCAACCAAAAAGAGAAGGTGCATATCCACCGACATTGTGATGCGCCAGCTTCCAGATCCAATTGCAGATAAAATTATGATTTTATTGTTAATCCATTAAAAAGATATACACATTGCAAAAATAAAATAAATAAAGGTGGAGACCTCTGTGAAACCTACACGTTTCGAACGCCAAACGTTCTCCGTCCTGCTATAGAAATACATGTAGGGAGTTACAATTTACATGCTCGACCGCCCCATCATATGGGCGTGTTGATCGTTCCTCACGCCCAATTTTCTAAGTAAAGAAATGATAGGGTGTGGGAATAACAGAATAAAAACAAGTGATCTAATCTTGAAAAGTAGGCAGTGTGTATAAAAAATACACAAAGATGATACAAACAATATGATATATACATTAACATAAAATCAAAAAGATAATAAAAGAAAAGTGCTAAACCTGTGTCAGAGAAATAGCTCAGAGCTTAGCGCAAGGAAGCACTCCTTAGAAGAACTCCTTAGGAAAACAGATACAACTACAGCAAGCTGTACCTTCCAGGACTGACCAATGACCAAAATCCAAGTTCTGATTTAATAAGATCACGGTTACACCCACATACCTTCTATTGGTGAGCTCATATGAGGACTTGTCATAGGTGTGCTAGATCTTTTAGAAGTTTATGAGATCCCCAACTTTCAGGATATCTTCGCCCATGGAGGTCTCGGGCGGGAAATATCATGGTCATGTTTTCTATCATGATTTTACCTTTCTATAGAGATGAAACATGGCATGGATAGTGACTCACCCCCTGGGCCGTGGGGCACTCGGATCCGGGCAATAGGGGGAACGATGGGAGTAGTAGTGGCAACCCGGTTCCGTGGCTCAGGGTGGTCAGGCCAGTGGTAGTCCGTTACGTGTTGTTGATTATGTCCGACTACGCCACCCGTGGATTTGCGGTCATTAGGAACCGCCGCTGCAGGGCAGACCGCTGGGGCTGATGATATATGCAGCTGGGATGGTGTGACTCCCCACGGGAAGAGTGCGGCCCCAGGGCAGTGTAGTGGATGGTGGGAGTGATGGTAGTGAGAGTCCCGGTGCTGACAGTGCTGGAGGAGCAAGGAGCACACAGACAACAAGTTGCAGTCCAGGGTCTTTACTAAAACAGGTAAACTGACCCATAAACAGTCCCGGCTAGGAGGGGACCTGGATGTCTGAGAGCAACGGGGAAATTGGCCCTGGTCAGGGTGAGGGTGTAGGCCTACCGTGCTTTCTGCGCTCCTTCTGGCTATCTCCTCGTTATAGGGTAACAGCCCACGTTTCCGAGCTTTCCGTGTATTCTCGCCTGTATGGCCTGCGACGTGGGTTCCTTTCTGCTCCCAGCCTTGTACGGCTTTACTGGTCCCTTCAGTTGTGGCAGGGCCTCCAGGTTTCTTAGGCCAAGGAATATACAGTCCCTTGCGGA
Organism: Phyllobates terribilis; assembly: GCF_046119375.1. Classification (NCBI taxonomy): domain Eukaryota; kingdom Metazoa; phylum Chordata; class Amphibia; order Anura; family Dendrobatidae; genus Phyllobates; species Phyllobates terribilis. The sequence continues at coordinate 312,024 of NW_027362876.1, read as the reverse complement.
CTGGTTATCTGCTGGAGGATGTAGAATCCTCTCAGCCTCAGACACCAAAGTCTGGTAAAGTCAGTCTCTTATCTGCCAAGACAGGCTTGCTTCGCCTCTTGTCTCTGGCTTGTGGCTCTCCTCCTGCCACACTTCCTCTTAGGTGCAGTGCAACTGTCTGTCCCTGTTCTGCTCTGGGACAAGTCTCAATGCTGAGACAGGCCATCCAGTTCTCCCTAACCCTGCCCCCAGCACCAGCTTTTATAGGGGCAGCCAACTCCCCCTACTGGCCTGAGACAGGAGGCATTGCATGCTAATGTTCCCCTGACTAGAGAACCTCCCCCTTGCTCTCAGACACAGCTTTATTACATTTTGTGGCATCCAGGCCAGGGTGACACATTCCCCCCTAGTGAAATTTAGTACTCCGGGACTAAACAATAAACAAAGACAATATGAAAACATTAATAGACAAACGACGCACAAATTGAGTTCTTAAGGTCATAGTGTGGCCTGTGACCGGGTGTCCATATCACCAGCACAACGGGGAGCCTTAACCAGGTGTGGGTCTGTCCTACCCCAAGTCCTTTACAGTCTTAGTTCATTCCTGGGTTAGGCCCCGAATGCAGTCCATACAAGGTCCCGGTTATAAAAAGTCCATAACCTTTGAGTCCTTACGGTAGCTGCAAGAAACTGAAACAGAGTATTACCAAACATGCATGTAACTTTGCAAACGATTCAACATTTGGCAACAGGGTTATTTACACTTTTAGTTGACTCTATATTCTCCAGCGAGCGGGTATCTGCCCCTTTGTGCTCCTGGTTGATCTACGTAGCCCACTGTCTGGTGGTGGACCAACCTGGCTTTCCCCACAAGCGTTAGGGGTACAGCTACCAGTTGGGTGTACAGGTAGGACAGGCAGCTGTCTGCGGGTCCTTTGGCTTACCGCAGGCATGGCAGGCTCACTGTCAGCAGAGGGTTGACTCTCCTGGGCTGCTGGTACAGGCTCTTCTGCCTCTGGAACTGCTTGCTCCTCTTCACCTCTCGGCTCTGGTGTTGGTTGTTGCTGTGCCGGTTGCAGGAAATGCAGGACAGGTACCACTATGGCATCATTTATGCGAGTCCAGGACTGAGGGAACTCTCCGAGAACGGTGCTGATCATTTCTTCCTTGTCCTCTGCGGGTTCAAGGTCACTCTGATCCTCTTCAGCACTACGGAGTTGCTCGGGGTATCTTTTGAGGTGGTCTCTGGAGACGGTGCTAGTGGTTTCTCCTCCGTCCTTGGTGATCACGCACACCTTTGGGTTGTCGTGATCAGACTGCAGTACGGTGTAGGGTTCCCTTTCCCACTGGTCGTCCAACTTATGTAGCCTTCTCTTCCGCTTCAGGACCAGCTCACCAGGTTCTAGGGGACCAGCAGGGGCGTGTTGATTGAAGAGTTTTTCTTGCCTCTCTCTCACCTGGGCCAGGCTCTTCTCCACACTCTCCTGTACCTTCTTGTACTGCAGTTGCCTTTCCGTATCCCAGTCCGCATCCGGGGAGGTGTCCTCAGGTATTAGGACTCCCATCTCCAGGTCTACGGGCAGCTTACCTGGTCTAGCTCGCATGAGGTAAGCCGGGGTGCAGTTTGTAGCATTCACCGGGATATTGTTGTATAGGTCTATCAGGTCCGGCAGTTTTTCTGGCCACAGGCTGCGTTCCTCCAGGGGCAACGTCTTCAGGAGATCAATGACTATATTGTTCATCTTCTCACACATCCCGTTGGTTTGTGGATGGTAAGGCGTTGTCCGAATCTTCTTACAGCCATAGAGGTTGCAGAACTCCTGGAAGATTTCAGCCTCGAACGCTGGACCCTGGTCTGTCAGGACCTGTTCTGGATACCCGTGTGGATGGCAGAAGTATTGCTGGAAGGCTCTGGCCGCTGTTTGCGCTGTCAAGTCCTTTACCGGGACCACCACTAGAAAATGGGAATAGTGGTCCACGATTGTCAGGGCATAGATGTATCCTGACCGGCTTGGAGCCAATTTGACGTGGTCCAGAGCTACCAGCTCAAGAGGCTGCGTGGTGACGATGGGCCTCAAGGGTGTCTTCTGGCTGGCACAGTCCTTCCTCCTTAGGTGACAAGGGCCACAGTCTCTGCACCATTTTTCTACAGCTCCTCTCATGCCGACCCAAAAGAATCTTCCTCTTAGCAGGAACTCCAGTTTCTTCCAACCGAAGTGTCCCGCTCGGTCATGGTAAGCCCCCAGGACCATAGCTGCATCCCGCCTTGGGACCACGACTTGCCAGGTCAGCTCGTGCGTCCGGTGGTTAACAATCCTTCTGCACAACTTGCCTTCGTAGAGGAACAGCTTGCTCTTTTCCTTCCATAGCTGCTTGGCTTCCTCTGGGGCATCTGGATCTAAGCGGGCGTCTTCCCGGGTCAGCAGATCTTTCACCAGGCGGACTGCAGGGTCACTATCTTGGGTCTCGGCCCAGCTGTGGTGAGGTAGAGGATTGATCATCACAGTTGTTAGATCCTCCTCCTTCACGCGGTGAGAGTGTTGAGCGGCTCCATACCGGTGAAACGAGGGGAATTCTACCTCCTCCAGCTCTTCTGGGTCTTCGTCACCCTCAGGTAAGTGAGGCATTCTTGATAGGGCGTCAGCGTTGGCATTGGTTTTGCCGGCCAGGTACTTGATCACGAAGTCATAGTTGGAGAGACTGGCCATCCACCGCTGTTCTAGGGCACCCAGTCTTGCATTGTCCAGGTGTGTCAACGGGTTGTTGTCCGTGTACACGGTGAACTTCGCGGAGGCTAGGTAATGCTTGAAGCGTTCCGTCACGGCCCATACCACCGCCAAGAATTCAAGCTTGAAGGAGCTGTAATTCTCCGGGTTCCTCTCGGTGGGCCTCAGCTTCCGACTGGCGTATGCGATCACCCGCTCTCTGCCCTGTTGGTTTTGGGACAGCACGGCTCCCAGTCCCACATTACTGGCGTCTGTGTGGAGAATGAAAGGCTGGCCATAATCAGGGTAGGCCAGGATCTCATCCCACGTGAGGGCCATCTTAAGCTGGCGGAAGGACTCCTCTTCCGGTTTATCCCACTTGAAGGGTGGCTTTTGACTTCTGGACTTAGACTGTCCGATCAGGAGGTCCTGCATAGGAGCTGCCATCTTAGTGAACCCGAGGATGAACCTTCGGTAGTAGCCTACCAACCCGAGAAACTGTCTCACCTCTTTGATGTTCGAGGGGCTTGGCCAGCTCTTGATTGCCGTGACCTTGTCAGGGTCGGGGGCCACTCCTTCCGCGCTTACCACGTGCCCTAGGTACTGGACCTTTGGTTTCAGCAGGTGACACTTCGATGGTTTCACCTTCAGGCCATAGCCTGCCAGGGCTTCGAACACCTCGGCCAGGTGCTTTAGGTGGTCCTCATAGGTCTTCGAATAGACAATCACGTCGTCCAGGTAAAGGAGGACCGTCTCGAAGTTTCGGTGCCCTAGACAGCATTCCATCAGCCGCTGGAAGGTCCCTGGTGCGTTGCAGAGCCCGAAAGGCATACAGTTGAACTCGCTCAGTCCCATCGGGGTGGTGAAGGCGGTCTTCTCCTTGTCATCCTCTGCCACAGGAACCTGCCAGTACCCGCTAGTAAGGTCCAAAGTAGAAAAGAAGTTAGCAGATTTTAGTGCGGCTAAAGACTCCTCTATTCTAGGCAGCGGATATGCGTCTTTGTGGGTGATACGGTTGATTTGTCTATAGTCTACGCACACTCTCATGGTGCCGTCTTTCTTTTTGACCAGAACCAAGGGGGCTGCCCAGGGGCTACAGCTGTCTCTAATGACCCCAGCTTCCTTCATTTCTCTTAGCATCCCCTTTGCGTTCTGATAATGTGCAGGAGGTACAGGTCGGTGTCTTTCTTTTATCGGTGGGTGGCTCCCTGTGGGGATGTGGTGTTCTATCCCTTTTACTCTGCCGAAGTCTAGTGGGTGCTTACTAAAGACTCTCTCGTACTCCTGTACCACCCGGTAGACTCCTTGTTTTTGGTGCAGGGGAGTGAAGTCAGCACCCACATGGAGTTTCTGGCACCAGTCCTCCTTTTGTTTCTGGGAGCCATTACCCTCCGCCTGTGGAGATGGAGGCAAGGGTTCCACGGCCCTGATAGCTTTGTGTTCGACAACAAACAGTTTGGCGAGTGTAGCGTACCTGGGTGAGTGTACTTCCCTCTCCCCAATGTTGAGGATGCGGACGGGCACCCTCCCATGACGGACATCAACCACCCCCCGGGCTGTCAAAATGGTGGGCCTGCTGTCTGAGTACACGGGTTCTACCATGGCTTGGTAGTCTCTACCTCTCAACCCGATTGCAGTCCGACACCAGATCATCATTTCACTTTTGGGAGGCATGGAAATGGGGAATGGGTCACTCAGTCTTACGCTACCGATCTCACCACCAGACAGTTCTACCTGCTGCCGTCTCATCAGGGCTTTTATCTCCTTGTTGAGGACTCTCTGTTGGCTGGAACTAGCATTCACCGCCACCTGTTGTAAGATTACAATTACCTCTGAAAGACAATTTTCAATTACGTTAGTACCCACAGTTATTTTAGGGTGACTTTCACAACGGTCAATGTCCACAATAATCACTCCCTGTGCCGGCAGTTCAACTTTACCAATTTTTATGGTCATCTCCTTGAACCCCATCTGCGGCACGGGTAAGCCATTACTGGCGATGATGCTCAAGTTACTGTCTGGATACCATGTGATATCAGCATCAGTCCAATACTGCTTAAAAAGTACATAAGGGATAGTGGTTACTTGTGACCCAGTATCCAGCAAGGCGCTCATGGGGATACCGTCCAGCACCACGGGTAAAACCGGGCGCCCCCCAACGTACTTATTACGCCAATTGTAAGGGCCTGGTGATCTTATGCCTGGGGGTTGGCCCTCTGCCCCAGGTTGGACCCGTTTAAATTACAGTACCTGGAAATGTGTCCGGGCTGGTTGCATCGACGGCAAATGGGCTGTCCATCCTCTGCGTAGCGGTCTGTGGGCCTCCCTCGGAACGACGGGATCCTCCTCTATCGACGCCATGGGACATCCTCCGGACTTGAAGCCAGCTCGATGGGTCTTGACGGGTCCACTTGCAACGCTTGGACGGTCCTGGTCAACGCCGCGACGTTCCTGGTCAGCTCCTGGACTTGGTGGTGCAGGTCTTTCGACGGGGCTTGGTTCAGGGCCTGTGCATCAGCCCCCACGGGGTTCATAGAGGAGGGCGCCGCCTCCTGGTGGTAGGTGAGAGCAGGGCGCCGGGGGTTTATAGCGCCATTGGTTGCAGATTCACGGAGCACCCTTATGGCCCTGTCCTTAAATTGGGCAAAGGTCAGGTCGGGTTTCTGAAAGAACATGAGGCGCAGTTGGGCCCTGTGGGCGCTAGACAGCAGACCTTCTATGAATTGTTCTGTTAGCAGCTTATCCGTTTCCTGCACACTGCCAGGGTCAGTTTGTTGAATAGCCCTCAAGGCTTCCTGCAGATTTAGGGCATAGTCTCTGATGCTGTCCTGTGCACGCTGCTTACATCCATAGAACCTCATTTTAATCTCAGCGGAGGTACGTGTATCAAAGGTACCCCGCAGCCGGGCCAGAATACCCTTCACAGTCCTTTTCTCCTCAGTGGGCCATGATTTTACCTCCCGCTGGGCTGCGCCAGTTAACTGCCCTGTTAATATGCTGACCTTCTGTTCCTCTGTCAGGGGGTAAACGTGGAACAAACTGTATAGCCTTTCCTTGAAGTCAGTTAGGGCATGGGGCTCCCCTGAGCATTTGGGCAGCCAGGCCGCTCCAGGGATGTAGGGCAGGGAAAAAGGCATCACCGCTGCTGCAGCTGCGTTGGTGGTAGTGGGCGCCTCTGTGTCCGACATCTTCCTCCCCCCTAGTTAAGCGTGGCCTACCTTCCGACGATCCTCTTCTGTAGGCCGCGGCTCCGCTGCTGCTGCTATGGACGAGGACCTGGCGTCGCGTCCTGATGACGTCAGCGTCGCTCTCTCTCCCTTCCAGGACCTTGCGCAGCGTCGGTGCGTGGGGCGGAGCTTCGGGTCTCGCGCGCTTTCGGCGTCCACGCCCCTCTTCTTCCCGCGCGGCATCCTGAAGATGGCGTCCGATGGCGGGAAACAGCTGTGGATGGCGGGAAGACGGCGGGAAACGGTCCAAGATGGCGTCTGATGGCGAGAATCGGCTCCGGATGGCGGGAAACGACTCCGGACGGCGGGAAACTTCGCCACAGGTAAGTTACAAAAGTCTTTTTCAGGCACGCAGTACCCGGTGGTTGCGGGCACGAAATCCTGTCGACTACGCCAAAGCTGACTCACCCCCTGGGCCGTGGGGCACTCGGATCCGGGCAATAGGGGGAACGATGGGAGTAGTAGTGGCAACCCGGTTCCGTGGCTCAGGGTGGTCAGGCCAGTGGTAGTCCGTTACGTGTTGTTGATTATGTCCGACTACGCCACCCGTGGATTTGCGGTCATTAGGAACCGCCGCTGCAGGGCAGACCGCTGGGGCGGATGATATATGCAGCTGGGATGGTGTGACTCCCCACGGGAAGAGTGCGGCCCCAGAGCAATGTAGTGGATGGTGGGAGTGATGGTAGTGAGAGTCCCAGTGCTGACAGTGCTGGAGGAGCAAGGAGCACACAGACAACAAGTTGCAGTCCAGGGTCTTTATTAAAACAGGTAAACTGACCCATAAACAGTCCCGGCTAGGAGGGGACCTGGATGTCTGAGAGCAACGGGGAAATTGGCCCTGGTCAGGGTGAGGGTGTAGGCCTACCGTGCTTTCTGCGCTCCTTCTGGCTATCTCCTCGTTATAGGGTAACAGCCCACGTTTCCGAGCTTTCCGTGTATTCTCGCCTGTATGGCCTGCGACGTGGGTTCCTTTCTGCTCCCAGCCTTGTACGGCTTTACTGGTCCCTTCGGTTGTGGCAGGGCCTCCAGGTTTCTTAGGCCAAGGAATATACAGTCCCTTGCGGACTGGTTATCTGCTGGAGGATGTAGAATCCTCTCAGCCTCAGACACCAAAGTCTGGTAAAGTCAGTCTCTTATCTGCCAAGACAGGCTTGCTTCGCCTCTTGTCTCTGGCTTGTGGCTCTCCTCCTGCCACACTTCCTCTTAGGTGCAGTGCAACTGTCTGTCCCTGTTCTGCTCTGGGACAAGTCTCAATGCTGAGACAGGCCATCCAGTTCTCCCTAACCCTGCCCCCAGCACCAGCTTTTATAGGGGCAGCCAGCTCCCCCTACTGGCCTGAGACAGGAGGCATTGCATGCTAATGTTCCCCTGACTAGAGAACCTCCCCCTTGCTCTCAGACACAGCTTTATTACATTTTGTGGCATCCAGGCCAGGGTGACACAATAGCATTATCCATCTAAACGATATTAAGTTGGGGGTGTTCGGCTGGCCTTACAATGATGTGAGTGAATGCGTTATGATTGTCCCTTTGCTAGGATGTCGAAAATACATCTCCCATGAATATTGGATCAATGCAAACCCCAATATTCATCACTGACCACAGTCTTCAGAGTGTCTGAGACAAGTCCTTTGAAAAGAGGAAGCCCTTGCTTCGGAAATGTACTTATCCGCCTCTGAGTATGCAAATTCTAGACTTGTTGGCTGGTTCTCATCAGATTCTTTGTTGAATTTACCTGACCACGGCAGGAGGCCCTACGTCAATAGAGGTTGAAGTGTCAGCTCTTTCTCACTTTTCTAGTTATAATCCTATATGTTCAATGTGAGGGTGATATGTCTCCTCTCCAGAGATGTCTTTTTGGATTTTACAATTTTTCTTTACGACAGGGTGCAAAATTACCCTCCCCACCCCCAACCAGGATCAAACTGGGGTGTCTGGGGCCCCAATAGGAATTGATTCTAGGGGCCCACACTACAGCTGTATATGAAAACCTGTTAGCCATTTTCTCGATCATAGTGGAGCGTCGGCTGTAAAATACAGGAGGCTCCTGCACCTCTTACTGTGCGATACCATAACTGGGTTGTACAATTACGGTAATTTACAGTAAAGGACTTTATTGGTGAAAACAAGTTATGACCATAGGATCCACAGGAGAGGTGATAACTCCATAGGATCCACAGGAGAGGTGATATCTTATTGGTCAGTGATTGATTGGTATGACCATTGGGGACTGTACCGATTGGAAGAATGGGGAATTTTTATCCCTGACAGGGCACTTTTATTCCTATTGTAAAATGGAGCGGCAGATCGGGTGTGTCATTTTCTTTGCCAGAAAAAGCCAAGTGCAGCGCTCATATAAAATACATATGACGCGCCCCCTGGGCCATATTCTTTAGGGGAATATCCGGAGCCGGATCAGATGGGAGTTGTAGTCTTCCGAGTGGCTGTGACCCGGTCCGTGCCCAGGGTGTCAAGCTCAGAGTATGTGGCAGTCCTACAGATGTTATAAAGTTCTTAATGTCGACTACGCCACCCGTTGTATTGCGGTCACTATGGCCGCCGCTGCAGCAGGGTCCGCTGAGGCTGATGGTGTTGGTGCAGCTTTTGGTAGTATAACCCCCAACGGGTGGGGTATAGCCTCAGGGGGTCAGGTGCAGAGGATGGGGGTTGTGGTGGTGCAGCATAGATGGTAATTAAAGACAGAGTCGGGTTGTGCAGTTTAGGGTATTTACTTACTGCTGATGTTCCGGTCACTCCAGCTTCAAGTGACCACCCGAGCCGTGCTGCGTCCACCAGGTCCTGGATTCAACCAACCCCCAAGCAAGTCCGGAGCGTGACCCTGAGCCCTCCTTCCTGTCCTGTCTTCTGGCCGTCCCCACCAGGGATCCACCTAGGTCCAGCTCCCTCGGGCCTTCTGTTGGGAAACCCTTGGCCTTGGGTTCCCTGACCCTACACGTGGTTTGCCTTCAGGGTGGATGTGGTAGGTGGCCGTGGCAGATCCTGCCCACGGCCTCCGGTCTCTGGCTAGGGTGTGCTTTAGCCCCCACCAGTTTGGGATCCGGTACCCAGTTGCCAACTCTTCACCCGGTGATGGACTTTGGGTTCTCAGAGTCCTTTTCTTTCACCCCCTCTGGGTCTTTCTTCCTTTCTCCTCTCTCTCTCTCTGGGGCTGCTCTGCTCTTCTGCTCTCCTCCTCTGGCTTCTCACAGACTGACTGACTGTGGCAGACTGACCCTGATCTTAGATGGTGCCCACCTTAAATACTCCCTCTATGTGTGAGCTCAGGTGACCAGCACCCAATGAGCTCCTATCACTACCCAGACTGCTCCCCCTATCTGCCCCTACACTACTGGGATGTACCACCCCCCTCCCACTCCAGCCAGGAACAGACTCGGTCGTACCTGCACATTTCTAAGTGGGAGTACCGTTGGTCTGTTCCTCGGAAATGGGATGTGTGTAGTGCATGCAGCTCTCTGGGCTCAGTTTCACACTCCATCCTTACCCGGGAGTGGAATACCACACCTCTGGGTTGAGGTGCAATACCCCTGTAGCAGCCGAATCCTCAGGGTGCTACACATATAATACTGATTGTCTTTGATGTGAGCTCAGGAGCAGATGATGGGAGTGTTACAGATTCCCCTTTAAAAACGACCTTTTGCTGACAGCCTCTTCACATGGAAGCTCTGTGCTTTGCTCCTGCTCTGCATCCTTTCATTTCCACCTATTAGCAGTGAAATATTGATTCCTTCACACCAAAGGCTGGAGGAAAGTACACAGAGAAGCTTAAAGTGCACTCAGATATGACCAGAAGCAAGCATCAGAAGGAGCAGAGTCCAGATAGTGGGCCTTCCAACATGGCACCTCCTCCCCCACACCAGCCAGAGTGATAGATGCTGAGGCTGCTGCAGCAAAGCTGGGGAGATTTGCCAGACTGACCTTAGATTCTGACCCTTCAGATGATTTACAACCTGATCAGGTATGCTCACAGAGGAAGAGAGATACAGAGACTGTGCAGGGGAGGCAATGTGGCACCACTCTCACAGCAACAGTTAAACAGAGAAGTGCAGGAAATGCAGAGCACTAACAACACCTATGGAGAAGTCAATGATTCTGGGCAAGAGCCTACACGACAAGATGTTTTCTCTGCTGGAAAATCCTGTAGCTTCTCATTAGAAATTCTCAACAAACACATGGGAGGGCTTAGAGAGGACATTAATCTCATCAGACAAAACATGAAGAAAATAAACAGCCGAGTCAATGAGTTGGAGGAAAGAGTGAGTTCTGTTGCGGACCAAATGCCTACTATACATAAATATCTCAGGAGAGGTCTTCAGAATATCAATGCCCTTCTCAAGAAGGTTGATGACCTAGAGAATAGGCATCGGCGAAATAACATACGTTTAGTCGGGGTTCATGAAAAAGCGGAGGGTTGTAATTCAGTTGATTTTTTTTGAATCCTGGCTGACTACAATGTTCGGCAAAGACACTCTCTCTCAATTTTTTGCAATTGAAAGAGCTCACAGAGTTCCTACACGTCCTTTGTCACCGGGAGCTCCACCAAGACCTGTACTCATCAAATTAGAAAATTTTAAAGAGAGAGACCTTATCCTACGAAAGGCCAGGGACCACTCTTCACTTACCCTTGATGGAAGGAAAATATCTATTTATCCTGACTTTTCAACAGAAGTTCAGAAGAAGAGGGTCAAGTTCTGGGATAGAAAAAGGAGGCTCTGTGAAAAGCAAATTTCCTATTCTATAATCTACCCTGCTCGGCTCAGGGTGGAGTTCACATGTTTGACTCCCTTCCAGATGCTTTATCATGAATGGATGCCAATAAGAGATCTCTGCGAAATGGAGCTGGATGAGAGACTTCTCCTTGAGGCGGTTTTCTCCAAGCACTTTTCATATACCATTATGAAAAAATGCCTATCCCTGAATCTATTCCGTTATTCTATTATGAGCGGGAAATGTTGAGCTATGATGAGTTATGTACCTGCCTTATTGTACATACAAAGTATTCTTATTTTGTGAGTGGAGCATCTGTGGAGAAAATCTCTTTTGACAGAAAACTTCATCCACTATACATTTACTTTCAATTATTTGGGTATTTTTCTTGTTTTTGGTTTCTCTTCATCCACTATAAGTTCATGCTCAAAACTTATAATTCTGCTCTCCATCCGGCTAAACAAGTCTACTTTACCACTCTCATCACATCTCTAGCCAACAATCCTAAACGACTCTTTGAAACCTTCCACTCCCTCCTGAGCTCTAAAGTACATACCCCCGTCACCAACCTAAGCGCTGACGATCTGGCCACTTATTTCCTCCAAAAAATCAATCATATCTGTCAAGACATTTTTACACAATCCCCTCAGAGTCTGGACTCCCTTCCCTCCCGCACCTCAAGTTCACTTTCCATCTTCGAGCTGGTCACAGAAGAAGAAGTGACCAGACTCCTCACTTCTTCCCGCCCTATGTAATAGTGGGGAAGGATGTAGCCTTCCCTAGGCACTGAAGTAGTTAAGGAAAATGTTCCCTTGGTTAATCCTCTCTGAACTGTGGTAGGCCAAGCTAAGGGGTTAGCTTCAGTGGTCCAGTCAGTAGAGTAAAGGGGGAACTTAGTGCCCGGATCAAGCCTTGAGGGATATAGAGCTTGTTTCTGGTATAAATCCTTCTGGGCTGTAGTACCTGAAAACAGCCACAAGATGCCACTGTTCTGGGTGCAGATGTCAGGTTGAGTCTGCCAGCAGAGTTATAGACAGTGATGGGTTAAAGTTCTGTGATGACAGCTCACTGAGGGTGGGCATATTAGGAAAGTCTCTGTTTAGTGTCCAGAATCAGGAAGTGATTCTTCAGTACTAGTTGAGACCGCAAGTTGTTCAGACAGCCTGATTATAGTGGCTGCTAGGGTAGACGGGAGCTCCGTACCCTCAGACAGTGGGATCCCAGTGTGCAAGTCTCCCCACATAAGAGCACGAGTCCTGTCAGCCCGCCGGAGAAACTCATCAAAGCGTGGGACACGGGCACTTCTAGTCTGCAGGAAGCAGAGGAAGCTAAATAGGACTCCAGACTAAGACGTGGGGGAGAGATATCGGATCCAGGTCACTGTCAACACAGCGGAGTCTCTTGGGCCAGGGATTATAGCCACAGAGATGCTCCGCTTAAAGAGGGAACCAGGGCTGAAGCAGTTAACAGCGCCTGTGAGAGAGATGATTGCCTGTCGGGCCTTATCCATTATATCTGACTGTAAATATAGTATATATTCCTCTTCCCCAAGTAAAGTCCAAGTTCTGGTTAAGAACCTCGTGTCCTCTGAAATTATTGCTGCCCTGGTCCCAGAAGAAAATTGCCTGGAGACAGCCGCGATCGGATGGCTTGAAGTAAGTGAAGAGCACTACATACACAGCCACACTTCAGAGGGAGGACACGTATTGTCTGTAGGGTACCTCGCTGGGGCACCTTACACCTACAACCTGCAACAGTGACCCTATTCCCTCACAGCTCATTCAGTTCCTTTCCCCAGCTGTCACTGTGGAGGTTTCACCAATTTAAGATACACTAGGTAACTGCTCTCCTCCTAATTAAAGATGTCCGAGTGAATGCAAATCAACCAAATTTGCTAATATGGTTGAAAAACTTCACTCAGAGACTAAACCACGCAAAATGACATACTTTATTATGTAGACATGGGGTTATATAGTATTCTACTTCTAGGTGGGATTAGTAAAATTCATTGCCCCTTCTGATAACTTGGCACACTGCAATTTGCTCATCCATGTATCTCCTGGCCTCAGTAACACCTTAGGAATTCTGATGGGAGGGGTGAAGTCGTCTCTCAGCGCCATCTTTGCCAACTCGACATGAATCTCTCTGTTATCAGCCATGCACATACATATGTCATTCCCAGGAAATCATTTAGTTGTTCATGTCTACAATAAGGCTGTGTGCCCACGATGCGTTTTTTAAGCGTTTCCGCAGCGGCAATTCCGCTGCAGAAGCGCTTAAAAAACGCTTGGTAGAAGGCCTGCCATGTTCCCCAATGATAATCCGCATGTGCTGTGCACATGCTGCGGAAATTTCCGCTGCGTCTTATCATTCTGGAAAAAAACGCCATTGACTTGCATTGGAACGCATGGAATCCGCATCACTGGATCTGTACATGCGCATTCCATGCGTTTCAATGTGCGGATGGTACCCGGGTCTGGAGAAGAGGAGACTCTCCTCCGGACCCAGGTACCATAGTACCTGTAAAAAAAAGAATAAAATAAAAAATAAATATTATACTTACCTTCTGATGGCCCCCGGTGTGCTTGTCTTGGCTTGCCGGCAGATCGCGGTGGACTCAAGGACCTGCGCTGACGTCATTTAGTCATGTGACGGCAGGTCCTTCAGTGTACTGCGAGCTGCCGGCAAGCTGAGACGCATCGGATAAAGACAACGGGGGCCATCAGAAGGTTAAGTATGACATTTATTTTTAATTTTTTAACATTCTTTCAGACACACTTTATAAATCCATGCCGTTTGCATGGATTTATATAGTGTGACCAAGTTGTCAAGCACTTTCCAAGTGATGTTAAAATCGATTGGAAAGCGCTTTTCAACGCGCATTCGGAAATGCATGTGAAGAAAGCTTCACATCCGCTTGTCCCTGGCAGGAAAAACGCATGTAAAATCCGCATGTACAATCCACATGTAAAATCCGCATGTACAATCCACATGTAAAATCCGCATGTACAATCCACATGTAAAATCCGCATGTACAATCCGCATGTAAAATCCGCATGTACAATCCACATGTAAAATCCGCATGTACAATCCGCATACATTTTTTCTGCCAGGGAGATGCAGAAACGCTCAGGAAAAATCCGGAGCATTTCTGCATCGTGGGCACATAGCCTGAGAACAGAAACTGTTATATATCATTAAATATTAACATAATCAATGTGCATATACACATTTGCATACATACATACACATAGATTATTCCATCATCTCTATATTAATTCACACTGATTAGGTAATCTATTAAAATAAAATAATTGATTTTCTATAATATATATATTTTACCTTGACATCACTACCCACCTAACTAAAATATTTGACCTCTCTCTTTCTTCAGGTATCTTTCCCTCCTCACTTAAACATGCCATCATAACCCTTTTACTGAAAAAGCCATCCCTGGACCAGAACTGCACTGCTAACTACAGACCGGTCTCTAATCTTCCCTTCATCTCTAAACTCCAGGAACGCCTGGTCCATTCCCGCCTAATCCGCTATCTCTCAGATAACTCTCTTCTCGACCCTTTACAATCCGGTTTCCGCTCCTCACACTCTACTGAAATTGCCCTCACTAAAGTCTCTAATGATCTACTAACAGCTAAATCTAATGGTCACTACTCCCTGCTGTTTCTCCTAGATCTCTCTTTTGACACTGTAGATCATCAGCTCCTCCTCACTATGCTCCGCTGTATAGGCCTCAAGGACACCGCTCCCTCCTGGTTCTTCTCCTACCTCTGACCGCTCCTTCACGGTATCTTTTGCCGGCTCTTCTTCCTCTAATTTTCCTCTTACTATCGGGGTTCCACAAGGATAAGTTCTAGGTCCCCTCCTCTTCTCCTTGCATACTGCTCCTATTGGACAAACTATCAGCAGATTTGATTTCCAGTACCATCTCAATGCTGATGACACCCAACTATACACCTCTTCACCTGACATCACCCCCACTCTAATACAAAATACCAGTGATTGTCTGTCTGCTGTCTCTAACATCATGTCTTCCCTCTATCTGAAACTGAATCTCTCCAAAACTGAACTCCTTGTTTTTTCTCTCTCTACTAACCTACCTATACCTGACTTTTCAATTTTCTTGGGTTGCGCCACCATAACCCCCAAGCAGCAAGCTCGATGTCTTGGAGTCATATTTGACACACAACTTTCCTTTATCGCCCATATACAATCATGTAATGCAGGTGCGGGAATGCAACGCACAGAGACACAAGGCGAGAACAGTCTGAGATGAAAATAAACAATTTTATGCAACAGGTATTCTGAACAAGGGATTAGTAACAAGGGTAATGAACAGTAATTCAATATATCAGCAAAAGGCAAAATCTCTCAAAATAAGACGCAGTCTCTCAAAGTAAGATGAAGCCTCTCAAAGTAAGGTGAAGTCTCTTAAGTAAGGTGCAGTCTCTTTAGTACGGTGAAGTCTCTTAAGTAAGGTGAAGTCTCTTAAGTAAGGCAAAGTCTCTTAAGTAGAGTGATGCCCTCACTCATGGGAAACACCACGTAAGTTCTTTAACTGTACATTTGGCCCTAGCGGGGGTCACCGGTTATTCCCGCTAGGCCGTGAGTCTCTTCTGCATAAATTCAATTAGATCACGTTGTGCTCCTTTAGTCCCAACCGTTCCCCTCCCAACCTGAGCATCTAAACCCAATTGTCCCCGGTACCGTGGGTGAACAGTGGAAGTGACCGCCCTGTTCACGTATGCAGCTCCTCCGCTTCCGCTGGCGTGACTTTCCTGGGGCAACCGTCTCTCAACTCCTCTCTGCTTGGCTGTTGGAGGCAGTCTCTCGAGCCTTGGATAGGGGGGTCCAGGCCTCGTCTGTCGGCGGGCGACGTCGGGTTCCGCGAACTCACTCAGCACCGCAATCAGGTTCCTAGTCTCCTCAGCAGGCACAGCACTCAGGTAACATCCGCGAGATATCCGGAGCTCTTTTAACGGTGCCCGGCTGTGGCACCTCACAGGCCTCTGGCTTAGGCCTGTCACGCGGGGTTTCTCAGGATGCAGGGAACACATCTGCTCCTTTCTGCTGCTTGGCGCCAAAGACCCCTCAGGTATGGCGCGCTGGCCTCTTATTTTCCGGAACTCCTTCCTGGAAGTCACCTGATCAGGTCCAGCGTCTGAACTTACTCTCCCTGCAACTTCCCTTGCATATCTTGGTTCCGCTTGACTGCGTCTGGCCAGTAGATGGCAGTTTCTTTCCATCCTTGAAACATCATGTAGAAGTTCTTTTACAAGCTCTCTTGAGTGGGCTACAATCACTCACTCACTCATGTCACCTGCACCTTAAAAACATCTCCAGAACCCCACATTTTCTCACCTTTGATACTGCAAAAACTCTTACTGTCGCTCTTATTCACTCTCGTCTGGACTACTGCAACTCTCTTCTAATCGGTCTCTCTCTAAACAAACTCTCTCCTCTCCAATCCATTCTGAATGCAGCAGCCAGGGTCGTATTTCTATCAGGCCGCTTCACCAACGCCTCTAACCAGTGCCAGTCATTGCACTGGTTACCCATTCAACACAGAATGCAATACAAACTCATCTCTCTCACCCATAAAGCCCTCCACAGTTCTGCACCACCCTATATCTCATCCCTCATTTCTGTCTATCACCCCTCCCGTGCCCTCCGTTCTGCAACTGATCTAAAACTAACATCCTCCTAAATCCCAACCTCGCAGGGGGAGGGGATTTTACCACCTACCTCCACCCTTTCTGAGATAAATTCCATACTGGAAATATTTTTCAAAATGCACAATATACATCTCTACATTATCTGCTAGAGGAGGTAGGCATAGTTTGAATCAATCATACCCTATATTAAATCGGTGAGGTATCTGCCAAGGAGTGTCTCTGACCACTCGCCTATACAGGTACAACTGCAGATGGGTGTTGTGAGGTCTCCGGGGGAATATACATGGCACATCAATCCTTTTTGGCTGCAACTAATTGGTCCTACTCTTAGCTCTAGAATCTTAGAATATTTTCGTTTTAATGATGGGTCGTCATCTACGAGATTTATATGGGATGCTATGAAAGCATATGTATGGGGAATATGCATAGGGGAGATCAATAAGATAAAATCCAAAATAAAGGAGTTAACCCAAAAATTGCAACAGAATGTTTGCGAAAAGGAGGCACAAGTAGAATGAAATGGGAAAATGCACAGAAAATATTGCCTGATCATTTGCTATCATTAGCTTCTCAGAAACAACTGTTTGTTAAGCAAAGATACTTTATAAAGCAAGGGTCTCAAACTCGGCTGGGTAGATGGTCCGCATTCTTTGCATGACAAAATGACATTTTTAGTGATATCATTATTTTTTCTATACACCTTTTGAATTTGTCCTCATATTGTATTAATCCCTTTACAGCCCATGACGTACTAATGCGCGTCTGTGCCCTGGGCTTTAAGAGCCTGACCCGTATTAGTACGTCATGGCGATCGTGCGCGCACACAGGCTGTGCGGGCACGATCGCCACCGGGTGTCAGCTGATTGTCACAGCTGACACCCGGTACTATGTGCAGGGAGGGGTCCCGCACCGCTCCCGGCACATTAACCCCCGCAATGTTGCGATCGAAGTCGCAGCATTGTGGTGGCAAGGAGAGGTGATCGCAATACTCACCTCCTCTTCCGGCCTCCAGCGCTGTCTGCCGCGGCTTCCCGTGTGTTGCCATGATGTCCCAATGTCGTCATGACAACATCCGGGTCACCAGACAGCAGGAAGACTGTTTGGTCATGCGCAGTGCATGACCGAACAATCTTCTCACTGTGCAGCACTGACTGCCTGCATGGCTCAGGGATGGTGCTCCATCCCTATGCTATGCAGGCGATCAGAATAAAAAAAGTGAAAGTCCCAGAGTGGGACAAAGTAAAAATGGGTAAAACCTCTCAGAAAGTGAAAAAAAAAATTTAAAAAAATTGTAAAAATATTTTAAAAAATAAATAAATAAATAATCCACCAAAAATAAAAATATAATGTACCCATCAATAAATATTATTATGAAAAAAAAAAAAAAACAATAAAAGTACACATATTTGGTATCGCCGCATCCGAAACGAGCTGACCTATAAAACTGTCCCACTAGTTAACCCCTTCATTGAACACGGTAAAAAAAAAAAAAAAAACGAAGCAAAAAACAATGCTTTATCATCATACCGCCAAACAAAAAATGGAATAACACGCAATCAAAAAAATGAATATAAATAAAAATGGTACCGCTGAAAATGTAATCTTGTCCCTCAAAAAACAAGCTCCATAATTCGAAAATTCAAAAAGTTATAGCTCTCAGAATAAAGCGATGCAAAAAAATATTTTTTTCTATAAAATGTCTTTTATTGTGTAAAAGCGCCAAAACATAGAAAAACGATATAAATATGGTACCGCTGTAAACGTACTGACCCGAAGAATAAAGCTACCTTATCAATTTTACCACACGCGGAGTAGAATAAAAAAAAAAAAAACAATTCCTGAATTGTAGGTTTTTGTTTATTCTGCCTCCCAAAAGCTGGAATAGAAAGCGATCAAAATATGTCACGTGCCTGAAAATGGCACCAATAAAAACGTCAACTTGTCCTGCAAAAAAAATCCATCACATGACTCTGTCGGCCAAAATATGGAAAAATTATAGCTCTCAAAATATGGCGATGCAAAAACTAGATTTTACAAAATATGTGTCTTTTAGTGTGTGACAGCTGTCAATCATAAAAACCCGATATCATTCTGGTATCTCTGTAGTCGCACTGACCCGAACAATAAGGTCGTCTAATCACTTATACCGCACGAGGAACGGCGTAAAAAATAAACACTAGGGCTGGGGTTGGGGTTAGGGTTGTGCTAATGTTAGGGTTGGGGTCAGGGTTGGGCTAGGGTAGGGTTAGGGTTGGGCTAGGGTAGGGTTAGGGTTGGGGGTAAGGGTTGTTTTTTTTTATAAAAAAAAAAAAAAAAAAGATGACAATATGGCAACTAGTGTTGAACACAAGTGCTCGCTACTTGACTTTGCATCAGGTACTCGGGTATGCATTGAGTATTGCGGGTTCTCGAGTCTCCGCCCCATATGCTTCGCGGCCAAAATAACCTCGCGGGGATTGCCTGCCATGCTCGAGCGATCCCCGCATGTTTTTTGGGGGGTGTTTAATAACCGTGAAATATGCAGGAGGGGACTCGAGCATTTCACTTGAGCACCTGTGATACATGGTGCATACCTGAGTACCCGATGCAAACTCAAGTAGCGAGCACTTGCGCTCAAGACTAATGACAACTTATTCAATATGATGACCTAATGTCATCAAATTTTGTGTCGTACCTCTGGGTTCAAAATGCTCACTATACCCCTTGATAAAATCCTTGAGGGGTGTAGTTTCCAAAATGGGGTCACTTGTGGGGGGTTTCAACTATTTAGGCACATCAGGGGCTCTTCAAACGCGACATGGCGTCCGCTCTCGATTCCAGCCAATTTTGCGTTCAAAAAGTCACACAGTGCTCCTTCCCTTCTGAACTCTGTCGTGCGTCCAAACACTGTATTTTCCCGACATATGGGGTATTGGCGTACTCAGGAGAA
Source organism: Phyllobates terribilis (assembly GCF_046119375.1). NCBI lineage: Eukaryota > Metazoa > Chordata > Amphibia > Anura > Dendrobatidae > Phyllobates > Phyllobates terribilis. Next base: position 292,767 of record NW_027362876.1, on the reverse strand, counting down.
ATTGCACAAAAGTTTTTGGGGTCCATTTTCTCCTCTTACCCTTGTGAAAATAAAAAAATTGGGGCTAAAACATCATTGTTGTGGAAAAAGTTTGATTTTTTTATATTCACGGCTCCATGTTATAAACTTCTGTAAAGGACTTGGGGGTTCAAGGTTGTCACCACACATCTAGATAAGTTCCCTGAGGGGTGTAGTTTCCAAATTGGTGTCACTTGTGGGGGGTTTCTACTGTTTAGGCACATCAGGGGCACATCCGCTAATTATTCAAGCAAATTTTACAATCAAAAAGTCAAATGGCGCTCCTTCCCTTCCGAAACCTGCCGCGCTCCCAAACAGTGGTTTTCCCCCACATATGGGGTATCTGCTAACTCAGGAGAGATTAATTGAACAACAAACTGCATAGTGCAATTTCTTCTGTTACCCTTATGAAAATGAAAAAGTGGGGGCTGAAAAACATTTTTTTGGGAAAAATGTGAAAATTTTATTTTTACGGCTCAATGTTATAAACTTCTGTGAAGCACCTGGGGGTTCAAGGTGCTCACCACACATCTAGATAAGTTCCCTGAGGGGTCTAGTTTCCAAAATGGGGTCACATGTGGGGGGTTTCCACTGTTTAGGCACATCAGGGGCTCCCCAAATGCAATATGGCGTCCGCTAATTATTCAAGCAAATTTTTCATTTAAAAATTCAAATGGTGCTCCTTCCCTTCCGAACTCTGCTGTGCGCCCAAACAGTGGTTTTCCCCCACATATGGGGTATCTTCTTGCTCAGAAGAAATTGGGCAACAAACTGCATGGTGCAATTTCTCCTATTACCCTTATGAAAATGCAAAAGTGGGGCTGAAAAACAATTTTGTGGGAAAAATGTGAAAATTTTATTTTTACGGCTCAATGTTATAAACTTCTGTGAAGCACCTGGGGGTTCAAGGTGCTCACCACACATCTAGATAAGTTCCCTGAGGGGTACAGTTTCCAAAATGGGGTCACATGTGGGGGGTTTCCACTGTTTAGGCACATCAGGGGCTCCCCAAATGCAATATGGCGTCCGCTAATTATTCAAGCAAATTTTACATTTAAAAAGTCAAATGGCGCTCCTTCCCTTCCGTACCCTGCCGTGCGCCCAAACAGTGTTTTTCCCCCACTTATGGGGTATCTGCTTACTCAGGAGAAATTGGTCAACAAATTTTGGGGTCTATTTTTTCCTGTTACCCCTGCGAAAATAAAAACAATTGGGTCTAAAGTAACATTTTTGTGAAAGAAGTTAAATGTTCATTTTTTTCTTCCACATTCCAAAAATTCCTGTGAAGCACCTGAAGGGTTAATAAAGTTCTTGAATGTGGTTTTGAGCTCCTTGAGGGGTGAAGTTTTTAGAATGGCATCACTTTTGGGTATTTTCTGTCATAAAGACCCCTCAAAGTGACTTTAAATATGATGTGGTCCCTAAAAAAATGGTTTTCTAAATTTTGTTGGAAAAATGAGAAATCGCTGGTCAACTTTTAACCCTTATAGCTCCCCAGTAAAAAAAAATTTTGGTTCCAAAATTGTGCTGATGTAAAGTAGACATGTGGGAAATGTTATTTATTAACTATTTTGTGTGACATATCTCTCTGATTTAAGGGCATAAAAATTCAAATTTTGAAAAGTGCAAAATTTTCAAAATTTTTGCCAAATTTCAATTTTTTCACAAATAAACGCAAGTGATATCGAAGAAATTTTACCACAATCATGAAGTACAATATGTCACGAAAAACAGTCTCAGAATCAGGGAGATCCATTGAAGCGTTCCAGAGTAATTACCTCATAAAGTGACAGTGGTCAGAATTGTAAAAATTGGCCTGGTCATTAATGTGCAAACCACCTTGGGTTGTAAAGGGGTTAATGACTCATCCTGGTCCTCATCTTGTAGTAATGCCTCATCTAATGCCTCATCCTGGTCCTCATCTTTTAGTAATGACCCATCCTGGTCCTCATCTTGTAGTAATGCACCATCCTGGTCCTCATCTTGTAGTAATGCCCCATCCTGGTCCTCAACTTGTAGTAATGCACCATCCTGGTCCTCATCTTGTAGTAATGCCCCATCCAGGTCCCCATCTTGTCGTAATGTCCCCCATTCAGGTCCCCAACTTGTCGTAATGTCCCCCATCCAGGTCCCCATCTTGTCGTAATGTCCCCCATCTAGGTCCCCATCTTGTTATAATGTCCCCATCTTGTAGGAATGTCCCCCATCCAGGTCCCCACATTGTAGAAATGTTCCTATCCAGGTCCCCACATTGTAGGAATGTTCCTATCCATGTCCCCACATTGTAGATATGTCCCAATCCAGTTCCCCATATTGTAGATATGTCCCCATCCAGGTCCCCGCATTGTAGGAATGTCCCTATCCAGGTCCCCACATTGTAGATATGTCCCCATCCAGGTCCCCATATTGCAGGAATGTCCTCATTCAGGTGCCACATTGTAGGAATGTCCCCATCCAGGTCCCACATTGTCGGAATGTTCCTATCCAGGTCCCCATATTGTAGGAATGTCCCCATTCAGGTCCCACATAGTAGGAATGTCCCCATCCAGGTCCCACATTGTAGGAATGTTCCTATCCAGGTCCCCATATTGTAGGAATGTCCCCATTCTGGTCCCACATAGTAGGAATGTCCCCATCCAGGTCCCACATTGTAGGAATGTTCCTATCCAGGTCCCACATTGTAGGAATGTTCCTATCCAGGTTCCCATATTGTAGGAATGTCCGCTGTTCCATTCTTCACATACATATACAAGAAAAAAAAAGTCTCTTCTAACCTGTTGTCCGTTCCCTCGGTGTCCTTTCTGCATATGCGGGCGCAGGCACCATAGACCCCTTGACGATCATGGCCTGGTCCAGGAGCTTCCAGCAGCTGCGCTTTAGTTCAGTGTATTGCTGCGCAGAGACCAATGCCTGCCACCGGCCTATCAGAGGCCAGCAGCTGACATCTACCCATGTTAGTGATGTCATGCACCGCTGCGCTGGGACGCGGATGTCCGCTGCTGGCCTCTGATAGGCCGGTGGCTGGCATTGGTATTGTATCATGCAGAGAGCCGGTCTCTGCGCAGCAATACACTGAACTAAAGTGCAGCTGTCGGCAGCTCCTGGACCGGGCCGCGATCGGGGTCTATGGTGCACACAGGCCGCATGAACCAGTCTGAAGGGCCACATGCGACCCGCGTGTTTGAGACACCTGGTTTACGATGAGTCTGTCTCTCATACTCTGCTGACCTCACCCCTCCTTGGATAAACCCCCTTCCCACTGCCCCCTTTACTTTTTCCCTGCCCCTCTTCAGGGACGCCTGAAGCTGGTGCTCACACACTATCATACAGGTCACCACTCAATAAAGGTAATATGAAGCAATTAAAGTAGTGAAAGAGGTTAAAACATAACCTTTAATGAATACGTAGGTAAAAAAGATATAAAACGTCACTAGGACCTAAAATCCAGTTAATGCCTGCCAATGGTAGTAAAACAAAGCTACCTATCATAAATATGTACCCGTTATAAACAGGAATTTATATGGCATGAACACCAAATGTATCCAACCTGTATATTTAACAAGATAGTGGCAAGAAAAATGATAGAGCTGTCAATAACACATCTCAATAAGCGTGCAACATATCCGACGACCAGTCCTCACACTGTACTCACACAGTGGGTCCTCACACTGTATGCAGGAGGCTGTGTGGGTCCTCACACTGTATGCAGGAGGCTGTGTGGGTCCTCACACTGTATGCAGGAGGCTGTGTGGGTCCTCACACTGTATGCAGGAGGCTGTGTGGGTCCTCACACTATATGCAGGAGGCTGTGTGGGGACTGATACTGTATATAGGAGGCTATGTGAGGGCTCATACTCATATAGGAGGTTGTGTGAGGGCTCACATTGTATATAGGAGGCTATGTGGGGCTCACACTGTACAGTATATGGAAGGCTATGTGGGGCTGTAAAAAGGAGACTATGTGGTGGCTCCTGTTCAGCAGCCACAGAATATTCATCTGACCACTGGACCACGGTTCTACAAATTGCTTGTCTCTATATACCAGTCATACTGTATATTCTCCTATATATATTGTACTGTATGTGGTATACTATGTATACTATGTGCACGGACATCAGATGAAGCACTCAAGATAATTAGTGACTGCTACATCATATACTATTATGTGGAGTTGAAGTTTACAATGATGATTTCATTGATCAAGTATGTTTGAAAACATATACAAAATAATAATTCATAGGTATCTATCTAGCAGACCTGGGCTTATGTGTGACCACCTTTACTCTGCTGATATGTTATTTTAGGAGTGTAGAAAAACACAGCGTACTAAACAGACTGTAGTGCGCCCCTGTGCAAAAATTTTTTGGGGGCCCCCCCCCCGCCCTTCATAGGGGGCATGAAGGCCCCCCCCCCCGTGCATCTCTGATTCCCCCACTCCAAGTTAATTAATTGTATGTAAAAAAAATACAACTTGTTATACTTACCCCCAGGGCCAGCTCCAGGTTTTTGTGGGCCCTGGGCGACAGAGTTTCAGTGGGCCCCTTTAACACATACCATGATTCATGATGCACAGATACCACAGAGAAATATATATATATATAGTACAAGGCCAAGGATTTCACTTACTACATTACATGAGCGATATCTATTGTAAATTCTACAATAGCTCAGAAACCGGCGAATCCTCACAACGCACAGTGCAGACCGGACAGTATAGTCCTCCATACAGTATTATGGGCACCATATCATGCTCCATACAGGATACTGACCCCCTTATAATGCTCCATACAGGATACTGGTCCCCATATAATGCTCCATACAGGATACTGGTCCCCATATAACGCTCCATAGAGGATACTGGTCCATATATAACACTGCATACAGAATACTGGCCCCCATATAACGCTCCCTACCGAATACTGTCCCCCATATATCACTCCATACAGAATACTGACACCCATATAAAGCTCCATACAGAATATAGGCCCCCATATAACGCTCCATGCAGGCTTTTCCCCCCTTATAATGCCCCATTACACAAGCGATATCTATTGTAAATTCTACAATAGCTCAGAAACCGGCAAATCCTCACAGCGCACAGTGCAGACCGGACAGTATAGTCCTCCATACAGTAATATGGACACCATATAATGCTCCATACAGGATACTGACCCCCTTATAATGCTCCATACAGGATACTGGTCCCCATATAATGCTCCATACAGGATACTGGTCCCCATATAACTCTCCACACAGAATATTGGCCCCCATATAACGCTCCATGCAGGCTGTTCCCCCCTTATAATGCCCCATTACACAAGCGATATCTATTGTAAATTCTACAATAGCTCAGAAACCGGCGAATCCTCACAGCGCACAGTGCAGACCGGACAGTATAGTCCTCCATACAATAATATGGGCACCATATAATGCTCCATACAGGATACTGACCCCCTTATAATGCTCCATACAGGATACTGGTCCCCATATAATGCTCCATACAGGATACTGGTCCCCATATAACTCTCCATACAGAATATTGGCCCCCATGTAACGCTCCATGCAGGCTGTTCCCCCCTTATAATGCCCCATGCAGGATGACACCCGTCTTTTAATGCGCTATGCAGGATGTCACATCTACCCTCCATAAAATGCCCCATGCAGGATGTCACCTCTTCCCCCCATATAATGCCCCTTGCAGGATGTCACTTCCCCACTTTTCAATGCCCCATGCAGCATGTCAGACCACCCCCTCCCTTATAATGCCCCATGCAGGAGGTCACCCCCCCTCCTTATAATGCCCCATGCATTATGTCACACACCCACCCTCTATATAATGCCCCATGCGGGATGTCAATTCCCCCCTCCCCCTCTTATAATGCCCCATGCAGGATGTTACACCGCCTCCCTTACAATGCCCCATGCAGAATGTCACGCCCCCCCTCCCTTATAATGCCCCATGCAGGATGTCACTTCCCCCCTTCCCCTCTTATAATGCCCCATGCAGGATGTCACTTCCCCCCTTCCCCTCTTATAATGCCCCATGCAGGATGTCACTTCCCCCCTTCCCCTCTTATAATGCCCCATGCAGGATGTCACTTCCCCCTTCCCCTCTTATAATGCCCCATGCAGGATGTCACATCCCCCCCCCTACCCCCATATAATGCCCCCATGCAGGATGTCAATTCCCCCCTCCCCCATATAATGCCCCATTCAGGATGCCAATCCCCCCCCCTATATAATGCCCCATGCAGGATGTCACACCACCTCCCCCATATAATGCCCCATGCCGGATGTCACACCCACTCTCCCCCCACCATTAAATGCCCCATGCCCCCACACATAAAAAAAAAAAAAATCAAATACTCACCTCACTTCTTACCTGCTGCTGATCCGGACTGCAGCTTTGCGCGCGTCTTCCCGCTCTGTGATGTGACAGCTCAGGAGAGAGCGCGCAGTGTAAAGACGTCACCGCGCCCTCTGACCTGAGACGTCACAGTCAGAGGACGGGGCAGACGCTGCGGAGGCACGTGGAGGGGTAAGTATTGTGCCGGCGCCGTCACATGACCGGAGATGTCCCTGCGCTCAGCATGGGGCCCATGCTGAGCACAGGCACATCTCCGGTCATGTGACGGCGGGGGGTCCTGCGGGGGGGGGGCCCATGAGGAGACGCACAAGAGGGGGGCTCCGAGGGGGCCCCGACCGGCCGGGCCCCATGCTGGAGTCAGGGTAGTCATGCCATGATGGCGGCCCTGCTGGAGGCTGGAGGGGCCCCCTCTCCCTCGGGGGCCCCCATTCAATGAACCGGCTGCACGGGCGGTAGTTCCGCCCCTGGTACTACATCTCTAAAAAGGTATATCTGCTTTAAAAATAGCAATACATAAGAATAATATGTACTATGTCTGACCACTACAAACACTCATCTGAACTGGTCCAAGTGCTGTCAGCTTTTTTCACGGGCAACACTTAGACAATACGGTCGTGTGAATATAGGCTTATGATGCATCTGGTAATAAACATGTTAAGGATGGGCTACTGCTGTGTGCTTGCCCCCCAGGCTAAAATGTGCCAGCCAGCCCCTTCTGCACCGGGTGCCAGAAAACCTAGATACACCTTTGGAATAGGTATCTTGCAAAGTAAGGATGGGGTTTGGTGTTTTTAAGTGATTTTATTGACTCTGTGCATTTATATTTTGTATCAATAATATGATATGGTTATATATATCTTCTGGATATCAGGAGGGCTTATCCCTGTGCATTGACTCTCTCCTTCTCCTTCGATGTCCTGTATAGGCCAAAAAAAACTACGCGTTTCGAGGACTCACAATTTCTCTTCGTCAGCTTCTCGCTGGTAGTCAAACTGGTAACCTAATAAAGTCCAAACACCCCCCACAAAGATAATACAACCAAAGAAATGGAGGAAGATCCAATACTATCAAGACGGTGCAAAAGGACATATGGAGGTGCAATAGAACTAAGATAGAATTCCAATAAGAATAGACTGTGTGTGAAAAAAATAATAATAAAAAAGACTTTGTTCAAACTTTCACAATTAGTTAAAAATGAATAAAAATTATATACTTATATTTCTGATGGCTATAAAAAACAGTCTGTTAATCAGTGTATATTACCAGGATAGTATAAATTCGGCACTTAGTACCATCCAGAGATAAAAAGGAAAAAATGAAGGAGAAAAATAAAAACATTATATTGTATCTCCAATAGGGGTATCAATGTATAGAAACAAATACATATATAAAATAGGTGGATTCAAAGGAATATATCCAAAAGACATATTATATTGATAAAATATAAGGAGGTTCATAAAAGTGCAATGTAAATGTTCAGTTGGTACTGGGATAAAAAATACATACAGTATATATCGCTGCGAGTTAAAGGCATACAGCTGACTCTCGTGATTAAGGCCCTTCAGAGCCAAGCTATTTAATGTGAAGAACCATTTGGATTCCATCCGCGACATTAATCTCAGGTAATCACCTCCCCTCCATTTTCTGGGGACTAATCGGATCCCACAAAACTTAGTGCCCTTTTAAGATTGGTTGTGGAACTTCTGGTAGTGCCGGGACAGTGGATGCCCTTCAAAACCTTCATTCAAGTATGGCCCGGACTGCATCCCCCCATAGGGGGCTTAAGGGGAGGGCCGCATGACTCAGGAGGTCTGCTAGGCCGTAATTTGGGGTGGTAAGAGGTTGATGTAAGGAATAGAGTTTTGGGCGCGAATTTGTAGGGGAGGAGTATAGGGGTAGGGGGATAGTACAGGGTTATCTGATTCTCTAGTGGGGGGTATCTCTGTGGGGGGTATATAAGGTGAGGGGTAGTGGGGGTAGTCCATTCGGGAAAAGTTTAACATACCTGAATCTACGTCGGGTCCTGAGGAATGGAGGCTCTTTTCCAGGAGATCCGTTCCTTGGCTGAGAGCAGGGGACAGCTGTGGCTCCAGGATCAGCTGCAGTGATGGAACACTGAAGAGACGGCCGGAGAGGTGGCTGCACCCGCAGCACCTCAGAGAGGTGCAAGGAGGTCCAGGCCGCCGGAGAGACTCAGCCCGGAAGGGACTCCCCGGACCAGGCGCCGGTTGCAAAGCCCCTCCAGGGACTCCTCCGGATCACAGGCACAACCCCAGCCCCCATCTGCCGCATTCCGCTCTGGAAGAATCTCTCAGCGTCGGCATCATCTAGAGGCCGGGGTGAGTGACGTCGTTGGCTCCGCCCCCCCTGTGAGGTCATCCCGGTTATGTGGCACCACTATCCTGGAAGTGCGGGCTGCTCAGGAGAGCAGGGCCTCTGCTGCTGAAGGAGGGAGAGATACATTATATGAACTCCCGGGGCATCCACTTTGGCCCCAGCGAGCAGCCAGAGGAAGGAGAGCTGAGCCTGAAGGATGCCGGACCCAGGGAGCAGAAGAAGGCAGGAGGGTGAATAGGTCAGCCAGAGCTATTTCAGGTGAGCAGCAGGCACAGCCGTGCCGGGCCCATGCAGCGGGGAAAGCAAAGCAGTACCGGTCAGTTGGAGCTGACCCAGAAGAACGGCAGGTGCAACCGCACCGGGCCCAGGCGTCAGGATCAGCAGGACCCCGGTGGCGGAGAACGGGAAGTCCAGTGCAGGGGGCCAGGAGACGACCCACCCGGGATGTCGGTAGCACCGAGGACCAGTGCGATGTACATGGTAGAGGGCAGATTGCTGCTAGGGCTGCGGGCTGCAGGCGTGCAGCTGAAGTCTCTCCTCCTCCCCGACAGCGCGCTATTGTGGATAGGAGGTCCAGGTCTAGCGGTGGGTTGACTCCGTCGGGTCCCCGAGCCTGACTCTGCCTCTGAAGAAGAGGGCCAGATTTCATCTCGCAGTGAAGAGAGTGGGGACGATCGCCGCGGAGGACACAAAACGGCTGTTCCGAGGCTTCCTCGTAGTCGGCCTGGTAAGTCACATGGTTTAAATGCGCCTCAGGGGAATGCGGATGATGTAGATCAGAGGGAGCGGTATTTTCAGAGGGGCTTGGCGGCTGACAGGGTGACGGGTAGTGACGTTGTGTCGGAATTTCTTAGCATGGTGCGGGGTTTTTTGTCACCTGCGGCAGGTCCTAGCGGAGTTTGGCAGGGTGGTGCTGGAGGTTCAGGGCCAGTTGCGGAGACCCCGGCAGTTGTGAGTGGAGGTATTCCCGCGCCAGTTGCAGATAATGAGACGGTTGCGGCACCAGCGGCTGCGGCGACTCCAGTGGATACAGTGCGGTTGGATGACAGAGCGAGGGGCGAGGTTTATGTGTGCTTTGATGGCCCCTTGGGAGCTCATTTAAAGCAGGAGGTGCGAGAAAAAATATGGAAGGATGAGTACGTGGAAATTTTTTCTTTGTTACCGTTGGAGAAGTTTAATTTGGACAGGGTAAAGCCAGATGAGAGTAAGAAGGATGAGGAGGAGCGCAGGCGTTATCATCTGATTCCTCGCACTTTTCAAAATTGGCTGCAGGCGTTTACCACACTAGCGAGTGTCATTGGGGAGAAAGCTCCGGAGAACTGTTCTGCATTATTTTGTTATTTAGATTCGATTAGTGAAGCATACCGTGTTTATGGCGGGACGGCCTGGCTGAGGTATGATGAACAGTTTAGGCAAAGAAAGGCAGTCCGTCCGAGTTTACGGTGGGACCACAAGGAGATTAGTTTGTGGTTGCGATTGATGACAGCACCAAGGTTGGCCTCGCAGTCCTTTCCTGGGAGTAGCGGGGGTTCTGCCAATTCGGCGGCATCCTCATCAGGCTCCCGGAAGGTGCTGTGCTGGCAGTTTAACGAGCGGGAATGCCGTTTTGGCACAGACTGTAAGTTTAAGCACGAATGTTCAGGCTGCGGAGGGTCCCACAGCCATTCCAAGTGCTTTAAGAAAGGAAAGAAAAAATCAAGCGACTCTTTTTCAAAAAGGGAGGACACCAGTGAGAATAGATCGGATGCTTCTGTTTCTAAGTAGGTATCCAGATAAGGAAGCAGCTGTGTTGTTGAGGTATGATTTTAATTTTGGCTTCAGGATTCCGTCTGCAGTTGTGCCACGTACGGTGCGGCCTAAGATTTTGATTTCGGCTCGGATGCATGCGGCAGTTGTTAAGGAAAAATTGGATAAGGAAATTAAGTTAGGTCGCATGGCTGGTCCTTTTTTTGGAACCTCCGTTGCCGTGTTTATGTGTTTCTCCTCTGGGCGTTGTGCCCAAAAAGGAGCCTAACAAGTTTCGGTTAATCCATCACTTGTCGTATCCTCATGGTAGTTCAGTTAATGATGGTATTGATCCAGATTTGGCATCTGTATCGTATGTTTCTTTTGACAAGGCCGTGGACTGGGTGCGGAGGCTGGGAAAAGGATCTCTCATGGCAAAAACTGACATTGAGTCCGCTTTTCGTCTGCTTCCGGTACACCCAGACAGTTTTAATTTACTTGGTTGTTTTTGGGACGGTCATTATTATGTGGATTGTTGTCTATCAATGGGATGTTCGATCTCGTGTTCCTACTTTGAAAAGTTCTTGAATGGGTAGTTAGGGAGGAATCTGGCTTGGACTCCGTATTGCACTATTTAGATGACTTTTTGTGTATTGGGCCAGCTGGGTCCTCAGTTTGTTCTTTGCTGCTTAGGACGGTTGAACAGGTAGCATCTCGCTTTGGCATTCCGTTGGCCCCGGGGAAAACGGAGGGCCCCTCCACGGTTTTGTAGTTTTTGGGCATTGAATTGGATTCCGTCAGGATGGAATGCCGCTTGTGTCCAAGAGGCTTTGCGGGCAAAGAAATTGCGCCTGCGCCAATTGCAATCTCTTTTGGGTAAGTTAAATTTTGCGTGCAGGATTTTACCTATGGGAAGAGTTTTTTCACGTAGGTTGGCTCAGGCGACAGCAGGCATTAAACATCCGTTGCATTTTGTAAGATTGAATTCGGAACACAAGGCGGATTCGTCCATTTGGGCGGATTTTCTTCAATCTTATAATGGCAGGTTGGTTTGGATGGATCAAGTCGTTGGAGGAGTCCTGAGGAGATAATTTGCATATTCCCACTGCATTTTGGGGTAAGTGAAGAGTCTCCGTGAGATCAAAGAACACTGGATTTTGGCTGTTGGAGCTGAAAAGAGGACATCGGTAAACCGCGCGCCGCATTTTGAAGCTTTTTTTTTAAGCTTTTTTCACTGTTTTCAGAACATTAACAGTAAGAACATGGAAGAGTCCAGGAGCCATTTGGTGAGCTGCATATCCTGCTACATGTTCACAGACTTGCCAGTGGAAAAGCCAAACTTCACATGCCAGAAATGCAAGCTTGTGTCCCTGTTGGAGGAAAAGTTGCGAAATCTAGAAGAGAGGTTAACTACCTTGAAAATCATTAAGGAAGGTGAAGAGTTCTTAGACAGAGCAGAATTATCTCTTCATGATTCAGAAAGAGAAGAAATTCGAACTGCACCTGAGGAAACAGAGGAATGGAAGCATGTGACCCACAGAAGCAGGAGGATAGAGAGGCAGTCAGCACCTATACTGCTCAGGAACCAGTACCAGGCTCTCTCGCAGGAGAACCATGAAGAAATACAGCAAGATAAGACTTTGCCAGCAATGAATAACCTTGTAAGCCCTCAGAATCCTCCTGGATGGAGAAAGAAGAATGTTGTGAAGAAAAAACGGAGAGTGGTGGTCATGGGGGATTCCCTGTTAAGAGGAACAGAGGCTGCTATCTGCAGACCAGACATAACCTCAAGAGAAATGTGCTGTCTTCCAGGAGCAAAAATTAAAGATGTGTCTGACAGGATATCAAGACTCTTCAGACCTACAGATCACTACCCATTCCTGCTAATACATGTGGGGACAAATGACACTGCAAGAAAGGACCTGGAAACCATCTGCAGTGACTTTGAAGACTTGGGCAAGAAAGTGAAAGAATTGGGAGCGCAGGTGGTCTTCTCATCCATCCTCCCAGTGGATGGCCATGGAACAATGAGGTGGAATAAGATTCTACAGGTGAACAACTGGCTACGTCGATGGTGCCGTCAACAAGGATTTGGATTTCTGGATCACGGAATGAATTACCTATACGATGGACTACTTGCTAGAGATGGGGTGCACCTTACGAAGACTGGAAAACATGTATTTGGAAGTCGCCTTGCTACACTCATCAGGAGAGCTTTAAACTAGAACAATGTGGGAAGGGAAGCAAAAGGCCAGAAAAAGCCATACAGCTGACAAATACTATTGAGATCTCTGCTACTGGAAGTGGAAAGGAAGAACAAAGACAAAACAATCTAAATAATAAAAATATGGGAGGAAGAGAAACCAATCACAAACTAAAATGTTTTTATACAAATGCACAAAGCATGGGCAACAAACAAGGAGAATTAGAACTACTAACGCAGGAAAAGAAATATGATGTCATTGGAATCACTGAAACTTGGTGGGACGATACACATGATTGGAATAAAAGGCTAAAAGGATACAACTTATTTGCAAGAAACAGACTTGATAAACGAGGAGGAGGTGTCGCATTGTATGTTAGAAAAGCGAATATCTGCACAGAGATTGAAGCTTCAGAGACTGGGAGTTCTGTGGAAACTGTTTGGGTAAGAATACAAGGAGAGAACAACGGAAAGGACACCATTGTAGGCATTTACTACAGGCCACCTGGGCAAGCTGAAGATATGGATGAACTCTTTATGTATCAAATGACCAAGTTCTCAAAAAAATATGACGTAGTGGTCATGGGAGATTTCAACTATCCAGACATTTGTTGGGAATCTCTCTCAAGTAAAGCTAACAGGTCAAGCAAATTCTTATCCTCTCTTGCTGACAACTTTATCTTCCAAAAGGTAGGGGAGAAAACAAGGGGATCTGCTACTTTGGATCTAATCCTTATAAACAAGGAGGAAATGGTTGAGGAGGTAAAAGTGGCTGGGACCCTAGGAGGCAGCGATCATGCTATTATAGAATTTTGGATAACTAGAGGAGGAAGACATGTGAAGACTCAAACTTCAAGGTTAGATTTTAGAAAGGCAGATTTTAAGAGACTCAGAAAGAGAATAGGAGGGATCCAATGGCTGGATGTCCTTAAGGACAAAAATGTCCAGGAAGGATGGGAAATTTTTAAAAATGAGATTCTCAAAGCACAATCGTTAACAATCCCGAAAAGTAGGAAGAATGGGAAGCATTTAAGGAAACCAGGATGGATGAACACAGAACTTAAACACATGCTAAAAAGAAAGAAAGAAATGTTTATTAAATGGAAAGAGGGAGGCATATCTAAAGAAGATTATAATGCAGTCTGCAGATCCTGCAGGGCATGTATCAGGTTAGCTAAAGCTGACAATGAATTAAGGCTTGCAAGAGATGTCAAAAGCAATAAAAAAGGATTTTGGGGGTATGTCAAAAGTAAAAGAAAAGTCAAAGATGCTATAGGATTTTTACAGGATGAAAATGGAGAAATGGTAAGAGAGGATGTTGAGAAGGCCAAACTTTTTAATTCCTATTTTGCATCTGTTTTCTCTCAGAAAGAAAATGTAACATCAACTGATCTTCACTGTCCTTTTAAAGGAATAGAAGAATCCAAGTTATCTGTAAACAGAAAGATTGTGAGGGAATATTTAGCTAACATAAATGAGTTCAAGTCTCCAGGTCCAGATGAATTACACCCCAGAGTACTGAAGGAGATCGTAGAAGAAATTTTAGAACCACTCTCCATAATCTTTGAAAATTCTTGGAGAACAGGAGAAGTCCCAGAAGACTGGAGAAGAGCAAATGTTGTTCCTATCTTCAAAAAGGGGAAGAAGGTGGACCCAGGGAACTATAGGCCGGTGAGTCTGACTTCTATACCAGGAAAGATCTTTGAACAAATTATTAAACAACATGTATGTAAGTACCTGGGTAAGAATGAAGTGATTAACCAGAGTCAGCATGGGTTTATAACTAACAAGTCATGTCAGACTAACTTAATTTCCTTCTATGACAGAATCACTGACTGGGTGGATCAGGGAAATGCTGTAGATATAGTATATCTTGACTTCAGCAAAGCATTTGACAAAGTATCTCACACCATCCTTATTGAAAAAATGACCAAGTATGCAATGGACCAGGCAACTGTTAGGTGGATTCATAACTGGCTTAGTGATCGGACTCAAAGGGTGATTGTAAATGGCTTCACATCCAGCTGGATGAATGTCTCAAGTGGGGTACCACAGGGCTCCGTCCTGGGACCTGTATTGTTCAACATCTTTATCAATGATTTAGATGAAGGAATTGAGGGTAAACTGATTAAATTTGCTGATGACACAAAGCTAGGAGGGATAGCTAATACTAGAGAAGAGAGAGAGAGGATTCAAAAAGACCTAAGTAAACTGGAGCAGTGGGCAGCAACCAACAGAATGGTTTTTAACAGGGAAAAATGCAAAGTACTACATCTGGGCAATAAAAATGAAAAAAGCATATACAGAATGGGAGGAATAGAGCTAAGCAACAGTACATGTGAAAAAGATTTAGGTATACTAATAGATCATAGACTGAACATGAGTCAACAGTGTGATGCAGCAGCAAAAAAGGCAAATACAATTCTGGGATGTATTAACAGAAGCATACAGTCTAGATCACGTGAAGTCATTATTGGTCTTTACTCCTCTTTGGTCAGACCTCATCTGGAATACTGTGTACAGTTTTGGGCACCACATTTTAAAAAAGACATAGACAAACTGGAGCAAGTTCAGAGAAGAGCGACCAGAATGGTGACTGGTCTGAAAACCATGTCCTATGAGGAACGGTTGCAGGATTTGGGAATGTTTAGCTTGCAAAAAAGAAGACTGAGAGGAGACTTAATAGCTGTCTACAAATATGTCAAGGGCTGTCACATTGTAGAAGGATCATCTTTATTCTCATTTGCACAAGGAAAGACTAGAAGCAATGGGATGAAACTAAATGGGAGGAGACACAGATTAGATATTAGAAAAAACTTTTTGACAGTTAGGGTGATTAATGAGTGGAACAGGCTGCCACGAGAGGTGGTGAGTTCCCCTTCAATGGACGTCTTCAAACAGAGGCTGGACAGACATCTGTCTGAGATGATTTAGTGAATCCTGCTTTGAGCAGGGGGTTGGACCAGATGACCCAGGAGGTCCCTTCCAACTCTACCATTCTATGATTCTATGATTCTATGATTCTATAATGTGGATCTGGTTTTGTTTACAGACGCGTCAGGTTCTTATGGTTTTGGGGCCTATTTCAGTGGAAAATGGTGTGTGGGAGAGTGGCCTGAATCATGGAAGGATGCAGGTTTGACAAGAAACATGGCATTGCTGGAAATGTTTCCTATTGTGGTGGCTTTGGAGGTTTGGGGCTCTGAGCTGAGGAACAAGAAAGTGCGTTTCTTCTGTGACAACTTGAGTGTAGTGCATTGTATTAACAACTTGTCAGCTGTTTCATTGCCGGTTCTGTCTCTTTTGCGCCATCTAGTGCTCAGGTGTTTGGATTTTAATGTCTGGTTTTGTGCTGTTCATGTACCGGGTGTTCAGAATGCAATAGCTGATGCATTGTCTCGCTTCCAGTGGGATCGTTTTCGGGAACTGGCACCGGACGCGGAGCATTTGGAAACCGATTGGCCCCGGTGGTTGTGGGATCTAGTGTCCATGCAGCGTTGAATTTGGTGAGGTGTTCTGTTAACCCCAGTACTTGGTCTCGATATGTTTCTGCGTGGCATCTTTGGCAGGAGCTAGAGGAGTCGGCAGGTGAGCAGGTGACGGAAGCGGACCGTCCCTATTTATTGTTGTATATGATCGGCAGGGCATTTCAGGAGGGTTTATCGGGCTCAGCTGTAGCTGGTAGGTTAGCAGGTTTGGCCTTCTTCTTTAAGTTAAGTGGTTGGAGGGACTTTACCAAGGATTTCTTGGTTCGCCAGGCGATGAAGGCATTTCGGAGGAGCTATCCGGTACGAGATTTGAGGCGCCCGGTATCGTTTGAAATACTGGGTCAGCTTTTGTGTTGCATTAGCGGTGTGTGTAGTTCTGAATATGAATGTCGGCTATTTGGGGCAGCCTTTGGTCTGGCGTTTTTTGGGGCATTTAGGATAAGCGAATTGGTGAGCAGGAATGTTAAGTGTCATGGCGGGCTGTTATCACAGGATGTAGTGTGCTCAGAGGAGGCAGTACGGTGTTATTTGAGGCGGTCAAAAACCGATACAGCCGGTAAGGGTTGTTTGGTGGAATTGTGGGCTGTGGACAGTTTGTTTGAATGCCCGGTGAGATGGGTTTCTGCATTTCTGGAGGTGAGAGGTCCATCATCGGGTGCCTTTTTGTTACATCAAGATGGATCTGCATTATCGGTGTATCAGTTTATTACCATCTTCAGGCGGGGTTTAGCTAGTTGTGGTCTGAATGGTTTGGAGTTTTGTTCTCATTCGTTTCGGATTGGGGCTGCCACTGAGGCTGCTCGCTGGTGTTTGGGGGTTAAAGCTGTGAAAAAGATTGGTCGCTGGGAGTCGGCGAGGTATCGGTCTTATGTCCGGCCTCATATGTTATAAGATTTTCCCCCAATTTTTTTGATAGCGTTATTATTTGGTAACGAGTTTCTTTTCTTTTTACATCCCCCCCTTTGTTTTATGTTTCAGGACCCCCTCGGTTGATCTGGGTGTTAGGTCACTCGTATGTATATTGGGGTTCCATTCGGGCCGACGCAAGACCGGCGGGGCGCCAGTTGGGCATAATGAAGGAGGCTGCGATGGTTCGGTGGATCGGTATCAGGGGTTTGCTGTGGAGCCGGGTAATGCCCGAATTTCATTTTTATGCTAATTTGGATAGGCCTCCGGATATACTCGTTTTGCATGCGGGTGCGAATGACTTGGGCTCCAGGACGTCTAGAGACTTGATCCGTGACGCCAAGTTTGACTGCTTGAGGCTTTTGGAAACCTATCCGCGATTAGTGCTCGTATGGTCGGACATCGTCGCACGCCTGGCATGGCGACATGCCAGGTCAGTCGAAAGGATAAATAAAGCTCGGAGCAAGGTGAATAGGGAGGTTTCCCGATTCATTGCTCTGCATGGGGGGGTTGTGGTTCGTCATCGGGATCTGGAAGTTCCGTCTAGGGAATTTCTGCGGTCTGATGGGGTCCATTTGATTGATATTGGCATAGATATGTGGGCATTAGCATTGATGGAGGGAGTTGAAAAGGCACTTTTGGTATGGCGGGACTCTCAGGCATAAGGTGTCATGCCTGCTCGCTATGGCGGAAAAGGAGGGGGGTTTTGAAGGTGGTTGCTTACATCGAAGGAGGACGGGGGAGCCCACTGCAGGGATGGGTGACTCCCATCGGTGTTAAGCGGGTGTTAAAATTTAAAACGGGTCCCTACTGAGCAAGGTCTCAGCGGGACATTTCTGGATGGGCAACAGTCAGCTGGGTCCCCCTGGGCCGGTTGAGGTGCGGCTAGGGGTGGCATGGTGGAGCTGTTTGTTACAGGTTTTTCAAAATGTATGGGCAACAGTCAGCTGGGTCCCCCTGGGCCGGTTGTGGTGCGGCTGGGGGTGGCATGGTGGAGCTGTTTGTTGCAGTTTTTCTCCAAAAATGGTGGAGCCTTCATTTCCCCTCCTCCTTTTTCAGAGTTAATTTAATGTTAATTAATGTTATTTATGTTTACATGCTGTTATATAATAAATGAGGCTGCTGTGGCCATTATATCCAATGTCACAGTGTGGTGGTTTTTATTTATAGCAAGTGGGGGTTTTCAGTGGGCTGCGTATAGTAGGCCGTATAGTCATACATTCCGAAGTCATGTGTTTTACGTGACGTTGGCATCGTCAATTCCAGGTGGGTTGGGTCACCCCCCCCCCTTTTAACCGTAAGAAACTACATACACTATGGCTTGGGGTAACACAGATGGTTGAGTCTGAAGAGCTGTTTACTCGGAGGTCTGCTACAAAGCTTCAGTGTCTGCTAGTCAGCGTAGTAGCCCAGCTCTGAAGCAAGCTACACCGCCTGTGTATCTAATAAGAATTTTTAACTGCATCTAGCCTAGGCAGACTGTGGGGACCCCCAACCAACCCAGACGCCCAGCCCCCCTACCGCTCCCCTTTCCTTGACAATACAATAATGTAACTCTTACAACTGGATGGGTGAGGATCGGTCACAGCTTTATTAACTCTTTATACTCATTCCATTAGAAAGGCATTTTATTTCTAAAATAATTCAGCTTGTTGCAGCATGCCCTGTGTCTCCACACCGGCAAGTTGGCCAACAAGTGTAACTCTCCAACATGTCCTTTCTATTTCCAGGCCACAGAGGATCCTGCATACTCGTATGCAGGACTCTGACCCCCATCCATCACTCTTAATGCTTGTTCCACTCCGCTCTGGAGTCCTGACAGGACTATGTCCAGTCTAGTGTTGAGCCACCCCCGTAGTGTTCGGGTTCGGTTCGGTTCGTCGAACACCGGGATGTTCGAGGAACTGTTCGTCGAACTGTTCGTCGAACACCTTAGAACATCGTCGAACACCGTTAAAACCAATGGCAGGCAAACAAAAACACATAGAAACACATAGAAAACACCTTCAAAGGTGTCCAAAAGCTGACAAACTGCTCAGAAGACACTTTCTTTAAAAAAGCCGGCCGGCAATTCAGCAGAGGCATACACCGGTACCCGACAATTTAGACAACAAGGAATAGAGCCTCACACATAGATTAGATAGATAGAAACATGTCAGTCACATATATATGAAGTACAGTGACAGTGTTGCTTACTGTACTTGTCATTTAGTGTAAAGGATTTATTAAAAAATATAATAGTGTTTTCATGCACTGTCTCTTTAAAAAAGCCGGCCGGCAATTCAGCATCTGTACCCGACAATTTATAACAGACAGAATAGAGCTTCACACATAGATTAGATAGATAGAAACATGTCAGTCACATATATATGAAGTACAGTGACAATGTTGCTTACTGTACTTGTCATTTAGTGTAAAGGATTTATTAAAAAAAATAATAGTGTTTTCATGCACCGTCTCTTTAAAAAAGCCGGCCGGCAATTCAGCATCTGTACCCGACAATTTATAACAGACAGAATAGAGCTTCACACATAGATTAGATAGATAGAAACATGTCAGTCACATATATATGAAGTACAGTGATAGTGTTGGTTACTGTACTTGTCATTTAGTATTAAAATAAAGGATTTATTATTAAAAAAAATTGGCGTGGGGTTCCCCTTAATTTTAGTCTCTAGCGGAGGTTAAGCAGACAGCTGGGGCAGATGTTTGAAGCCTGGGAAGGGGGTAATACCCACGGAGCTTCCCAGGCTACTAATATGAGCCCCCAGCTGAATACATAGCCTTTACTAGCTATTAAAATGGGAGACCCCCAAAAAAATGACGTGGGGTCCCCCCTAATTTAATAGCTAGCAAAGGCTAGGCAGACAGCTGGGGGCTGATATTAATAGCCCAGGAAGGGAGCCATGAATATTGGCCCCCTCCCAGGCTAGAAACACCAGCCTTCAGCCGCCCCAGAAATGGCGCATTCATAGGATGCGCCAATTCTGGCACTTAGCCTCGCTCTTCCACGCTGCCCTGTAGCGGTTGCAGGGGGTAATAGGGCTGGGGTTGATGTCAGCTTATAATGCCAGCTGACATCAAGCCCAGGTTAGTAATGGAGAGGCGTCTATAAGACACCCCCATTACTAACCCCATAGTCAAAGTTAAAAGAAAACACAAACACCCAGAATAAAGTCCTTTAATTGAAATAAAGACACAATCCTTTATTGTTCTAAATTAAACCATACTTACCATCACGCCCATTCCAGCTGAAGCCAACGATCTCCTGCAATAAAAGAAAAATAATAAAGCAACATCATCCTTACCTTTCCATGGTTCCCACGACAGCTTCAGCTCTGCTACATCGAGATGACAGGCTGGACCGCAGCAGAACGCTGCCATCCAGCCTGTCATCCCGCAGACACTGAGAAGCGCAGGCATGCTTGCGCTCTGCAGTGTCTGGCTGTGACGGCATGTCCAATGAACTCGGCGCACCTCATGCACGTCACTGACAGCGTGGGAAAATTCTCACGCTGAAGCGCTGAGTGCAGGAGAATTCTCCCACGCTGTCAGTGACGTGCATGAGGTGAGCTCATGTCCAATGAACTCAGCTCACCTCCTGCACGTCACTGACAGAGTGGGAGAATTCTCCTGCACTCAGCGCTTCAGCGTGAGAATTCTCCCACGCTGAAGCGCTGAGTGCTGGAGAATTTTCCCACGCTGTCAGTGACGTGCATAAGGTGAGCTCATGTCCAATGAACTCAGCTCACCTCCTGCACGTCACTGACAGCGTGGGAGAATTCTCCTGCACTCAGCGCTTCAGTGTGAGAATTCTCCCACGCTGAAGCGCTGAGTGCAGGAGAATTTTCCCACGCTGTCAGTGACGTGCATGAGGTGAGCTGAGTTCATTGGACATTAACTCGGCTCATCTGGATGCCCTCACAGAGAGACACTGTGGAGCGCAAGCAAGCCTGCGCTTCTCAGTGTCTGCGGGATGACAGGCTGGATGGCAGCGTTCTGCTGCGGTCCAGCCTGTCATCTCGATGTAGCAGAGCTGAAGCTGTCGTGGGAACCATGGAAAGGTAAGGATGAGGTTGCTTTATTATTTTATTTTTATTACAGGAGATCGTTGGCTTCAGCTGGAATGGGCGTGATGGTAAGTATGGTTTAATTTAGAACAATAAAGAATTGTGTCTTTATTTCAATTAAAAGACTTTATTCTGGGTGTTTGTGTTTTTTTTAACTTTGACTATGGGGTTAGTAATGGGGGTGTCTTATAGACGCCTCTCCATTACTAACCTGGGCTTGATGTCAGCTGGCATTATAAGCTGACATCAACCCCAGCCCTATTACCCCCTGCCACCGCACCAGGGCAGCGTGGAAGAGCGAGGCTAAGTGCCAGAATTGGCGCATCCTATGAATGCGCCATTTCTGGGGCGGCTGACGGCTGGTGTTTCTAGCCTGGGAGGGGGCCAATATTCATGGCTCCCTTCCTGGGCTATTAATATCAGCCCCCAGCTGTCTGCCTAGCCTTTGCTAGCTATTAAATTAGGGGGGACCCCACGTGATTTTTTTGGGGGGGTCCCCCATTTTAATAGCTAGTAAAGGCTATGTATTCAGCTGGGGGCTGATATTAGTAGCCTGGGAAGCTCCGTGGGTATTACCCCCTTCCCAGGCTTCAAACATCTGCCCCAGCTGTCTGCTTAACCTCCGCTAGAGCCTAAAATTAAGGGGAACCCCACGCCAATTTTTTTAATAATAAATCCTTTATTTTAATACTAAATGACAAGTACAGTAACCAACACTATCACTGTACTTCATATATATGTGACTGACATGTTTCTATCTATCTAATCTATGTGTGAAGCTCTATTCTGTCTGTTATAAATTGTCGGGTACAGATGCTGAATTGCCGGCCGGCTTTCTTAAAGAGACGGTGCATGAAAACACTATTATTTTTTTTAATAAATCCTTTACACTAAATGACAAGTACAGTAAGCAACACTGTCACTGTACTTCATATATATGTGACTGACATGTTTCTATCTATCTAATCTATGTGTGATTCTCTATTCCTTCTATTCTAAATTGTTGGGTACAGATGCTGAATTGCCGGCCGGCTTTTTTAAAGAGACGGTGCATGAAAACACTATTATTTTTTTTGGTTAAATCCTTTACACTAAATGACAAGTACAGTAATCAACACTGTCACTGTACTTCATATATATGTGACTGACATGTTTCTATCTATCTAATCTATGTGTGATTCTCTATTCCTTCTATTCTAAATTGTCGGGTACTGCTGCTGAATTGCCGGCCGGCTTTTTTAAAGAGACGGTGCATGAAAACACTATTATTTTTTTTGATAAATCCTTTACGCTAAATGACAAGTACAGTAAGCAGCACTTTCACTGTACTTCGTATATATGTGGCTGACATGTTTATATCTATCTAATCTATGTGTGAAGCTCTATTCTTTCGGTTCTAAATTGTCGGGTACCGGTGTATGCCGCTGCTGAATTGCCGGCTTTTCATGTTTCACTGTTGGCACAGTTCCCATCGATTTGGGCAATCACTGTAATGCCACAACCACCATGGCTGTGGCATTACAGTGAGTGGCAGACAATCCCTGCATGATTGGTGCTCTAAATAGCGCCAGACATGCAGGACACGCTTTTGGTGCACGAACATTTATCGAACATAACCTCGAACAGCCGAATTTTTTGCAAATCGTTCGGGTTCGTCGAACAACTCGAACACCGCCCAAAACAGCTCGAATTTGAGATTGGCGAACAGTTCTAGTCGAACACCGCTCATCTCTAGTCCAGTCCAATATCCATTAAGTGAACACCGTCGGGCCGTATGAGGCCTGCTTTATCTCCTTCCATTTGTCGGTGTCGTATCACTACACCGCCTCTGTCTTTTCTAAATTTTGCCATCCGAATATTTATTACCCGCCTTGTCCAGTCGATGGCCGTGATGTCTCGCGCACCTTGCCATACCGCTATCGGCACAATCTCTGACCATACTGTAGTTAGTTTTGTGAAAAATTCTCTGAAGCGCTCAGTGTCTAGTTTCATTATTGCCATTAGTTATGCGCTCTTGTGATGACCTAGGTCGTTTCCCCCGGCCTGTATAACTAAGATGACCGGACCTCTTGTCTCTCTCCCTACCTTGATTACCTCCATTAGTACCTGTAGCCATTGCAGGCCTCTAATACGTCTCCAGTTGAAATATGTGTTATGAAACTCTAATTTCCTCCTGCCTGGGCGGACTTTCGCCCTTTTTTCTGCCCAATATATATACGAGTGGCCTATCACCCACACTGTTGGCTTAGCGTCACCTGTAAAAGAAACAAACCACGTTAGGATAAGAAGTCCGGTCTTATGTATCTCGCCAAATACGTGGATCGCCATATCCCTATCCTCTGAACTTCCGTTTCTGACAGTCCTGCTCTTGCTGCTTCCGTGGCCGCGCCTATGCGGAATGACTGTGTCCCGTAATCTTTCGGGTGGTTCCTTGCCGATGTTAGGCATTTATTAAATATAGCTTGGAACTGGTATTTTGATAATGGCGTTCCATCAATGTGTGATAGGAAGAAATTACTTTGTGATCTGATGGTTATATATGTTTTTACTATTGTTACCCGACTCAGTGTACCGTTTGTGGGTTGTAGAAGTACCCAAGTGTCCCTGCTCGCTGGAACCGTTTTCGATTTGCATATGCGTAGACGTATTGCATTATTGGCTATGACTACGTCCTGCTTTAATAAGCCTCCACTGGTGGTAATTTTGGATTGAGGGACTAATTAGCTTATGCATAGCCCCCCGAAGAAGGCGATCGCAAATGCAGTAGATAGTAGTGTTGCTTCAAATTGTGTCATGTTAATGGTGTTAGGGATATGATGTGAGAAATCTGTTTTAGTGACACGGGACGGGACGTCTACACTCCTGACTTGGCTGACCCCTTTTCCACCCTTTTATGGATTGTCTGATGATGAATCTTTGTCACATCTCCCCAATTCAGTAGTTGGAAGTGAAATGCTACTCCGGTCAGACACAGCAGCACTGACGCCCCTGATATGCCCCTCATCAGTAGCTGGTGGAGAAATTCTATGGTGACTTGTAATCTGGCTTGTTCACATTGGTCAACCCGTCTGCCTGCTACTAATCGTGTCCACTCTTCCCATGCCTTACCGTATGCTTGCCACGTTGACGGGGCAACTGACGCTCTGATTAATGGCATCAACTGTTCGCCACTAGATCCGATAGAGAGGGTGGGCAACTGTTGCCCGATGGGTGGGCGTTGGGGAGGAGCTCTGTGAAAATCTGCCAATTGAATTGTGATAAAGCGTTAGACCCCCTCAGCATCGTGGCTAGCGCGGACCCATACATTGTGTTTTAGGCACAGGAATGCTAGCCGGCATAGTAGGCCTAGCACTGGGAGAGACAATGATGCCATCTTGTTAATGATGTGCGCTAGGCTGGTGTTTTTTGTTATGAAGTGTATATTTTTGTTAGCCAGGCGTGCGCCCCATATTTCTATTGCTACCACTATTGGGAAGAGTTCCAGGAGTGTCTGTTTTTTAGTCAGCACTTGTTCTGCCCAATACGGAGGCCATAAGCTTGTGCACCATTGGTTATTTAGTATCGCTGCATATCCGTACAGATGGGCTTCTCCAATGAGTAACAGACATTGCTACAGACCCAAAAGGTTTTACTTGGCTAGATGCAGTAAAAAATTGTTATTAAATACAAAGGTGGTGTAGCTTGGTACAGATGGGCTACTCCAATGAGTAACAGACACTGCTACTATACCCAAAATTATTTGCTGGGCTAGATGCAGTAAAAAATTGTTATTAAATTCAAAGGTGGTATAGCTTGGTACAGATGGGCTACTACAATGAGTAACAGACACTGCTACAGGCCCAAAATGATTTACTGGGCTAGATGCAGTAAAAAATTGTTATTAAATTCAAAGGTGCTGTAGCTTGGTACAGATTGGCTACTACAATGAGTAACAGACACTGCTACAGGCCCAAAATTATTTACTGGGCTAGATGCAGTAAAAAATTGCTATTAAATTCAAAGGTGGTGTAGCTTGGTACAGATGGGCTACTAAAATGAGTAACAGACACTGCTACAGGCCCAAAATTATTTACTGGGCTAGATGCAGTAAAAAATTGTTATTAAATTCAAAGGTGGTGTAGCTTGGTACAGATGGGCTACTACAATGAGTAACAGACACTGCTACAGGCCCAAAATTATTTACTGGGCTAGATGCAGTAAAAAAATTGTTATTAAATTCAAAGGTGGTGTAGCTTGGTACAGATGGGCTACTACAATGAGTAACAGACACTGCTACAGGCCCAAAATTATTTACTGGTCTAGATGTAGTAAAAAAATGTTAGTAAATTCAAAGGAGGTGTAGCTTGGTACAGATGGGCTACTACAATGAGTATCAGACAGTGCTACTATGTCCAAAAGGTTTTACTTGGCTAGATGCAGTAAAAAATTGTTATTAAATTCAAAGGTGGTGTAGCTTGGTACAGATGGGCTACTACAATGAGTAACAGACACTGCTACAGGCCCAAAATTATTTACTGGGCTAGATGCAGTAAAAAATTGTTATTAAATTCAAAGGTGGTGTAGCTTGGTACAGATGGGCTACTTCAATGAGTAACAGACACTGCTACAGGCCCAAAATTATTTACTGGTCTAGATGTAGTAAAAAAATGTTATTAAATTCAAAGGTGGTGTAGCTTGGTACAGATGGGCTACTACAATGAGTAACAGACAGTGCTACTTTGCCCAAAAGGTTTTACTTGGCTAGGTGCAGTAAAAAATGGTATTAGATACACAGGTGGTGTAGCTTGCAACACAGATAGGCTACTCCACTGACTAACACACACTGCTAGAGGCCCAAAAGGATTGGCTTAGTTAGATTTAGCCAAATGCTGTGAAAAACACTTGCACACTGCACAGCACTGGCACAGACCTGCCTGGCAAAAAGTCCTAGGAACTGCTGTAACCTAGCCCTCAAAAGGGCTGCAATTACAAACTAGTCCCTACTCCCTAAACCTATCTCTCTATTTAAGAAAAAATTCGCTTGCAATTCACAGTTACACAATATAGCGCTAACAGCAGCAGAGTTGCCGTCTAACACTCAGCTGCAGCAGTGAGAAAATGGTGGCGACGGGGAAAATGGCTTGGTCTTATAGGGCAAGGACATGTGACATACACAGCCAATGACACATGCCCTTGCTTGTGTGAAAAAAAAGCACTTCGCTCCGTGTGTGCGCTGCTGATAGGCTGACAGATTGCACCTCCCCACTGTAAATGCGGGAAAGAGAAAAAAAATGGAGATCGGCATTATTTCTGCAGAGATCCATCCCCTACCCCTCCCCCGCCCACTCTACACTGAAACTGTCTATTAACATTGATTAACAGTATTACTGTGAAAAAATCCAGTTATGATTTTGGTGCACGAACAGTTATCGAACATAACCTCGAACAGCCGAATTTTTCTCAAATCGTTCGTGTTCGCCGAACGGCTCGAACACCGCCCAAAACAGCTCGAATTTGAGATTGGCGAACAGTTCGAGTTGAACAACGCTCTTCTCTACTTACCTCTGCTGCAATACTCGTGTTTTCTTCTGCTAGTGATTCCAAGATACGTAAAGCCTCAATTTCTTTTTTTAGTGGTAAAAATTTCTTCATTGTTGGTTTTATGATGAAGTTTTTTCAATATAAGTTTTCTGGTGAACAAATGAACATCTTTGATTGCTAGAAATGGGGCTAAGGGTTGAGATGGAGAAAAGGTTAATCATTTTTCTAACACATTTATTTGTGCCTCAGTGAGAATATAGGTCAAGAGAGTAATCACCTTAAGTTTATCATTCCTTTGGTTTCTACCTCCTCCATGAGTAGGTGCTCCAAATTTCTTTTTCTTATCAAAAATATCTTGTTTTCTGACCACAATAACTGGCACCATCCGGTCCATCCTGGTCCCAATTGGATGATGTGCTTTCTGCTGCTGATGAGAGTGAATTTGAGGATATACTTCCCGTCAAGGATGTTTTTCTATTCAATTTCTTGAATTGCCATCTGTATACTTTATTGGATTCATAATCCGCCTGATCTCTGGCGATTTTTTTCAGTTTGCCTTGACTTATATTATGTTCCCATTTTTCCAAATCCTTCTCAATATCTTTGTGGCATTTTTTAAGATTCTCAGTTGACATATCTTTATGCATGACTTTTTCTATTTTTTCAATCTTATTATCTATTTCCACCAATAAGGCTGTGTGCCCACTAAAAAACGTTTGGTAATACGTGCCCCATAGTCCCCAATGATAATCCGCATGTGCTGTGCACATGCTGCGGAAATTTCCTCTGCGGATTATCCGCATGTCCATTAATTTTGCGGACACGCAGCGTAATTGCCGCCATTGACTTGCATTGAATCGCTTAATATCCATATGACTACATGTGCACATGCGCATATTAAGCGATTCAATGTGCGGGTGGTACCCGGGTCTGGAGAATGAGACTCTCCTCCAGACCCGGGTACCACAGTACCTGTAAAAAAAATAATTTAAAATAAAAAATAAACATTATACTTACCTTCCGATGTCCCCCGGTCTCCTATACGATGCGTCCGGTCTCTTGTATGGCTCGCGATGGTCTAAAAGGACCTGCAGTGATGTCATTTAGTCATGTGACAGGTCATGCAACCGCTGAAGTCGGCGGTCGCGTGACCTGTCACACGACTAAATTACATCACCGCAGGTCCTTTTAGACCACCGCGAGCCATACAAGAGACCGGACGCTCTGGAGAAAAGACCGGGGGCCATCGGAAGGTAAGTATAATGTTTATTTTTATTTTTTACCATTTTTATTCTTTTTTTTAACTATTCACTTGGTCACACTATATAAATCCATGCCGGTTGCATGGATTTATATAGTGTGACCAAGTTGTGAAGCACTTTTCCAAGTGATGCTAAAATTGCTTGTAAAAGCGCTTGATAACCCGCATGCGGAAATGCATGCAAAAACGCTTGACAAACGCCCCATGGGCGTGGGGAGGGTTTGAATATTCATGCCCTTTAATGAGCGAGCAAAGGAGATAGCCAGCAGCAGCCGCAGCGCAGCTCCGCTGAGTGCCGCTATGAAGGAGAGTGAAGTCACTGCTCCCCGTGCACACAGTCCCGGCGTGGGCAGCAGTGTCTTCCGGCAGCTGAGCTTTCTATGTGAGCCGCGCATGGCAGTGACGTCATGCGCGGCTCACATGGAGAGATCAGTGCAGGCAGACAGGATGCAGCGCTGGAGGAGAGAAGAGAGGTGAGTAGGAGTGTTTATTTTTTTTTAATGTGCAGCATGATGGGGATTAGGGGTGCCATGTATACCAGGACAGAGATGAGGGGTGCCATGCATACCAGGACAGGGATGAGGGGTGCCATGCATACCAGGACAGGGATAAGGCGTGCCATGCATACTAGGACAGGGATGAGGGGTGCCATGCATACTAGGACAGGGATGAGGGGTGTCGTGCATATCAGGATAGGGATGAGGGGTGCCATGCATACCAGGATAGGGATTAGGGGTGCCATGCATACCAGTATAGGGATGAGGAGTGCCATGCATACCAGGATAGGGATGAGGGGTGCCATGCATACCAGGATGGAGAGATGCCAGGCATACCAGGATGGGGATGGGGACCACGTATAAAAGGAAGGGGGGGGGGCACATATATCAGAATATGGGATATTGTCAGAATTGGGGGACATTACCCCTATACCAGTGTTAGCAGAAGACCCCCTCCCCCTTAAAAGTGCATCATGACCACATTTTTTGCTTACATTTTTATCTTCCTCCTCTAAAACCTAGGTGCGTCTTATGGTCCAGTGCATCTTATAGTCCGAAAAATACGGTATACCACATGAGGAACGGTATAAAAAATAAATAAAATCAATTCTTCACCTGCTGCTGATTTGTTCATTCTGCCTCCCAAAGATCGCAGGATGGCTCAGCTCACATTTATCCTGTATTCTGTGCTGAGGGCTTACACCGGGGTTTCTGTGTAAATCTCTGAAATACATGATTCAGATGGAACCCCCTGCGGAAGACTCCCTGTAATGAGTCAGATGGAGGCACCGTGGACGCAGTCTGGCCATTGATCCCACGGTGTCTGTCTTTTAATTAGATGGGCATAAAAGTGCCATTAGCCACAGTTTTGTGAACCTCTGAAAAAAAGGACACCGCTAAACAGAGGCCAGATAGAGTCCAGAGTAACTCTGCTGCCTCTTTATAGTGAATAGATCCCTTGGTGTAGGGTTAGCGTTGTGTTAGGGTTAGGGTTGGGGTTAGGATTAGGGTTACAGTTAGGATTAGAGTTGTGTTAAGGTTAGGGTTATGTTAGGGTTGGGATTTTTTCAAAAGTAAAGAAAAAAATGATGAGGATATGGCGACTAGTGTTGAGCGCAAGTGCTCGCTACTTGAGTTTGCATCGGGTGCTTGGGTTTGCTCCGTGTATCGTGGGTGCTCGGGTGACATACTCAAGTCTCCACCGTGCATGTTTCGTGGCTGTTATACAGCAAAAAAAAAACACGTGGGGATTGCCTGCCATACACGAACAATCCCCGCATGTTTTTTGGGGGTTTTAACAGCCGTGAAACATGCGGGGCGGGGACTCGAGCATGTCCCGCGAACACCCACGATGCTTTGTGCATACCCGAGTACCCGATGCAAACTCTACTAGCAAGCACTTGCGCTCAAGACTAATGACAACTTATTCAATATGATGACCTAATGATCTAATGATATGAAAATGCTGTGTCGTACGTCTAGGTTCAAAATGTTCACAATACCCTTGATAAAATCCTTGAGGGGTCTAGTTTCCAAAATCGGGTCACTTATGGGGGGTTTCCGCTGTTTAGGCACATCAGGAGCTCTCCAAACACGACATGGCGTCCGCTCTCGATTCCAGCCAATTTTGCGTTCATAAAGTCACACAGTGCTCCTTCCTTTCTGAACCTGCCGTGCATCCAAACAGTGTTTTTTTTTCCACATTTGGGGTATCGGCGTACTCAGAAGAAATTGCACAACAGTTTTTGCAGTCCATTTTCTCCTTTTACCCTTGTGAAAATAAAAAATTTGGGGCTAAAAGATCATTTTTGTGGAAAAAGTTTTGTTTATTTTCACAGCTCTACGTTCTAAACTTCTGTGAAGCACCTGGGGGTTCAGGGTGCTCACCACACATCTAGATAAGTCCCTTGATGGGTCTAGTTTCCAAAATGGGGCGGTTTCCACTGTTTAGGCACATCAGGGGTTTCCCAAACACAACATTGCATCAGCTAATTATTCAAGCAAATTTTACATTCAGAAAGTCAAATGGTGCTCCTTCCCTTCCATGCGCTCAATCCGAGGTTTTGCCCCACATATGGGGTATTGTATGAGAAATTGCACAATACCATTTGTTGTGCAATTTCTCCTGTTACCTTTATGAAAATGTAAAATTGGGGGCTGGAAAACATTTTTGTGGGAAAAATGTGAAAATTTTATTTTTATGGCTCAATGTTATAAACTTCTGTGAAGCACCTGGGGGTTCAAGGTCACCACACATCTAGATAAGTTCCCTGAGGGGTCTAGTTTCCAAAATGGTGTCACTTATGGGGAGTTTTCACTGTTTAGGCACAGCAGGGGCTCCCAGAACGTGACATGGCGTCCGCTAATTATTCAAACAAATTTTACATTCAAAAAGTCAAATGGCGCTCTTTCCCTTCCGAGCCCTGCCATATGCCCAAACAGTGGTTTTCCCCCACATATGGGGTATTGGCGTGCTCATGAGAAATTGCACTACAAATTTTGTGGTACATTTTTTCCTGTTACCCTTGCAAAAATAAAAAAAAATTGTTTCTAAAGTAACATTCTTGTGAAAAAAAGTTAAATGTTCATTGTTTTCTTCCACATTCCTAAACTTCCTGTGAACCACCTTAAAGGTGTCACTTCTGGGCATTTTCTGTCATAAAGGGTCCTCAAAGTTACTTCAAATGTGATGTGGTCCCTAAAAAAAGGGTTTTTTAAATTATGTTGAAAAAATTAGAAATCGCTTTTAACTTTTAACCATTATAACTTAACAAAAAAAAAATTGGTTCAAAATGGTGCTGGTATAAAGCAGACATGTCGGAAATGTTATTTATTAACTATTTTATGTGACATATCTCTGATTTAAGGGCATGAAAATTCAAATTTTGCCAAAATTTCTGATCACAAAGTAACGCCAAGTCACATCGAAGAAATTTTAACACTATCATGAAGTACAATATGTGACAAAAAATAATCTCAGAATCAGTGAGATCCATTGAAGCGTTCCAACGTTATTACATCATAAAGTGACAGTGGTCAGAATTGTAAAAATTGGCCTGGTCATTAACGTGCAAACCACGTTCGGGGGTAAATGGGTTAACACAACAAAAATAAAAATTGAACAAAGCAAATAATATATATCAAACCAAAGGAAAGTATCTACGTATCAGACAATTGTCTAGTACCAATAAGATGGTGACATATCTATGCTAGGATATGAATGGCAGACCATTTGGGAATAATCAGAAACACCAAACATGAGTTTGGTCAAAAACCTTTATTTCACAAGCAATTGGTTACGTGGTGGCACCTCAGAAGCGGGAGACCACACTACATAAAATACAGTGATTGTATAATACACAAACAGTTCTATATGTACAATATATCCAGAAGTCTATTGATCCTATTCTGAACATTATTGGCGAGTTTGGTGAATGGTCAGGCCTGTCCATTAATTGGGATAAGTCGGTTATTCTACCATTTGATGATATCTCTAATTCGAGCATATTAGAAAAAATAAGAAAAAAAAGTATTTAGACAGCCACCAATTGTGCAAGTTCTCCCACTTAAAAAGATGAGAGAGGCGTGTAATTGACAACATAGGTCGACCTCAACTATGGGAGACAAAATGAGAAAACAAACCCTGAAAATCACATTGTCTGATTTGGAAAGAAAGATTTCTGGCTCTCACAGATCTGTAACTTCTTCTTTAAGGGGCTCCGCTGTCCTATACTCATTACCTGTAGTACTGGTACCTGTTTGAACTTGTTATCAGTATAAAAGACACCTGTCCGCAACTTCAAACAGTCACACTCCAAACTCCACTATGGTGAAGACCAAAGAGCTGTCGAAGTACACCAGAAACAAAATTGTAGCCCTGCACCAGGCTGGGAAGACTGAATCTGCAATAGACAAGCAGCTTGGTGTGAAGAAATCAACTGTGGGAGCAATCATTAGAAAATGGAAGACATACACGACCACTGATAATCTCCCTTGATCTGGGGCTCCACACAAGATCTCACCCCGTGGGGTCAAAATGATCTCAAGAACGGTGAGTAAAAATCCAAGAACCACAAAGAGGGACTTAGTGAATGACCTGTAGAGAGCTGGGACCAATGGTACACAGGCTACCATAAGTAACACACTACGCCGCCAGGGACTCAGATCCTGCAGTGCCAGACGTGTCCCCCTGCTTAAGCTATTACATGTCCATGCCTGTCTGAAGTTTTCTAAAGAGCATTTGGATGATCCAGAAGAGTATTGGGAGAATGTCATATGGTCAGATGAAACCAAAGTAGAACTGTTTGGTAGAAACACAACTCGGCGTGTTTGGAGGAGAAAGAATGCTGAGTTGCATCCAAAGAACACCATACCTACTGTGAAGCATGGGGGTGGCAACATCATGCTTTTGGGCTGTTTCTCTGCCAAGGGACCAGGACGACTGATCCGTGTACATGAAAGAATGAATGGGGTCATGTATCATGAGATTTTGAGTGCAAACCTCCTTCCATCAGCAAGGGCATTGAAGATGAAATGCGGCTGGGTCTTTCAGCATGACAATGATCCCAAGCACACCGCCAGGGCAATGAAGGAGTGGCTTCGTAAGAAGCATTTCAAGGTCCTGGAGTGGCCTAGTGTCTCCAGATCTAAACACTATAGAAAACCTTTGGAGGGAGTTGAAAGACCATGTTGCCCAGCGACAGCCCTTAAACATCACTGTTCTAGAGGAGATCTGCATGGAGGAATGGGCCAACATACCAGCAACAGTGTGTGCCACCCTTGTGAAGACTTACAGAAAACGTTTGACCTCTGTCATTGCTAACAAAGGATATATAACAAAGTATTGAGATGAACTTTTGTAATTGACCAAATACTTATTTTCCACCAAAATTTAAAAAAAAAATTCTTCCCATCTCAGACAATGTGATTTTCAGGATTTGTTTTCCCATTTTGTCTCTCATAGTTGAGGTCGACCTATGATGTCACTTACAGGCCTCTCTCATCTTTTTAAGTGGGAGAACTTGCACAATTGGTGGCCGACTAAATACTTTTTTTCCCCATTGCATTATATGGCAGCGGAATTGCAACATTTGGGTGGGTGGCATAGCGCTGCAAACCCAAATAGTATTAAGGGGTTAATTACTTCAGGAACACCGTGGAATATTCCTATTCATATAGTGGAACTGAATGACCTCGTACACAAGAAATCAATATACCCTACACTTGCTCTACTCTACAAGGTCTGGGATAGGAGTAAAGATATAATGGAAATAGGAGACTGCAATGAATCTACACCTATATGGTTTAATAATAAATATGCTGAGTTCTATAAATTAGAGGGATTTTGGAGTTGGGTGGATAAAGGAATATATACGATATAAAACATATTATCTAAAGGGATACTTAAGTGCTTTGATCAATTAAAGGGGGAATTTGGGATGACAAACAATTCTATAAATCTTTACAGTTTCGGCATTCATTTAATGCACAATCAAGATGGACTCCCTTTTGGGCAGAAAATAATACTTTTGTTAAGTTGGTATTAGAGAAGGGAAATACTAAGGGTCGTATTTCTGATATTTACTGAGTCCTTCTTGATAAATATTTAAGAATATTTCCTTCTCCAGCTAGAAGTAAGATATAGTAATTGCAAGTTATCAGACGGTAATGGGCAAGCTGAAAGGATATATTGGAGAGATGCATGTATGTCATCCCTATGGTATGTTATTTTTTTATTGTATGTGTTAGGAGGGCGGTTGCAGACTTTAATATAATGGAACGCAACCGACCCTGGGGTTCGCGATGCAGCCTGGTGGACTGCTGCCGAACACTTTCCGGGTGGAAAGGGAAGCAACCAACTTAAATGTAAAACCCCTCCGTGTTTCTGCACACTGGAACGGGTATAGCAATTCGCACTATCTCCGTTAGCTGCACGAGAGATAGGCAGAAAAAAACTATCTGTAGTCCTGTTACAGCACAGGGACTACAGTGGCGGCACTAGGATGCGTGTGTGACTACGCCAACGGGTACACGTTCCTCCAGCCGGCATGCTACCGGACTGAAGGGTAAAACTCCACGTGGCTGACAGGCGATAGCTGTGGACAGGACGTCTGCAGGCTGCTCGGGGTGATAGGTGACCCCTTTGGCTGAGCCAGGGTGCAAGACGAAGCTACCTGCCTATGCACATCTAAGCCTGCCTAAGCGACCTGTGCTGATCAGCCGAGCGAACTCTGGCATCAGCAGGTTCCGGAGTGAACAGCTAGGGAGGACGTGGAACACAGTTGTCCACACCACAGCATCACTTGCTCAAATGATCAGAGCACGCCGCCATGTTTATGGGCGGGCCATTTAAAGACTAAACCCTGCCCACCGATGCGCCATTGGTGACGCTACCTGTGGACCAATCAGGCGGTGCCAGGTCACCGGGTCAGGTGGGTGCCAAACCACCAATCACGATCCGCCAGGTCATGGGCGTGCTCAGTGCGGCGAATCCTGGACTTAGACTCCAAAAGCCCTATCTCCCTCTGCAACCTATGCTTAACATTGCTAGGCACAAATACCCAGGAGACAATCTGCACATCTCGTGGACCAGACAAGCGTTGGGGCTGATGATGATGCTGAGCAGCATCAGCCCTGGCTGGACCAAAATGGGAGACCACAGAAGCTTCTGAAACCATTTCAACTCCAACAACATACCGACGCTTAACAGTATGTACTGGTTTCTTGTTTTGTAAAAAAATCTCAATAAAAATTTATTGGATTAAAAAAAAAAAGATTAGAAAAAAGGCTTCTATCCTGTGTGAGTTCTCTGGTGCTTAACCAAAGCTGATTTCTGGTTAAAACATTTCCCACATTCTGAACATGAAAAAGGCTTCTCCCCTGTGTGAGTTCTCTGGTGCTTAACCAAAGCCGATTTCTGGTTAAAACATTTCCCACATTCTGAACATGAAAAAGGCTTCTCCCCTGTGTGGGTTCTCTTGTGACTATCAAGATGTGATTTATGGTTAAAACATTTCCCACATTCTGAACATGAAAAAGGCTTCTCCCCTGTGTGGGTTCTCTGGTGGTTATCAAGATGCTCTTTCCGGTTAAAACATTTCCCACATTCTGAACAAGAAAAAGGCTTTTCCCCTGTGTGAGTTCTCTTGTGTCTATCAAGAATCATTTTACGATTAAAACATTTCCCACATTCTAAACAGGAAAAGGGCTTCTCCCCTGTGTGGGTTCTCTGGTGCCTAATCAAACCTGATTTCTGGTTAAAACATTTCCCACATTCTGAACAGGAAAAAGGCTTCTCCCTTGTGTGACTGTTCTGGTGTCTAACAAGATTCGCTTTCCAGTTAAAACATTTCCCACATTCTGAACATGAAAAAGGCTTCTCCCCTATGTGGGTTCTCTGGTGCTTATTAAGATACGCATTCCGGTTAAAACATGTCCCACAGTCTGAACAAGAAAAAGGCTTCTCCCCTGTGTGGGTTCTCTGGTGGCTATCAAGATGCGCTTTCCGGTTAAAACATTTCCCACATTCTGAACATGAAAAAGGCTTCTTCCCTGAGTGGATTCTCTGGTGGTTAACCAAAACATATTTATTGTTAAAACATTTCCCACATTCTGAACAGGAAAAGAGCTTCTCCCCTGTGTGGGTTCTCTGGTGGTTATCAAGTTGCGCTTTCTGTATAAAACATTTCCCACATTCTGAACATGAAAAAGGCTTCTCCCCTGTGTGAGTTCTCTGGTGGATATCAAGATGCGCTTTATGGTTAAAACATTTCCCACATTCTGAACATGAAAAAGGCTTCTTCCCTGAGTGGATTCTCTGGTGGTTAACCAAAACATATTTATTGTTAAAACATTTCCCACATTCTGAACAGGAAAAGAGCTTCTCCCCTGTGTGGGTTCTCTGGTGGTTATCAAGTTGCGCTTTCTGTATAAAACATTTCCCACATTCTGAACATGAAAAAGGCTTCTCCCCTGTGTGAGTTCTCTGGTGGATATCAAGATGCGCTTTATGGTTAAAACATTTCCCACATTCTGAACATGAAAAAGGCTTCTTCCCTGAGTGGATTCTCTGGTGGTTAACCAAAACATATTTATTGTTAAAACATTTCCCACATTCTGAACAGGAAAAGAGCTTCTCCCCTGTGTGGGTTCTCTGGTGGTTATCAAGATGCGCTTTCTGGATAAAACATTTCCCACATTCTGAACATGAAAAAGGCTTCTCCCCTGTGTGAGTTCTCTGGTGGATATCAAGATGCGCTTTATGGTTAAAACATTTCCCACATTCTGAACATGAAAAAGGCTTCTCCCCTGTGTGGGTTTTCTGGTGAACAACAAAAACTGATTTCTGGTTAAAACATTTTCCACATTTGTAACAAAATCTATTGTCCGCTGTGTGTAATTTTTGATGTTTAAGAATAGACTTCTCGAGGGTAAAACTATTTCCATTTTCTGAACGTGAAAATGATTTCTTTGCTTTAGGAGCAGTTCGTTTTTTAATGCTTATTTTATTTTGATTTTCCTTAGTAGTTGGTAATGAATCAGAAGATAGGACCTGTTTCATAGGATCAGATGATAGATCTTTGCTGTGAAGGGATGATGGTATATCTGGAGTAATGGCATTCACTTCAATTGCATCATGTGGGATCTCAAGAGCATCAGATTTAAAAATCTCCTGTCCATCTGATCTTCTGGTACAGTCATCTGCCAAGAAAAAAAAATTATTAATTTTGAATAAAATATCATTGAAATTTATATTTTTGAACATTTCTACTTAAAATGTCTAAACAAGCACATCTCTGGGCTACATGCTAATCCAGGAAAATGAAGAGATATATGCTCAAGTTTAAAAATCAATTTTATTAGACACAAATCTAAAAAATAGAGGAATATTTTAAATATTCCTGTTATTTTTTAGATTTGTGTCTAATAAAATTGATTTTTAAACTTGAGCATATATCTCTTCATTTTCCTGGACTAGCATGTAGCCCAGGGATGTGTTTGTTTAGATTGATTTAGAAGTGGTATGCAATCTTTATTTCTTTTTCTATGAGATTCTTGTGTTAATTGTACTTAAAATGTCTGTAGAAATGGCAAGTTATTGCCAGAATGACAGTTCACAGTCTAATAGAAAACCTCATAGGAGGAACCAGTAGAGCGTGGTGTCCAACTGTTTGTTCATTCTGCCTCCAAAATATGGAATAAGAAGCCATCAAAAAATGTTATGTAGAAAAATAATACCAATGAAAACTTCTACTCATCCCACAAAAAACAAGTCCCCACACAGGTCCATCATCTGTCAATGGAAAAACGTAAGTTTCCACATTATTAGTGGCTCAAAGGTTTTTGAAAAGCAACATGGCTTCCATAAACCAATCCAGCAATATCCGCTCTCCCGAAGTCAAATCTCCCCCTCGTTCTGAGCCTTGCAGTGCGCCCAAACCACATTTAGCCTCCATGTATTTGGCATTACTATAGTGAGAAGAACACACTTAATTTACGGTGTGTGTCTCCTGGAGCACAATCTGGGCACTATGTGTTGGGTAATAAAATGATATATTTGCAATTT
This sequence comes from Phyllobates terribilis, assembly GCF_046119375.1. Classification (NCBI taxonomy): domain Eukaryota; kingdom Metazoa; phylum Chordata; class Amphibia; order Anura; family Dendrobatidae; genus Phyllobates; species Phyllobates terribilis. The sequence goes on along the minus strand of NW_027362876.1, from coordinate 254,810 downwards.
TCACTCTCCAACATCCACCGAGTGCTAATTTCTGGAAAGTGACTGTGGAATCAAAATAGTCACTACTCCTATAGATTAATTCACTGAGGATTAGAATTTCCAACATGGAGTCACTTTATGGGGATTTCTACTGCTCTGATTTTCTGCCATTTTGTTATATTAGGATTTCTGCAAATGGTGCGTCCCATCTCCTCTGGGGCATTTACTTCTCCTCCTGCTTCGACTTGTGTGACGTCTGCTTTTGTCACCAGGCGTCTCCTTATTAATTCTGCAGGCGGCACTTGTGATGGAAGAGACGTCAGAACCAGAAGCTCTGGGCGGTGCAGGCTCTGTCCAGCCACTAAGATTAGGGTTGCTGGGACCAGTAGTATCATCCAGTCTGGCAGTATGGGTGTGTGCTGTCCAGCTGGAGTAATCTGCTCCCTGCTTCAGCCATTTAGAAAGCACCGCACCCTACTAAAGCTGGAAGCATATTGCTGGAAGCTGCCAGATACAGCCTTGTCCTCCTCTGGTTCAGTCCTCTGTGCTCAGCTCTCAGCTTGTGTATTTGTTTCCTATTGTGACCTCGGCCCGTTTACTGACTACTCTTGTGTCTTCTGATTTGTTATTTTCTCGGTCCTCCTAGTTCTGACCCGAATACCTGACTATTCTTCTTGACGTTAAAGGGTGATGAGCAAGGCAGTCCCTGGGATCTGGAGTATATAGCGCCAAACTGTTCATGGTGACCATCTTTTGAGCTGCCAGGTGACCATGAACAGTGCCCCCAATACATTGTGTCTGCAAACTATTCCAGCAAGATCTGCATTCAAATAGCTAAATGTCGCTCCTTCTCTTCTTAACCTGCCATGTGCCCAGACAGTAGTGTACAACCATATATAGGGTATTGTCGGACTCAAGAGAAGTTGGAAAATAATTTGTAAGGTCCATTTGTTTCCCATTATCCTTTGTGAAGAATCTCAAAGTTATCACCACATAAAGTGACACACGTCAGATTTAAAAAATGGGGCCTGATTAGGAACACAAAACTGGCTGCAGGAAGAGGTTAAAGCAGAGGATTACTGAAGTCAAAAACTGTGACTATACACAATAACACATCTACTGAAATTATCAAACTCAACAGTCTTCATCAGTAATAAATGAGTAACTAGTGGTGAAACCTCTCTGGGGTAATTACAGTATGGGGCTCGGTGGCTCTTGGCAATCTAAACTATCGTAAGGGACAATATTTTCTATCAGATGAGTGTCAAGAAGAAATATTAGACATCTAAAGTGAACTTTTTTATAATACTGCAGAGCTGAGGTGTCTTAAATTTAGACCTCGAGCATTGGGAAGACGTAATGGAGGCCTTCTTTTAAAGACTACCAGGGAGTTACAGACTCACATAAGTGAGTCAGGCCGATCCCACCACAATAAAGCTATCATACAAAATGAAACTGGAAAAAAAAAGACAGAATAAAAGATATGTTACATCCCCAACAACATATATATAAGGGGAGAGCTCCAACACTAAACTGGAGTTGCACTCATTTATAGTGGACCATTGGAGCTACTATGACTCCTGAGCAGAAGAGTAGAGAAACTATTAGCGCCCACATTTCAGGAGAGATTGTGCAGTAATCTGAATTCCTTAGGATTGAAAAATAATGTAATTTATGGCGTTGAGTGAATCCATGAAACCAGGGCTCGAGTCATGCCAACACATCTCCTGCAGGCGTGAATAAATGTATATTACAGCCATCAGCCACGCACAGCTTAGAGATATATCATGGCACAGGTGTAATGTTTTCTGTATAGTTTATCACAATCCTGTTTGAAGTTAGTCAGTTTTAAAAGAAATTGAAAAGTCAGGATAAAGGGAAACTCTGCTGTTATTGTACAGAAATTCACACTTGGCCCTCACTGCACATTTAATGTTATCGATCAAAAAAGTGAAGTTTGGCCAGAAAGACTGGACCTGGTCTTGTAGGGACCATATGAGGACATTCAGCAGCACAGAAGGGAGAGAAGGTAGATTCATCCAATAAGATATCAGGGTTCTAGGAAGCCAACAGCATCATCACCCTCCACTTTCTCTTCAAGTGATTTTCTCATTTGTCAGCACATTCTACGTACGCTGTCATTTGGCTTTGTAGTTTACAGATCTGAGCAGGTAATGGACAGAGTCTTCTAATCCCAGGGGTTAGGTGGATCCTCCAGGTTGTAAGTTCTACAGAAAAGGTCTTTCACAATTACACAAAGTAATGTGAACATTTTTGGATGGAGGAAAATCTTGTGGTCTAGAGGTAAAATGGTGGTCACACAATTGTAACACAACCGGACTACACCACTGATAAAGCAGCCACAGCCGGTGTCTGAGAAGAATCTGTGACTTCTCTGCATTTAGTGGTCACTACTCACCTGGGTAGTCATATGTAGGAATCTCCTCTTTACACCGCACATCGCCCCTCACATATGTCTCTGTAGTATTAATATGGGTCAGATCTTCACCCTGAAACAAATATTATAAAAGTCAAAGACAGATGGAGAAGTCACATCTATGATCACCTCTAATCCTGCCATCTCCATCGTTCTCATTACACAAGTAAAAAACACATAATACTGGTGGATAAAACAAGACTGAACACAAGACCTTCACAGCCGTCTACACATCATAGGGGAGATCTCATGACACCTTCTCTCCATCTACCTGATGATCCTGAGGAACATTGGGGTCTTCTTGTTTACAGTCCTGTGGAAGAAGAGGACGGGGACATCTCTCTGGTGTTGTCCTCTTACTGGATAGATCTGGAGGAAACACATACAGGGACTGAATTCATTCTTTACATACAGATAATTATAGGCCGTGTGAATTTATTCCTGTCTAGAAATACAAGTACACAAAAAGAAAAAGTGGGCACTGCTGGGGAATAATAATCACAAATAGAAAGGGGTGCTACAGTAACCTGATGTAAAGACACAAAATTATTCGGAAGAAAAAGACTCAGGATATATAACCATGCACACCCAATGTTGGAAAAGTGAAAAAAAATCTTTATTACATGATTACATTTAGACAACAAAAGAAAAAAATTTTTTAAAAGCATTTAAAACAGACAAAAACATGTGCAATCTTCATATGGGGGAATTCATGATAATATGCATAAAAATAGCAATAAACCCCACTATGTTATGTGCCACAGGTATATTTTACATCACTTATATAACATTCGATTAATGTAGACCTACTAAGCAACCCTGGTATAAATAGCACAGCACAACCAGTCAAAATATGTGTTTATGACAAAGCAAACCCCCCTAAATAATATAAGTGAATCAAGGAATGAGTAGGAGAGATGGTCTATTGGCAATGGGGGCCCATATTTTAGAGGTATTGGCCAGATTGTGTCACCAAAGTCATATATGACGTGGCACAGTTGATCCACATATAAATAACAAGCCAGGCATTCCTGAGTGGTCAAGTCAAGAAAATAAGTAAATAAAAAATATATGGAAGAATAATTACCTGCTGGCACCAGAGACCCTACGCGTTACGCTGCTCAGACGCAGCTTCGTCAGGGGTATGTTGTCTAAGAGCACATGTGTGTGTTATATAGTTGATCCCAAATGGTGTGACTAGTTTCAGGTGAGTGTTTGTCTCCCTATGGTGTGTAGACAGGCCTGTTCTCATCAGAATGTGTTCCACCCAGTCCACGTGGAACGCAAACGGAAATGGGTTAAACGTCATATCCGGTCCAAAGCAGAGGGCGCCAAATACAGCCCTGAAGCTATTATTGTCAAAGGTGCGTCCCACCCGTACCATACGGTGGAACGGGGGTGGAAGTAAAGTAAACGTCATATCCAGTCAGAAGGGTAAACACGCAGAGCAATGAACTATGCACGTAGTCATAATAAAGAAGAGGCTTGCGTTCCACGATGGAACGCAAAAACCCCAGGAGCAGCGCGTCCGCTGCGGAGAATAATAGTGATCACACAAGAAAGTGCTAGCATTAATCAAAAAAAAAAAAGAAAGAAAGAATTGCAGTCCAAACCAGGAATACTAAGAAGTCAGTATATGATCTGAGGACAATCACCAAACATGCATAGATACAAAGATGCATCACATAACAGAATACAGACCTGGACATATAAGACTCACTAACCAGACAGACATAAAACAACAAAAAAAATCCCATTTAAAATAAAACTCTCTCCTTTCCCTCTTTCCTTTTTTCTCTTCCTTTCTTTCTCCTTTCCCTTTCCCTTCTTTTCCTTCCCCTTTCCATCCTCCCCTCTCCTTCCTTTATTAAGATAAAAGACAAGACATATAAATGCATATGAGACTGTGTGCAAGTATGTGAAAAGATGCACACAGTTAAACAATCACAAATACAAGAAATAAGCAATAAACTAATGGAACTGCACAAGTTGGCCCCATGGGAGGGAAAAAAAAAAAGGTGAATCAAAACCCCAATAGTGGGCAAGATTCCACATATAAGAACACCATGGGAGTCTGGAAAAGTCAGAACTGGAAAATACTCATTCGTGCCCCTCATAGCCACTACATCAAACATTAGGGTCCAATAAGAAACCAACCCCGGGGAACTGGGTAGAATTTAAAAAATATTGATATTAAAGCCGCTGGAATGGAATTTAAAGGAGGTGCACATGCACCCCCAAAATAAACAGAGTACTGCTTATAAGGACACCATGGAAATTTAAGCCAAGTAACCAGTAAATGAGAGATCCTCATTTATGCCCTTTGGGGCCACTGTGTCAAGTGTAAAGATCCACCTGGATTCTGTCCTCAAAAGGTCCCTAGTATGATCTGAATTGCGAGGGTTAGGCTTCATTTTTTGGAGGCCTGTAACTCGCAATTTATTAGTGCTGCTGGAATGGAATTGAAGAAAGTGCAGGGCCACCGTGGAGATGGTCCTGCCCTTTCTCAAATCCTGTTCAGTAAGATGGATATTCGAAGCGTGTTGCTGTACCCGCCTCCGAAGTTCCTGCGATGTTTGACCAACATAGACCTTGGGACAGGGACAGGTCAAAGCATAAATAACATTATTGGACCTGCAGTTAATGTAGTCCCTCAAAGGAAATTGACGATTGTCAGTCGGGTTAGTAAAGATTTTTTCAGATGAAAAAAATGGACATGCAGAACAATTGCCGCAGGGAAAAGAGCCTTTGAGCCTATTACCACCAGAGGTATTGTACAACGGACGTAAGTAATGGTTATGAACGAGTTTGTCCCTTAAATTTGGGGCTCGTCTAGCCGTCAGCAAAGGTTTGTTTGATAATATACTGGATAGACGGTGATCCGTCTTCAGTATATTCCAATGTTTGCGGAATAGACCACCTACTTCATTCCATTGATTGTTAAACCTAGTAATAAATCTGATCTGTGTGTCTTCCATGTCAGCTCGTGGTTGCAACAGAACCTCCCGTGGTTTGGCGATGATCCTCTGATGTGCTTTAGAGATTATGGATTTCGGATAGCCCCGTTCACGAAAGCGTGTAGTTAGGTTACTGGCCTCAGTTTTGAAGTCATCCTGTGTTGTACAATTCCTCTTGGCCCTTGAAAACTGTCCCACTGGTATACTGTCTCTCAAATTTCTGGGATGAAAGCTTTGGTAATGTAGAAGACTGTTTGTAGCAGTCGATTTTCTGTATAATTTAGTAACAAGTGATCCGCCCACTATCCTGATTTCCAAATCCAGAAAATAGACTACGGAAGAAGATATACAATGGGTAAGATGGATGTTAAAGTCATTAACATTAAGTCTATCAACAAAATCAATTGCCTCCGCCTCCGTGCCCGTCCAAATAATTAAAATATCATCAATGAAGCGGAACCACTTGAAAACCCCATAATTGTATTCCCGTAAGGGATAGACGTGTGTATCCTCCCACCAACCCAGGAATAGATTGGCGAAGGCGGGCGCACACCGTGCGCCCATGGCGGTCCCAGAGGCCTGCCGATAAAACACATGATCGAATACAAAATAGTTGTGCGTGAGGATAAATTTCAAAAGATCCACAATAAAGGAGTCATGCAGACGATTACCTCCACTCGTGTTATTCAGAAAGTGCAGGACCGCTGCTATGCCGTCCTGGTGAGCTATATTGGAATACAGCGATTCAACATCAACAGTAATGAGCAGGAACTGGTCAGGTAAACTTAGGGAGTTGAGAGACTGTATTAGATGGGAAGAGTCTCTGAGATAAGAAGGAAGGCTGCCACCAGAAGGAAGGCTGGTGGCAAGTGGCTGCAAGAAAAAATCTACATAAATGCATGCTTTTATGTAGATTTTTTCTTGCAGCCACTTGCCACCAGCCTTCCTTCTTATCTCAGAGACTCTTCCCATCTAATACAGTCTCTCAACTCCCTAAGTTTACCTGACCAGTTCCTGCTCATTACTGTTGATGTTGAATCGCTGTATTCCAATATAGCTCACCAGGATGGCATAGCAGCGGTCCTGCACTTTCTGAATAACACGAGTGGAGGTAATCGTCTGCATGACTCCTTTATTGTGGATCTTTTGAAATTTATCCTCACGCACAACTATTTTGTATTCGATCATGTGTTTTATCGGCAGGCCTCTGGGACCGCCATGGGCGCACGGTGTGCGCCCGCCTTCGCCAATCTATTCCTGGGTTGGTGGGAGGATACACACGTCTATCCCTTACGGGAATACAATTATGGGGTTTTCAAGTGGTTCCGCTTCATTGATGATATTTTAATTATTTGGACGGGCACGGAGGCGGAGGCAATTGATTTTGTTGATAGACTTAATGTCAATGACTTTAACATCCATCTTACCCATTGTATATCTTCTTCCGTAGTCTATTTTCTGGATTTGGAAATCAGGATAGTGGGCGGATCACTTGTTACTAAATTATACAGAAAATCGACTGCTACAAACAGTCTTCTACATTACCAAAGCTTTCATCCCAGAAATTTGAGAGACAGTATACCAGTGGGACAGTTTTCAAGGGCCAAGAGGAATTGTACAACACAGGATGACTTCAAAACTGAGGCCAGTAACCTAACTACACGCTTTCGTGAACGGGGCTATCCGAAATCCACAATCTCTAAAGCACATCAGAGGATCATCGCCAAACCACGGGAGGTTCTGTTGCAACCACGAGCTGACATGGAAGACACACAGATCAGATTTATTACTAGGTTTAACAATCAATGGAATGAAGTAGGTGGTCTATTCCGCAAACATTGGAATATACTGAAGACGGATCACCGTCTATCCAGTATATTATCAAACAAACCTTTGCTGACGGCTAGACGAGCCCCAAATTTAAGGGACAAACTCGTTCATAACCATTACTTACGTCCGTTGTACAATACCTCTGGTGGTAATAGGCTCAAAGGCTCTTTTCCCTGCGGCAATTGTTCTGCATGTCCATTTTTTTCATCTGAAAAAATCTTTACTAACCCGACTGACAATCGTCAATTTCCTTTGAGGGACTACATTAACTGCAGGTCCACTAATGTTATTTATGCTTTGACCTGTCCCTGTCCCAAGGTCTATGTTGGTCAAACATCGCAGGAACTTCGGAGGCGGGTACAGCAACACGCTTCGAATATCCATCTTGCTGAACAGGATTTGAGAAAGGGCAGGACCATCTCCACGGTGGCCCTGCACTTTCTTCAATTCCATTCCAGCAGCACTAATAAATTGCGAGTTACAGGCCTCCAAAAAATGAAGCCTAACCCTCGCAATTCAGATCATACTAGGGACCTTTTGAGGACAGAATCCAGGTGGATCTTTACACTTGACACAGTGGCCCCAAAGGGCATAAATGAGGATCTCTCATTTACTGGTTACTTGGCTTAAATTTCCATGGTGTCCTTATAAGCAGTACTCTGTTTATTTTGGGGGTGCATGTGCACCTCCTTTAAATTCCATTCCAGCAGCTTTAATATCAATATTTTTTAAATTCTACCCAGTTCCCCGGGGTTGGTTTCTTATTGGACCCTAATGTTTGATGTAGTGGCTATGAGGGGCACGAATGAGTATTTTCCAGTTCTGACTTTTCCAGACTCCCATGGTGTTCTTATATGTGGAATCTTGCCCACTATTGGGGTTTTGATTCACCTTTTTTTTTTTCCCTCCCATGTGGCCAACTTGTGCAGTTCCATTAGTTTATTGCTTATTTCTTGTATTTGTGATTGTTTAACTGTGTGCATCTTTTCACATACTTGCACACAGTCTCATATGCATTTATATGTCTTGTCTTTTATCTTAATAAAGGAAGGAGAGGGGAGGATGGAAAGGGGAAGGAAAAGAAGGGAAAGGGAAAGGAGAAAGAAAGGAAGAGAAAAAAGGAAAGAGGGAAAGGAGAGAGTTTTATTTTAAATGGGATTTTTTTTGTTGTTTTATGTCTGTCTGGTTAGTGAGTCTTATATGTCCAGGTCTGTATTCTGTTATGTGATGCATCTTTGTATCTATGCATGTTTGGTGATTGTCCTCAGATCATATACTGACTTCTTAGTATTCCTGGTTTGGACTGCAATTCTTTCTTTCTTTTTTTTTTTTTTTTAATGCTAGCACTTTCTTGTGTGATCACTATTATTCTCTGCAGCGGACGCGCTGCTCCTGGGGTTTTTGCGTTCCATCGTGGAACGCAAGCCTCTTCTTTATTATGACTACGTGCATAGTTCATTGCTCTGCGTGTTTACCCTTCTGACTGGATATGACGTTTACTTTACTTCCACCCCCGTTCCACCGTATGGTACGGGTAGGACGCACCTTTGACAATAATAGCTTCAGGGCTGTATTTGGCGCCCTCTGCTTTGGACCGGATATGACGTTTAACCCATTTCCGTTTGCGTTCCACGTGGACTGGGTGGAACACATTCTGATGAGAACAGGCCTGTCTACACACCATAGGGAGACAAACACTCACCTGAAACTAGTCACACCATTTGGGATCAACTATATAACACACACATGTGCTCTTAGACAACATACCCCTGACGAAGCTGCGTCTGAGCAGCGTAACGCGTAGGGTCTCTGGTGCCAGCAGGTAATTATTCTTCCATATATTTTTTATTTACTTATTTTCTTGACTTGACCACTCAGGAATGCCTGGCTTGTTATTTATATGTGGATCAACTGTGCCACGTCATATACGACTTTGGTGACACAATCTGGCCAATACCTCTATCTGGCCCCCATTGCCAATAGACCATCTCTCCTACTCATTCCTTGATTCACTTATATTATTTAGGGGGGTTTGCTTTGTCATAAACACATATTTTGACTGGTTGTGCTGTGCTATTTATACCAGGGTTGCTTAGTAGGTCTACATTAATCGAATGTTATATAAGTGATGTAAAATATACCTGTGGCACATAACATAGTGGGGTTTATTGCTATTTTTATGCATATTATCATGAATTCCCCCATATGAAGATTGCACATGTTTTTGTCTGTTTTAAATGCTTTTAAAAAAATTTTTTCTTTTGTTGTCTAAATGTAATCATGTAATAAAGATTTTTTTTCACTTTTCCAACATTGGGTGTGCATGGTTATATATCCTGAGTCTTTTTCTTCCGAATAATTTTATTTATTCCTGTCTATTACCTGGTGATGTGAGGGGCTGGGTAACCTCCATCATGATGTCCTTGTACAGATCTTTGTGTCCTTCTAAATACTCCCACTCCTCCATGGAGAAATAGATTGTGACGTCCTGACACCTTATAGGAACCTGACACATACAATGATACCGTCATCCCCCCGATCCCTTCATAGCGTTACTGTATAATGTCCCAGCATTCCCAGCAGTGTCACCTCTCCAGTCAGCAGCTCAATCATCTTGTAGGTGAGTTCTAGGATCTTCTGGTCATTGATGTCCTTATGTATCAGGGGGTGAGGTAGAGGCCCCGTGATTGGGTCCTGACAGCGCACACTAGAGGTCTTCACTACTATGTAATCCTGGTTATGGAGAGACACATTAATAAATCTCCCTCCAGACATTTCCTCTCCAATTCTGTCCATCTGTTATTCCCATAGATAAGAATGATGTAATGTGACGCCATCAGAATCTCTCACCTCTCCAGTAAGCCGGAAGAGGATCTCTAGGGTGAGGTGTAATATCCTCTCTACCATCTTCTTTCTGTCTCTATCCATTCTTCTCTAGGAAAATTATATAGATAAATTATTACTATCTCATATTGTGGGAATCTGAGTGGATTGAAGATGAGTTGGTGTAAAATATATAAAATTCTGTGTAATAAAAAACATGAATAGCATTGTGATGCCAGTATAAAGCAATAATGTGGTAGAGCTCTACATACATCTTCAGATCACACAGAGATACCTATGTGCTATCAGTTGGGATTATGGAAGTTATAAAATAATTCAGTAATATAACAATATAAAGAATTCAACAGTCTTTGTACAGCCAATAAAATATGTTAATGGTTTATTTGTATACATCTCACCACTCCATGATAAGTTCTAGAAAGAAGACGTCTTCTATCTCCACCGCCTACTCTACACTGTGTGCACGATTATTAGATAATTTGTATTTTTGATGATTATTTTTATTAGTTAACATCTCCAGTGCTGTCGGTCAATCCACAGAGTAATAAACCTGAATATTTAAGAAAGTAAAAGTGAGGTGCTGTCTAAGGAGAATATCTCTGTTTCCAGAGTTATTATGCAACTATATGAAAAATTTAAATTTTCCATCTTAACTGTTTATTTTCATCTGGTATATTGAGAATAAGACCCAAACAACTCAATGTCCAAAAATACATTTCTGACATTTAACAAAAATTTATCAGTGACCAATATAGCCACCATTCTTCTCAACACCAGTGATAAGCCATCCATCCATGGAGTCCATTAGTTTCTTAATCTGTTGACGATCATCTTTGTGGGCAGCACCAGGCACAGCCCCCCGACACTTATCAAAGAGGGGACTGTTCTCCTTCACCTTAAATATCGAGTTTAAGAAAAGCTCAAAAGTTCTCCGGAAGGTTTAGGTCCAGTGAGGAAAAGGTCATGTCATTACTCTTTCATCTTTAAGGCCTTTCCGGGTACTGAGCAGTGAAGACTTTGATGCTGCCATTGAGCATTCTCCCGCAGAACAATCCTGCTGTTTTTTTTTTTTAAAGATGCAGATTTTTTCTGTACCTCTGTTTAAAGAAAGCGTCATCTAAAAACTTGCAGTAGGTTTGGGATTTGATTTTGAGTCCATATTCAATTAAAAAAAGTCCAACTAGCTCATCTGTAATAATACCAGCCCATAGCATTGCCCAACTCCATCTCGCTGGCGTCTGAGTTGAAGTCTAGGTCTGTGCCCATTAATGATCCAGCCATGGGCCCATCCATCTGCTCCGTTGAGAGTCACTCTCATCAGTCCATAAAACCTTTAAAAAAAATCTTTTTTCAGCTTTCTTTTGGTTAAGTCTTGATGTTTGCACTTGTGTCTTGTTGGTGGTGATTGATATTCAGCCTCGGCCTTGTCTCTGAGCACTGAACACCTAGTTCTTCTGGGCCTCCAGGGAGGCTGCGATTCTGGAATACGACAGCACTGGAGGATAATATCTTCCTGGTCGCTTCACATTTGAGTCTTCTGAAATCTTTTGCAGTTAATGTTATTCTGTATATATTTTTTGCAACCCTGTAGACTTTTGAAGTTTCTGTGGTCACTCCCCAATATCTGAGCAATTTAAGGAGTGTTGCATCCCTCTGTAAGACTTTTAACCATTTTTGACTTTTTAGAGTCAGTTAAAACTCTTTTTGGCCCATTTTGTCTGAGGACAAGTGTTATGCACACGCCCGGGCTAAGCGGCGTGTGCGTGTGATTGGTAGTGATTCCACTGGACCGTGCCGGAGAGTGAATGCCTGGAGGGGCGTGACTAAGTATTCACCCGATCCGACCAGGGTCGCACGACGGCATACGACGCCAGTGCACCAAGGAGGAACCGAGCAGAGGGACCAGGTGCTACTCCAGGACAGACCCCGGACACGGCTGTTGACCCACACAGGGGAATACAGGAACAGGCTGGTAGGCTGGCACACAGACTGGTGGGTATAGGCAGGCACGACTGATATGCAGGCAGGCGGGTATGCAGGCAGGGGGGTAAAGGCAAGCACAGCTAGAGTGCAGACAGGAAGGCACTAGCAGGTAGGAACACAGGCGGGATAGGACCCAGTACACACCGGGACACAGGAACAATACAGGCAAAGGGGTACAGGCAAGCACGGCTAGAGTGCAGACAAGGCTGAGCAGGGAGGACAGGGCTCTGTTCACACGGAACAGACAGGAAGGGAAAGGCAGAGCCAGACACCCACAGGGTACTTGCAGTGAAGTAGCGAGTGGACCACAAACTCACAAACGGGAGTACAGAGACAACAGGCAGGAGTTAGGTACGAGTTCAGACTCTGCAGAAAAAGGAAGGGAACGGACATAGAAGCAAAACAGGTAAAGGATAGGAGAGAGTTCAGACTGGAACTGAGTGTATGGAGGAGACCGACACTGCAGCGGGATACAGGAGCGGGTCTGGGAATACGGCCCCCAGAGAGGCGGGACGAACAGGCAAGGAGCGTGTTCAGACAGGACAGACCAGACACAGGAGCGGGTCTAGGAAATCGGCCACTAGAAGGCGGAACGAACAGGCAAGGAGCGTGTTCAGACAGGACAGACCAGACACAGGAGCGGGTCTAGGAAAACGGCCACTAGAAGGCGAGAGGAACAGGCTAGGAGCGAGTACAGACAGGTCAGACAAGATACAGGAACGGGTCTAGGTAATCGGCCCCTAGAAGGCAGGAGGAACAGGCTAGGAGCGTGTTCAGACAGGACAGACAAGAGAACACAGAAAGGACTCAGTTCAGACACGGGAGCTGATACCGCAAAGCAGGAGACATACAGGACTCAGTTCAGACACGGGAACTGATACAAAAAGCAGGAGACATACAGGACTTAGTTCAGACACGGGAACTAATACCGCAAAGCAGGAGACATACAGGACTAAGTTCAGACAGGCCTGGAAATAAGCCTCCAGGAAAGGCGGACAGGGAAACAAAGACGGGACCTGGCACCTTCAGAGTGCAAGCACACACTGAAAGAAACACATATGCTCAGGCAGGGATAGAAGGGAGCTGCTGAGCTATATACCAAGAGACAGACAGCGATAGGCTGAGGACGCACAAGGGGTGTGACCCACAGCAGGTACAAAAGGCAGGAAGTGATCGGGCGCCGCCCTTAAGCAGCAGAAACAGACACAGACACAAACAAGACAGCATGGAGGGAAGCCAGAGAGACATTCTGGACAGGAGATCAAGTGCGCGCTCCTGCACAGTGGGAGATGGACCACTATGCAAGGACGCCGCCAGGTATGTTACAGTACCTCCCCCCTTACGCCCCCTCTTCTTCAGGCCTGCCAGAATCTTCCGCAGGGAATTCGAGGACCAGTCGTTCACTGGGTTGGAGGGGGACAGAGACTTGAGGGTAATCTCTGCTTCGAGGTACATCTTGTCAAGCTCACAGGAAGAAAAAGACGGGTTATCAGGTACAAGAAATAGGAAAGTCTCTGTCCATTCACCACCAGGTGGCACCCCGAAGGGTTCTAAACACAACTGGAGGTCCTCCGCCTGGTCGGAGGGGTGTAGAGACTCGGGAGTAACTTCTGCTTCGGAGAACACTAGGTCGGACTCACTGGAGGAAGCAGGCGAAGTATCAGGTACAGGAAATAGGAAAGTCTCTGTCCATTCACCACCAGGTGGCACCCCGAAGGGTTCTAAACACAACTGGAGGTCCTCCGCCTGGTCGGAGGGGTGTAGAGACTCGGGAGTAACTTCTGCTTCGGAGAACACTAGGTCGGACTCACTGGAGGAAGCAGGCGAGGTATCAGGTACAGGAAATAGGAAAGTCTCTGTCCATTCACCACCAGGTGGCACCCCGAAGGGTTCTAAACACAACTGGAGGTCCTCCGCCTGGTCGGAGGGGTGTAGAGACTCGGGAGTAACCTCTGCTCCAGAGTACACTAGGTTGGACTCACTGGAGGAAGCAGGCGAGGTATCAGGTACAGGAAATAGGAAAGTCTCAGTCCATTCACCACCAGGTGGCACCCCGAAGGGTTCTAAACACAACTGGAGGTCCTCCGCCTGGTCGGAGGGGTGTAGAGACTCGGGAGTAACCTCTGCTTCGGAGTACACCAGGTTGGACTCACTGGACGAAGCGAGCGAGGTATCAGGTACAGAGTATAGGAGAGTCTCTGTCCTTTCGTTACCAGGTAGCACCCCGAAGGGTTCAGGAGGTCTCAGGGAGGACAGACCCAGGCGTGACTGCTTGCCTCTAAGTCGAGCACGTCTGGACTGCCTCTTGAGGTTGGGAGAAGTATTCCGGAAAGCGTAGTCACCCTGTGAGGATTCTGGGTGGGCAGTAGTCTCATTGGGCTGGAGAACTATTACGCTACCCACACACATTACCCATTGGGGCTGCTCCGGGATATTGGGAAGTGAAGCTTCAGCAGGAGCCTCCGGGTTAGGATCATCGAAGACCATTAGAAAGGCCACCAGGAAGGCCATTAGGTCCCGGAGGATCGGATCCTGTGTCTCATATAGGGGGTTGATCCATTCCAAGGCATCCCCCGCCAGGTAAGACATAATAAAGGCCACTTTAGCCCAATCGGAAGGAAAATAAAGAGGGTAGGCCTTAAAGTGTAGCATGCATTGCTCCACAAATGCACGACACTGTTTTGGATCCCCATAGTAACGTGGCGGATCCGCAGGAACGAGAGCTGATAGATCCATCTGGACGAGTGCGCAATTCGCCTGGAACTCAGCTAAAAGGAAAAAAAATATATTTATTTATTTCACTGCATGTATTCGCTGGAAAAAACTTCTCAGAGAGCGAAGGCCGTGGGGCTCAACGGGAACCATGGCCTGTGCATGCTGTTATGCACACGCCCGGGCTAGAGCGGCGTGTGCATGTGATTGGTAGTGATTCCACTGGACCGTGCCGGAGAGTGAATGCCTGGAGGGGCGTGACTAAGTATTCACCCGATCCGACCAGGGTCGCACGACGGCATACGACGCCAGTGCACCAAGGAGGAACCGAGCAGAGGGACCAGGTGCTACTCCAGGACAGACCCCGGACACGGCTGTTGACCCACACAGGGGAATACAGGAACAGGCTGGTAGGCTGGCACACAGACTGGTGGGTATAGGCAGGCACGACTGATATGCAGGCAGGCGGGTATGCAGGCAGGGGGGTAAAGGCAAGCACAGCTAGAGTGCAGACAGGAAGGCACTAGCAGGTAGGAACACAGGCGGGATAGGACCCAGTACACACCGGGACACAGGAACAATACAGGCAAAGGGGTACAGGCAAGCACGGCTAGAGTGCAGACAAGGCTGAGCAGGGAGGACAGGGCTCTGTTCACACGGAACAGACAGGAAGGGAAAGGCAGAGCCAGACACCCACAGGGTACTTGCAGTGAAGTAGCGAGTGGACCACAAACTCACAAACGGGAGTACAGAGACAACAGGCAGGAGTTAGGTACGAGTTCAGACTCTGCAGAAAAAGGAAGGGAACGGACATAGAAGCAAAACAGGTAAAGGATAGGAGAGAGTTCAGACTGGAACTGAGTGTATGGAGGAGACCGACACTGCAGCGGGATACAGGAGCGGGTCTGGGAATACGGCCCCCAGAGAGGCGGGACGAACAGGCAAGGAGCGTGTTCAGACAGGACAGACCAGACACAGGAGCGGGTCTAGGAAATCGGCCACTAGAAGGCGGAACGAACAGGCAAGGAGCGTGTTCAGACAGGACAGACCAGACACAGGAGCGGGTCTAGGAAAACGGCCACTAGAAGGCGAGAGGAACAGGCTAGGAGCGAGTACAGACAGGTCAGACAAGATACAGGAACGGGTCTAGGTAATCGGCCCCTAGAAGGCAGGAGGAACAGGCTAGGAGCGTGTTCAGACAGGACAGACAAGAGAACACAGAAAGGACTCAGTTCAGACACGGGAGCTGATACCGCAAAGCAGGAGACATACAGGACTCAGTTCAGACACGGGAACTGATACAAAAAGCAGGAGACATACAGGACTTAGTTCAGACACGGGAACTAATACCGCAAAGCAGGAGACATACAGGACTAAGTTCAGACAGGCCTGGAAATAAGCCTCCAGGAAAGGCGGACAGGGAAACAAAGACGGGACCTGGCACCTTCAGAGTGCAAGCACACACTGAAAGAAACACATATGCTCAGGCAGGGATAGAAGGGAGCTGCTGAGCTATATACCAAGAGACAGACAGCGATAGGCTGAGGACGCACAAGGGGTGTGACCCACAGCAGGTACAAAAGGCAGGAAGTGATCGGGCGCCGCCCTTAAGCAGCAGAAACAGACACAGACACAAACAAGACAGCATGGAGGGAAGCCAGAGAGACATTCTGGACAGGAGATCAAGTGCGCGCTCCTGCACAGTGGGAGATGGACCACTATGCAAGGACGCCGCCAGGTATGTTACAACAAGAAGCTGTCCAATAATTCCCCCCCCCTGATAAAGGGTGTCAATATCCATAGGCCACACACCCCTCATTACACAAATACACATCACCCGATCTACTTTATTTTTCAGACTATAAGACGCACCGGACCATCAGATGCACCTAGGTTTTAGAGGAGGAAAATAGAAAAAAAAATTTAAGCCAAAAATGTGGTCATGATGCCCTGTTAAGGGGGAGGGGGTCTACTGCTGACACTGTTATAGGGGTATTGTCCCCTAATTCTGTTAATATGCCCCATCCTGGTATATATGACCCCTTTTCCCTGTTATATGTGGCCCTCATCCCCATCCTGATATGCATGGCCCCCTCTTCCCTCTTCCTGGTATGTATGGCACCCTTCATTCTGGTATGTATGGCCCCCCTCACACCCATCCTGGCATGACAGGAGGAGGCCTGACAGGAAGTGGTGGAGGCGGAGCCTGCCGTGTGCTGCAAGAGTTGTGCTGTGTGTGGAGAGAGCTCCTGGGAAGGGAGGAGAGCCAGGCGGAGGTGACCGAGCGGACCGGGAGGACCAGTAGGAGGCGACCGGAGGGACGAGCGCAAGAGAGCGCTGTGGCAGCGTGCAGTGCCGGCCAGCGGAGGGTGCCAGGTGGTGGTGACCAGGAGGTGATCAGGAGGACCGGTAAGAGGCGACCGGAGGGAAAAGCGCGCTGTGATAGCGTGCAGCGTCCCTAGAGGAGGTGAGTGAGGGGCAGGAGGCCGCGATAAGCGGCCCTACTGAACCCAAGTGTGTACTGTACTGTATTGTATTTGTATCTGTATTGTAATTGTATTGTATTCCCTAGTCCATATTTAATTGATTACCCCCCCGTCCATATTTAAATTGATTCCCCTGAACACCCCGTCCATATTTAACTGATCCCTCTGACCACATTAAATTGACCCCCCGTCCTCATTTAATTGATCCCCGACCACCCCCCGTCCATATTAAAGTGATCCCCCTGACCACATTTAAATGATTGACCCCCCCAGCCCATAATTGATTGATCCCCCTTGTCCTATTTAATAGATTCCCCTTGTCCACTTTTACTCATCCCCAGTCCCTATCTATTTGCCTTATCCCCCACCATATTTAATTAACCCCTGTCCATAATTAATTGATTGATTCCCCAGACCACAATTAATTATTTCCCCAGTCCATATTTATTGATATTATTGATACTTATTGATCCCCAGTCCTTAGTTAATTGACCCACCGTCCATACCTATTTATTTGCTTTACCCCCCATCCTATTTAATTAAACCCCCTGTCCATAATTAATTGATTGATTCCCTAGTCCACAATTAATTATTTCCCCAGTTCATACTTATTGATCCCAGTCCATAGTTAATTGACACACCGTCCATACTTAATTAATCCACCTGACCCACTCAGCTGATCCCCCGTCCATACTTAATTGATACTTAATTGATCCCCCGTCCATACTTAACTGATCCCGCGCCGATATCTAATCGATACACTTGCACATCCCTAATTGATCCCCGTCCATACACCTATATATAAATAATTGTGTTTTGTACTTGTACATATATACTGACTGTATCCCCATATTTAGAATGACGTCCATGTTGGCCGGAGCCGTGCAGTGTACATCTTGCGCAATGTATGCATTCCCTGAGCTACCGCTCAGGGATCCATACTGCTGCGAGAGATGTGAGCATATCGTGCACTTGGAAGCCCAAATCCTGGATCTAAGTGCTCAGATAGCGGTACTGAGGAGCATCGACAACATGGAACGGAGTTTGCTGCTCACCGAGCAGACACTCAATGGGTCAACACTGGGGGTGGAGCTTAGTGGGGAAGCGCAGGCTGAACAGGCAGGGAGCTGGATAACAGTTAGGAGGGATAGAGGGAAGAAGTATAGGAAGGCTGGTTCAGAACCGGCATTATTGGAGCACGACAGATCCTCTGACCGCCGGGGGAGTGTATGCTCCAGTAATGAGGGGGAGGGGGGAAGTGTAGGGCAGGCTAGACAGGTCCTGGTAGTGGGTGACTCTATTATTAGGGGGACAGACAGGGCAATCTGTCACAAAGACCGGGATCGCCGAACGGTGTGCTGCCTCCCTGGCGCTCGAGTCCGGCACATCGCGGATCGGGTTGACAGGTTACTGGGTGGGGCTGGCGAAGACCCAGCGGTCATGGTCCACATTGGCACCAATGACAAAGTGAGTGGTAGATGGAGGGTCCTTAAAAATGATTTCAGGGATCTAGGTAGGAAGCTTAGGGCAAGGACCTCCAAGGTAGTTTTCTCAGAAATACTACCAATCCCGCGAGCCACACAGGAGCGCCAACGGGAGGTTAGGGAGGTGAATAAGTGGCTAAAGAGTTGGTGCAAGGCAGAAGGGTTTGGGTTCATGGAGAACTGGGCCGACTTCGCTGTCGGCTACAGGCTCTACCGTAGGGACGGGCTGCACCTCAATGGGGAGGGTGCAGCGGTGCTGGGGAAGAAGATGGCTAATAGGTTGGAGGAGTTTTTAAACTAGAGACGGGGGGGGGAAACCAAGGAAATAGGTGGGATGTGAGGCAAGCAAGGGGGAAGGGGAGAAGTGAATATAATGAGGGTGGAGAGGGGGGTGGGGATAGTACAGTTAGATCGTTAGAGAAGAATAGGATGCTAAATAACCCCAAAGTTTTATCTTGCATGCTGACCAACGCAAGAAGCCTGACCAATAAGGCGGATGAGCTGCGGGCGCTTATATCGGAGGAGAGGTATGACATCGTAGGTATAACAGAGACTTGGCTAGACGATAGCTACGACTGGGCGGTAAATTTAACAGATTATAGTTTATTTAGAAGGGACCGGAAACAGGGGAAGGGCGGAGGAGTCTGCTTATATGTAAAGTCACGTCTAAAGCCCAGACTAAGGGAAGATATTGGAGAGGGAGAAGAGTGGGTCGAGTCCATGTGGGTAGAGATAGAGGGGGCAAAAAATAATAATAAAATATTACTGGGGGTCTGCTATAAGCCACCCAATATAACAGAGGAGAATGAGAAACTGCTATTAGGACAAATAGACAAAGTAGCAAAACATAATGAGGTGATTGTAATGGGGGATTTCAACTATCCGGATATTGACTGGGAAACAGAAACCTGTAGATCTCAGAAAGGAAAAAGGTTCTTGACAAATACTAAGGATAATTATCTCTCCCAACTAGTGCAGGAACCAACGAGAGGGAAGGCCGTGTTGGACTTAATATTGACTAATAGGCCTGATAGAATAACTGAGGTACAGATAGGGGGGCACCTAGGTAATAGCGATCATAATATTATCAATTTCAAAATGCCCTTCAGTAGGGTTGTCAATAAAGGAACAACAAAAACATTAAACTTTAGGAGGGCGAAGTTTGATCAGCTGAAAGAAAACCTTCAACTTATTGACTGGGACAAAGTTCTTAATCAAAGGAATACGAATAGTAAATGGGAAACCTTCAAAAGAATTCTGAATACTCAGTGCGAGAGATATATACCGTATGGGAATAAAAGGGCCAGAAATAAGAGGAAACCAATATGGTTGAACAAGAACGTAAAAGGGGCGTTAAATAGCAAAAAAGAGGCATTCAAGAGATTAAAACAGGAAAACAGTAAGGAGGCACTAATGTGTTACAAGGAAAAAACGAGAACCTGCAAAAAACAAATAAAAATAGCGAAGGAGGAAACAGAGAGACGTATTGCTAGGGAAAGTAGATCAAATCCCAAACTGTTCTTTACGTATATAAATAGTAAAAGGATTAAATCGGATAATATTGGACCGATAAAAAGTGATGAAGGCAAAATCATAGAGAAAGATGAGGATAAAGCTAATCTATTAAATAAATTTTTTTCGTCAACTTTCACAAAGGAAAAAGAACTAACAGGCGAAATGAGAAGTGACAAACTTAATCCTCCACTAAGTATGACAAATCTAACCCAAGCTGGGGTACAGAAACGCCTCAGTAACATTAAAATAAACAAATCACCAGGACCTGATGGCATACACCCACGGGTACTAAGGGAACTAAGTAATGTGATAGACAGACCGTTATATCTTATATTTAAGGACTCTGTTGAGACTGGGTCTGTGCCACTTGATTGGCGACAGGCGAATGTAGTGCCAATATTCAAAAAGGGAGCGAAAAGTGACGCCGGAAACTATCGGCCGGTGAGTCTGACGTCCGTTGTGGGCAAAATTTTTGAAGGCTTCATTAATGAGGCAATTACGGAGCATCTTGATGCTAATAATCTATTAACCCCGAACCAACATGGATTCATGAGGAATCGCTCCTGCCAAACAAACCTGATTGACTTCTACGAGGAGGTTAGCTCTCGAGTAGATCAGGGGGAACCAGTGGATGTCGTGTATCTCGACTTCTCAAAAGCGTTCGATAGCGTGCCACATAATAGGTTGGTATACAAAATGAGAATGATGGGGCTGGGGGAAAATGTCTGCAAGTGGGTAGCTAACTGGCTAAAGGATAGAAGGCAGAGGGTGGTTATAAATGGAATATACTCAGACTGGGTAAGCGTCACTAGTGGGGTACCACAGGGGTCTGTACTAGGCCCAATGTTATTTAATATCTTTATTAACGACATAGTCAACGGGATAAATAGTAAAATATCAATATTTGCAGATGACACAAAGTTATGTAAAACAATTAATACAAAAGAGGACAGTGCAGACCTACAGAGGGATTTGGATAAGCTGGGTAGGTGGAGCATTAAATGGCAAATGAGGTTTAACGAGGAGAAATGTAAGGTCATACATATGGGAAGGAAAAATGGAAGTCACCAGTACTCACTGAATGGGAAATCATTGGGGAATTCAGAGATGGAGAAGGACTTGGGCATCTTGATTGATAGCAAACTAAATTGGAGTGCCCAAAGTCAGGCGGCTGCTGTAAGGGCAAACAGGGTAATGGGATGTATCAGAAGAGGTATAGCTGCAAAGGAGGAGAACATTGTTCTTCCACTGTACAAAGCACTGGTCAGACCACACTTGGAATACTGTGCTCAGTTATGGGCCCCAATATATAGAAAGGATATAAATGAGCTTGAAAAGGTACAAAGGAGGGCAACAAAATTAATAAAGGGAATGGAGGGACTGCAATACCCAGAGAGGTTGGCAAAACTAGGACTATTCAGCCTGGAAAAGAGAAGGTTGAGGGGGGACATAATAAATGTGTACAAATATGTTAGGGGACAGTATAGAGATCTTGCCCGGGATTTGTTCAAAAGGAGGGATATTACGGTAACAAGAGGGCACTCACTAAGACTGGAAGAGAAAAGGTTTCAGCACCAGCATAGGAAGGGGTTCTTTACGGTAAGAGCAGTGAGAATATGGAATTCACTGAGTGAGGAGACGGTAATGTCAGATTCACTACACCAGTTCAAGCGGGGACTGGATGCATTTCTAGATACCAGGCAGATTTCAGCATATACTTAAAAATAAAATAAAATAGTAGGTTGATACAGGGATTTATTCTGACTGCTGGTTTCAGAGTCGGGAGGGAATTTTTCCTCAGATGAAGATTGGCCAAATCATTTGGGGTTTTTGCCCTCCTCTGGATCAACTTTAGCAATTACAGAACTAACAGGTCGAACTTGATGGACGCAAGTCTTTATTCGGCTTTACAAACTATGTTACTATGTATGGCACCTTCATCCCTCTTCTTCATATGTACGGTACCTTCATTCCTCTTCCTGGTATGTATGGCACTCGTCATCCCTGTGTGTATGGCCCCCTTCATCCCTGTATGTATGGACCTCTTCATCTCTGTATGTATGGCCCCGCTCATGCCTCATCCCTGTATGCATGGCCCCCCTTATGCCTCATCCCTGTATGCATGGCCCCCTTTATCCTTGCATGCATGGCCCCCTTCATCCCTGTATGTATGGCCCCCACATCCTGGTATGCTTGGCACCCCCTGATCTCCATCACGCTGCACAGAAAAAATAAACAATCATACTCACCTCCTCTCTCCTCCAGCGCTGTGTTCCGCTCTGTGCCGGAATAGTCACTGCTCCCCACGCTGGGACTGCGTGCGTGGGGAGCAGTGACCTTCATTCTCCCCAATAGCGCGCACGCTGTAGCCGTAGCACGGCTCCTGCTGTGCTCGGTTGTCAACATGCCCGCTATCAAAGTCCATTAATATTCACCACACCCATGGGATATTCACTGGGCGTGGGGAGCAGTGAATATTCATTTTCTTTAGTAGCGGCCACAGTGTAGGCTGCAGCAGGCGGCTGCTGCCTCCTGTGCCCCACTACTTCGCCACTCTCACTGTCGCTTCCCTCACAGCTACAGTATTTATGTATATCGGACTTTAAGACGCACCTCCGACTTATCTCCAAAATTTTGGAGGAAAAAAGGTGCGTCTTATAGTCCGAAAAATACAGTACTTCATCCAATAAGAAATGTTTATATAGCTTGC
This sequence comes from Phyllobates terribilis, assembly GCF_046119375.1. Lineage (NCBI taxonomy): Eukaryota > Metazoa > Chordata > Amphibia > Anura > Dendrobatidae > Phyllobates > Phyllobates terribilis. The sequence continues at coordinate 231,873 of NW_027362876.1, read as the reverse complement.
ATTTGTAAAATTTGCATAAAAATGATCATATGGTCAAAATATTCACTGGCCTAATAATTGCGCACACAGTGTATGTTTCAAAGTGATCAAGAAAACTATTTTTTATTCTCAAATGCTATAAGCTATGGGTGCAATGTTCAGGAATCATCCTTCAATCCATAGAACGTGGACTCCACATCTCACCCCTGACAAAGCCAAAAAGTGAAAATAGTTGGGCAATAATCTGAAGCTTGTCTCCATTGTGATTATGATATGTTATAAGCAAGTTTAAATCTCTCAGTTATGTTAATGTGTATTAGGGGTGCACTGTTTTTTTTATGGTAATACAAAAAGAAATACTGGCATGGTGGCAACTAGCAGGGTGCAGTGCACGCTCAGGAGTTACAATAAATAAATGATTACAGCCATATCCTGTAGATTACATAAAAAGAGGAGAAGAACCATATTAGTGGTGTGGGCTGTGGGGCACTAAAACTATGGGGGTAACAAAGATGAGGATCATTACTGTATACGGCAATGAGAGGGGGGCTATTACTTTATAGGGCACTATAGATGGTTATAGCACTATGTGGAAGTGGGGACAAATGAGCAGGACAACTAAGGAGAGTAATGAAAAATATATATATGAAAAAGACAAAATATTAAAAAAACACACAAACAATAAATGTTTATATCATTCCCCTCCCCCCAAAGTAAATAGCAAAATGTAATACATTGAAAACATTATTCGGTATTGCCATGCACGTAACTGCCTGAATTAATAACATTTTGAAATATTTTTTCCCATGTGGTATAAATTGAAACACTAGGAATAATGTTTTTTGATCACTTCAATTCCACATAAAAATGTAATAAAAAGCTATTAAAATGTCATATTTCCTCCAAAATTGTATCAGCAAAAGCGAAGAAAACAAGAAATAATCATTGAAACCGGGCCATCGATGGAAGAATGAAAATAGTTACAGGTCTCAGAAAATGGCGACATGAAAAAATTGTTAGATACTAAATTTTCAGCCCTGGTGACATCATACCTGTAGCGCATTAGACCGCTGCAGTCAACCACTGATCTCAGAACTGATGACTATTTATTCAGTATGACTCGTTGAGCTCAGTGACTGGCTGCAGTTGTCACACACGCTAAAGACATGACATCACCACTGCAGCCTATAAAGAAGACCCGAGCAGCAGCAGAGAGCCGGCGCTGGAGCAGGGGAAGGTGAGTAATGCTGATTGTAGTATTTGTTACACAGACTTGTAGATTGTGTACAGAACACTGAAAGGGGAATCCTCTTCTATGATACTCCTCTCTGCTGTTAGTCCAGGGCACATTGTGATGTTCAAAGTTATAATGAGCTTTAGCCTGAGGACAGACAGGAATAATTATGAGATGGCCACATCATGCTGAGGACTTTGCCACACACTTCAAAATAAAGATCTACCAATTAAGGCAAGTCTTTATTTTCCCACCACCACAACCCCTTCGTGTACCAGACCAATTCCCTTTTCCTATTACCTCCCTCTCCAACATCATTGAAGGACAGCTTACTCGCCTCCTCTACAAATCACACCTCACCACTTGTGCACTCGACCCCATCCCACCTCCTCCCCAACCTCACTACCCCACTTATCCCGGCCCTAACCCACCTCTTCTACCTATCAATATTCTGGTACCTTCCTTTCTGCTTTCAAACATGCCACAATCATGCCTGCCCTCAAAAAACCATCCCTCGACCCGCCCGCTATGTCAAACTATCGCCCCATATCGCTGCTACCATTCGCTTCCAAACTCCTTCAGCAACATGTACACACTAAACTTTCTTCCCATCTCTCATCTAACTTGCTCTTCGACAACCTACAATCCGGCTTCAGCCCCCATCATTCCACTGAAACTGCCCTGACCAAAATTGCTAATGACTTACAGCCAAAGCTAACAGACAATTCTCCATACTCCTCCTTCTAGTCTGTCCTCTGCCTTCGACACAGTTGACCACTGCTTCCTACTACAGATCCTCTCTTCCTTTGGTGTCAAAAGACCTCGCCCCATCCTAGAAAGACTCATACCTTTCCAGCTGCACATTCAGCGTCTCCCACTCCCACACTACCTCCTCAGCCCACCCTCTCTGTTGGAGAGGCTCTGTCCTAGGAACCCTACTCTTCTTCATCTATACCCTTGGCCTGTGACAGCTCATAAATCCCATGGCTTCCAGCACCATCTGTACGCTGATGACACCCAGATCTACCTCTCTGGCCCAGACGTCACCTCTCTGCTGTCCAGAGTCCCGGAGTGTCCATCAGCCATATCCTCCTCCTTCTCCTCTCGCTTCCTCAAGCTCAACGGTGATAATAATGTGTGTACAGCGCTGCGGAGTATAGAGGCGATATAGAAGGGAGAGGAATATCCCGATAGAGAGTAATGGGGAATCTCCACATACCTCCACCTGCAGAGTCGCCACCACATATATGGCTGTTCTGTGCGCACAGGACCTGTGATGAGGTCACAGGAGGGGAGGAGTCAGGGGTCACATGATCAGGGGCCTCAGTGGGTGCAGGACTCTGCTGTGCTGGATTATGGGTGGGTTCTGTGTCCCCCCAGTTTGCAGATAATTACAGATTGTTCTCAGTGGGAAACAAGATGATCCTCGAGTTCTGATGTCTTTAATGGCTGACGGAGATAATGATGTCACCAGCGAGCTGCTGTCAGACATCTTAGGTGTCACCAGTCCATGACCAGAGTCCCTTATCTATTATCTATCTATCATCAATCTATTATCTATCTATTATCTATCATCTATCCATTATGTATCTATTATCTATCTATCTATTATCTATCATCTATCCATTATGTATCTATTATCTATCTATCTATTATCTATCATCTATCCATTATGTATCTATTATCTATCTATCTATTATCTATCATCTATCCATTATGTATCTATTATCTATCTATCATCTATCTATTATCTATCTATTATCTATTTATTATCTATTATCTATCTATCATCTATTATCTATCTATCATCCATCTATCATCTATCTATTATCTATATATTAATCATTTATCTATTATCTATCATCTATCAATTATCTATCTATTATTTATCTATCATCTATTTATCATCTATTATCTATCATATATCTATCCATATATCTATCTATAATCTATCATCTATTTATCATTTCTCTATTATCTATCTATCATCTATCTATTTATCATCTATTACCTATCAGCTATTATCTATATTTATTTATCATCTATTACTTATCATCTATCTATTTATCATCCATTACCTATCATCTATCTATTTGTCATCTATCTATTACCTATCATCGATCTATTATCTCTCTATCAACTATGTATTTATCATATATTTATTATCTATCATCTATATATTATATATCTATTATCTATCGTCTATCTATTTTCTATCTACGAGGGTCAGTCAGTAAGTAATGCCTATTTTTTCTCTCCTTTTAATTGCCAAGAAATTCAAATGCAATTACATAGGTTGAAAACCACAACATTAACGAATAATGTATCACTTTTCAATATAATCTCCATCCATTTCCACAGTCTTTTTCCACCGTTTAACAAGGGCATGTATTACAGCATGGTAAAAAGAATTCTTGGGACCCACCGTGCACAAACTTTTCTGTATCCCAGTTGTCCAATAATTGTCATCACACTGCCGTTACTGAGGCAGATAATGCCACACAATTCATCTGCCGTCACCCGGCGGTCACCACGAATGATGTCATCGACTCGCTGAATGTTGCTTGGAGTCACTGCGGTTATTGGCCTGCCACTCCGCATTTTGTCAGCCAACGGTGATGGCCCTTCAGCTGTGTTACAGCGACGAACCCATCGTCTAACAGTACTGACATCCACTGCTGCATCACCGGACACATTTTTCAGTCTCTCATGAATTCGAATGGGCGTTTCACCTTCTGCATGCAAGAATTCAATCACAGAACGTTGTCTAATACGAACATCGATGTCAGCTATTTTGCAAACAGATACAGTCCTGCCACCTGTTTGTGCAATTGCAATTGCTGTGGATTGGAGAAGAAGGTTTGAGGAATTGTGCCAAATTTGAATATTTAACATAACTACCTTATTTAAGGAGAAAAAAAATAGGAGGCATTACTTATTGACTGACCCTCGTATCATCTATCCATTTATCTATCATCTATCCATATATCTATCTATTATCTATCTATTATCTATCATCTATCTGTTATCTATTTATCATTTATCTATCTATTATCTATCATATACAGTACAGACCAAAAGTTTGGACACACCTTCTCATTTAAAGATTTTTCTGTATTTTCATGACTATGAAAATTGTACATTCACACTGAAGGCATCAAGACTATGAATTAACACATGTGGAATTATATACTTAACAAAAAAATGTGAAACAACTGAAAATATGTCTTATATTCTAGGTTCTTCAAAGCAGCCACCTTTTGCTTTGATGACTGCTTTGCACACTCTTGGCATTCTCTTGATGAGCTTCAAGAGGTAGTCACCGGAAATGGTCTTCCAACAATCTTGAAGGAGTTCCCAGAGAGGCTTAGCACTTGTTGGCCCTTTTACCTTCACTCTGCAGTCCAGCTCACCCCAAACCATCTCGATTGGGTTCAGGTCTGGTGACTGTGGAGGCCAGGTCATCTGGCGTAGCACCCCATCACTCTCCTTCTTGGTCAAATAGCCCTTACACAGCCTGGAGGTGTGTTTGGGGTCATTGTCCTGTTGAAAAATAAATGATGGTCCAACTAAACGTAAACCGGATGGAATAGCATGCCGCTGCAAGATGCTGTGGTAGCCATGCTGGTTCAGTATGCCTTCAATTTTGAATAAATCCCCAAAAGTGTCACCAGCAAAGCACCCCCACACCATCTCCTCCATGCTTCACGGTGGGAACCAGGCATGTAGAGTCCATCCGTTCACCTTTTCTGCGTCGCACAAAGACACGGTGGTTGGAACCAAAGATCTCAAATTTGGACTCATCAGACCAAAGCACAGATTTCCACTGATCTAATGTCCATTCCTTGTGTTATTTAGCCCAAACAAGTCTCTTCTGCTTGTTGCCTGTCCTTAGAAGTGGTTTCCTAGCAGCTATTTTACTATGAAGGCCTGCTACACAAAGTCTCCTCTTAACAGTTGTTGAAGAGATGTGTCTGCTGCTAGAACTCTGTGTGGCATTGACCTGGTCTCTAATCTGAGCTGCTGTTAACCTGCAATTTCTGAGGCTGGTGACTCGGATAAACTTATCCTCAGAAGCAGAGGTGATTCTTGGTCTTCCGTTCCTGGGGCGATCCTCATGTGAGCCAGTTTCTTGGTAATGCTTGATGGATTTTGCAACTGCACTTGGGGACACTTTCAAAGTTCTCCCAATTTTTCGGACTGACTGACCTTCATTTCTTAAAGTAATGATGGCCACTCGTTTTTCTTTACTTAGCTGCTTTTTTCTTGCCATAATACAAATTCTAACAGTCTATTCAGTAGGACTATCAGTTGTGTATCCACCAGACTTCTGCACAACACAACTGATGGTCCCAACCCCATTTATAAGGCAAGAAATCCCACTTATTAAACCTGACAGGGCACACTTGTGAAGTGAAAACCATTTCCGGTGACTACCTCTTGAAGCTCATCAAGAGAATGCCAAGAGAATGCCAAGAGTGTGCAAAGCAGTCATCAAAGCAAAAGGTGGCTACTTTGAAGAACCTAGAATATAAGACATATTTTCAGTTGTTTCACACATTTTTGTTAAGTATATAATTCCACATGTGTTAATTCATAGTTTTGATGCCTTCAGTGTGAATACAATTTTCATAGTCATGAAAATATAGAAAAATCTTTAAATCAGAAGGTGTGTCCAAACTTTTGGTCTGTACTGTATCTATGTAGTGATATTGTGCAACAGGTGGGATATTTTTGCTCTTAGATCTTAAATTTGAAAAAGGAGGACTGGGTGAGTCAGAAGTCATTGAGTAAGCTTCCAGGTCTTCTAATGTATTGCCTCTTCCTCCTTCTCCTTCATCAATATGGGTTCTAATGATTTAACCCCTTGCCAACGTGGTACGAACTAATATGCACCATGTCGGTACCCCCGGTTCAGCAAGGGCTCAGGCGCTGAGCCTGAACTGAACCGGGCACATGTCAGCTGATCTATACAGCTGAAATGTGCCCGCAACATGTCACCCGCGGCTGTTAACCAGTTAAATGCCGCTGTCAATCTCTGACAGCGGCATTTAACATCTTCGCGCCAGAAGTGGGGCATTAGCCCCGCCCATCAGTGACGCTGTCACATGATCGTGGGTCACCAATGGGTTGGCATGACAACCTGTGGTCTGCAGCAGACCCCTGTGGTTGTCATGTCAAGATTACTATGAGTGCCGCCCAGTGGTCAGCACTCATAGCCAGTGAGCATTTCTGCTACATACAGATGATCTGCTCATCGCCTGTATGAAGCAGAGCCGATCAGGCAAGTGCTGCTTCTAGTCTCCCATGGACTATTGAAGCATGCAAAAAATAAAAAAAAATGTTTTTAAAAATATTAAAAAAATAAAAAATATATAAAAGTTGAAATCACCCCCTTTCGCCCCATTAAATATAAAACAATAAAAAACAACAACACATATTTGGTATAGTCGCATTCAGAATCGCCTGATCTATCAATCTAAAAAAAGAATTAATTTGATCGGTAAACGGCGGAACGAGAAAAAAAATTCTAAACTCCAAAATTATGTTTTTTTGGTCGCCGCAATGACTCGCCCCCTGGGCCATGGGGCACGCTGAACCGGGCAATAGGGAGACGCTGGGAGTAGTAGTGGCGGCCCGGTCCCGCGGCTCAGGGTGGTCAGACCAATGGCAGTCTGTTACTGTACTTTAGATAATGTCCGACTACGCCACCCGTGGATTGCGGTTATTAGGAACCGCCGCTGCATGCAGACCGCTGGGGCTGATGAGGTGTGCAGCTGGGGTAGTGTGACTCCCCACGGGAAGAGTGCGGCCCCAGGGCAGTGTAGTGGATGGTGGGAGTGATGGTGGTGAGAGTCCCAGTACCGGTAGTGCCGGAGGAGCGAAAAAGCACACAGACAACGTACTGCAGTCCAGGGTCTTTACTCACGGTTAATATCCAAGTCACTTCTGCAGGGAATGACTGCCCGAGCCGTGCTGCGTCCACCAGGTGAGGGGCTCGGTCAACTCCCAGGCAGTTTAGGAGCATGGCACAGGACCCCCTTTAATCCTTTCTCTGGCCTGCCTCACCAGTGACCCACTTTTGTCCAGCTGCCGCGGACTTGTGCGGGTAAACGTGGGCCCCGTCCTCCGCTGTCCTATATGGTGCCTTCCTAGCAGGTTTGATGAGGTGTCGCACCAATAAATGATCACGACGACCGGTCTTTGGCTGAGGGTAGTTTCTCCTCCACGAACTTGGGATCCGGTACCCTTAATCTGCCTGACCCTTCACCCTGGATTCTCGTGGGTTCTTAGGGTCCCTTCCACCTTCTTGTTCCTGAGCCCTTCTGTTTCTCTCTCTCTTCTCCTTCTTTCCTGTTCTGTCTTCTCCTCCTTCCCTTGGCCTCTTCTCCAGGCCCACTTCTCCTTCTCCTCTCAGGCTCCGGCCTCTTCTCTAGGCCTGCCTCTGGAGCAGCACTCAGCCTGAGCTGCTGCTCCCTGTCAGCTCTCCTCTCCTCACAGACTGAACACTGTTCTAAGATGGTGCCCACCTTTTATACCTCCCTCTGACCATGAGCCCAGGTGACCAGCAATCAATGAGCTCCTATCCACGCTCAGGAACCAACCCCTATCTGCCCCTACAGCACTGGGTGTTCCACCCCTCCCTCCCCACTCCAGCAGGGACATAGTCAGTCGTGCCTGCACTTCTGTCTAGTGGGAGCACCGTTGAGCTGTCCCTCGGAAATGGGGTGTGTGTGCTGTATGCAGCTAACTGAGCCCTGGTCCATACTCCATCCTTACCCGGGAGTGGAATATCACACCTCTGGACTGAGGTGCAATACTCCTGTAGCGGCCGAACCCTCGGGGCGCTACAGCAACATTGCAATAAAATGCAATAACAAGCGATCAAAACATCGGATCTACCCCAAAATGGTAGATACGGCCACAGAACACGAAAAATGGAGACGCTACGGGTCTCGGAAAATGGAGACTTTTTTTTTAGCAAACTTTGGATTTTTTTTCACCACGTAAATAAAAAAGAACCTATACATGTTTGGTGTCTACGAACTCGTCATGACCTGGAGAATAATAATGCCAGGTCAGTTTTAGCATTCAGTGAATGTGGTAAAAAAAAACAACAACTGTGGTATTGCACTTTTTTTTCCAATTTCACCGTAATTAGATTTTTTTCCCCATTTTCCAGTACATGATATGATAAAACCAGTGATGGCATGCAAAAGTACAACTTGTCCCACAAAAAATAAGTCCTCACACGGCCATGTTGACAGAAAAATAAAAAACGCTATGGCCCTGGGAACAAGGGGAGCAAAAATGGAAAATGCAAAAATGGAAAATGATCAGGTCATCAAGGGGTTAATTGCATGATATTTATGCAAGGCCAGTTTACGGGCGAATAAGTTGACATCCTTCGTCCATACAAAGAGATCAAACCTTGGGGTTGGAGTAAATGACAGCCCTTTCCTTAGAAGTCCTATCTGTATGTCACTAAGTGAAAATCTGTAAATTATCATCATTACAGAGAGACCTATTATTACTTTCTATGTCTATTATTGCTCCCTAAAAAAGGGAAAGTCTGTCCAGTGAAGCCTATTGATGGCATTGTTGTTGTCATAGTCATGGGGGTTGCAGGTAAAGCTGTCGTTACTGACATTTGGGGGACAATTGGTGTTCCCGTTTACATCATATTTCCAAACACAGCAGGTATAGTGGGCTGAGCTTTCCACTCCCTGAGTTACTGGTTCTGTTCTCATAGTGGTTAATGGAGATGAAAATAAGCAGGAGAGGGGGATTCTGGAAAACAATTTTGAATTGTTCCACAAATTGTCCCCCCAATGATTTAGAGAGGGACAATTTCCTTTGTCTCCGATTCCTTTTATATCGGCTCTTTCTCTTCATTCCTAACCTAAAATCTCCCTGCCCACTGACAGAGCTATCAGACTCCGATAGATCAGTACCCGAAAGGTCAGTAAACCTGGGTCTTGTTGATCTTTGCCCTCTGCATTTATTTTTCTACACCTCTCCTGTCTCGAAGTCTTTCAGATCTCATATAAACTTCCCATGCTTCCTTTCTTTGAAGTCCCTATTAAATATTTCAAAATGTTTTTGTAATTTTAACTCCAAATTCACGAAATCAGGCTGTGAAGCAAACTGTAGAATTTCTCTCATCTCTTTCTCTAATTTTTGATTCATCAGTAACAGCAGGGGCGGACACAGACTGTAGTGGGCCCCTGTGCAAGAAATTTTGGGGGGCCCCCCCTGCCCTTCATAAGGCAACAAAGTTATGTAAACATAACCCCCCATGTGCATCTCTCACCCCCCCCATGTGCAGCTCTCATCCCACCCATGTGCAGCTCTCACCCCCCGTGCATCTCTCATCCCCCCCATGTGCATCTCTCATCCCCCCCCATGTGCATCTCTCATCCCCCCCCATGTGCATCTCTCATCCCCCCATGTGCATCTCTCACCCCCCCATGTGCATCTCTCACCCCCACCATGTGCATCTCTCACCCCCACCATGTGCATCTCTCACCCCCACCATGTGCATCTCTCACCCCCACCATGTGCATCTCTCACCCCCACCATGTGCATCTCTCACCCCCCCATGTGCATCTCTCACCCCCCCCATGTGCATCTCTCATCCCCCCCGTGCATCTCTCATCCCCCCCACTCCTAGTTAATTAATTGTATTTAAAAAAAATAAAACTTGTTATACTTACCCCCATGCAATCCCTGCAGAATCCTGGCGCTCGTCCACGTCGCTGCCACCGTTCTCCTGACGTTCGGCCATGTGACGGCGCCACATACATAGCCATCAGCTTTTGTTTTGGCCAAAAGATTTTTAAAGCCGCCACCACGATAAGGTAGACTCTTCTGGGCGGGCCCTACTCTAACCTATTAAAATTTTCTTAAAATATCCAATACTCTTTTTAGATATATTTTTATTTAGTTTTCTTTAAGGGAATGTGTCATATACATTTTTTTTTTAAATGACCAATAATACCACATACAGGGAATACCGCCACACCATGACCAGACCACATATTACCACAACATAGTGACCGAATAATACCACACAGAAGGGAGAAAAACTGCCACACCATGACCAGACCACATATTACCACTACATTACTAATATTACCACCACATTACTAATATTACCATAAGTGTCATTATACACGGGTGCTCTATACATGGTATGTATAATGTAAGTGTCCAGGTAATCTAGTGATCGCCAGTGAAATTATACACAGGAGCTCTGTATATAGTGTCAGTGTACAGGTAATACAGTGATCACCAGTGACATTATACACAGGAGCTCTGTATATAGTGTCAGTGTACAGGTAATACAGGGATCACCAGTGACATTATACACAGGAGCTCTGTATATAGTGTCAGTGTACAGGTAATACAGTGATCACCAGTGACATTATACACAGTGTACATGTAATAGACTGACTCACCGGTGACGTCTCTAGGTGAAGTCCTTCATCTTCGCTTTTCTCCTTCATCCAGCACAGACCGCCATCACATCTTCCAGCCAGGACTCGTCTCTGCATAAAATAACACAGTTATCTAGAGCACATTCCCCAACTTCTACATTACGCAGCTGAATACAGACGTGCATCCACCATCAATATATGGTTAGTTATTATGCAACCTACCATTCCAAATATAAATTGTAATCCACCACTGTGCCCCCATTAACTGTAAATAGGCACTTAATATATAATTTAATTAGAACCTCTACTCTTTCCGCCAATTTGTTACCAGTCACACTCCTGCATCCGCAACGCCCCCTACTCTATACTTCCTGCTCCCCGCATTCAATATTTACATGCACCCCCTGCCCCAATTCATTATATCATGTCCGTGCTCTCCCCACCCCATCATCATTTATCATTTACTCTCCCCCACCCCACATTCGTTATGTGCAGCTCATTATCCCCTACTCCCAATTCCCCCATGTGCAGCTCTCAAACCCCCCCATGTGCAGCTCTCACCCCCCCATGTGCACATCTCTCACCCCCTCCCCCACATGTGCCCCTCTCGTCCCCCTCCCCCACATGTGCCCCTCTCTCATCCCCCTCCACCACATGTGCACCTCTCTCATCCCCCTCCACCACATGTGCACCTCTCTCATCCCCCCCACATGTGCATCTCCCATCTCCCCCCCCACCACATGTGTATCTCCCATCCCCCCCCCACACATGTGCATCTCCCATCCCCCCCCACACATGTGCATCTCCCATCTCCCCCCCACACACATGTGCATCTCTCACCCCCCCATGTGCATCTCTCACCCCCCCCATGTGCATCTCTCATCCCCCCCGTGCATCTCTCATCCCCCCCACTCCTAGTTAATTAATTGTATTTTAAAAAAATAAAACTTGTTATACTTACCCCCATGCAATCCCTGCAGAATCCTGGCGCTCGTCCACGTCGCTGCCACCGTTCTCCTGACGTTCGGCCATGTGACGGCGCCACATACATAGCCATCAGCTTTTGTTTTGGCCAAAAGATTTTTAAAGCCGCCACCACGATAAGGTAGACTCTTCTGGGCGGGCCCTACTCTAACCTATTAAAATTTTCTTAAAATATCCAATACTCTTTTTAGATATATTTTTATTTAGTTTTCTTTAAGGGAATGTGTCATATACATTTTTTTTTTAAATGACCAATAATACCACATACAGGGAATACCGCCACACCATGACCAGACCACATATTACCACAACATAGTGACCGAATAATACCACACAGAAGGGAGAAAAACTGCCACACCATGACCAGACCACATATTACCACTACATTACTAATATTACCACCACATTACTAATATTACCATAAGTGTCATTATACACGGGTGCTCTATACATGGTATGTATAATGTAAGTGTCCAGGTAATCTAGTGATCGCCAGTGAAATTATACACAGGAGCTCTGTATATAGTGTCAGTGTACAGGTAATACAGTGATCACCAGTGACATTATACACAGGAGCTCTGTATATAGTGTCAGTGTACAGGTAATACAGGGATCACCAGTGACATTATACACAGGAGCTCTGTATATAGTGTCAGTGTACAGGTAATACAGTGATCACCAGTGACATTATACACAGTGTACATGTAATAGACTGACTCACCGGTGACGTCTCTAGGTGAAGTCCTTCATCTTCGCTTTTCTCCTTCATCCAGCACAGACCGCCATCACATCTTCCAGCCAGGACTCGTCTCTGCATAAAATAACACAGTTATCTAGAGCACATTCCCCAACTTCTACATTACGCAGCTGAATACAGACGTGCATCCACCATCAATATATGGTTAGTTATTATGCAACCTACCATTCCAAATATAAATTGTAATCCACCACTGTGCCCCCATTAACTGTAAATAGGCACTTAATATATAATTTAATTAGAACCTCTACTCTTTCCGCCAATTTGTTACCAGTCACACTCCTGCATCCGCAACGCCCCCTACTCTATACTTCCTGCTCCCCGCATTCAATATTTACATGCACCCCCTGCCCCAATTCATTATATCATGTCCGTGCTCTCCCCACCCCATCATCATTTATCATTTACTCTCCCCCACCCCACATTCGTTATGTGCAGCTCATTATCCCCTACTCCCAATTCCCCCATGTGCAGCTCTCAAACCCCCCCATGTGCAGCTCTCACCCCCCCATGTGCACATCTCTCACCCCCTCCCCCACATGTGCCCCTCTCGTCCCCCTCCCCCACATGTGCCCCTCTCTCATCCCCCTCCACCACATGTGCACCTCTCTCATCCCCCTCCACCACATGTGCACCTCTCTCATCCCCCCCACATGTGCATCTCCCATCCCCCCCCCCACCACATGTGTATCTCCCATCCCCCCCCCACACATGTGCATCTCCCATCCCCCCCCACACATGTGCATCTCCCATCTCCCCCCCACACACATGTGCATCTCCCATCTCCCCCCCACACACATGTGCATCTCCCATCTCCCCCCCACACACATGTGCATCTCCCATCTCCCCCCCACACACATGTGCATCTCCCATCCCCCCCCACACACATGTGCATCTCCCATCCCCCCCCCACACACATGTGCATCTCCCCCCCCCACACACATGTGCATCTCCCATCTCCCCCCCCACACACATGTGCATCTCCCATCTCCCCCCCCACACACATGTGCATCTCCCATCTCCCCCCCCACACACACACATGTGCATCTCCCATCTCCCCCCCCACACACACACATGTGCATCTCCCATCTCCCCCCCACACACACACACACACACACATGTGCATCTCCCATCTCTCCACTCCTAGTTAATTGTATTTTAAAAAAAATAAAACTTGTTATACTTACCCCCATGCGATCCCTGCAGAATCCTGGCGCTCGTCCAAATCGCTGACAGCAGGTTCTCCTGACTTCCGGCCATGTGACTGCACCGTCACATGACCGGAAGTCAGGGGAATCATGAAGGCGCTGCTGCAACAGCGCAGCTCAGCGCTGAAATGTCCCGGACCCGGCGCATAGCATGGGGCCGGGGGCCCCATGAGGAGAGAGACGCACAAGAGGGGGGCCCCCGAGGGGGCCCCTACCGGCCGGGCCCCATACTGGAGTCAGGGCAGTCATGCCCTGATGGCGGCCCTGCTGGAGGCTGGAGGGGCCCCCTCTCCCTCGGGGCCCCCGTTCAATGAACCGGCTGCACGGGCGGTAGTTCCGCCCCTGAGTAACAGGTTCTTCTCATATTCGAGAAGGTGATTAATCATCCGTAAGGAGCTGTCAGGAGATCTTCCCAACCTTTCATAAACGTCTCATCATCTCTATGTGCATCAGGAAGGACTGGGATTCTCAGACCCCCATATACGATTCTCCTCTGAAAATAAGTTTCAAAACTCGCAATTTCCCACCATGTCCTTATCTGCTGTCTGCAAGTCCTGTAGATATTATCAGAGGAGCTATTCAAATTCCCTTGTGAAGAAGAACTGTGTAGAAAAAACTTGTGTTGCTTTCATACACCTCGTACACGCGGCTCTGCTCCGTACACCTCGTACACGCGGCTCTGCTCCGTACACCTCGCACACACGCGGCTCCACTCCGTACACCTCGTACACACGCGGCTCCGCTCCGTACACCTCGTACACATGCGACTCCGCTCCTCCGTACGCCTCGTAGACGCGCGGCTCCGCTCCTCCGTACGCCTCGTAGACGCGCGGCTCCGCTCCTCCGTACGCCTTGTAGACGCGCGGCTCCGCTCCTCCGTACGCCTTGTAGACGCGCGGCTCCGCTCCTCCATACGCCTCGTAGACGCGTGGCTCCGCTCCTCCATACGCCTCGTACACGCGCGGCTCCGTACGCCTCGTACACGCGCGGCTCCGTACGCCTCGAACACGCGCGGCTCTGCTCCGTACACCTCGTACACACACGGCTCTGCTCCGTACACCTCGTACACACGCGGCTCCGCTCCGTACGCCTCGTACACGCGCGGCTCCGCTCCGTACGCCTCGTACACACGCGGCTCTGCTACATCCACACTGTAAACCCCTCCTGACCCCACACATAAACTTCAGCTCATCCAGCACCATGACAACCAGCACAGCAGAGTCCTGCATCCACTGAGGCCCCTGATCATGTGACCCCTGACTCCTCCCCTCCTGTGACCTCATCACAGCTCCTGTGCGCACAGAGCAGCCATATATGTGGTGGCGGCTCTGCAGGTGGAGGTATGTGGAGACCCCTCGTTATTCTCTATGCGGATTATTTCTTCCTCTTCCTTCTATATCGCCGCCATACTCCGCAGCACTGTGCACATTATTATCGCACTCACTATAGTCCTTATTCACACCTGCGATTCCTATCTGTGTGTGCAGTGATTGCGGTTTCCTACTGTCCTCCAGACAGTAATGTCCTCCCCTCTGTACCGGCCACTGTAATAATTCTCCCTTCTCCCCCTGTGACTCCACATGATAATATTCCCCTATTCACCTGCAGCGGCCACAACTCCTCCTGTGTGCCCCCATATATCAGTAATGTCCCCTGTGTGCCCCCATATATCAGTAATGTCCCCTGTGTGCCCCCATATATTAGTAATGTCCCCTGTGTGCCCCCATATATTAGTAATGTCGCCTGTGTGCCCCCATATATTAGTAATGTCGCCTGTGTGCCCCCATATATTAGTAATGTCCCCTGTGTGCCCCCATATATTAGTAATGTCCCCTGTGTGCCCCCATATATTAGTAATGTCCCCTGTGTGCCCCCATATATTAGTAATGTCCTCCTGTGTGCCCCCCTATATTAGTAATGTCCTCCTGTGTGCCCCCCTATATTAGTAATGTCCTCCTGTGTGCCCCCCTATATTAGTAATGTCCCCTGTGTGCCCCCCTATATTAGTAATGTCCCCTGTGTGCCCCCATATATTAGTAATGTCCCCTGTGTGCCCCCCTATATTAGTAATGTCCCCTGTGTGCCCCCATATATTAGTAATGTCCCCTGTGTGCCCCCATATATTAGTAATGTCCCCTGTGTGCCCCCATATATTAGTAATGTCCCCTGTGTGCCCCCATATATTAGTAATGTCCCCTGTGTGCCCCCATATATTAGTAATGTCCGCTGTGCCCCCATATATTAGTAATGTCCCCTGTGTGACCCCATATATTAGTAATGTCGCCTGTGTACCCCCATATATTAGTAATGTCCCCTGTGTGCCCCCATATATTTAGTAATGTCACCTGTGCCCCCATCTATTA
This sequence comes from Phyllobates terribilis, assembly GCF_046119375.1. Taxonomy (NCBI): domain Eukaryota; kingdom Metazoa; phylum Chordata; class Amphibia; order Anura; family Dendrobatidae; genus Phyllobates; species Phyllobates terribilis. The sequence goes on along the minus strand of NW_027362876.1, from coordinate 215,908 downwards.
GTAATGTCACGGGCCATATACCAGGATGCACTACATGGGACCATTATACTGTGGTGGACTATATGGGACCATTATACTGGGTGGCACTATATGGGGAAGACATTATACTATAGTTCACTATATGGGGCCATGATACTGTGGGGCACATTATTCTGTGGGCCACTGTATGGGGCCATTATACTGTGGGCCACTGTATGGGGCCATTATTCTGTGGGCCACTGTATGGGGCCATTATTCTGTGGGCCACTGTATGGGGCCATTAGACTGTGGGCCACTGTATGGGGCCATTAGACTGTGGGCCACTGTATGGGGCCATTAGACACTGGGGCACTATTTGGGGGGGGCATTAGACACTGGGGCACTATTTGGGGGGGGCATTAGACACTGGGGCACTATATGTCGGGGGCATTAGACACTGGGGCACTATATGGGGGGGTATTATACTATAGTTCACTATATGGGGTCATGATACTGTGGGGCACATTATAGTATGGTGCGCTATATGGGGCCATTAGACACTGGGGCACTGTGTGGGGCCATTATTGTGGGGCACTACATGGGGTTATTATACAGAGGACTTGGTCACTCTGATGAGCGGTGTAGTTACTGAGGTCACTGCTCATCAGAGCCGCCAGGTCTTGTGGAACGCAGTGGGCCCCGGAGTGGCTGCTGCTACGACCTATAGAGTGTCGTCCTCTGAACAAGGCTCCATAGCCTTTGGATGTTGGATTCGGGGATCGTCATGGGAATGCCATGGACTACGTCGGACCTGCATGTTTTTTTTTTTTTAAAAATAAATTGGTGAACCAGGAAGAGTGTCGGGGAGTCTTTCTTCAAATAATTTTTTTTTTTATGTCTGTGTATTTTTTTCTCCATTACTAACCCCAGGGCTTGATGCCAAATGTGTTTTTTGACAATTCACAGCTGACATCAACCTCAACTATCATTACCCCGATTGCCACCGCACCAGGGCAATAGAGAAGAGGTGGGCAAAGCGCGTATTTTCAGGCTGGAAAGGGTCAATAACCAGGATCCTTCTGAGCCTGATATCAGCCCGCAGCTGTCTGCTTCACCTTGCCTGGTTACGAAAAATAGTGGGGTTTTTTTCATTTATTTATTCGGGTAAACACTCTTTAGTGCCACATGAAAGGCACTTAAGTTTATTATATGTAGGGGCTTGTGAAATTATATATAAAAGCATCAAACTTCTGTGTGTGAATCAGACATGAGATCTAACGTGACATAAGATTACAGTCCGGGGAAGACGGGAAACATTCATATAGACGGCCGGTGGAGATGTAGTCAATGATGGACTCTGGCCAAATATCTTTCTAGAGCCGTAGTAGATGATGAATGTGTCGTCCTCATCATGAAGTAGTTATTTCTCATGTTACATGTAATGAATATCTCCTGCAGTATTGCTAATGCCGATTCCAGTGTCGGTAAATAGGACGAGAATTAGCGTTATGGAAGATGAGTCTTTGAGAAACGTGTTCAGCTCCAGACTCCGAGGAAGAAACTGATTTTTGTTTGTGGCCTAAAATATATAGGTTTTATTACTAGATGTAAAGCAGAAAACTAAATACTGTAAAATAATAAATCTCCTCATGTTTCCCTTATTATCTCCAGGATTTTTATGATGTTCCATCGGCTCATTTTCTTCTTGTTCAGGTCAATATCAGATCCTCTCAGTGAAGATCTTCTATGTAAGAGTATTTTCCTGATTCTCCCATCAAAGATGGATATGGATAGAGACAAGATGGCGGAGAGAATATTACACCTCACCCTAGAGATCCTTTTCCGTCTTACTGGAGAGGTGAGAGATTCTGATGACATCACATTACATCATTCTTATATATGGGAATAACAGATGGACAGAACTGGAAAGGTGAGGACTCTGGAAATGTCTGGAGTGAGATTTATTAATGTGTCTCTCCATAACCAGGATTACACAGTAGTGAAGAAGACCTCTAGTGAGCGCTGTCAGGACCCTGTGTCTGAGGGATGGGGAAGACCCCTGAGCCCAATCACGAGGCCTCCATCTCACCCCCTGATACATGAGGACATCAATGACCAGAAGATCCTAGAGCTCATCTACAAGATGATTGAGCTGCTGACTGGAGAGGTGACACTGCTGGGAATGCTGGGACATTAGACAGTAACGCTATGAAGGGATTGGGGGGATGACGGTATCATTGTATGTGTCAGGTTCCTATAAGGTGTCAGGATGTCGCTGTTTATTTCTCCATGGAGGAGTGGGAGTATATAGAAGAACACAAATATCTGTACAAGGACGTCATGATTGAGGTTCCCCAGCCCCTCACATCACCAGGTAATAGATAGGACTAAATACACACGGCCTATAATTATCTGTATGTAAAGAATGAATTCAGTCCCTGTATGTGTTTCCTCCAGATCTATCCAGTAAGAGGACAACACCAGAGAGATGTCCCCGTCCTCTTCTTCCACAGGACTGTAAACAAGAAGATCCCAGTGTTCCTCGGGATCATCAGGTAGATGGAGAGATGGTGTCATGAGATGTCCCCTATGATGTGTAGACGGCTGTGAAGGTCTTGTGTTCAGTCTTGTTTTATCCACCAGTATTATATGTTTTATACTCGTGTAGTGAGAACGGTGGAGATGTCAGGATTAGAGCTGATCATAGATGTGACTTCTCCATCTGTCTGTGACTTTTACAATATTTGTTTCAGGGTGAAGATCTGACCTATATTAATACTACAGAAACATATGTGAGGAGTGATGAGCGGTGTAAACAGGAGATTCCTACCGATAACCATCCAGGTGAGTAGTAACCACTAAATGCAGAGAAGTCACCGATTCTCCTCAGTCACCGGCTGTGGCTGCTTTATCGGTGGTGTAGTCCGGCCGTATCACAATCATGTGATCACCATTTTACCTCTTGACCACAACATTCTCCTTCACCCAAAACTGTTCGAATGACTTTGGGCATTGAAAGCCCTTTTCTATAGAATTTACAACCTGGAGGATCCACCTACCCCCTGTTGGCTTCCTAGAATCCTGATATCTTATTGGATGAATCTCCCTTCTCTCCCTTCTGTGCTGCTGAATGTGCTCATATGGTCCCTACAAGACCTGGTCCAGTCTTTCTGGCCAAACTTCACTTTTATGATCGACAACATTAAGTGTGCAGTGAGGAACAAGTGTGAATTTCTGTACAATAACAAGAGTTTCCCTTTATCCTGATTTTACACTTTATTTTAAAACCAACTAACTTCATACAGGATTGTGATAGACTACATAAAAAACATTACACCTGTGCCATGATATATCTCTAAGCTGTGCGTGGCTGATGGCTGTAATATACATTTATTCACGCCTGCAGGAGATGTGTTGGCTCGAGCCCTGGTTTCATGGATTCACTCCACGTCATAAATTCCATTATGTTTTCAATCCTAAGGAATTCAGATTACTGCACAATCTCTCCTGAAATGGGGGCGCTAATACTTTCTCTACTCTTCTGGTCAGGACTCGTAGTAGCTCCAGTGGTCCACCATAAATGAATAAAGTCCGGTTTAGTGTTGGTGTCCTCCCCCCCCCATACATAAAATTTTGTTGGAGATGTAACATTTTTTTATTCCATATCTTTCTTTACAGCTTAATTCTGTGTGATAGTTTGATTGTGGTGGGATCGGCCTGCCGAACTTATGTATGTCTGTAACTCCCTGGTAGTCTTTAAAAAAAAAAAAAAAGTCTCCATTGCCTCTTCCAAATGCCCTTACGATAGTTTAGATAGCTAAGAGCAACGGAGCCCCATACTCCAATTACCCAGAGAGGTTTCACCACTAGTTACTATTTACTGATGAAGACTGTTGAGTTTGATCATTTCAATAGATGTGTCATTGTCTATACTCACACTTTTTGACTGCACTAGTTAGTGTCCAAAATAGGGATTGCCTTGCCCATCACCCTTTTACCCCTCTACATGGATCTGGACTTGCACCCCTAGGCTTGGGCCATGGTGTTACCTGCTGTTCTTTGGTGTGAGATGGGAAGAAGAATCGTCATGTAGCCGGGTCAGAGCCAAGGGCTGGACAGAACCTGCATCACCCAGAGCTTCTGGCTCTGATGTCTCCTCCATTACCAGCGCCACCTGCAGAATGAATAAGGTGACAGAGGCAGATGTCGCAGGAGCAGATCCCAGAGAAAATGGGAGATGCCTTTTGCAGAAGCCCTAAAATAACAAAATTGCTGAAAACCAGAGCAGTAGAAATCCACATAAGTGACTCCATTTTGGAAATTATAACCCTCAGTGATATAATCTATAGGAGTAGTGACTATTTTGACTCCACAGGCACTTTCCTGAAATTAGCATGCAGTGGATGTTGGAGAAAGAAAATTGCAAATATACCATTTTATTACCCAACACATAGTGCCCAGATTGTGCTCCAGGAGACATACACCGTAAATTAAGTGGGTTCTTCTCACTATAGTAATGCCGAATACATGGATGATAAATGTGGTTTGGGCGCACTGCAAGGCTCAGAAGCGAGGGGGAGATTTCAATTTGGGAGAGTGGATATTGCTGGATTGGGTTATGGAAGCCATGTTACCTTTCAAGAGCCTTTGAGCCACTAATGGTGTAGAAACCTTTGGTTTTCCACTGACACATGATGTACCTGAGTGGGGGCTTGTTTTTTGTGAGATGAGTAGAAGTTTTTATTGGTATTATTTTCGCCTACATAACATTGTTTGGTGGCTTTTTATTCCATATTTGGGAGGCAAAATGAACAAACAGTTGGACACCATGCTCTACTGGTTCATCCTATGAGGTTTTCTATTAGACTGTAAACTGTCATTGTCTTGATGAATAATTCAATATTTTACATAACTTGCCATTTTTACAGACAGTTTAAGTAGAAATGTTCAAAAATATACAATTCAAGGATATTTTATTCTAAAATAATAATTGGTTTTATTCTTGGCAGATGACTGTACCAGGAGTTCAGAAGAACAGCTGACATCTTCAATTTTTAAATCAGATGATCTTGAGATCCCACAGGATACAATTGAAGTGAATGCCATTACTCCGGATATACCATCATCCCTTCACAGCAAAGATCTGTCATCTGATCATTTGAAAGAGGCCCTGTCTTCTGATTCATTACCGACTACTAAGGAAAATCAAAGTCACAAAATAAGCATTAAAAAACAAACTGCTCCTAAAGCAAAGAAGCCATTTTCACATTCAGAATGTGGAAATAATTTTCCCCTCAAAAAATCTATTCTTAAACATCAAAAAATTCATACGACAGAGAATAGCTTTGCATGTTCCAAGTGTGGGAAATGTTTTAACCAGAAATCAGATTTCGTTAAGCACCAGAGAATTCACACAGGGGAGAAGCCTTTTTCCTGTTCAGAATGTGGGAAATGTTTTAACTCGACAGCACAGCTTAATTACCACCAGAGAACCCACACAGGGGAGAAGCCATTTTCCTGTTCAGAATGTGGGAAAAGTTTTAACTCGACAGCACAGCTTAATTACCACCAGAGAACCCACACAGGGGAGAAGCCATATTCCTGTTCAGAATGTGGGAAATGTTTTAACCATAAATCAAATTTTATTACGCACCAGAAAAGTCACACAGGGGAGAAACCATTTTCCTGTTTAGAATGTGGAAAAAGTTTTGTGAGAGAATCATATCTTTTAAGTCACCAAATAATTCACACAGGGGAGAAGCCATTTTCATGTTCAGAATGTGGTAAATGTTTTAACCAGAAATCAAATTTTGTTACGCACCAGAAAAGTCACACAGGGGAGAAACCATTTTCCTGTTTAGAATGTGGAAAAAGTTTTGTGAACAAATCATATCTTTTAAGTCACCAAATAATTCACACAGGGGAGAAGCCATTTTCATGTTCAGAATGTGGGAAATGTTTTAACCATAAATCAAATCTTGTTACGCACCAGAAAAGTCACACAGGGGAGAAACCATTTTCATGTTTGGAATGTGGAAAATGTTTTAAACTGAAAGCGCATCTTAATAGACACCAGAAAATTCACACAGGGGAGAAGCCATTTTCATGTTCAGAATGTGGAAAATGTTTTGTGAAGAAAACAAGCCTTCTTAGTCACCAGACAACCCACACAGTGAAGAAGCCTTTTTCATGTAATTAATGTGGGAAATGTTTTACACGGAATCAACTTTTAATAAACATCAGAGAAGTCACACAGGGGAGAAGCCTTTTTCATGTTCAGAATGTTGGAAATGTTTTAACTGAAAATTGTATCTTCTTAAAGGAGTTGTCCACTACTACTGCCAACTCCAGAACCAGGCAGTAAGAACTAACACTGGCATTACATAAGTGTCAGAGGTGAGCTTATATAGCAGTGGCCAACACTGAACAGCTGAGACAATCCAGGTAGGAAAGCTCCGGGAGCGTCAACTGAACAGATTAACCCTTGCACTGCTAGCAAGGAAAAAACTGCACTTTTGAATATGATGGTGAAGTACTTTTAACCAGTGCAGAAGTACATGAAACCAGGCACCGCAGTCTTCTGGCCCCTCTCTGTCGCAGTAACCCAGGGACTCTAACTGTGAAATTGCAATCACTATTAAGCCTCAGCCCTAAAGTACACCACATATTTAAGTTCTGCTGGTATTTTTTTGGGAAAAAGGTAACAATTTTAATGGAAGTGGTCATCAGAACATGATACCTGACCAACCTAGGTGGGGGGATGTGTTAGGGGTCCTATTACCTTACCCTGGGCTGCAGAATTAAGAATCAACCTTGATTCTTGTTTTAATAATAACACATGAAGATTTCCAAATTGTGGAGGGACCTTGACCTTTTCTATTCCTGCAAAACACTTCAGATCAGCATTATCATGCATGTGTCTTCTAAGTGGAGAAGCTCCCTTTCCAGTGATTATAGAGCGATAATGTTCGGAAAAAGGTCATATAGTTTTACCTTTGTTATAGAATTTACATGGGGAGATGACGTATACCACATGCTTAGTTCTACATGACACAAAGTCCTTCACATGTCAGGTCAATGGTCCTAAGCGGAAGCTTTTATCTGTGATCTGCAGGTGGCAGAACGAAGTTTCTCTAGCCAGTTACCTGTATTGTGTTCAGTTCTGTTTCTGACTATTAAATCTCCCAATTTACTACTTCTACATGAAGATAGGGGTTTAGTATTGGCTTTCTCGTTTAGCTCTTTGTCACTTTCTATCAGGTGTCCGTTTTGTCTTATAGCTGTATGGATCACCTTATCCATTGCTTTGTGTTTGACAGTTAAAGTTAACCTCTCTACGGTACTCTGCTTTTTCTTATCTTTCTGTTTTAATAAATCTTTTTGATTTTTTTTTACTGACTCTGTCTGTTCATTTAGTAGGGGTAATGGATAACCTCGACTAAGAAAATTTATGCAGAAGTTACTTTGATTGAGCACTGCGCATGATCAAAGTACGTTCCTGATGCCTGGTGACTCGGACATCAAGTCACCATGGCAACTACCGGGAGCCAGCACAGACAGCGCGAGATGCCGGAGAGAAGATAAGAGGGGCGTGCTTACCTCCCCTTGCTCCCGGAATGCCGTGATCGACTTCAATCGCAGCATTTCGGGGGTTAATGTGCCAGGAGCGGGGTGGCACCGCTCCTGGCACACAGCACCGGCAGCGATCGCCCTGCACAGCTTGTGTGCGTGCGTGATCACATGGTGCGTAATAGCAGTAGTCCAATAGGCTCAGGACACAGGGACGTACCATTGCTGACAATGTTAGAGAGGGGTTTTAATGTACATTCAATTGCCGTTTTTTGGGGGAATTCTATCAATGTTAAAATAAAATTCTGTCATTCAGTGTCATATAAAGTCTTCAGGAATTCACCAGAGTCTTTTAGATATGGTGGAGTATTTGTTAACAATGGTCTCAGCAGCCAGTCGAGATATTTTGAAAGTGGTTCCATTTCAGAACCAATCACTGAGATTATCGGACTGCCAGGAGATGAGGTTAAGGATTTGTGCACTTTGAGTACATAGTACCAGTATTTTTCAACCTTTTTCTGAAAAACATACGGAGTTGAATTTTATATTTATTAGTAGGATCATCCGGCAAAAGAACATATGTGGAGTCATCCATTAATTGTCTGTGTGCCTCTGAGATATACCATATGATACCCTGGTATGGGGGAGGTCTGCTGCTGACACTGTTATAGGGTTAATGTACCCCAATTCTATACTAATATCCCCCATCCTGATATATATATGTCCCCATCCAGACATATATGATTCCCATGTTGGTATATATGGTCCCCCATCCAGGTATACACACACAGCTCCGCTCCAGAGCTCCTCTTGCACGCTCGGCTCTGCTCCGTACGCCTCGTACCCGCGCGGCTCTGCTCCGTACGCCTCGTACCCGCGCGGCTCCGCTCCGTACGCCTCGTACCCGCGCGGCTCCGCTCCGTACGCCTCCGCTCCGTACGCCTCGTACCCGCGCGGCTCCGCTCCGTACGCCTCGTACCCGCGCGGCTCAGCTCCGTACGCCTTGTACCCGCGCGGCTCAGCTCCGTACGCCCTGTACCCGCGCGGCTCCGCTCCGTACGCCCCGTACACGCGCGGCTCTGCTACATCCACACTGTAAACCCCTCCTGACCCCACACATAAACTTCAGCTCATCCAGCACCATGACAACCAGCACAGCAGAGTCCTGCATCCACTGAGGCCCCTGATCATGTGACACCTGACTCCTCCCCTCCTGTGACCTCATCACAGCTCCTGTGCGCACAGAGCAGCCATATATGTGGTGGCGGCTCTGCAGGTGGAGGTATGTGGAGATCCCCTGTTAGTCTCTATTATTTCTTCCTCTTCCTTCTATGTCGCCTCCATACTCCTCAGTGCTGTACACACATTATTATCATCGTCCCCATCGGGCCTCACTCTCGCCTTAGTCTTTCTTCACACCTGTTCACATTCACCATTTGACATAAATACACTTTCTCCATCTGTGTAATGATGGTTTTCGTCCATTTTTATGAATATTTAACCCCTTGGCATCAGGCGATTTAAAGTTTTTGTGCTTTAGAACTAAATTCATTTTAAAATGTACTGACAAAAGAAAAAAAAAATTCTGCAATTTCTTTAACACCTTAACCCCCGAGGGTGGTTTGCACGTTAATGACCAGGCCAATTTTTACAATTCTGACCACTGTCACTTTATGAGGTAATTACTCTGGAACGCTTCAACGGATCCCCCTGATTCTGAGATTGTTTTTTCGGGACATATTGTACTTCATGATTGTGGTAAAATTTCTTCGATATAACTTGCGTTTATTTGTGAAAAAATCGGAAATTTGGCTAAAATTTTGAAAATTTTGCAATTTTCAAACTTTGAATTTTCATGCCCTTAAATCCGAGAGATATGTCACACAAAAGAGTTAATAAATAACATTTCCCACATGTTTACTTTACATCAGCACAATTTTGGAACCAAAATTTTTTTTTGTTAGGGAGCTATAAGGGTTAAAAGTTGACCAGCGATTTCTCATTTTTCCAACAAAATTTACAAAACCATTTTTTTAGGGACCACATCACATTTGAAGTCACTTTGAGGGGTCTTTATGACAGAAAATACCCAAAAGTGACACCATTCTAAAAACTGCACCCCTCAAGGTGCTCAAAACCACATTCAAGAACTTTATTAACCCTTCAGGTGCTTCACAGGAATTTTTGGAATGTGGAAGAAAAAAATGAACATTTAACTTTTTTCACAAAAATGTTACTTTAGACCCAATTTTTTTTATTTTCGCAGGGGTAACAGGAAAAAATGGACCCCCAAAATTTGTTGTGCAATTTCCCCTGGGCACGCAGATACCCCATATGTGGGGAAAAAACATTGTTGGGGCGCACGGCAGGGCTCGGAAAGGAAGGAGCGCATTTGACTTTTTGATTGTAAAATTTGCTTGAATAATTAGCGGACGCCATGTTGCGTTTAGAGATCCCCTGATGTGCCTAAACAGTGGAAACCCCCCACAAGTGACTCCATTTTGGAAACTAGACCCCTTAGGGAACTTATCTAGATGGGTGGTGAGCATTTTGAACCCCCAGGTGCTTCACAAATTAATCCATAAAAATTAAAAAGTATTTTTTTTCCCACTTTTTCATTTTTACGAATCAATTTGTGAAGTACCTGGGGGTTCCAAGTGCTCACTATGCATCTAGATAGGTGCCTTGCGTGGTCTAGTTTTCAAAATGGGGTCACTTGTGGGGGAGCTCCAATGTTTAGGCACACAGGGGCTCTCCAAACGCAACATGATGTCCGCTAACAATTTGAGCCGATTTTCCATTCAATTTGTTAGCGGACACCATGTCGCGTTTGGAGAGCCCCTGATGTGCCTAAACAGTGGAAACCCCCCACGAGTGACCCCATTTTGGAAACTAGACCCCTCAAGGATTTTATCAAGGGTTATAGTGAACATTTTGAACCCACAGGTACAACACAGAATTTGATAACATTAGGTCATCATATTGAATAAGTTGTCATTAGTCTTGAGCGCAAGTGCTCACTACTTGAGTTTGCATCGGGTACTCAGGTATGCACCATGTATCACGGGTGCTCAAGTGACATGCTCGAGTCCCTGCCCCGCATGTTTCACGGTTATTAGACACCCCCCAAAAAAACATGCGATGATCGCTCGTGCATGGCAGGCAATCCCCGCAAAGTTTTTTTTGGCCACGAAGCATATGGGGGCGGAGATTTGAGCATGTCACTCAAATACCCACGATACTCAATGCATACCAGAGCACCCGATGCAAACTCAAGTAGCGAGCACTTGCGCTCAACACTAGTCGCAATATCGTCATCTTTTTTTCTTACTTTTGAAAAAAATCACAACCCCAACCCCAGCCCTAACCCGAGAGTTTATTTTTTACGCCGTTCCTCGTGCGGTATAAGTGATTAGACGACTTTATTCTTCGGGTCGGTGCGATTACTGCGATACTAGAATCATATGGGGTTTTTATGATTGACAGCTGTCACACACTAAAAGACACATTTTTTGTAAAATCTAGTTTTTGCATCGCCATATTTTGAGAGCTATAATTTTTCCATATTTTGGCCGACAGAGTCATGTGATGGCTTGTTTTTTGCGGGATGAGTTGAAGTTTTTATTGATGCCATTTTCAGGCACGTGACATTTTTTGATCGCTTTTTATTCCGATTTTTGGGAGGCAGAATAAACAAAAACCAACAATTCAGGAATCTTTTATTTTTTATTTTTTTATTCTGTTCCACGTGTGGTAAAATTGATAAGGTAGCTTTATTCTTTGGGTCAGTACGTTTACAGCAGTACCACATTTATATAGTTTTTCTATGTTTTCAACTTTTACATAACAAAAGCTATTTTATAGAAAAAATTATTTTTTAGCATCGCTTTATTCTGAGAGCTATAACTTTTTTATTTTTCGGCTGATAGAGCTGTATGGTGGCTTGTTTTTTGCGGGACGAGATGACGTTTTCAGCGGTACCATTTTTATTTATATTCGTCTTTTTGATCGCGTGTTATTCCATTTTTTGTTTGGCGGTATGGTGATAAAGCATTGTTTTTTGCTTCGTTTTTTATTTTTTACCGTGTTCACTGAAGGGGTTAACTAGTGGGACATTTTTATAGGTCAGGTCGTTCCGGACGCGGCGATACCAAATATGTGTACTTTTATTGCTTTTTTTTTTTTTCATAATAATATTTTTTGATGGGTACATTATATTTTTATTTTTGGTGGATTATTTTTTGTATTATTTTTTTTATATTTTTACAATTTTTTTTTTTTTTTTTTCCACTTTCTGACAGTTTTTTTTACTTTTTTACTTTGTTCCACTATGGGACTTTCACTTTTTTTTCTCTGATCGCCTGCATGGCACAGGAATGGAGCACCATCCCTGTGCTGTGCAGTCTGTCAGCGCTGGACAGGGACAAGATAATTTGAAAATGCACTGCGCATGTCCAAAAAATCTTCCTGCTGTCTGGTGACCCTGATGTTGTCATGACGACATTGGGTCGTCATGGCAACACCCTGGAAGCCGCGGCAGACAGCGCTGGAGGCCGGAAGAGGAGGTGAGTATACAGATCACCTCCCCTTAGCCACCGCAATGCTGCGATCGACTTCGATCGCAGCATTGCGGGGGTTAATGTGCCGGGACCGGTGCGGGACTGCTCCCTGCACATAGCACCGGGTGTCAGCTGTGACAATCAGCTGACACCCGGCGGCGATCGCGCCCGCACATCCTGTGTGCGGGCGCGATCGCCATGACGTACTAATATGTCCCAGGCTCTTAAAGCCCAGGACACAGATGCGTATTAGTGTGTCATCGGTTGTAAAGGGGTTAAATGTCCAGTGTGAATGAGCGGTGTGAAGACACGGGGATCAGTGGGTGCTCTTGTCTGCTGGCCCGGCTGTCTTTAGAAAGACCACATGGACTAGGGCTCAAGACATCTCTGAGGGTTCAGCAATGGTCAATGGAGCCGATCTGTATTCCTCCAGCTGGGGCTGTAGTCCCCTAAGCTGACATGCTGTAGAATGACACCGAATAGAGGCAGAGACCCCCTTTTTATAGATCACAATTGTCCTTACAGCCATCATTCACAGGTCAAGGGTCAGGGTTGAAGGTGGAAAGAGATTGTTTGTTTGAGCATTTAATCTACTTGCATAGTTTGTCCTCCATTCTTCAGCAAATCAACAAATCCCTGGACCAGTATAATACGTAATCAGCATGTTATCAAACAGTATTGCTCCATGACCCTATCTTTTTAAGATTTGCAGACAATAAGTTGTAGTACATCTTAACTCAATTGTTAACATTCAGGATTATTCAAACAATAGTCTGTGTTAATCAACCAAAGAAGAACACAAGTTAAAAAGTCAACATAAAAATAGAGGTATATTGCTCTTGACCATCAGAAAGTATGTCTAGCATAATTAAGAAGAAAAGCTGTGTCGTCACATGCGCCGATTCTCCCGGTTGGTGTGATACCAAATTTAAGAAGAATTTATTATTATTCAGTGGTTAAAATAAAATAAAAGGGGAAGGATTTAAAATGTTTATTGTTTTTTACATATATTTTTATATTTTCAATTATTCCCCATTCGGCAGCTTGCACATCCCCCCCCCCTCCCCCTCCCACTTCCATAGAGCCATAACCATCCATTGTGGCTTAGATTCAGGGGCTAGCTGGCATGTTATATCCTGGGGTTACAAGCCCTAGCCCATGAGAAGCGGCCTATCGCTAAAGGCCACCATCCACATTGGACTACAGTTAGGCGAATCGATGGGATCTGCCAACAGTCTAATGTGTATGGGCGCTTTCCTATTCTTATGAATAAGATGAGAGAAAAGGATCCGAAACTTTGGATTTCTGAGGGCTGATTCTTTTGTTCACAGGGAGATAAGCGAATGCTAGAGCAGCTCTCTCATAGAGAACACAGAAGCTTGAGGCAGAGACGAATGTTCTAGTGTATGCGATCTGGGCTGCTTTGGCGGCTTCCTTTGGCTCCTGGTCCAGCACAAACTGTCGCACTTCCACAGGGCAAAGATGAAGAAACTGGTCCTTCACCATCAGATCTTTCAGGTCCTCAAAAGTGATGACTGACAGTCCTTGGACCCACATCACTGTAGCTGTCATGTGGTCCACGCTATATGGCTCTGAACTTTTTCCGGTATGCCTCCGGAGTCAGCTGGTACTTTTTAATCAGGGCCTGCTTGATGGCCTCATAGTCTCCATCGTGGGCTCGAGGGAGAGAAGCAAACACTTCCAGAGCTTTTCCTCTGAGTCCTGGAGTTATATCTGGTCCACTGGTCCTCGAGCAGCTGGTACTGTCTGCAGGCTTTTTCAAATCTCAGCAGAAATATGTCCAAGACCCTCTTCTTTTCCATTACAGGAATATGCTCGAGATGGGGTTTAAAGCTGTTGGCACTGTTGCACTCATGGCTATGTATGGGGGATGGCTCCTTCTGAATCCAGGCTAGCTTCAGTGAGGACAGACGCTCGTCTTGGGCGTGTCGCTTAGCAGCCTCTCCGTCAGCTTGGGCCTGTCGCTCAGCAGCCTCTCGGTGAGCTTGGGCCTGTCACTCAGCAGCCTCTCGGTCAGCTTGGGCCTGTCACTCAGCTCTCTCAGCCTCTCAGAATTTCATGATCAACTGCAGTCATCCATCACAATCGTCTGCCGCGAGCTGCTCCCAGGCCATCTGCAGGTGGGGGTGCACACTACCCTGGCTTCGGGTATGACTGTCAATCACAGGTGGGACCCATGCAACAGCCCCGTCTAGGCCTTGGTTGGCCGCCCCATCAACAGGGTTCTGCTGTCGGACTGGCTCTGTGGCACCTTGCAACAGTTCAGCAATCATTTGGGCCTTGGTTTTGCCCGTGAGGTCAATCTGTCCCAGCTCGCAGAGGGCAGTGATAGTGTCCTTTGACTGCTGGTGATATCAGGGCTCTCCACGCATAACCATCATTGCCAAACAAAAGATAGGACAGAAAAACAAGAGAAGGGGGGGGGGGGGTTGCAACTGCTGCATGTACAGTAATGTCCCAGATAAAATATATTAAAACACTGAGTCTGATTCCTTAAAACTATGCACAGAATTCTCGCAAGAACCGTGCAAGTGTTCAGTGACAGGAATGATTGCTCAATCCAGCCACTGATGTTCTGTAATATCCCACCACTGCCATGAAGTTGTCAGGGACGACACCGGCAAGATCATACAATATCCCACCGCTGCCCCCAATTTGTCAGGGATTATGCACACGCACGATCCTGATTACTCATTACGTAACTATCGGCAAGCGAGCAGTGAGCGTATGGTGTACACACCTACGAATTCCAGTGCATGGAATATGTGTATATGCCCCCGTATGGTCACTGCCAGCTTCACGATAATCCAATTAAGATTATTCGCTGCCACCACCAATCAGTTTTAAATATTCAATACAGGTCTGATTGGACACCTGCTTTCTGGTAGTGTATATGGCTTCGGGGGAGGAACTATTACAGAGCAAAAGAAACAGGACTATTACATTTTATATTTAATCCAAAAGGGAGGCAGTGTTTATGAAAAAATATACAAACATTCTACAAAGGGGGACAAGACGATACAACATATACAATTACACAAAATAAAAGGGATTAACAGAAAAAACTTACTAGACCGATCGCGGAGACGATTCAGTTTAGCTGGAGGGACACAATCCAATTCTGGCCGTTATGGATGAACTCTTTATGTATCAAATGACTAAGTTCTCCAAAAAATATGACGTACTGGTCATGGGAGATTTCAACTATCCAGACATTTGTTGGGAATCTCTCTCAAGTAAAACTAACAGGTCAAGCTAATTCTTATCCTCTCTTGCTGACAACTTTATCTTCCAAAAGGTAGGGGAGAAAACAAGGAGATCTGCTACTTTGGATCTAATCCTTATAAACAGGGAGGAAATGGTTGAGGAGGTAAAAGTGGCTGGGACTCCAGGAAGCAGCGATCATGCTATTCTAGAATTTTGGATAACTAGAGGAAGAAGACATGTGAAGACTCAAACTTCAAGGTTAGATTTCAGAAAGGCAGATTTTAAGCGACTCAGAAAGAGAATAGGAGGGATCCAATGGCTGGATGTCCTTAAGGACAAAAATGTCCAGGAAGGATGGGAAATTTTTAAAAATGAGAGTCTCAAAGCACAATCGTTAACAATCCTGAAAAGTAGGAAGAATGGGAAGCATTTAAGGAAACCAGGATGGATGAACACAGAACTTAAACACATGCTAAAAAGAAAGGAAGAAATGTTTATCAAATGGAAAGAGGGAGGCATATCTAAAGAAGATTATAATGCAGTCTGCAGAACCTGTAGGGCATGTATCAGGTTAGCTAAAGCTGACAATGAATTAAGGCTTGCAAGAGATGTCAAAAGCAATAAAAAAGGATTTTGGGGGTATGTCAAAAGTAAAAGAAAAGTCAAAGATGCTATAGGATTTTTACAGGATGAAAATGGTGAAATGGTAAGAAAGGATGTTGAGAAGGCCAAACTTTTTAATTCCTATTTTGTATAAGTTTTCTCTCAGAAAGAAAATGTAACATCAACTGATCTTCACTGTCCTATTAAAGGAATAGAAGAATCCAGGTCATCTGTGAACATAAAGATTGTGAGGGAATATTTAGCTAACATAAATGAGTTCAAGTCTCCAGGTCCAGTCCAGATGAATTACACCCCAGAATACTGAAGGAGATCGTAGAAGAAATTTTAGAACCACTCTCCATAATCTTTGAAAATTCTTGGAGAACAGAAGAAGTCCCAGAAGACTGGAGAAGAGCAAATGTTGTTCCTATCTTCAAAAAGGGGAAGAAGGTGGACCCAGGGAACTATAGGCCGGTGAGTCTGACTTCTATACCAGGAAAGATCTTTGAACAAATTATTAAACAATATGTATGTACTGTAAGTACCTGGATAAGAATGACGTGATTAACCAGAGTCAGCATGGGTTTGTAACTAACAAGTCATGTCAGACTAACTTAATTTCCTTCTATGACAGAATCACTGACTGGGTGGATGAGGAAAATGCTGTAGATATAGTATGTCTTGACTTCAGCAAAGCATTTGACAAAGTATATCACACCATCCTTATTGAAAAAATTACCAAGTATGGAATGGACAAGGCAACTGTTAGGTGGATTCATAACTGGCTTAGTGATCGGACTCAAAGAGTGGTCATAAATGGCTTCACATCCAGTTGGATGAATGTCTCAAGTGGGGTACCACAGGGCTCTGTCCTGGGACCTGTATTGTTCAACATCTTTATCAATGATTTAGATGAAGGAATTGAGGGTAAAGTGATTAAATATGCTGATGATACAAAGCTAGGAGGGATAGCTAATACTAGAGAAGAGAGAGAGAGAGGATTCAAAAAGACCTAAATAAACTGGAGCAGTGGGCAGTAACTAACAATGGTTTTTAACAGGGAAAAATGCAAAGTACTACATCTGGGCAATAAAAATGAAAAAAGCATATACAAAATGGGAGGAATAGAGCTAAGCAACAGTACATGTGAAAAAGACTTAGGTATACTAATAGATCATAGACTGAATATGAGCCAACAGTGTGATGCAGCAGCAAAAAAGGCAAATACAATTCTGGGATGTATTAACAGAAGCATACAGTCTAGATCACGTGAAGTCATTATCGGTCTTTACTCCTCTTTGGTCAGACCTCATCTGGAATACTGTGTACAGCTTTGGGCACCACATTTTAAAAAAGACATAGACAAACTGGAGCAAGTTCAGAGAAGAGCGACCAGAATGGTGACGTGTCTGCAAACCATGTCCTATGAGGAACGGTTACAGGATTTGGGAATGTTTAGCTTACAAAAAAGAAGACTGAGAGGAGACTTAATAGCTGTCTACAAATATCTCAAGGGCTGTCACATTGTAGAAGGATCATCTTTATTCTCATTTGCACAAGGAAAGACTAGAAGCAATGGGATGAAACTGAATGGGAGGAGACACAGATTAAATATTAGAAAAAACTTTTTGACAGTTAGGGTGATCAATGAGTGGAACAGGCTGCCACGAGAGGTGGTGAGTTCCCCTTCAATGGACGTCTTCAAACAGAGGCTGGACAGATATCTGTCTGAGATGATTTAGTGAATCCTGCTTTGAGCAGGGGGTTGGACCAGATGACCCAGGAGGTCCCCTCCAACTCTACCATTCTATGATTCTATGAAATACATTTCTGACATTTACTAAAAATTTATCAGTGACCAATATAGCCCACATTCTTCTCAATACCAGTGATAAGCCATCCATCCATGGAGTCCATTAGTTTCTTAATCTTCTGACGATCATCTTTGTGGGCAGCACCAGGCACAGTCCCTGATCACAGAGGGGACAGTTCTCCATCACCATAAATCTCGAGTTTAAGAAAAGCTCGAAAGTTCTCAGGAAGGTTTAGGTCCAGTGAGGAAAAAGTCATGTCATTAGTCTTTCATCTTTAAGGCCTTTCTGGGTACTGAGCAGTGAAGACTTCGATGCTGCGATTGAGCATTCTCCCGCAGAACAATCCTGTTTTGTTTTTTTTAAAGATGTAGAATTTTTCTGTACCTCTGTTTGAAGAAAGTGTCAACTAAAAACTGGCAGTAGGTTTGGGATTTGATTTTTGAGTCCATATTCAACTCAAAAAGGTCCAACTAGCTCATATGTAGTAATACCAGCCCATAGTATTGCCCAACTCCATCTCGCTGACGTCTGAGTTGAAGTCTAGGTCTGTGCCCATTAATGATCTAGCCATGAGCGCATCCATCTGGTCTGTCAAGAGTCACTCTCATCAGTCCATGAAACCTTTAAAAAAAATCTGTCTTCGGATATCTTTTGGTTAAGTCTTGATGTTTGCACTTGTGTCTTGTTCAGAGGTGGTTGATATTCAGCCTCGGCCTTGTATCTGAGCACTGAACACCTAGTTCTTCTGGGCCTCCAAGGAGGCTGCAATTCTGGAATACGACAGCACTGGAGGATAATATCTTCCTGGTCGCTTCATGTTTGAGTCTTCTGAAATCTTTTGCAGTTAATGTTATTCTGTTTATTTCTTTTGCAACGCTGTAGACTTTTGAAGCTTCTGTGATAACTCCCCACAGAGGGGGCCATACATACAGGGATGAAGGGGGCCATGCATACAAGGATGAGGGGGCCATGCATACAGGGTTGAGGCATGAGGGGGGCCATGTATACAGGGATGAGGCATGAGGGGAGGCCATACATACAGGGATGAGCCATGAGGGGGACCAGGAGCCGCGCTGCAGGCATGGGTGTGGGCATGGGGAGCAGTGAATATTCATTTTCTTTAGTAGCGGGCACAGTGTAGGCTGCAGCAGGCGGCTGCTGCCTCCTGTGCCCCGCTACTTCACCACTGTCACTGTCGCTTCCCCCGCATCCCCCACCACCCACAGCCACAGTATTTATGTATATCGGACTATAAGACGCACCCCCCACTTTCCTGCAAAATTTTGGAGGAAAAAAGTGCGTCTTATAGTCCGAAAAATACAGTACTTCATCCAATAACAAACTTTTATATAACTTGCATTTGTAAAATTTGCATAGAAATGATGATATGGTCAAAATATTCACTTGCCTAATAATTGCTCACACAGTGTATGTTTCAGTGATCAAGAAAACTATTTTTTATTCTCACCTGCTATAAGCTAGGGGTGCAATGCTCAGGAATCATCCTTCAATCCATAGAACGTGGATTCCACATCTCACCCCTGACAAAGCCAAAAAGTGAAAATAGTTGGGCAAGATTCTTAAGCTCATCTCCATTGTGATTATGATATGTTATAAGCAAATTTAAATCTCTCAGTTATTTCAGTGTGTATTAGGGGTGCACTGTTTTTTTATGGTAATACAAAAAGAAACACTGGCATAGTGGCACCTAGCAGCGTGCAGTGCACGCTCAGGAGTTAATTTCTGGTGTTACAAAAAATAAATGATTACAACCATATCCTGTAGATTACAGCAAATGAGAAGAACAACACTATTAGTGGTGTCGCTGTGGGGCACTAAAACTATGGGGGTAACAAAGATGAGGATCATTACTGTATATGGCAATGAGAGGGGGGGCTATTACTTTATAGGGCACTATATATGGTTATAGCACTATGTATAATTGGGGAAAAATGGGCAGGACACCTAAGAAGAGTAATGAAAAATATATATATGAAAAAGACAAAATATTAAAAAACACACAAGCAATAAATGTTTATATCATCCCCCCCCAAAGTAAATAGCAAAAGGTAATACAATGAAAAAATTATTCGGTATTGCCATGCACGTAACTGCCTGAACTAATACAAATTTTGAAATATTTTTTCCCATGTGGTATAAATTGAAACACTAGGAATAATGTTTTTGATCACCACAATTCCACATAAAAATGTAATAAAAAGCTATTAAAATGTCATATTTCCTCCAAAATTGTATCAACAAAAACGAAGAAAACAAGAAATAATCATTGAAACCGGGCCATCGATGGAAGAATGAAAATAGTTCTAATCCCCACTTCCTCAGTTGCACTAACAGGAGCTCTATGGAACACTCGCTCCATCAGCAACAAACTTTCCTACATCCATGACCTTTTCATTACTAACAAACTTTCCTTCCTCGCCATCACCGAAACATGGCTCACCCCCTCTGACACAGCCTCCCCAGCTGCACTTTCATATGGCGGATTCCACCTTTCCCACACCCCCCGCCCCAACGGCAAATGGCGGAGGCATAGGTTTTCTCCTGTCAGATACCTGCGCTTTCACCCAAATATCACTGCCACCCTCCGTTACACTCCCCTCTTTTGAGGTGCACTGTGTGCGCATCTATTCCCCCTCTGACCTCCAACTGGCCATCATTTACCGACCCCCAGGGCTAGCCACCACTTTCTTAGACCACTTCACCACCTGGCTGCTTCACTTCCTTTCCACTGACATCCCCACTATCATAATGGGTGACTTCAACATCCCCATTGACACTTCCCACTCATCTGTCTCTAAGTTCCTATCCCTCACTTCCTCCTTCGGCCTTGCTCAATGGTCTTCGGCAGGTACTCATAAAGATGGCCACACACTGGACCTCATCTTCACCCGCCTCTGTTCCCTATCTAACCTCTCTAACTCACCCCTCCCTCTCTCTGACCATAACCTCCTCACATTCTCTACCCTCTCCTCTCCAGATGCACAATCCCCACTCCACAAACACCTTGACCTACACTTACTCTCTGAATCCCTCCTCCCTCTTACAGACATAAATTCCTTACACAATGCAGATGTTGCTGCCGCTTAATATAACACCACAATAGCTGCAGCTCTCGACTCGATCGCTCCTCTCACACAAACCAAATCTCGCACAATCAACAGGCAACCCTGGCACACCCAACTTACTAAAGAACTGCGACGGGCCTCCAGGGTTGCGGAGCGGAAATGGAAAAGGTCTCACTCCATCGAGCACTTCATTGCATTCAAACAATCCCTCACTATTTTCAAGTCCGCACTCACTACAGCAAAACAAACCTACTTCTCATCTCTCATATCCTCCCTTTCTCACAACCCTAAACAGCTATTTAACACTTTCAATTTTCTCCTTCGTTCCCAGCACCTCCTCCCTCTTCTCTCATCTCAGCCGAAGACTTTGCCTCATTCTTCAAGCAGAAGATTGACACCATCAGACAAAGCTTTTGCCTAAAGTCCGCACAACCCCTCCTCATATCTACTCAACCTTCCTCCTCCAAACACCACTTTTCCACCATTACAGAAGGTCAAGTTTCCTCTTTACTCTCCAAATCACACCTCACCACCTGCGAACTTGACCCAATCCCATCCCATCTCATCCCTAACCTTACCACAGTCTTCATCCCAACCCTAACCCACCTCTTCAACCTGTCACTAACAACCGGTGTCTTCCCCTCATGTTTCAAACATGCCGCAATCACACCCATCCTCAAAAAGCCCCCCTTGACCCATCCTCTCTGACTAGCTACCGCCCCATATCACTTCTCCCCTTTGCCTCAAAACTATTAGAACAACATGTCCACTTTGAACTGTCCTCCCACCCCTCCTCCTGTTCCCTCTTCGACCGCCTGCAATCTGGCTTCCGACCGCATCACTCGACTGAAACTGCCCTGACCAAAGTCACCAACGACCTACTAAACGCCAAATCCAAGCGACACTACTCCGTCCTCCTCCTTCTGGACCTGTCATCTGCCTTTGACACAGTGGACCATTCCCTCTTACTACAGATTCTCTCATCTCTTGGCATCACGGACTGGGCCCTATCTTGAATCTCCTCATACTTAACAGACAGGACATTCAGCGTCTCCCACTCACGCACCACCTCCTCATCTCGCCCCCTATCTGTCAGTGTCCCCCAAGGTTCAGTTCTAGGACCTATGCTCTTCTCCATCTACACCTTTGGCCTGGGACAGCTCATAGAGTCTCACGGCTTTCAGTATCACCTCTATGCTGATGACACACAGATCTACCTCTCTGGACCCGATATCTCCTCCCCACTAACCAAAATCCCACAATGTCTGTCCGCTATTTCATCCTTCTTCTCTGCCAGATTTCTAAAACTCAACATGGATAAAACAGAGTTCATCATCTTTCGACCCTCTCATTCATATCCCCCATCTGACCTATCCATCAACGTAAATGGCTGTTCACTCTCCCCAGTCCCACAAGCTCGCTGCCTTGGGGTAACCATGGACTCTGATCTCTCCTTCAAACCACATATCCAAGCCCTTTCCACTTCCTGCCGACTCCAACTCAAAAATATCTCCCGGATCCGTGCATTCCTCAGCAAAGACTCTGCAAAAACACTAGTGCATGCCCTCATCATCTCCAGCCTCGACTACTGAAACCTCGTGCTCTGTGGCCTCCCTTCCAACACTCTTGTGCCCCTCCAATCTATCCTAAACTCTGCTGCTCGACTAATCCACCTGTCCCCCCACTATTCCCCAGCCTCCCCCCTCTGTCAATCCCTTCACTGGCTCCCCATTGCTCAGAGACTAAAGTTCAAAACCCTAACCATGGCATACAAAGCCATCCACAACCTGTCTCCTCCATACATCTGTGACCTAGTCTCCCGGTACTTACCTGCACGCAACCTCCGATCCTCACAAGATCTCCTTCTCTACTCCCCTCTTATCTCGTCTTCCCACAATCACATACAAGATTTCTCCCGTGCATCCCCCCTACTCTGGAACTCTGTACCCTAACACATCAGACTCTCGCCTACCATGGAAGCCTTCAAAAGAAACCTGAAGACCTACCTCTTCCGACAAGCCTACAACCTGCAGTAACCACCATTCCACCACATTACTGCATGACCTCCTCTACCCCCACCTACTGTATCCTCACCCATCCCTTGTAGACTGTGAGCCCTCGCGGGCAGGGTCCTCGCTCCTCCTGTACCAGTCACTGACTCGTTTTAAGATTATGTAAATGTTTTTGCTATGTATATCCCTATCACATGTAAAGCGCCATGGAAAAAATAGCGCTATAATAATAAATAATAATAATAGTTACAGGTCTCAGAAAATGGCGACACGAAAAAATTGTTAGATACTAAATTTTCAGCCCTGGTGACATCATACTGTAGCGCATTAGACCGCTGCAATCAACCACTGATCTCGGAACTGATGCCAATTTATTCAGTATGAACCGTTGAGCTCAGAGATTGGCTGCGGTTGTCACACACGCTAAAGACATGACATCACCACTGCAACCTATAAAGAAGACCCGAGCAGCAGCAGAGAGCCGGTACTGGAGCAGGGGAAAGGTGAGTAATGCTAATTATAGTATTTGTTACACAGGCTCGTAGATTGTGTACAGAACACTGAAAGGGGAAACCTCTTCTATGATACTACTCTCTGCTGTTGGTCCAGGGCACATTGTGGTGTTCAAAGTTGTAATGAACCTCAGACAGGAATAATGAAGAGATGGCCACATCATGCTGAGGACTTCGCCACACACTTCAAAAAAACAGATCTACCAATCAAGGCAAGTCTTTATTTTCCCACCACCACAACCCCTTTGTGTACCAGACCAATTCCCTTCCCCTATTACCTCCCTCTCCAACATCACTGAAGGAGAACTTACCTCCTCTCCAAATCACACCTCACCACTTATGCACTCGACCCCATCCCATCCCACCTCCTCCCCAACCTCACTACCCCACTTATCCCGGCCCTAACCCACCTCTTCAACCTATCTCTAACCTCTGGTACCTTCCCTTCTGCTTTCAAACATGCCACAATCACGCCTGTCCTCAAAAAGCCATCCCTCAACCTGACTGCTATGTCAGGCTATCACCCCATATCGTTGCTCCCATTCGCTTCCAAACTCCTTCAACAACATGTTCACGCTAAACTTTCTCCCCATCTCTCATCTAACTTGCTCTTCTACAGCCTACAATCTGGCTTCCGCCCCCACCATTCCACTGAAACTGCCCTGACCAAAATTACTAATGACCTACTTACAGCTAAAGCTAACGGAGTTCTCTATACTCCTCCTTCTAGACTTGTCCTCTGCCTTCGACACAGTTGACCACTGCCTCCTACTACAGATCCTCTCTTCCTTTGGCGTCAAAGACCTCGCCCCATCCTGGATCTCCTCATACCTTTCCAGCCGCACATTCAGCGTCTCCACTCCCACACTACCTCCTCATCCCACCACCTCTCTGATGGCATCCCCCAAGGCTCTGTCCTAGGACCCCTACTCTTCTCCATCTATACCCTTGGCCTGGGACAGCTCAAATCCCCATGGCTTCCAGCACCATCTGTACGCTGATGACACCCAGATCTACCTCTCTGGCTCAGACGTCACCTCTCTGCTGCCCAGAGTCCCGGAGTGTCCATCAGCCATATCCTCCTCCTTCTACTCTCACTTCCTCAAGCTCAACGGTGATAATAATGTGTGTACAGCGCTGTGGAGTATGGAGGTGATATAGAAGGAAGAGGAACATCCTGATAGAGAGTAATGGGGAATCTCCACATACCTCCACCTGCAGAGCCGCCACCACATACAGTGGAGGCCAAAAGTATTGCCACCCCTGCAATTCTGTCAGATAATACTCCGTTTCTTCCTGAAAATGATTGCAATCACAAATTCTATGGTATTATTATCTTCATTTAATTTGCTTGCAAGGAAAAAACACAAAGGAGAATGAAGCAAAAATCAAATCATTGATCATTTCACACAAAACTCCAAAAATGGGCCAGACAAAAGTATTGGCACCCTCAGCCTAATACTTGGTTGCACAACCTTTAGCCAAAATACCGCTTCCGGTAACCATCAATGAGTTTCTTACAATGCTCTGCTGGAATTGTAGACCATTCTTCTTTGGCAAACTGCTCCAGGTCCCTGATATTTGAAGGGTGCCTTCTCCAAACTGCCATTTTGAGATCTCTCCACAGGTGTTCTATGGGATTCAGGTCTGGACTCATTGCTGGCCACCTTAGAAGTCTCCCGAGCTTTCTCTCAAACCATTTTATAGTGCTTTTGGAAGTGTGTTTTGGGTCATTGTCCTGCTGGAAGACCCATGACCTCTGAGGGAGACCCAGCTTTCTCACACTGGGCCCTACATTATGCTGCAAAATTTGTTGGTAGTCTTCAGACTTCATAATGCCATGCACACGGTCAAGCAGTCCAGTGCCAGAGGCAGCAAAGCAACCCCAAAACATCAGGGAACCTCCGCCATGTTTGACTGTAGGGATCGTGTTCTTTTCTTTGAATGCCTCTTTTTTTTTCCTGTACACTCTATGTTGATGCTTTTTCCCAAAAAGCTCGACTTTTGTCTCATCTGACCAGAGAACATTCTTCCAAAACGTTTTAGGCTTTCTCAGGTAAGTTTTGGCAAACTCCAGCCTGGCTTTTTTATGCCTCGGGGTAAGAAGTGGGGTCTTCCTGGGTATCCTACCATACAGTCCCTTTTCATTCGGACGCCGACGGATAGTACGGGTTGACACTGTTGTACCCTTGGACTGCAGGGCAGCTTGAACTTGTTTGGATGTTAGTCGAGGTTCTTTATCCACCATCCGCACAATCTTGCGTTGAAATCTCTCGTCAATTTTTCTTTTCCGTCCACATCTAGGGAGGTTAGCCACAGTGCCATGGGCTTTAAACTTCTTGATGACACTGCGCACGGAAGACACAGGAACATTCAGGTCTTTGGAGATGGACTTGTAGCCTTGAGATTGCTCATGATTCCTCACAATTTGGTTTCTCAAGTTCTCAGACAGTTTTTTGGTCTTCTTTCTTTTCTCCATGCTCAATGTGGTACACACAAGGACACAGGACAGAGGTTGAGTCAACTTTAATCCATGTTAACTGGCTGCAAGTGTGATTTAGTTATTGCCAACATCTGTTAGGTGCCACAGGTAAGTTACAGGTGCTGTTAATTACACAAATTAGAGAAGCATCACATTATTTTTCAAACAGTGCCAATACTTTTTTCCACCCCCTTTTTTAGGTTTGGTGTGGAATTATATCCAATTTGGCTTTAGGACAATTCTTTTTGTGTTTTTTCATTGAAGACAAATTAAATGAAGAGAATAAAACCAAAGAATTTGTGATTGCAATCATTTTCAGGATGAAACTGAGTATTATCTAACAGAATTGCAGGGGTGCCAATACTTTTGACCACCACTGTATCAAAAAACGTCCAATATCACCAAGAATTTAAATTCAGTGGTGTCACCCTACATGCGGAACAGCATAAAAAAAGCTATTCCTGAACTGTTGGTTTTTGTTTATTCTGCCTCCCAAAAATTGAAATAGAAAGCGATCAAACAATGTCATGTGCCCGAAAATGGCACCAATAAAAACGTCAAGTTGTCCTGCAAAAAACAAACCTTTATATGACTTTGTCGGTCGAAATATGGAAAAATTCTAGCTATCAAAATCAGACGGAACCCCCGGCGGAAGACTCCCTGTAATGAGTCAGATGGAGGCACTGTGGACGCAGTCTGGCCTGTGATCCCACGGTGTCTGTCTTTTAATTAGATTTGCATAAAAGTGCCGTTAGCCACAGTTTTGTGAAGCTCTGAAAAAAAGGACACGGCTAAACAGAGGCCAGATAGAGTCCAGAGTAACTCTGCTGCCTCTTTATAGTGAATGGATCCCTCGGGGTAGGGTTAGGGTTGTGTTAGGATTGGGGTTAGGATTACGGTTAGGATTAGGGTTGTTTTAAGGTTAGGGTTGTGCTAGGGTTGGGATTTTTTCCAAAGGAAAAAAAAAAGTGAGGAGGATATGGCGACTAGTGTTGAGCGCAAGTGCTTGCTACTTGAGTTTGCATCGGGTGCTTGGGTATGCTCCGAGTATCGTGGGTACTCGGGTTACATACTCAAGTCTCCGCCCCGCATGTTTCACGGCTGTTATACAGCAAATAAAAAAACACATGGGGATTGCCTACCATACACGAGCAAGCTCCGCATGTTTTTTTTGGGTGTTTAACAACCATGAAACATGCGGGGCGAGGACTCATGTCATGTCACTCGAGCACCCACGATACTTGGTGCATACCCGAGTACCCGATGCAAACTCTAGTAGCAAGCACTTGCGCTCAAAACTAATGACAACTTATTCAATATGATGACCTAATGTTATCAAAATTCTGTGTCGTACGTCTGGGTTCAAAATGTTCACTATACCCCTTGATAAAATCCTTGAGGGGTCTAGTTTCCAAAATGGAGCTCTCCAAACGCGACATGGCGTCCGCTCTCGATTCCAGCCAATTTTGCGTTCATAAAGCCACACAGTGCTCCTCCCTTTCTGAACCTGCCGTGCATCCAAACAGTGTTTTTTCCCCACATTTGGGGTATCGGCGTACTCAGAAGAAATTGCATAACAGTTTTTGCTGTCCATTTTCTCCTCTTACCCTTGTGAAAATAAAAAATTTGGGGCTAAAAGATCATTTTTGTGGAAAAAGTTTTGTTTATTTTCACGGCTCGTCTGTGAAGCACCAAGGGGTTCAGGGTGATTACCACACATCTAGATAAGATCCTTCAGGGGTCTAGTTTCCAAAATTTGGCAGTTTCCACTGTTTAGGCACATTAGTGACTTCCCAAACACGACATTGCATCAGCTAATTATACAAGCAAATTTTACATTCAGAAAGTCAAATGGTGCTCTTTCCCTTCCGAACCCTGCCATGCGCTCAATCCGTGGTTTTGCCCCACATATGGAGTATCGCCTTACTCAGGAGAAATTGCACAACAAATGGTATTGTGCATTTTATCCTGTTACCTTTACGAAAATGTCAAATTGGGGGCTGAAAAACATTTTTGTGGGAAAAATGTGAACATTTTATTTTTATGGCTCAATGTTATAAACTTCTGCGAAGCACCTGGGGGTTCAAGGTGCTCATCACACATCCAGATAAGTTCCCTAAGGGGTCTAGTTTGTAAAATGGTGTCACTTATGGGGAGTTTCACTGTTTAGGCACAGCAGGGGCTCCCAGAACGTGACATGGCATCCACTAATTATTCAAACAAATTTTACATTCAAAAAGTCAAATGGCGCTCCTTCCCTTCCGAGCCCGGCCATATGCCCAAACAGAGGTTTTTCCCCACATATGGGGTATTGGTGTGCTCAGGAGAAATTGCACTACAAATTTTATGGTCCATTTTTTCCTGTTACCTTTTCAAAAATAAAAAAAAATTGTTTCTAAAGTAACATTTTTTGTGAAAAAAAGTTAAATGTTCATGGTTTTCTTCCACATTCCAAAACTTCCTGTGAAGCACCTGAAAGGTGTCACTTCTGGGTATTTTCTGTCATAATGGCTCCTCAAAGTCACTTCAAATGTGATGTGGTCCCTAAAAAAAGGGTTTTTTAAATTATGTTGGAAAAATGAGAAATCGCTGGTCAAATTTTAACCCTTAAATTTTGGTTCAAAAATTTTGCTGATGTAAAGTAGACATGTGGGAAATGTTATTTATTAACTATTTTGGGTGACATAAATCTCTGATTTAAGGGTATGAAAATTCAAATTTCGCCAAATTTCTGATTTTTTCACAAAGTAACACAAGTCACATCGAAGAAATTTTAACTCTATCATGAAGTACAATATGTCACAAAAAATAATCTCCGAATCAGTGAGATCCTTTGAAGCGTTCCAAAGTTATTACATCATAAAGTGACAGTGGTCAGAATTGTAAAAATTGGCCTGGTCATTAACGTGCAAATCACGTTAGGGGGTAAAGGGGTTAACACAACAAAAATAAAAATTGAACGAAGCAAATAATATATATCAAACCAAAGGAAAGTATCTACGTATCAGACAATTGTCTAGTACCAATAAGATGGTGACATATCTATGCTAGGATATGAATGGCAGACCATTTGGGAATAATCAGAAACCCAAAGCAGAAACACCAAACATGAGTTTGGTCAAAAACCTTTATTTCACCAGCAATTGGTTACATGGTAGCACTGCAGAAGCGGGTGCCCACACTACGTAAAATACAGTGATTGTATAATACACAAACAGTTATATATGTACAGTAGGTGATATACAGAAGTCTATTGATCCTATTCTGAACATTATTGGAGAGTTTGGTGAATGGTCAGGACTGTCCATTAATCGGGATAAGTCGGTTATTCTACCATTTGATGATATCCCTGATTCCAGCATATTAGAACATACACGAATACAAACGGTTGAGAAATTCTAATACCGGGTATAAATATAACAATAAGATCTCCGGATTACATTGTACTGATTCTATATCTTCTTCTGGAAAAGTATAAAAAGAAAATAGATGTGTGGTAGAGATTACCATTATTGGCTGTAGGAAGAGGGAACTTATTAAAAATGATATTGATGCCCCAACTCTTATACATTCTGCATAATGCCCCTATTTGGATCCATAATTCCTATTTTCAAAAAATTCATAGCAAGTTTCGTTCTCTTATATGGAAAAAGAAATCGGCGAGGATAAAATTTGAATAACTACAAAGTGACAAGGAATCTGGTGTTTTGGCGATTCCTAATGCACTAATATACAGTGGGGAAAAAAAGTATTTAGTCAGCCACCAATCATGCAAGTTTTCCCACTTAAAAAGATGAGAGAGGCCTCTAATTGACATCATAGGTAGACCTCAACTATGAGAGACAAAATGAGAAAAGAAATCCTGAAAATCACATTGTCTGATTTAGAAAGAATGTTTTTTCAAATTTTGGTGGAAGATAAGTATTTGGTCAATTACAAACAAGCAAAATTTCTGGCTCTCACAGACCTGTAACTTCTTCTTTAAGGGGCTCCTCTGTCCTCCACTCATTACCTGTAGTACTGGCACCTGTTTCAACTTGTTATCAGTATAAAAAACACTTGTCCGCAACCTCAAACAGTCACACTCCAAACTCCACTATGGTGAAGACCAAAGAGCTGTCGAAGGACACCAGAAACAAAATTATAGCCCTGCACCAAGCTGGGAAGACTGAATCTGCAATAGGCAAGCAGCTTGGTGTGAAGAAATCAACTGTGGGAGCATTAATTAGAAAATGGAAGACATACAAGACCACTGATAATCTCCCTCGATCTGGGGCTCCACACAAGATTTCACCCCATTGGGTCAAAATGATCTCAGGAACGGTGAGCAAAAATCCCAGAACCTCACAGGGGGACCTAGTGAATGACCTGCAGAGAGCTGGGACCAACGTTACACAGACTACCATCAGTAACACACTATGCCACCAGGGACTCAGATCCTGCAGTGCCAGACGTGTCCCTCTGCTTAAGCCATTACATGTCTGGGCCCATCTGAAGTTTCCTAAAGAGCATTTGGATGATCCAGAAGAGTATTGGGAGAATGTCATATGGTCAGATGAAACCAAAGTAGAACTGTTTGGTAGAAACACAACTTGTCGTGTTTGGAGGAGAAAGAATGCTGAGTTGCATCCAAAGAACACCATACCTACAGTGAAGCATGGGGGTGGCAACATCATGCTTTGGGGCTGTGTCTCTGCCAAGGGACCAGGACGACTAATCCGTGTACATGAAAGAATGAATGGGCTCATGTATCGTGAGATTTTGAGTGCAAACCTCCTTCCATCAGCAAAGGCATTGAAGATGAAACATGGCTGGGTCTTTCAGCATGACAAGCACACTGCCAGGGCAACAAAGGAGTGGCTTCGTAAGAAGCATTTCAAGGTCCTGGAGTGGCCTAGCCAGTCTCCAGATCTAAACCCTATAGTAAACCTTTGGAGGGAGTTGAAAGTCCGTGTTGCCCAGCGACAGCCCCAAAACATCACTGCTCTAGAGGAGATCTGCATGGAGGAATGGGCCAACATACCAGTAACAGTGTGTGCCAACCTTGTGAAGACTTACAGAAAACGTTTGACCTCTGTCATTGCCAACAAAGGATATATAATAAAGTATTGAGATGAACTTTTGCAATTGACCAAATACTTATTTTCCACCAAAATTTGAAAAAAAATTCTTTCCAAATCAGACAATGTGATTTTCAGGATTTGTTTTCTCATTTTGTCTCTCATAGCTGAGGTCTACCTATGATGTCAATTACAGGACTCTCTCATCTTTTTAAGTGGGAGAACTTGCACAATTGGTGGCTGACTAAAGACTTTCTTGCCCCACTGTATTATATGGCAGCGCAATTGCAACATTTGGGTGGGTGGCAAAGCGCTGCAAACCCAAATAGTATTAAGCGGTTAATTACCTCAGGAACACCGTGGAATATTCCTATTCATATAGTGGAACTGAATGACCTCGCACACAAGAAATCAATATACCCTACACTTGCTCTACTCTACAAGGTCTGGGATAGGGGTAAAGATATAATGGAAATAGGAGACTGCAATGAATCTACACCTATATGGTTTAATAATAAATATGCAGAGGTCTATAAATTAGAGGGATTCCGGAGTTGAGTGGATAAAGGAATATATACAATATAACACGTATATATGATATAAAACATATTGTCTGAAGGAATACTTAAGTCCTTTGATCAATTAAAGGGGGGATTTGCGATGACAAATAAACAATTGTATAAATATCTATAGTTTCGGCATTCATTTAATGCACAATCAAGATGGACGCCCTTTTGGGTAGAAAATAATACTTTTGTTAAGTTGGTATTAGAGAAGGGAAATACTAAGGGTCATATTTCTGATATTTTATTGAGTCCTTCTTGATAATTATTTAACAAAATTTCCTTCTCCAGCTAGACAAAAATGGATGGAGATATAGGTCCAATTTCTGAGGATCAATGGAGAGCGGTATTAGAACTGGTACCCCAATTATCTTTAAATGAGGCTCAGAGATTTTCCCAGATCATATTAATACATAGGAAATATAAGACGCCTAGATTCCTATGTAACATAGGATACCGGACTGCGGCTGAATGTCCAGGATGTAAAATGGATGCTGCGGGCCTATTACATCCGCTATGGGAATGCCGGGAGTTAGGTAAATACTGGAAAGGAGTTCTGTCTATTATAAAGAGGGTATATAAAATAGATATTCAACCAGACCCCAAAAAATGCCTATTAGGTATATTAGAGGATGATATGGAATTTAACCCAATGTCAATAGGGATTTCACATATTTTATTTCAAGCTAGGAGACATATTGCATCCAAATGGATTAACCCCTCGCCTCCAGAAATTAGTGAACGCAAAAATAGGATAAATAATATTATCAGATTAGAAAAAGGGGTATATAAAAAACAAAACTCAATGAATACATATGAGAAAATATGGGGCTTATGGTTGGAAACACCTGGAATGCCATCAAGGGGGATATTGTAGGAGAGACAATGACTTATGGGGGAAGGGGGGTATTGGCGAGGTCTAATGTTTCATTGTAATGTGTATTGGAATTCTCTAACATGTGGTATGGGTAATATAGCACACCTATATGTGTATAGGATTATAATGTTTATTACAATATTATGGTTATATAAGAGATTTCAAGAATGTAGAATGTTAATTGTTAGATATAGTAACTGCAAGTTATCAGACGGTAATGGGCAAGCTATAAGGATATATAGGAGAGATGCATGTATCTCATCCCTATGGTATGTTATTTTATTATTGTATGTACTGGTTTATTGTTTTGTAAAAAAAAACTAATGAAAAAATCTCAATAAAAATGTCTTGGATTAAAAAAAAAAGAATAGGAAAAAGGCTTCTCCCCTGTGTGGGTTCTCTTGTGTCTCTTAAGAATCATTTTACAATTAAAACATTTCCCACATTCTCAACATGAAAAAGGCTTCTCCCCTGTGTGAGTTCTCTGGTGGCTATTAAGATGCGCTTTCTGGTTAAAACATTTCCCACATTCTGAACATGAAAAAGGCTTCTCCCCTGTGTGAGTTCTCTGGTGCTTAACCAAAGCTGATTTCTGGTTAAAACATTTCCCACATTCTGAACATGAAAAGGGCTTCTCCCCTGTGTGGGTTCTCTTGTGGTTATCAAGAATCATTTTACGATTAAAACATTTTCCACATTCTAAACATGAAAAAGGCTTCTCCCCTGTGTGAGTTCTCTGGTGATTAATCAA
This sequence comes from Phyllobates terribilis, assembly GCF_046119375.1. Lineage (NCBI taxonomy): Eukaryota > Metazoa > Chordata > Amphibia > Anura > Dendrobatidae > Phyllobates > Phyllobates terribilis. Next base: position 182,834 of record NW_027362876.1, on the reverse strand, counting down.
ATCTGACTTCTGGTTAAAACATTTCCCACATTCTGAACATGAAAAAGGTTTCTCCCCTGTGTGAGTTCTCTTGTGATTATCAAGAATAATTTTATGATTAAAACATTTTCCACATTCTGAACATGAAAAAGGCTTCTCCCCTGTGTGAGTTCTCTGGTGCTTAATCAAATCTGATTTCTGGTTAAAACATTTCCCACATTCTGAACATGAGAAAGGTTTCTCCCCTGTGTGAGTTCTCTTGTGGTTATCAAGAATCATTTTACGATTAAAACATTTTCCACATTCTGAACATGAAAAAGGCTTCTCCCCTGTGTGAGTTCTCTGGTGATTAACCAAAGCTGATTTATGGTTAAAACATTTCCCACATTCTGAACAGGAAAAGGGCTTCTCCCCTGTGTGAGTTCTCTTGTGGCCATCAAGAATAATTTTACGATCAAAATATTTTCCACATTCTGAACATGAAAAAGGCTTCTCCCCTGTGTGAGTTCTCTGGTGCTTAACAAAATCTGATTTCTGGTTAAAACATTTCTCACATTCTGAACATGAAAAAGGCTTCTCCCCAGTGTGGGTTCTCTGGTGGTTAATCAAATCTGATTTCTGGCTACAACATTTCCCACATTCTGAACATGAAAAAGGCTTCTCCCCTGTGTGGGTTCTCTGGTGCTTAACCAAAGCTGATTTCTGGTTAAAACATTTCCCACATTCTGAACATGAAAAGGGCTTCTCCCCTGTGTGGGTTCTCTTGTGGTTATCAAGAATCATTTTACGATTAAAACATTTTCCACATTCTAAACATGAAAAAGGCTTCTCCCCTGTGTGAGTTCTCTGGTGATTAATCAAATCTGACTTCTGGTTAAAACATTTCCCACATTCTGAACATGAAAAAGGTTTCTCCCCTGTGTGAGTTCTCTTGTGATTATCAAGAATAATTTTATGATTAAAACATTTTCCACATTCTGAACATGAAAAAGGCTTCTCCCCTGTGTGAGTTCTCTGGTGCTTAATCAAATCTGATTTCTGGTTAAAACATTTCCCACATTCTGAACATGAGAAAGGTTTCTCCCCTGTGTGAGTTCTCTTGTGGTTATCAAGAATCATTTTACGATTAAAACATTTTCCACATTCTGAACATGAAAAAGGCTTCTCCCCTGTGTGAGTTCTCTGGTGATTAACCAAAGCTGATTTATGGTTAAAACATTTCCCACATTCTGAACAGGAAAAGGGCTTCTCCCCTGTGTGAGTTCTCTTGTGGCCATCAAGAATAATTTTACGATCAAAATATTTTCCACATTCTGAACATGAAAAAGGCTTCTCCCCTGTGTGAGTTCTCTGGTGCTTAACAAAATCTGATTTCTGGTTAAAACATTTCTCACATTCTGAACATGAAAAAGGCTTCTCCCCAGTGTGGGTTCTCTGGTGGTTAATCAAATCTGATTTCTGGCTACAACATTTCCCACATTCTGAACATGAAAAAGGCTTCTCCCCTGTGTGGGTTCTCTGGTGATTAATCAAAACCGATTGATTGTTAAAACATTTCCCACATTCTGAACAAGAAAAAGGCTTCTCCCCTGTGTGGGTTCTCTGGTGGTTAACCAAAACTGATTTATGGCTAAAACATTTCCCACATTCTGAACATGAAAAAGGCTTCTCTCCTGTGTGGGTTCTCAGGTGTACAACAATATCTGATTTCTGGTTAAAACATTTCTCACATTCTGAACATGAAAAAGGCTTCTCCCCTGTGTGGGTTCTCTGGTGGTTAATCAAATCTGATTTCTGGTTACAACATTTCCCACATTCTGAACATGAAAAAGGCTTCTCCCCTGTGTGGGTTCTCTTGTGGTTAACCAAAACTGATTTATGGCTAAAACATTTCCCACATTCTGAACAAGAAAAAGGCTTCTCCCCTGTGTGGGCTATCTGGTGGTTAACCAAAACTGATTTATGTCTAAAACATTTCCCACATTCTGAACATGAAAAAGGCTTCTCCCCTGTGTGGGTTCTCAGGTGTATAACAACAGCTGATTTCTGGTTAAAACATTTCCCACATTCTGAACATGAAAAAGGTTTTTCCCCTGTGTGGGTTCTCTGGTGCTTCACAAAATCTGATTTCTGGTTAAAACATTTCCCACATTCTGAACATGAAAAAGGCTTCTTCCCTGTGTGAGTTCTCTGGTGCTTCACAAAATCTGATTTCTGGTTAAAACATCTCCCACATTTGGAACAAAAAAATCTCTTGTCCACTGTGTGAATTTTTTGATGTTTAAGAATAGACTTTTCGAGGGTAAAACTATTTTCATTTTCTGAAAGTGAAAATGACTTCTTTCCTTTATGAGCAGTTTGTTGTTTAATGCTTATTTTTTTATTTTGACTTTCCTTAGTAGTCAGTAATGAATCAGAAGACAGGACCTGTTTCAAAGGATCAGATGACAGATCTTTGCTGTGAATGGATGATGGTATATCTGGAGTAATCATATTCACTTCAATTGTATCCTGTGGGATCTCAAGATCATCCGATTTAAAAATCTCCTGTCCCTCTGATCTCCTGGTACAGTCATCTGCCAAGAAAAAAAAACAATTATTAACTTTGAATAAAATATCCTTCAATTTATATTTTTGAACATTTCTTCTTAAAATGTCTGTAGAAATGACAAGTTATTGACAGAATGACAGTTCACAGTCTAATTAAAAACCTCAAAGAATAAACCAGTGGAGCGTAGTGTTCAACTGTTTATTCATTCAGCCTCCAAAATATGGAATAAGAAGCCATCAAAAAATGTTATGTACGTGAAAATTATACCAATAAAAGCTTCTACTCATCAATAAACCAATCCAGCAATATCCGCTCTGCCAAAATCAAATCTCCCCTCCGCTACTGAGCCTTGCGCCCAAACCACATTTATCATCCATGTATTTGGCATTACTATAGTGAGAAGAACCCACTTAATTTATGGTGTGTGTCTCCTGGAGCACAATCTGGGCACTATGTGTTGGGTAATGAAATTATATATTTGTAATTTTCACTCTCCATCATCCACTGCGTGCTAATTTCCGGAAAGTGCCTGTGGAGTCAAAATAGTCACTACTCCTATAGATTATATCACTGAGGGTTATAATTTCCAAAATGGAGTCACTTTATGGGGATTTCTACTGCTCTGGTTTTCTGCAATTTGGTCACATTAGGGCTTCTGCAAATGGTGGGTCCCATCTCCTCTGGGATCTGCTCCTGCGACGTCTGCTTCTCTCACCAGGAGCCGCCTTATTCATCCTGCAGGTGGCGCTGGTGATGGAGGAGACGTCAGAATCAGAAGCTCTGGGCGGCGCAGGCTCTGTCCAGCCACTAAGATTAGGGTGACTGGGACCAGTAGTACCATCCAGTCTGGCAGTATGGGTGTGTGTGCTGTCCAGCTGGAGTAATCTGCTCCCTGCTTCAGCCATTTGGAAAGCACCGCACCCTACTAAAGCTGGAAGCATATTGCCGGAAGCTGCCAGATACAGCCTTGTTCTCCTCTGGTTCAGTCCTCTGTGCTCAGCTCCCGGCTTGTATATTTGTTTCCTGTTGTGACCCCGGCTCATTTAGTGACTGATCCCACCACAATAAAGCTATCATACAGAATGAACCTGTAAAAAAAAGACAGAATAAAAGATATGTTACATCCCAAACAACAACATATGTAAGAGGGGAGAGCTCCAATACTAAATCGGAGTTGCACTCATTTATGGTGGACCATTGGAGCTACTATGAGTCCTGACCAGAAGAGTAGAGAAAGTATTAGCGCCCCCATTTCAGGAGAGATTGAGCAGTAATCTGAATTCCTTAGGACTGAAAACATAATGTAATTTATGACGTGGAGTGAATCCATGAAACCAGGGCTGGAGCCATGCCACCACATCTCCTGCAGGCGTGAATAAATGTATATTACAGCCATCAGCCACGCACAGCTTAGAGATATATCATGGCACAGGTGTAATGTTTTCTGTATAGTTTATCACAATCCTGTTTGAAGTTAGTTAGTTTTAAAAGATATTGAAAAGTCAGCATAAAGGGAAACTCTGTTGTTATTGTACAGAAATTCCCACTTGGCCCTCACTGCACATTTAATGTTGTCGATCATAAAAGTTAAGTTAGGTCAGGGAGACTGGACCTGGTCTTGTAGGGACCATATGAGGACATTCAGCAGCACAGAAGGGAGAGAAGGTAGATTCATCCAATAAGATATCAGGGATCTAGGAAGCCAACAGCATCATTACCCTCCACTTTCTCTTCAACTGATTTTCTCACTTGTCAGCACATTCTATGTACGCTGTCATTTGGCTTTGTAGTTTACAGATCTGGGCAGGTAAGGGTCAGTGTCTTCTAATCCCAGGGGGTAGGTGGATCCTCAAGTTTGTAAGTCCTACAGAAAAGGTCTTTCACAATTACAAAAAGTAATGTGAACATTTTTGGATGGAGGAAAATGTTGTGGTCTAGAGGTAAAATAGTGATCACACAATTGTGACACAACAGCACTACACCACTGATAAAGCAGCCACAGCCGGTACTTGAGAAGAATCTGTGGCTTCTTTGCATTTAGTGGTTACTACTCACCTGGGTAGTCATATGTAGGAATCTCCTCCTTACACCGATCATCATCCCTCACATATGCCTCTGTAGTATTAATATGGGTCAGATCTTCACCCTGAAACAAATATTGTAAAAGTCACAGACAGATGGAGAAGTCACATCTATGATCAGCTCTAATCCTGCCATCTCCACCGTTCTCATTACACAAGTATAAAACATATAATACTGGTGGATAAAACAAGACTGAACACAAGACCTTCACAGTCATCTACACATCACAGGGGAGAGCTCATGACACCTTCTCTCCATCTACCTGATGATCCTGAGGAACATTGGGATCTTCTTGTTTACAGTCCTGTGGAAGAAGAGGACGGGGACATCTCTCTGGTGTTGACCTCTTACTGGATAGATCTGGAGGAAACACATACAGGGACTGAATTCATTCTTTACATACAGATAATTATAGGCCATGTGTATTTAGCCCTGTCTATTACCTGGTGATGTGAGGGGCTGGGGAACCTCCATCATGACGAACTTGTACAGATCTTTGTGTAGTTCTAAATACTCCGACTCCTCCATGGAGAAATAGACAGCGACATCCTGACACCTGATAGGAACCTGACACATACAATGATACCGTCATCCCCCCGATCCCTTCATAGCGTTACTGTATAATGTCCCAGCATTCCCAGCAGTGTCACCTCTCCAGTCAGCAGCTCAATCATCTTGTAGGTGAGTTCTAGGATCTTCTGGTCATTGATGTCCTCATGTATCAGGGGGTGAGGTGGAGGTCCAGTGATTGGGCTCAGGGGTCTTCCCCATCCTTCAGACACAGGGTCCTGACAGCGCTCACTAGAGGTCTTCTTCACTACTGTGTAATCCTGGTTATGGAGAGACACATTAATAAATCTCCCTCCAGACATTTCCAGAGTCCTCACCTCTCCAGTTCTGTCCATCTGTTATTCCCATATATAAGAATGATGTAATTTGACGTCATCAGAATCTCTCACCTCTCCAGTAAGCCGGAAGAGGATCTCTGGGGTGAGGTGTAATATCCTCTCCACCATCTTCCTTCTGTCTCTATCCATTCTTCTATAGGAAAATTATATAGATAAATTATTAGTATCTCATATTGTGTGAATCTGAGTGAATTGAAGATGAGTTGGTGTAAAATATATAAAATTCTGTGTAATAAAAAAAAATTAACAGCATTGTGATGCCGGTATGAAGCAATAATGTGGTAGAGCACTTCATACATCTTCAGGTCAGACAGAGATACCTATGTGCTATCAGTTGGGATTACGGAAGTTATAAAATAATTCAGGTAATTTAACAATATAAAGAAACAGCAGTCTTTGTACAGCCAATAAAATATGTTAATGGTTTATTTGTTTATATCTCACCACTCCAAGATAAGTTCTTCTAACTCCACCACCTTCTCTACACTGTGTGCACAATTATTAGATAATTTGTATTTTTGATGATTACTTTTATTATTTCACATCTCCAGTGCTGTCGGTCAATCCAAAGGGTAATAAACCTGAAACCTGAATATTTAACAAAGTAAACGTGAGGTGTTGTCTTAGCAGAATATCTCTGTCCAGAATTATTATGCAACTATATGAAAAATGAAAATTTTCCATCTTAATTATTTATTTTCATCTGTTATAGAATACATTTCTGACAATTAATAAATATATATCAGTGACCAATATAGCCACCATTCTTCTCAACACCAGTGATAAGCCATCCATCCATGGAGTCCATTCATTTCTTACTCTGTTGACGTTCATCTTTGTGGGGAGCACCAACCATAGTCCCAGACACTGATCAGAGAGGGGACTGTTCTCCTTCACCATAAATCTCGAGTTTAAGAAAAGCTCGAAAGTTCTCAGTAAGGTCTAGGTCCAGTGAGGAAAAAGTCATGTCATTAGTCTTTCATCTTTAAAATATTTCCGGGCACTGAGCAATGAAGACTTCAATGCTGTGATTGAGCATTGTCCCGCAGAACAATCCTGTTTTTTTAAAGATGTAGATTTTTTCTGTACCTCTGCTTAACCCCTTTACAACCCAAGGTGGTTTGCACATTAATGACCAGGCCAATTTTTACAATTCTGACCACTGTCACTTTATGAGGTAATTACTCTGGAACGCTTCAACAGATCCCACTGATTCTGAGACTGTTTTTTCGTGACATATTGAACTTCAGGATTGTGGTAAAATTTCTTCGATATCACTTGCGTTTATTTGTGAAAAAAATGGAAATTTGGCGAAAATTTTGCAATTTTCAAAATTTGAATTTTTATGCCCTTAAATCAGAGAGACATGTCACACAAAATAGTTAATAAATAACATTTCCCACATGTCTACTTTACATCAGCACAATTTTGGAACCAAAATTTTTTTTGTTATGGAGCTATAAGGGTTAAAAGTTGACCAGCGATTTCTCATTTTTCCAACAAAATGTACAAAACCATTTTTCTAGGGACCACATCACATTTGAAGTCACTTTGAGAGGTCTTTATGACAGAAAATACCCAAAAGTGACACCATTCTAAAACTGCACCCCTCAAGGTACTCAAAACCACATTCAACAACTTTATTAACCCTTCAGGTGCTTCACAGGAATTTTTTGAATGTGGAAGAAAAAAATGAACATTTAACTTTTTTTTACAAAAAAGTTACTTTAGACCAAATTTTTTTTATTTTCGCAGGGGTAACAGGAAAAAATGGACCCCAAAATTTGTTGTGCAATTTCCCCTGGGCACGCACTTACCCCATATGTGGGGAAAAAACACTGTTTGGGCGCACGGCAGGGCTCGGAAGGGAAGGACCGCCATTTGAATTTTCGATTGTAAAATTTGCTTGAATAATTAGCGGACGCCATGTTGCGTTTGGAGAGCCCCTGATGTGCCTAAACAGTGGAAACCCCCCATAAGTGACCCCATTTTGGAAACTATACCCCCCCCTGGGAACTTATCTAGATGGGTGGTGAGCATTTTGAACCCCCAGGTGCTTCACAAATTAATCCGTAAAAATAAAAAAGTGTTTTTTTTCCCACTTTTTCATTCTTACGAATCAATTTGTGAAGCACCTGGGGGTTCCAAGTGCTCACTATGCATCTAGATAGGTGCCTTGCGGGGTCTAGTTTCCAAAATGGGGTCATTTGTGGGGGAGCTCCAATGTTTAGGCACACAGGGGCTCTCCAAACGTGACATGGTGTCCGCTAACAAATTGGAACCATGTCGTATTTGTAGAGCCCCTGTGTGTCTAAACAGGCAAGGCAGGCAATCTCCGCAACGTTTTTTTGGCCGCGAAGCATATGGGGCGGAGACTCGAGCATGTCACTGAAATACCCACGATACTCAATGCATACCAGAGCACCCAATGCAAACTCAAGTAGCGAGCACTTGCACTCAACACTAGTCGCCATATCGCCATCTTTTTTTCTTACTTTTGAAAGAGCACAACCCTAAACCTAGCACAACCCTAACCCGAGAGTTTATTTTTTACGCCGTTCCTCTTGTGGTATAAGTGATTAGATGACTTTATTCTTCGGGTGGTGCGAATACAGTTATACCAGAATCATATGGGGTTTTTATGATTGACAGCTGTCACACACTAAAAGACGCATTTTTTGTAAAATCTAGTTTTTGCATCGCCATATTTTGAGAGCTATAATTTTTCCATATTTTGGCCGACAGAGTCATGTGATGGCTTGTTTTTTGTGGGATGACTTGATGTTTTTATTGGTGCCATTTTCAGGCACGTGACATTTTTTGATCGCTTTCTATTCCGATTTTTGGGAGGCAGAATAAACAAAAACCAACAATTCATGAATTGTTTTTTTGTTTTTTTTAAATTCTGTTCCGCGTGTGGTAAAATTGATAAGGTAGCTTTATTCTTCGGGTCAGTACGTTTACAGCGGTACCACATTTATATCGTTTTTCTATGTTTTGGCGCTTTTACACAATAAAAGCTATTTTATAGAAAAAAATATTATTTTGCATTGCTTTATTCTGAGAGCTATAACTTTTAGATTTTTTGGATGATGGAGCCGTATGGCAGCTTGTTTTTTGCGGGACAAGATGACGTTTTCAGCGGTACCATTTTTATTTATATTCGTCTTTTTGATCGCATGTTATTCCATTTTTTGTTTGGTGGTATGATGATAAAGCATTGTTTTTTGCTTTGTTTTTTATTTATTTATTTTACCGTGTTCAATGAAGGGGTTAACTAGTGGGACAGTTTTATAGGTCACGTCGTTCCGGACGCGGCGATACCAAATATGTGTACTTTTATTGTTTGTTTGCTTTTTTTTCATAATAATATTTATTGATGGGTACATTATATTTTTATTTTTGGTGGATTATTTTTTTTTTAAATATTTTTACAATTTTTAAAAAAAAATTTTTTCCACTTTCTGAGAGTTTTTACACTTTTTTACTTTGTCCCACTATGGGACTTTCACTTATTTTATTCTGATCGCCTCCTCAGCATAGGGATGGAGCACCATCCCTGTGCCATGCAGGCAGTCAGCGCTGCACAGTGAGAACATTGTGTGGTCGTGCACTGCGCAAGACCAAACAATGTTCCTGCTGCCTGGTGACCCGGATGTTATGATGACATCGGGTCGTCATGGCAACACCCGGGAAGCTCCTTCAGACAGCGCTGGAGGCCGGAAGAGGAGTTGAGTATACCGATCACCTCCCCTTGCCACCGCAATGTTGCGATCGACTTCGATCGCAGCATTGCGGGGGTTAATGTGCTGGGAGCGGTGCGGGACCGCTCCCTGCACATAACCATAACAATTCATAGGACACGATAGTGCATATGCCCCAAATGGGGTTTATCGTAAATAATATTCATCAATGATATATATATCCATGGAAGGACTAATTGAATCCCATCGTTAAATTTTAATAAGAAGACCAAAGAAAACAACGAAAGAGGGACTACCAAAGATTTATCTTTAGAAATTCATATAAAGTTTATTATTAAAAAATTAATTATTATAAATATAAGGCACAAAAAAGGGGGAAAAAAGGGGGAAAAAGTGAACTTGAGAACAGTGGTAGCATAAAAAAGCTTCTCACAAACACAGTCACTACCCCAAAGGACCCCACATATACCAACTATTACAATCATATGACTCAGGCTTAAAAAGAATACACCAAACTGTTGTTGTCATAGCAACAGTGGTTAATAATCAAAGTCAATAAATATATATATGCATGGTAGTTAAGTAAATCACCTCTATAATATATAAAGAGTAAAATGAGAGGTAATTACTCATCAACTCCCTTCAATGAGCAATCCCTGTAGTAAATGCTAGTGAGTACAGATAAGTATTGATTGCTAATACATACCAGGGATTTCAAGTCACGGAGTTCTATCCAGGAAGCTTGAGACAGGGGGACCCGTGGGGAGAGCACACAAGTGCAGTGAGATGCCCCGACGTGCGTTTCACACTCCCTTCTTCAGGGGGCATGAAGATAAATGGAGCGACAGGTTTATATAGGCGCCAGCCGGCGCTCCATGCCGGAAATAGTGCTGCCATCACCTTGGAGACAGGCAACGCTGTACGGCACTCGCGTGGAGCCGGATGTGACACATGCGTCACCACGGAGACCAAGACGCCGGCCAGCCTCCGCGTCACATGACCCCCGGCAAGCAATGCATTGCCAAGCGTCATTATAGATACAGAGAGCCGGCGGGCACCCAGGGCACCGCGACGCGCATGCGTACTTGGCTACAATGTTACCTTCTATATTGTGCATATAAACTTCAAGGCATGACTGTGAGAGGTGAATAAAAACACCCATAGTGAACGTGGACATGGAAAAAGAAAAGAGAGGAAAAGAAAAAAAGGGGGGGGGGAAGGAAGGAGGGGTGGAAAGGAAGGAGAGAAAGGAAAACGAGGAGAAGGGAAGAAAAGTGTGAGGCGGACATCATAAGGTATGTTAATGAGGGAAACAATGTCATAGGGATCCTGGCATAGAACAATTGATCATATTCAAAGGGTAAAAAATAAATAAACAATGGTGTAAAACGGGAAACATCCAAGAGGAGGTCCCAAGATTATTAATTAATACCCGCACAGCTTATTTGACCCCAAACTATTGTTAATTAGTCACATATCATTATACCCCCAACATAGCATATCATGCAGGGCAATCCTCCATACAATCGGGTATAAAATTCAATGAAAAAGCAAGAGATGTCCATATCCGATTATTCCTTTTCAAAATTCGCAGTGGTATTTGGTCTTTGGTCATCCAAGAAGAAATCCTCTCACATATCCATAAGAAAGTGTCCACAGTGACAAAGGGGAGAAGAATACCCCAAAAGCACAACATGAATCTATAAAAATTTAATAAAAAACAAAAGTAAATCACATGATAAAAACATACACAAAACATCTAAAACTAAAGTGTAATCCACTGAATCCCATAATTATATTCCTGGGTAACCATGAGCGAATGCCTTATAGACGCACTCGCGCATAGACACCCGGTTATCCGATGACCGGTCAGAGAAAGGGGGAATAACTGATGCTTTCATTCAATCCGTTTGGATATAAGGTATTCAGAGTCCAGATCCATCTGGACACCATCTGGGCCAATCTAAGACCCAGTTTTCCACCCCGTATACCTGGTATAATGCAGTCTATACCTCTTACCTTAAATAGGGAGGCATCACAATTGTGGTAGGTCTTAAAATGGCGTGGAATTGTCTTCACGGTGGATGTGTCCATGTGGTCGACTGCGGCAAAAATGGCCAACACATGTTCCCGGACCCTTACCTTAAATTGGCGGGTGGTCATGCCCACATAGATAAAACCACATGGGCATGTCGCAAAATAGATCACATATTTGGTAGTACACGTGATGAATTTATTAATCCTATATACCTTAGATCCATCTACTTTAGAAAATGTATCACTCCGTTCCACGTTAGGGCATGCTACACATCGACGACACGGTACACACCCACTCCTCCTGGGTTGTCCATCCAAAAAAGTGGTAATACCTGCCGCATTCTCATAGTGTGAATGTACCAAATGATCTCGAAGGTTCCTCGAAAGTCTAATAGAAATAGACGGTCTATCCGAGATAAAGCGTGATATTATTGAGTCAGCTTTAAGGATGTGCCAAGAACGGGCCAAAATATTCCTCAAACGAGGAAATTGGCAATTAAAGTTGGTAACAAAACGTACTTGTTCCTTCTTATTTCTATTAGCCTGGCTCCGATAGACCAAATCATGTCTTGAGGAGGACTTTGCCCTTCTATATGCCTGCTTAATCATTCGCCGGCTATATCGTCTCGCATAGAATCTCTCCTTTAATTCCACAGCCTGTCTCTCAAATTCCGTGTCCGTGGAGCAGATCCTCCGAATATGGAGGAACTGCCCCACAGGTACCGCCTGGATCATGTGCCGAGGATGAGAAGATTTAGCATGCAAAAGCATGTTTGTTGACGTTGGTTTACGGAACACAGAGGTTTGTAGGCAATTAGATGTATCCCTTCTCAGGGAGACATCCAAAAACTCCACTCGATAGGGATCAAATTGATATGTTAAGTGGATATTATAGTTATTACAATTTAATTCATTCATAAAATTTTCAAGAGAAGTGGGTGAGCCCTGCCAGATTATAAGGACGTCATCGATGTAGTGCGTCCAAAAAAGGACACAATCTGACAGGCAGAGGTCCCTTTCCCACAGCCCCAGGAACAGATTAGCATAAGCGGACACAAAGGCCGCGCCCATGGCTGTCCCTTGGAGCTGCAGAAAATAGGACCCCTTGAAAATGAAAAAAATATGGTTCAAGGTGAACTCCAACAGCTCAAGAATCAGGCTCCTCAGAGGTATAGGTAATGATGACGTATCAAGAAAGAATTTGACTGCGGAGAGACCATCAGAGTGCCTTATATTTGTGTATAGTGACTCAACATCTGCAGTCACCAGAATGGCATGCTCCTCAACATAGAGACCACCTACCTTCCTCAAAAGGTCCCCAGTATCCTTGAGGAAGGAGGGCAGACATTCAACCAGAGGTTGCAGATGTGAGTCAATCCACTTGTTGACATGTTCAATCCACTTGTGACAATCAGCTGACACCCGGCGGCGATCGCGCCCGCACAGCCTGTGTGCGCGCAGGATCGCGATGACGTACTAATACTGGTCGGGCTCTTAAAGCCCAGGGCACAGACGCGTATTAATACGTCATGGGCTGTAAAGGGGTTAAAGAAAGTGTCTTCTAAAAACTGGCAGAAGGTTTGGGAGTTGATTTTGCATCTATCTTCAATTTGAAAAGGTCCAACTAGCTCATATGTAATAATACCAGCCTATAGCAGTCCCCACCTCCACCTCGCTAACGTCGGAGTCGAAATCGAGGTCTGTGCACATTACTGATCCAGCCACGGGCCCATCCATCTGGTCCGTCAAGAATCACTCTCATCAGTCCATAAAACCTTTGAAAAATCTGTCTTTAAATATTTCTTGGACAAGTCTTTTGTTGTATCTTGTTCAGTGGTGGTCGGTATTCAGCCTCAGCCTTGTCTCTGAGCACGGAACACTTTGTACTTCTGGCCTCCAGGAAGGCTGTAGTTCTGGAATAGGACAGCACAAGAGGATAATATCTTCCTGGATGCTTCACATTTGAGTCTTCTGAAATCTTTTGCAGTTAATGCTATTCTTTTTTTTCTTTTGTGATCATATACACTTTTGAAGGTTCTGTGATCACACCCAATATCTGAACAATTTAAGGAGTGCTGCATCCCTCTGTAAGACTTAACCATTTTTGAGTTTTTATAGTCAGTAAAAACTGTTTTTGGCCCATTTTGCCAGAGAAAAACAAGCTGCCTAATAATTGTACCCCCCTGATAAAGGGTTTCAATATCCATAGGCCACACACCCCTCATTACAAAATACACATCAGCTGATCTACTTCATCCACTAAACATTTAAGTTTATACAGCTTGTATTTGGAAAATCTACATAAAAATGATGATATGGTCAGAATATTCACTAGCCTAATAATTGCGCACACAGTGTATGCTTCAAAGTGATCAAGAAACCTATTTTTTATTCTCACCTGCTACAAGCTATGGGTGCAATGTTCAGGAATCATCCTTCAATCCATAGAACGTGGATTCCACATCTCACCCCTGACAAAGCCAAAAAGTGAAAATAGTTGGGTAATAATCTGAAGCTTGTCTCCATTGTGATTATGATATGTTATAAGCAAGTTTAAATCTCTCAGTTCTTTCAATGTGTATTAGGGGTGCACTGTTTTTTTTATGGTAATACAAAAAGAAACACTGGCATGGTTGCACCTAGCAGGGTGCAGTGTATGCTCAGGTGTTACAAAAAATAAATGATTACAACCATATCCTGTAGAATACAGCAAAAGAGGAGAAGAACCCTATTAGTGGTGTGGGGCACTAAAACTATGGGGGTAACAAAGATGAGGAACATTACTGTATATGTGTCACCCTGGCCTGGATGCCACAAAATGTATTAAAGCTGTGTCTGAGAGCAAGGGGGAGGTTCTCTAGTCAGGCGAACATTAGTATGCAATGCCTCCTGTCTCAGGCCAGTAGGGGGAGCTGGCTGCCCCTATAAAAGCTGGTACTGGGGGCAGGGTTAGAGAGAACTGGATGGCCTGTCTCAGCACTGAGACGTGTCCCAGAGTGGAGCAGGGACAGAAAGTTGATTGCACCTAAGAGGAAGTGTGGCAGGAGGAGAGCCACAAGCCAGAGACAAGAGGCGAAGAGAGCCTGTCTTGGCAGAAACGGACTTAGTTTACCAGACTTTGGTGTCTGAGGCTGGAAGGATTCCACATCCCCCAGCAGAGAACCAGTCCGCAAGGGACTGTATATTCCTTGGCCTAAGAAGCCTGGAGGCCCTGCCACAACCGAAGGGACCAGTAAAGCCGTACAAGGCTGGGAGCAGAAAGGAACCCACGTCGCAGGCCATACAGGCGAGAATACACGGAAAGCTCAGAAACGTGGGCTGTTACTCTATAAGGAGGAGATAGCCAGAAGGAGCGCAGAAAGCACGGTAGGCCTACACCCTCACCCTGACCAGGGCCAATTTCCCCGTTGCTCTCAGACATCCAGGTCCCCTCCTAGCCGGGACTGTTTGTGGGTCAGTTTACCTGTTCTAGTAAAGACCCTGGACTGCAACCTGTTGTCTGTGTGCTCCTTGCTCCTCCAGCGCTACCAGCACTGGGACTCTCACTACCATCACTCCCACCATCCACTATACTGCCCTGGGGCCGCACTCTTCCCGTGGGGAGTCACACTACCCTAGCTGCACACCTCATCAGCCCCAGCGGTCTGCATGCAGCGGCGGTTCCTAATAACCGCAATCCACGGGTGGCGTAGTCAGACATAAACATCAGCACATAACGGACTACCACTGGCCTGACCACCCTGAGCCACGGAACCGGGTTGCCACTACTACTCCCACCGTTTCCCTATTGCCCGGATCCGAGTGCCCCACGGCCCAGGGGGCGAGTCATATATGGCAATGAGGGGGGGGGGGCTAATACTTTATAGGACACTATAGATGGTTATAGCACTATGTGGAAGTGGGGAAAAATAGGCAGGACACCTAAGGAGAGTAATGGAAAAAAAATAAATAAATATATATATATATATATATATATATTTATTGTGAGGGGTCAGCTCTACGGTAGGCGCTGGTTCACACAGGGATGCAGTCCGTAGGTTCAAACAAACTGGTGGTTTATTAAATGTCCATAAACCAGGCAGGAGACAAAAATATCACAGCCTCTTTCAGGTTCCGAAAAGGTATAACAGAACAAAACATAAAATAGCAGTTCCATATAGAGCACGGCCTCAGCCGTTTAAATGCAGATGCTTTTCTCTGCCTCCAGCAGACTCTGAGCAGCACATGCAAGGTCTGCTCACCTTGCACAGCAAACAGCACACTGAGACAGGCGCAGCTGTCTTAAATCAGGCCTTCCAAGACCTGGACTGGAGGTAAGTGAGCAGCTGATCCCCCCCCAGCTCTTTCAGCTGCTCATAAAACCCAGCCCTTTAATCCGGGCCCATTAACTCCCTCTCAGCACTATGTGTGCTGGAGCCTGCTTCTCCGGGTCCTACATCACCGAAGCTTGGTACCTCGGGGACACATACCTCCCCTCATCCACAACGTGTCCAGCTGCAACCTTACCTACCCCCCCACTTCCTCTGCCCATATATATATATATACACACACACACACACACACACACACACACACACACACACACACACACACACACACACACATATATATATATATGCAGTACAGACCAAAATTTGGACACACCTTCTCATTTAAAGATTTTTCTGTATTTTCATGACTATGAAAATTGTACATTCACATTGAAGGCATCAAAACTATGAATTAACACATGTGGAATTATATACTTAACAAAAAAGTGTGAAACAACTGAAAATATGTCTTATATTCTAGGTTCTTCAAAGTAGCCGCCTTTTGCTTTGATGACTGCTTTGCACACTCTTGGCATTCTCTTGATGAGCTTCAAGAGGTAGTCACCGGAAATGGTCTTCCAACAATCTTGAAGGAGTTCCCAGAGATGCTTAGCACTTGTTGGCCCTTTTGCTTTCACTCTGCGGTCCAGCTCACCCCAAACCATCTCGATTGGGTTTAGGTCTGGTGACTGTGGAGGCCAGGTCATCTGGCGTAGCACCCCATCACTCTCCTTCTTGGTCAAATAGCCCTTACACAGCCTGGAGGTGTGTTTGGGGTCATTGTCCTGTTGAAAAATAAATGATGGTCCAACTAAACGCAAACCGGATGGAATAGCATGCTGCAGCAAGATGCTGTGGTAGACATGCTGGTTCAGTATGCCTTCAATTTTGAATAAATCCCCAACAGTGTCACCAGCAAAGCACCCCCACACTATCACACCTCCTCATCCATGCTTCACGGTGGGAACCAGGCATGTAGAGTCCATCCGTTCACATTTTCTGCTTCGCACAAAGACACGGTGATGAGTCCAAATTTGAGATCTTTGGTTCCAACCACCGTGTCTTTGTGCGACGCAGAAGAGGTGAACAGATGGACTGTACATGCCTGGTTCCCACAGTGGAGCATGGAGGAAGAAGTGTGATGGTGTGGGGGTGCTTTGCTGGTGACACTGTTGGGGATTTATTCAAAATTGAAGGCATACTGAACCAGCATGGCTACCACAGCATCTTGCAGCGGCACGCTATTCCATCTGGTTTGCGTTTAGCTGGACCATCATTTATTTTTCAACAGGACAATGACCTCAAACACACCTCCAGGCTGTGTAAGGGCTATTTGACCAAGCAGGAGAGTGATGGGGTGCTACGCCAGATGACCTGGCCTCCACAGTCACCAGACCTGAACCCAATCGAGATGGTTTGGGGTGAGCTGGACCGCAGAGTGAAGGCAAAAGGGCCAACAAGTGCTAAGCATCTCTGGGAACTCCTTCAAGATTGTTGGAAGACCATTTCCGGTGACTACCTCTTGAAGCTCATAAAGAGAATGCCAAGAGTGTGCAAAGCAGTCATCAAAGCAAAAGGTGGCTACTTTGAAGAACCTAGAATATAAGACATATTTTCAGTTCTTTCACACTTTTTTGTTAAGTATATAATTCCACATGTGTTAATTCATAGTTTTGATGCCTTCAGTGTGAATGTACAATTTTCATAGTCATGAAAATACAGAAAAATCTTTAAATGAGAAGGTGTGTCCAAACTTTTGGTCTGTACTGTATAAGACAAAATATAAAAAAACACAAACAATAAATGTTTATATGATTCCGCTTCCCCCCCCCCAAAGTAAATAGCAAAATGTAATACATAATAATAATAAGAATCTTTACTTTTATATAGCGCTAACATATTCCGCAGCTCTTTACATACATAATTATTGCTGTCCCCATCAGGGCTCACAATCTCAATTCCCTATCAGTTTGTCTTTGGAGTGTGGGAGGAAACTGTAGAACCCGGAGGAAACCCATGCAAACACGGAGAGAACATACAAACTCCTTGCAAATGTTGTACTTGGTGGGATTTGAACCCAGGACCCCAGCGCTGCAAGGCTGCAGTGCTAACCACTGAGTCACCATGCTGCCCAGTACATTAAAAAAATATTCGGTATTGCCATGTACATAACTTCCTGAATTAATAACATTTTGAAATATTTTTTTGTATATGGTACAAATCGAAAAACTAGGAATAATGTTTTTGGCCACCACAATTCCACATAAAAATGTAATAAAAAGCTATTAAAATGTCATATTTCCTCCAAAATTGTATCAACAAAAAGAAGAAAACAAGAAATAATCATTGATTCCGGTCCATCGATGGAAGAATGAAAATAGTTACGGGTCTCAGAAAATGGCGACACGGAAAAATTGTTAGATACTAAATTTTCAGCCCTGGTGACATCACACCTGTAGCGCATTAGACCGCTGACTGGCTGCAGTTATCACACACGCTAAAGACATGACATCACAACTGCAGCCTATAAAGAAGACCCGAGCAGCAGCAGAGAGCCGGCACTGGAGCAGGGGAAGGTGAGTAATGCGGATTATAGTATTTGTTACACAGGCTCGTAGATTGTGTACAGAACACTGATAGGGGAAACCTCTTCTATACTTTCTGCTGTTGGTTCAGGGCACATTGTGATGTTCAATGTTGTAATGAGCCTTAGCCTGAGGACAGACAGGAATAATGATGAGATGGCCTGAGAGCAGAGAGGAACGCTGAGGAGAAGGTCTGAGGGAAGAGAGGAATGCTGAGGAGATGGTCTGAGGGAAGAGAGGAGCGCTGAGGAGACAGCCGGAAAGTGGAGAAGAGTGTTGAGGGGATGGCCTGAGGTTAGATATGAGCACCCATAGGCGGATTATAATGAGGGCAATCCGGGCGACTGCCCGGGGCCCCGAGCCTCCAGAGGGCCCGTGGCTCCGGGCGGGATGTCTATGTCCGGATTGCCCTCATTATATGTGCGGGCCGCCGCCGCGGCACATACCGGCATCAGTGGCGGGAGGGGGGGCCCGGACCGCTCCCCCAGCAGCGGCGCACGGCCGCTATTTCTTGATCGGCCGGGCCAGCACTGCAGCAGTTAACTTCCCTGTGCTGGCCCGGCCGCGTCACTGCTAGTAGACACGGCCCTGTGCGCGGCCGTGTCTCCTAGCTGTGACGTCATGCAGTGCGCCCCGGCCTGCACTGCTACTTACCACCGGAGAGCCTGAGGACTGGAGCCGAGCCGGGAGATGGTGAGTCTGTGTGTGTGTGTGTATATATGTATGTATATATGTATGTATGTGTGTGTGTGTGTGTGTGTGTGTGTGTGTGTGTGTGTGTGTATATATGTATGTATGTATGTATGTATGTATGTATGTATGTGTGTGTGTGTGTGTGTGTGTGTGTATATATATATATGTATGTATGTGTGTGTATATGTATGTATGTATGTGTGTGTGTGTGTGTGTGTATGTATATATATATATATATATATATATGTGTGTGTGTGTGTATGTATATATATGTGTGTGTGTGTGTGTATGTGTATGTGTGTATGTATGTATGTGTATATGTATGTGTATGTATGTATGTGTATATATGTATGTATGTTACATAGTTACATAGTTAGTAAAGCCGAATAAAGACTTGCGTCCATCAAGTTCGACCTGTTAGTTCTGTAATTGCTAAAGTTGATCCAGAGGAGGGCAAAAACCCCAAATGATTTAGCCAATCTTCACCTGAGGAAAAATTCCCTCCCGACTCTGAAACCAGCAGTCAGAATAAATCCCTGTATCAACCTACTATTTTATTTTATTTTTAAGTATATGCAGAAATCTGCCTGGTATCTAGAAAAGCATCCAGTCCCCGCTTGAACTGGTGTAGTGAATCCGACATTACCGTCTCCTCACTCAGTGAATTCCATATTCTCACTGCTCTTACCGTAAAGAACCCCTTCCTATGCTGGTGCTGAAACCTTTTCTCTTCCAGTCTTAGTGAATGCCCTCTTGTTACCGTAATATCCCTCCTTTTGAACAAATCCCGGGCAAGGTCTCTATACTGTCCCCTAACATATTTGTATACATTTATTATGTCCCCCCTCAACCTTCTCTTTTCCAGGCTGAATAGTCCTAGTTTTGCCAACCTCTCTGGGTATTGCAGTCCCTCCATTCCCCTTATTAATTTTGTTGCCCTCCTTTGTACCTTTTCAAGCTCATTTATATCCTTTCTATATATTGGGGCCCATAACTGAGCACAGTATTCCAAGTGTGGTCTGACCAGTGCTTTGTACAGTGGAAGAACAATGTTCTCATCCTTTGCAGCTATACCTCTTCTGATACATCCCATTACCCTGTTTGCCCTTACAGCAGCGGCCTGACTTTGGGCACTCCAATTTAGTTTGCTATCAATCAAGATGCCCAAGTCCTTCTCCATCTCTGAATTCCCCAATGGTTTCCCATTCAGTGAGTACTGGTGACTTCCATTTTTCCTTCCCATATGTATGACCTTACATTTCTCCTCGTTAAACCTCATTTGCCATTTAATGCTCCACCTACCCAGTTTATCCAAATCCCTCTGTAGGTCTTCACTATCCTCTTTTGTATTAATTGTTTTACATAACTTTGTGTCATCTGCAAATATTGATATTTTACTATTTATCCCGTTGACTATGTCGTTAATAAAGATATTAAATAACATTGGGCCTAGTACAGACCCCTGTGGTACCCCACTAGTGACGCTTACCCAATCTGAGTATATTCCATTTATAACCACCCTCTGCCTTCTATCCTTTAGCCAGTTAGCTACCCACTTGCAGACATTTTCCCCCAGCCCCATCATTCTCATTTTGTATACCAACCTATTATGTGGCACGCTATCGAACGCTTTTGAGAAGTCGAGATACACGACATCCACTGGTTCCCCCTGATCTACTCGAGAGCTAACCTCCTCGTAGAAGTCAATCAGGTTTGTTTGGCAGGAGCGATTCCTCATGAATCCATGTTGGTTCGGGGTTAATAGATTATTAGCATCAAGATGCTCCATGATTGCCTCATTAATAAAGCCTTCAAAAATTTTGCCCACAACGGACGTCAGACTCACCGGCCGATAGTTTCCGGCGTCACTTTTCGCTCCCTTTTTGAATATTGGCACTACATTCGCCTGTCGCCAATCAAGTGGTACAGACCCAGTCTCAACAGAGTCCTTAAATATAAGATATAACGGTCTGTCTATCACATTACTTAGTTCCCTTAGTACCCGTGGGTGTATGCCATCAGGTCCTGGTGATTTGTTTATTTTAATGTTACTGAGGCGTTTCTGTACCCCAGCTTGGGTTAGATTAGTCATACTTAGTGGAGGATTAAGTTTGTCACTTCTCATTTCGCCTGTTAGTTCTTTTTCCTTTGTGAAAGTTGACGAAAAAAATTTATTTAATAGATTAGCTTTATCCTCATCTTTCTCTATGATTTTGCCTTCATCACTTTTTATCGGTCCAATATTATTCGATTTAATCCTTTTACTATTTATATACGTAAAGAACAGTTTGGGATTTGATCTACTTTCCCTAGCAATACGTCTCTCTGTTTCCTCCTTCGCTATTTTTATTTGTTTTTTACAGGTTCTCGTTTTTTCCTTGTAACACATTAGTGCCTCCTTACTGTTTTCCTGTTTTAATTTCTTGAATGCCTCTTTTTTGCTATTTAACGCCCCTTTTACGTTCTTCTTCAACCATATTGGTTTCCTCTTATTTCTGGCCCTTTTATTCCCATACGGTATATACCTCTCGCACTGAGTATTCAGAATTCTTTTGAAGGTTTCCCATTTACTATTCGTATTTCCTTGATTAAGAACTTTGACCCAGTCTATAAGTGTGTGTGTGTGTATGTATATATATGTGTGTGTGTGTGTATGTATATATATGTGTGTGTGTGTGTGTATGTATGTATGTGTATATGTATGTGTGTGTATGTATGTGTATATGTATGTATGTGTGTGTGTGTATATGTATGTATGTATGTGTATATGTATGTATGCGTGTATGTGTGTATATGTATGTGTGTATATGTATGTATGTATGTGTGTGTGTATATGTATGTGTGTGTGTGTGTATATGTATGTGTGTGTGTGTGTATGTGTATATATGTGTGTGTGTGTATGTGCAGGCAGATATCATTGTGTGATGTTTGCTTATATGTATTTTTGTGTTTCAAATGTGTTTATGCGTGTATGTATATCTGTATATGTTTGTGTGTGTGTGCGACTGCGTGCGGCCTCCTGCTGAGTATAGATGGCGCCGTGTGGCCTCCTGCTGTTTCTGGGGGGGGGGTACCGTGCGGCCTCCCACTGTGTATAGATGGCACCGTGCGGCCTCCCACTGTGTATAGATGATGCCGTGCGGCCCCCTGCTGTGTATAGATGACGCCGTGCGGCCCCCTGCTGTGTATAGATGGCGCCGTGCGGCCCCCTGCTGTGTATAGATGGCGCCGTACGGCCTCCTGCTGTGTATAAATGGCGCCGTGCGGCCTCCTGCTGTGTATAAATGGCGCCGTGCGGACTCCTGCTGTGTATAGATGGTGCCGTGCGCCTCCTGCTGTGTATAGATGGCGCCGTGCGGCCTCCTGCTGTGTATAGATGGCTACGTGCGGCCTCCTGCTGTGTATAGATGGCTACGTGCGGCCTCCTGCTGAGTATAGATGGCGCCGTGCGGTCTCCTGCTGTCTCTGGGGGGGGCGCCGTGCGGTCTCCTGCTGTCTCTGCGGGGGGAGGCCGTGCGGCCTCCTGCTGAGTATAGCTGGCGCCGTGCGGTCTCCTGCTGTCTCTGGGGGGGGCGCCGTGCGGTCTCCTGCTGTCTCTGGGGGGGGGGGCCGTGCGGCCTCCCGCTGTGTATAGATGGCTACGTGTTCTCAATATTGAGTCACACAATTAATGTAAGGCTATGTGCCCACGATACAGAAATGTTCCGGATTTTTTTTTTAGCGTTTCTGCATCTCCCTGGCAGAAAAAACGCATGCGGATTTTAGATGCGGATTGTACATGCGGATTGTACATTCGTTTTTTCTGCTAGGGACATGCGGATGTGAAGCGTTCTTCACAAGCATTTCTGCATGCGGGTTGACAAGCGATTTTAGCATAACTTAGAAAGTGCTTGACAACTTGGTCACACTATATAAATCCATGCAACCGGCAACCAGCATGGATTTATATAGTGTGACCGTAAAAGAATGGTAAAAAATAAAAAATATATACTTACCTTCTGATGGCCTGCCGACGTCAGCGGTCGCATGACCCGTCACATGACCAAATGACGTCACGGCAGGTCCTTTTCAGACCATCGCGAGCTGCCGGGGAGCCAGGACGCATCGGATAAAGACACCGGGGGCCATCAGAAGGTAAGTATAATATTTATTTTTTATTTTATTCTTTTTTTTACAGGTTCTATGGTACCCGGGTCCGGAGGAGAGTCTCCTGTCCTCCACACCCGGGTACCATCCGCACATTGAAACGCTTGGATTCGGCATCTACAGATGCAGGGATGCAGATTCCATGCGTTCTAATGCAAGTCAATGGCGGCGAAAACGCCGCGCTTCCGCAAAATAATTGGTAATGCTGCTGATTTTTCCGCAATGATAATCCGCAGCGGAAATTTCCGCAGCATGTGCACAGCACATGGGGATTATCATTGGGGAACATGGCAGGCCTTTTACCAAGCGTTTTTTAAGCATTTCCGTAGCGCAATTGCCGCTGCGGAAACGCTTAAGAAACGCATAGTGGGCACACAGCCTAAAAAAAAATATAATTAATATTGTGGCAAATTAATTTCACGTGAACTATCACAGGGGATCATGTGACATGTCACGTGATAAATCAGGTGTGTGTTGAGGGGGGGTGTCTGGGGGGGGGGGGCCGCGCCTTCTAAACTGCCCGGGGCCCTTGCTACTCTTAATCCACCCCTGTGAGCACCAGTGAGGTATCCAGAGAGCAGAGAAGAAAGGAGATGGCCCGAATACAGAGAGGAGCAAAGAGGAGACGGCCTGAGAGCAGAGCACTGAGTAGAGGTTCTGAAAGCAGAGAGGAGCGCTGAAGAGATGACCTGAGGGTAGAAAGGAGCGCTGAGGAGAGAGACTGAGCGTAAAGAGGAGCTCTGAGGAGACAGCCTGAGGGTAGAAAGGAGCGCTGAGGAGATGACCTGAGGGTAAAGAGGAGCGCTGAGGAGACAGCCTGAGGATAGAGAGAAGCACTCAGGAGACAGCCTGAAGGAAGAGATGAGTGGTAAGGAGACAGCCTGAGGTTAGAGATGAGTGCAAAGGAGGCCGCTTGAGAGCAGAGAGGAACACTGAGGAGACAGCCTATGTGTAGAGAGAAGCACTGAGGAGACTGCCTGGGAGCACAGAAAAGCGATGAGGAGACAGACTGAGGGCAGAGAGGAGTCCCGAGGAGATGGCCTGAGAGTAAAGAGGAGCGCTGAGGAGATGGCCTGAGTAAAGAGGAGCGCTGAGGAGATGGTCTGAGAGTAAAGGAGATCGCTGAGGAGATGTCCTGAGTAAAGAGGAACGCTAAGGAGATGGCCTGATAGTAAAGAGGAGCGCTAAGGAGATGGCCTGATAGTAAAGAGGAGCGCTGAGGAGATGGCCTGAGAGTAAAGAGGAGTGCTAAGGAGATGGCCTGAGAGTAAAGAGGAGCGCTGAGGAGATGGCCTGAGAGTAAAGAGGAGTGCTAAGGAGATGGCCTGAGAGTAAAGAGGAGCACCGAGGAGACGGCCTGAGAGTAAAGAGGAGTGCTGAGGAGATGGCCTGAGAGTAAAGAGGAGCACTGAGGAGATGGCCTGAGAGTAAAGGAAAGCACTGAGGAGATGGCCTGAGAGTAAAGAGGAGCACTGAGGAGATGGCCTGAGAGTAAAGGAAAGCGCTGAGGAGATGGCCTGAGAGTAAAGAGGAGCGCTGAGGAGATGGCCTGAGAGTAAAGGAAAGTGCTGAGGAGGTGGCCTGAGAGTAAAGAGGAGTGCTGAGGAGATGGCCTGAGAGTAAACAAGAGCGTTGAGGAGATGGCCTGAGAGTAAAGAGGAGCGCTGAGGAGATGGCCTGAGAGTAAAGAGGAGCGCTGAGGAGATGGCCTGAGAGTAAAGAGGAGCGCTGAGGAGATGGCCTGAGAGTAAAGAGGAGCGCTGAGGAGATGGCCTGAGAGCAAAGAGGAGCGCTGAGGAGATCGCCTGAGAGTAAAGAGGAGCGCTGAGGAGATGGCCTGAGAGTAAAGAGGAGCGCTGAGGAGATGGCCTGAGAGTAAAGAGGAGCGCTGAGGAGATGGCCTGAGAGTAAAGAGGAGCGCTGAGGAGATGGCCTGAGAGTAAAGAGGAGCGCTGAGGAGATGGCCTGAGAGCAAAGAGGAGCGCTGAGGAGATCACCTGAGAGTAAAGAGGAGCGCTGAGGAGATGGCCTGAGAGTAAAGAGGAGCGCTGAGGAGATGGCCTGAGAGTAAAGAGGAGCACTGAGGAGATGGCCTGAGTAAAGAGGAGCGCTGAGGAGATGGCCTGAGAGTAAAGAGGAGCGCTGAGGAGATGGCCTGAGAGTAAAGAGGAGTGCTGAGGAGATGGCCTGAGAATAAAGAGGAGCGCTGAGGAGATGGCCTGAGAGTAAAGAGGAGCACTGAGGAGATGGCCTGAGCGTAAAGAGGAGCGCTGAGGAGATGGCCTGAGCGTAAAGAGGAGCGCCGAGGAGATGGCCTGAGTAAAGAGGAGCGCTGAGGAGATGGCCTGAGAGTAAAGGAGAGCGCTGAGGAGATGGCCTGATAGTAAAGAGGAGCGCCGAGGAGATGGCCTGATAGTAAAGAGGAGCGCCGAGGAGATGGCCTGAGAGTAAAGATGAGCGCTGAGGAGATGGCCTGAGAGTAAAGAGGAGCGCTGAGGAGATGGCCTGAGAGTAAAGAGGAGCGCTGAGGAGATGGCCTGAGAGTAAAAAGGAGCGCTGAGGAGATGGCCTGAGAGTAAAGAGGAGCGCTGAGGAGATGGCCTGAGAGTAAAGAGGAGCGCTGAGGAGATGGCCTGAGAGTAAAGAGGAGCGCTGACGAGATGGCCTGAGAGTAAAGAGGAGCGCTGAGGAGATGGCCTGAGAGTAAAGAGGAGTGCTGAGGAGATGGCCTGAGAATAAAGAGGAGCACTGAGGAGATGGCCTGAGTAAAGAGGAGCGCTGAGGAGATGGCCTGAGAGTAAAGAGGAGCGCTGAGGAGATGGCCTGAGCGTAAAGAGGAGCGCTGAGGAGATGGCCTGAGTAAAGAGGAACGCTAAGGAGATGACCTGATAGTAAAGAGGAGCGCCGAGGAGATGGCCTGAGCGTAAAGAGGAGCGCCGAGGAGATGGCCTGAGTAAAGAGGAGCGCTGAGGAGATGGCCTGAGAGTAAAGGAGAGCGCTGAGGAGATGGCCTGAGTAAAGAGGAGTGCTAAGGAGATGGCCTGATAGTAAACAGGAGCGCCGAGGAGATGGCCTGAGAGTAAAGATGAGCGCTGAGGAGATGGCCTGAGAGTAAAGAGGAGCGCTGAGGAGATGGCCTGAGAGTAAAGAGGAGCGCTGAGGAGATGGCCTGAGAGTAAAGAGGAGCGCTGAGGAGATGGCCTGAGAGTAAAGAGGAGCGCTGAGGAGATGGCCTGAGAGTAAAGAGGAGCGCTGAGGAGATGGCCTGAGAGTAAAGAGGAGCGCTGAGGAGATGGCCTGAGAGTAAAGAGGAGCGCTGAGGAGATGGCCTGAGAGTAAAGAGGAGCACTGAGGAGATGGCCTGAGTAAAGAGGAGCGCTGAGGAGATGGCCTGAGAGTAAAGAGGAGCGCCGAGGAGATGGCCTGAGAGTAAAGAGGAGCGCTGAGGAGATGGCCTGAGAGTAAAGAGGAGCGCTGAGGAGATGGCCTGAGAGTAAAGAGGAGCGCTGAGGAGATGGCTTGAGAGTAAAGAGGAGCGCTGAGGAGATGGCCTGAGAGTAAAGAGGAGCGCTGAGGAGATGGCCTGAGTAAAGAGGAGCGCTGAGGAGATGGCCTGAGAGTAAAGAGGAGAGCCGAGGAGATGGCCTGAGAGTAAAGAGGAGCGCTGAGGAGATGGCCTGAGAGTAAAGAGGAGCGCTGAGGAGATGGCCTGAGAGTAAAGAGGAGCGCCGAGGAGATGGCCTGAGCGTAAAGAGGAGCGCTGAGGAGATGGCCCGAGAATAAAGAAGAGCGCTGAGGAGACTAACAAGAAATGCAGAGGAGATGGTCTGAGGATAGAAAGGAACACTGAGGATACGGCCTAAGTGTAAAGGGGTTGTCCATTTACTTTATGTGTTCAGGGTAGAATTAAATGGCAATGGGTGGTGTTAAGGGTTAGAGGAATGGTTATGGACGTGGCCTAAGATGTCATCATGATGTACAATCTATCCCTCTTTATATTCCCTGACAGTTGGGAGGTCACACAAATGTAAAAAGCTAATTATTTTTGTAGCTGCAAAATGCAATTGCAATGTGTGAATAAAGTCTATAGAGAGTGTGAGCCCCAATGGGGATGGCGATATTAATGTGTGTACAGCGCTGCGGAGTATGGAGGCGATATAAAGAATAATGGGGAATCTCCACATACCTCAGTGCAGAGCCGCCATCACATATATGGCTGTTCTGTGCGCACAGGACCTGTGATGAGGTCACAGGAGGGGAGGAGTCAGGGGTCACATGATCAGTGGCCTCAGTGGATGCAGGACTCTGCTGTACCCTGCAGGATGGAGCCTGTATAAGTGTTTAGTGTGTGGTGAGCGTCTCTATTAGGTTATAGGCCAGACACTATGTACCACACTTTTAAGTGCAGATGGATAAGGCCGATATAGGGTGCCAGTCACACAGATAATACTACGCAGCCGCCCTTCCATGAACCATCGGTGTGAGTGGTTGTTTCATCTATTTTGCACCTGTGCTGCCTCCGCCTTTATCATGGGGACTGTTGTGTCCTGCAGTGTATTTGATATTGTGTCTGTCACGATTCCTCCGCTCAGTGTGTCTTAGACGCAGTGACAGACAGCTCAGTCATCTAATCTAGTGCAGGGACGTGCTGAGCTGTCAGTACTTTGATTGACAGCTCAGCACGTCCAATCTGAGACTGGGAGGTGCTGAGTTTCCTTCAGGTGTTCCCTGTTCCTAGTGATTACCCAGCTACTTAGCTGAGCTGTAAGTCCCCGATAGCTGCCGGTCGTAGCTTTCAGCTCTATGTGGTTTGTTCCCGCTGTGCTTTATGCTCTGAATTCAGACATTCTGATCTTCTTTTGCCGGACCCTGGCTTTCCCTATTGACTACCAGTTTGTATTACCCCTTTTGCCTTGACACACGCTGACCTTGGAATTCTGACTCTGGACTGTGACCTGACTAGGTCTTTGTCTCTTCCCTCTTTTTATAATGTACCAACCTGGCTATTGACCTCAAACTCCTTGACTATCCTGACTCACGGCTTGTCCGTGAGAAGTGATTCAGGGTCACAGCATCTTGGTTTTGGTAAATATGGCCGCCTTTTTTCCGTGAGGTTTTTTGAATATGTGGTGGGAGAAAAAATAAATATTTCTAATACTGTGGGCTCTACTGGTATCACGTGCTGAGCGTCTCTGCTCTATGAGGACTGATGAAAGCTCGGTCTGAACTGTGTCCTATAGATCAGGGTTCCCCAACTCCAGTCCTCAAGGCCCACCAACAGGTCATGTTTTCAGGATTTCCTTAGTATTGCACAGGTGATAATTCCATCATCAGCACAGGCAATAGTTACATCACCTGTGCAATACTAAGGAAATCCTGAAAACATGACCTGTTGGTGGGTCCTGAGGACTGGAGTTGGGGAACCCTGCTATAGATTACAGCAAAGAGGATAAAAACAACCTCGTTACGGGTCATTCACATGTCCAAGTGAGACTACAATGCATGGGCTGGCCGCGAGTCTCCTGACCGGAGTGGGAGGACAGCCTCATATATTTATATAATTGTGAGGTAAAAAATGAGAAAAGAAGCTTTATGGTGGGCGCTGTCATGCTGAAGACAAAGATGAGAAGGTGTAGAAAAACAAAAAACATATTAAAAGATAGCAATGTGTTACAAAATCGATCTGACATCTTCCTAGGGCCATCATAAAGCCTTTTTTCCTCATTTTTTGCCTCCTTCTGTTGACTTCAACAGTGGGGAAGCAGTCTATACGAGGAATACCATTGTGCTACTTCTCTCAGCACAGTTGTGCCTGACCGGCTCAACTCCACCAGGTGGGAAGATTCCATCGACCCTTCCCTGTTTCTTATCACCAGGACTTCATCATGGAGCTGCATATACTTCTATGAAGCCGTCATGCTCAGGTCAGGAGACCCACGGCCAGTCCATACATTGCACAGACATATAAATGAGCCCTTAGTATTGTTGAGCACAATAACTGTGGAGGGGAATAAAGTTGTGCATCATTATTGTCTATGGCAATTGGGGGAGGGGGGTGTATTACTATTACCGCAGGGCTGGCCTGGGCAGGGGGGAATCTGTGTTGGCTCCCTCACAAGTGCTGACCCTCTGTGTGGTTACATATACTGTAAGCCTGTCTATATGTGGGTGTACGTATGGATAAGGTCTCTCTACTTCAAAAAAAGATATAACTTTGTCAATTACATGCTTTATAAGGAACAATCAATTT
This sequence comes from Phyllobates terribilis, assembly GCF_046119375.1. NCBI lineage: Eukaryota > Metazoa > Chordata > Amphibia > Anura > Dendrobatidae > Phyllobates > Phyllobates terribilis. Next base: position 153,589 of record NW_027362876.1, on the reverse strand, counting down.
TTTTAAAGGAAAAACCAATGATGTGGATATACGTATTGTGTCTTATGATGTAAGAAATCACAGGTTATGCAGACATAATGTTTTCATATGTTTGTCATTAAACTCATCTCCTCTCGATCATATATATATTATATATTAAAAACAATAAACACTTAAATCCTTCTCCTTCCTCAAATTCAGAATTTTATTTTAACCAGTAAATAATAAATTCTTCTTAATTTTGGTATCGCACCGACCGAGAGGATGACATCGCCGCTCATTCACACCGGACATTTAATGATGTTTTTTTTTCTTTTTTTTCAGTGCATTTTAAAGTGAATTTAGTTCTAAAGCACAAAAATTTTAAATCGCCTGATGCCAAGGGGTTAAATATTCCTAAAAATGGATGAAAACATCATTATGTGGCACCCCAGGGGTCTGGTTGCCACAGTAATAGAAATATTACTGAGAGCAAGTGGGAGGTTTCTCTGGTCAGGAGCCCTCAAACATGCAACACCGCCCGCCCAGACCTGGGAGGGGAGGAATCAGCCCTTATAAACTGGGTCTGGGGCGGGATTAGTTAGTCAGAGCCTGGAGACAGTTCCAGACACAGGGAGAGTTACAGCAGGAGCTCTGTAGGAGCAGTAGCTGAAGACCAGGGGCTGGAGCTGAGCAGAGATATAGCTCGCCTTGGCATTAGAACCTAATAACCGGACACCGGAGTCCGAGGCTGTGGGGACGGATATCCACCCAGCAGCAGAAACCAGCCGGCAGGGGATTCCAGGTCCTCTAGCCATAGAAGCCCGGAGGCTCAGTCACAAGGAAGGGACCAGCACCGCCATCCAGGAGCAGAGGCTAACAGAAGGCCCCAAGTCACCAGCCATACGGGTGAGCACCACACGGTATACTCAGGGACGTGGGCTACTTCAACCCGCTTACGGCAAGGTAGCCAGAAAGAGTGCAGATAGATGGGGAGGCCTACAACTCCACCTGGCCAGGGGAACTCCTGTTTGCTCGCAGACTGACCAGGCCCCTTATGCTAGCCAGTACTCCCGGGAGGGTCTGCCTTAATATCACCAGTAAAGACCCTGAACTGCACTGCAAAGACTCTGAGTCGTTCCTGCTTCAGCGCCGCACCAGCACTACTAGTACTGGGACTCCCGTGCACCATCACCCTCACCATCAACTACAGTGCCCTGGGGCTGCACTCTTCTCGTGGGGAGTCACACTACCTAAGCTGCATATACCATCAGCTCCAGCGGTCTGCCTTGCAGCGGCGGTCCGCACTGACCGCACTGCACGGGTGGCGTAGTCGGACATTAAACCACAAAAAAAAACACAAAATACCGCCATTGGCCTGACCACCCTGAGCCAAGGGACCGGGTCACCGCCATGGACCCTACAACCCCCAGAAGCCCAGTTCCGGGTACCCCTCGGCCCAGGGGACGAGTCATTTACAAAGATTGCGAAGGCGGCAAATGTGAACAGGTGTGAAGAAAGACTAAGGAGAGAGTGAGGCCTGATGGGGACAGTGATAATAATTTGTGTACAGCGCTACGGAGTATGGAGGCGACATAGAAGGAAGAGGAAGAAATAATAGAGCCTAATGGGAAATCTCCACATACCTCGACCTGCAGAGCCGCCACCACATATATGGCTGTGATGAGGTCACAGGAGGGGAGGAGTCGGGGTCACATGATCAGGGGCCCCAGTGGATGCAGGACTCTGCTGTGCTGGTTGTCATGGTGCTGGATGAGCTGAAGTTTATGTGTGGGGTCAGGAGGGGTTTACAGTGTGGATGTAGCAGAGCCGCGTGTGTACGAGGTGTACGGAGCAGAGCTGTGTGTGTACGAGGTGTACGGAGCAGAGCAGCGTGTGTACGAGGTGTACGGAGCAGAGCAGCGTGTGTACGAGGTGTACGGAGCAGAGCCGTGTGTGTACGAGGTGTACGGAGCTGAGCCGCGTGTGTACGAGGTGTATGGAGCTGAGAAGCGTGTGTACGAGGTGTACGGAGCGGAGCCGCGAATGTACGAGGTGTACGGAGTGGAGCCGCGTGTGTACGAGGTGTATGGAGCGGAGCCGCGTGTGTACGAGGTGTACGGAGCGGAGCCGCACGTGTACGAGGTATACGGAGCGGAGCCGCGCGTGTACGAGGCGTACGGAGCGGAGCTGCGCGTATACGAGGCGTACGGAGCGGAGCCGCGTGTGTACGAGGCGTATGGAGCGGAGCCGCGTGTGTACGAGGCGTACGGAGCGGAGCAGCGAGTGTACGCGGCGTACCGAGCGTAGCAGCATGTGTACTAGGCGTTCCAAGCAGAGCCATGTGTGTACGAGGCGTACGGAGCGGAGCAGCGCGTATAAGAGGCGTACGGAGCAGAGCCGTGTGTGTTTGGCAGTCCTCGCCAGGGCTGTGGAGTCGGAGCACATTTTGGTGGAGTCGGAGTTGAAATTGGTATAAAATGGACCGACTCCGACTCCTAAAATACACTGCTCAAAAAAATAAAGGGGACACTTAAACAACAGAATATAACTACAAGTAAATCAGACTTCGGTGAAATCAAACTGTCCACTTAGGAAGCAACACTGATTGACAATCAATTTCACATGCTGATGTGCAAATGGAATAGACGATAGATGGAAATTATTGGCAATTATCAAGACACCCTCAATAAAGGAGTGGTTCTGCAGGTGGGGACCACAGACCACATCTCAGTACCAATGCTTTCTGGCTGATGTTTTGGTCACTTTTGAATGTTGGTTGTGCTTTCACACTCGTGATAGCATGAGACGGACTCTACAACCCATAGAAGTTGCTCAGGTAGTGCAGCTCATCCAGGATGTCACATCAATGCGAGCTGTGGTAAAAAGGTTTGCTGTGTCTGTCAGCGTAGGGTCCAGAGGCAGGAGACACTACCAGGAGACGTGGAGGGGGCCGTAGGACAAAAACCCAGCAGCAGGACCGCTACCTCCGCCATTATGCAAGGAGGAACAGGAGGAGCAATGCCAGAGCCCTGCAAAATGACTTCCAGCAGGCCACAAATGTGCATATTTCTGCACAAATGGTTAGAAACCGACTCCATGAGGGTGGTATGAGGGCCCGACGTCCACAGATGGGGGTTGTGCTCACAGCCCAACACCGTGCAGGACGCTTGCCATTTGCCACAACACTAGGATTGGTAAAGTCGCCACTGGTGCCCTAAGCTCTTCACAGATGAAAGCAGGTTCACACTGAGCACGTGACAGACGTGACAGCGTCTGGAGACCCCGTGAAGAGCAATCTGCTGCCTGCAACATCCTTTAGCATGACCGGTTTGGCAGTGGGTCAGTAATGGTGTGGGGTGGCATTTCTTTGGAGGGCCGCACAGCCCTCCATGTGCTCACCAGAGGTAGCCTGACTGCCATTACGTACCGAGATGAGATCCTCAGACCCCTTTTGAGACCATATGCTGGTGCGGTTGGCCCTGGGTTTCTTCTAATGCAGGACAATGCCAGACCTCATGTGGCTGGAGTGTGTCAGCAGTTCCTGCAAGATGAAGTCATTGAAGCTATGGACTGGCACGCCCGTTCCACAGACCTGAATCCGATTGAGCACATCTGGGACATCATGTCTCGCCCCATCCACCCATTGCACCATAGACTGTCCAGGAGTTGGCGGATGCTTTAGTCCAGGTCTGGGAGGAGATCGCATAGGAGACCATCCGCAACCTCATCAGGAGCATGCCCAGGTGTTGTAGGGAGGTCATACAGGCACGTGGAGGCCACACACAATACTGAGCCTCATTTTGACTTGTTTTAAGGACATTACATCAAAGTTTGATCAGCCTGTAGTGTGTTTTTCCACATTCATTTTGGGGGTGACTCCAAATCCAGGCCTCCATTGGTTAATAAATGTGATTTCCATTGATGATTTTTGTGTGACTTTCAGCACATTCAACTTTGTACAGAACAAAGTATTCAATGAGAATATTTCATTCATTCAGATCTAGGATGTGTTATTTGAGTGTTCCCTTTATTTTTTTTAGCAGTGTATATAATAAGTTGGGTACAGTAATTCATTGCAGTTTGTGAGGAATATTTTTATATAAGAATTTGGGAAAGTTATGAAATGTCTTATAAATGCCTGTCCTATTCCTGATCTAAGGGTCTAGACTTTTAGCTGAAAAAATGTGTCCTACCGTAAATTTATCACTTAAACATGAGCCATGTATGAGGGAGTCGTGGAGTCGGTGTCATGGAAATTGATTAGTCGGAGTCGAAGGTTTGGCTTACCGACTCCACAGCCCTGGTCCTCGCTTGTGGGGGCCAATAGCAAAGCCCCCGAGGTGTGAACAACATACAACCCCCTAAAGTGACCCCATTTTGGACACTGTACCCATCAGGGAAGTCATCTGAGGGTGTGCTGTTCAGCTCTTTGTTTAAAAAGACTTTCAGCCATTTTGGGCATTACCTAATGATTATTGTATTGTTGTGCTTTGCTGCCATCTACTGGCCATTGTTATAACATGTATTATTCCTGTGTTTTACCCACAACACCTTTCGGTCTGTAACTCCTCCTACCTCCTGCTCCTCACTTCCTTCTTCTTCACATCCATCTTGACTACACATGCTGCAGGACTGGAGAAAGGATTCTCTTGTTACCACTTTACCTAGCGCTTCTAATACCTACAATTCCTAATCTTTCCTCATCCTTCACTTTCCCTCATCTCACCTCATCAAGAACTGTAAATAAATCTGCTGAATTCATCACTGCATCATCATTCTGGATTACCACGTGCAGGTCATGAGGAACAGAACCGCAGATCAGTGAGTTGACGCTATCTGCCATTGCTTATACAGAGATCTGTGTCACATCCCTCATACACATCTCGCCCCACGTACATCGGTGGCAGAATAGTAACAAGACACCTAAGTCTTCAGTATCTGTGTGCATATGCAAGTCTGCTAGCAAGTCTACCATCTTAGCTAAAGCATGTCTACAAAAGGCACAGTGGATCCATCTGTGGGAGAAGCACATCATGTTCCTGACACCACAGATGCTCCAGGAGCAGAGTCCACACTTACTGCAGAGCAGGATGTACGACCACAACGAGTAACCAAGCCAACACAAAAGGTCATAGAGAACCTGGAGACAACCAGAGATGAGCTCCATGATAACATAGATTATTTACGGGGCAGAGTTGAGCACTATTTAGCAGCTCTTCCACGTGCTAACAATGACGCAGCAGATTTAACCGCCAAATTGAAGAGTTTATCTGCCGCCTATGATCGCTACCAGAGACTGTCTGTTAAGTACATTGCATTCCCGAGTAACTGTGATATGGATGATGCCCCAGCAGAGCTGAAATGGAGACTCTTCTCCAAGAAAAGACCGTATTAGTGTGAGATGCCCAGGATAAGGCAGAACTCCGCATCGCACACCTCCAAGAGGTTAGATCACATCGTACAGCCTTGACCAAAATCACATCTCGGTCTTCCAGATCATCTCAGTCCAGGAAGTCAACATTGTCTGACAAGATACTGGAAATACGTGCATCTGCAGAGGAAGCTAGAGTAAGAAGCTCCTTTGCTAGGAAGGAGGCTGAAGTAGAAACCCAATTGAAAAAGCAGGAAGCTGAGATGGAAACTCAATTAAAAATACGCCAAGCAGAAAGGGAAGAAGCAGCAGCCCTCGCTAAACTGAAGGTCCTTGAACAAGCACTAGTTCAAGATGCTAATATGGACTGCTTTATTCCAGGAGAAATGGAGGACCCAGCTGATCGCACTACAGACTATGTGCTAAAACATTTACCATCTGTACCAATGCCACCTCCAATCCACCACACGGATGCACCCGTAAGCCAAGAAATGTTGCCACCTACTGCCGACAAGGTAACTTCCAGCACTATCCCACAATTTAGGCCGCAGCCAGCAGATCCTATAGAGACTAAACCACAACTTAACCCTCATGCCACATCATTCCGTCCTGACCTGTCTCAGTCATATAAGCCAGAGAATTTACATTCCCCAGGGATACCACAAGTTAATCCTGCAACTATGACTGGGAGGTCGGACATGTCTGAATTCGCCAGATATATGATTCGCAGGTAGTTAATAAACATCAGTCTCTCAAAGTTTGATGATTGTGCCGAAAATTATAGAGCCTGGAAATCAACCTTTCAAGCAGTAATCCAAGACCTTAATCTCACCGGCAAGGAACAACTTGATTTGCTTGTCAACTGGTTAGGCCCTGAATCAGCGGAGCGCATCGAGACAATAAGGGTAGTTCATGTGGACTATTCAGATGCAGGTCTTATTGCAGCATAGGAGAGACTGGAGCAAACCCACGGCAGCTCAGAAGCCATAGAGTATGCCTTATTTAAGAAACTGCAAGCCTTCGCAAAAATAACTAACAAGGACAATCGAAAACTTCAAGACCTGAGTGACCTGCTAAAGGAAATAGAATTGGCAAAATTAGACCCACGTCTTTCAGGACTGAGCTACCTTGATACTGCTCATGGCGTGACTCCAGTAATTCTCAGGCTGTGTGCCCACTATGCGTTTTTCAAGCATTTATGCTGCGGAATTTCCGCGGCATAAACGCTTGGGAAACACTTGGTAATCCGCCCCCCATGGTCCCCCATGACAAGCCGCACTGTTAATGTCCATGCTGCGGATTTTTTCGCAGCGTTTATGCTGCGCTCAAAAATCTGCAGCATGTCCATTAATTTTGTGAACACGCAGCATAATCGCCGCCATTGACTTGCATTGGACCGCGTCATATCCGCATCACAGCATCTCCACAAGCGGATATCACATGGTTCAATGTGCGGATGGTACCCAGGTCTGGAGGAGAGGAGACTCTCATCCAGACCTGGGTACCATTGTACCTGGAAAAAAAAGAATAAAATAAAAAATAAAGATTATATTTACCTTCTGGCGGCCCCCGCAGCGCTTGTTCTCCTTTGTCAGCAAATCGCGAAGGACTGAAGGACCTGCGCTGACGTCATAGTCATGTGACGGCAGGTCTTTCAGTGTACGGCGATCTCCCAGCAGCCAGAACGGAGCGAAGCAAGACACCGGGGACTGTCAGAAGGTAAGTATAATATTTATTTTTTACCATTCTCTCAGGTCACACTATATAAATCCATGCCGGTTGCATGGATTTATATAGTGTGACCAAGTTGTCAAGCACTTTCCAAGTGATGCTAAAATCGCTTGGAAAGCGCTCGACACCCGCATGCGGAAATGCATGTGAAGAACGCTTCATTTCCGCTTGTCCCTGGCAGGAAAAACACATGTACAATCTGCATGCGTTTTTTTCTGCCAGGGAGATGCAGAAATGCTGCAGAAATTTTCTGCTTCATTTCTGCATCGTGGGCACATAGCCTCAAGTTGCCAAAATGCATGCAGGATAAATGGGCAGACCATGGCTCACGGTATAAAGGACAGCATAATGTGTCTTTTCCTCCCTTTTCATATTTTTCCAGGTTCGTCAGTGATCAAGCTTGGAAGAAGAATGATCCCAGCTTTGACTTCACTGAACCTACTCCACCAGCTTCATCATCATCATGATCTACAAGGTATGATAACAATATCACCAAACGTAAAGAGATAAGGAGCACAGTATCTGTGAGAAAGACTGACGTTCCCCTTACTGCACCCTCTTTTAACAAAACAAACGCTGTTGCTCCTAAAACTATCACCCACTTAAGGAATGCCGTGGATTCAGGGCAAAGACTTTGCAGGAATGCAGAGATACTCTCAAGGAGCTAGGGATATGTTACAAGTGTTGCACCTCCTCAGACCACCTTGCTAAGGACTGTAAGGCTGTCATTAAGTGCACTGAATGCAGTAGTGACAAACACGTTACATCTATGCATCCCACACCAGCTCCACACAATTCACAATGCAGCACCCAATCCTGCTCAAAATCATGGCGGGGAGCCACAAGTTTCTGATCCAGCTGCAACTGCTGTTTCCTCCTCATATATGGAAGTATGTGGAGAAGGGACTGGTCCTAAATGCTGCGCTAAAGTATGTCTGGTCAAGGTCTATCCAGAAGGACAACCCGACAAGGCCTCTAAAATGTATGCCAAAATGTATGCCATAATAGATGAGCAAAGTAACAGGTCTCTAGCAAAGCCAAAACCCTTTGAGATCTTCAATATAAAAGGACAAACGGCTCCGTAACCCCTCATCACCTGTTCTGGTCATATTGAGACTTCTGGTAGGAGAGCCTCTGGGTACATTATCTCTTCAATCAAGGGGAACATGCACATACCCTTGCCAACTTTAATTGAATGTGACCAGATACCTGATAACATGGAAGAAATTCCCACGCTTCATCATCCCCACTTGAGGCACTTAACTAACGAAATTCCTCCTCTGGACACGAATGCTGATATTCTAATCCTACTGGGGAGAGACATTCTAAGGGTCCACAAAGTGCGCCAACAATGCAATGGCCCAGATGATGCTCCATACGCCCAAATACTTGATCTAGGCTTGGTAATCGTGGGCAATGTATGTCTGGATAAGAGTCACAAGGCATCCGAAGTCAACTCCTTTAAAACGTATGTACTTCAAAATGGTTGCACAACTCCCTTCAAACCATGCTCTCATCACTACGAGGTGAAAGAAAGGTTCTCTGACTTCATCCAAGAGCCTGACATCATTCCCACTCCCTATGGTGACGACTTAGGGAGAACAGTGTTTCGCACAACACAAGATGACAACAAGGTCGCCTTATCCATAGAAGACAAGGAATTTATTAAAATAATGGACAGTGGATTCTTCAAGAACAAATCTGACCATTGGGTCGCTCCCTTACCCTTCAAGGGTACAAGGGCCATGCTTGCTAACAACCAAGAACAGGCCTTATCAAGGTTCACCTCACTGCAGAGAACATTGCGAAATAAGGCTGAAATGAAGGACCATTTTGTAGCATTGATGGAGAAGATATTTCGCAATGACCACGCAGAGCCAGCTCCACCCTTGCAAGCCAATGAAGAATGCTGGTATCTACCTTCCTTTGGAGCATACCATCCAAGAAAGCCTAAACAAATCAGAGTGGTGTTCGATTCAAGCGCCAAACTTGATGGTGTATCTCTGAACGATGTTCTCCTCACTGGTCTCAACCTGACTAATAACCTGGTGGGAGTGCTCATGAGATTCAGAAAAGAGCCAGTCGCCATTACTGCTGACATTGAACAAATGTTCCATTGTTTGATCGTGCGACAAGATCACAGAAATTATCTCTGTTTTCTATGGCACCGAGACAATGACACCAGCAAGGAAATAGTTGAATACTGCATGAAGGTGCACGTGTTTGGAAACAGTCCTCCTGCAGTTGCTACATATGGCCTACGTAGGACCGCCTCTGATGGTGAAGCAGAATTCGGGAAGGACGCCCAACAGTTTGTTGAAAAGGACTTCTACGTGGACAACGGTCTCAAATCCCTGCCCACAGCGGACGAAGACATAGATCTGCTCAAATGGACACAAGGTATGCTTTCTAAAGCTCATTTAAGATTGCATAAAATTGCCTCCAATAGTGCTGTTGTCATGAAGGCCTTTCACTCTAATGATCATGCTTCAGAATTCAGAGACTTGAATCTAGGTTCAGACAACCCACCAGTACAGAGAAGTCTGGGCTTGAGATGGAACTTACTAAAGGACTCCTTCAGTTTTCAGGTTAGTGGTACAGAAAAACCATTTACTAAGCGTGGAGTTCTGTCAGTGGTGAACAGTCTATACGATCCACTCAGGTTTGTTGCACCCCTGACTATACAAAGCAACTTTCAGAGTCTATTAAGGACTGGGAAGCACCACTCCCTGCTGCCAAACAACTAAAGTGGAAGTCATGGAGGGAATCTCTTTGCGCCTTGGATAAAATCCACATACCACGTTGTTACACTCCAGCATCTCTTGCTATGAGTCAAAGGAAAGAGATCCATATATTCTCTGATGCCTCTACTGAAGCTATTGCAGCTGTTGCCTATTTGAAGGTTATAGACTCTAACAATGAAGCCCATGTTGGATTTCTATTTGGAAAGGCTAAATTGGCTCCTAAACCCGAGCACACCATACCCAGACTTGAGCTCTGTGGGGCTGTACTAGCCATGGAGATTGCAGACTTCATACAGAGTGAACTAGCTTTTCACGTGGTTGACATAAGATTCTACACAGACAGCAAGGTTGTTCTGGGCTACATATACAACCAGAAAAAATGCTTCTATGTCAGTAACCACGTTGAAAGGATCAGGAAATCCCCTAAACCTGAGCAATGGCAGTATGTTCCAACCCATCTTAACCCTGCTGACCTTGCTACTAGGCCAGTGTTTGTTGGTGCCTTCGTAAACTCTTCTTGGTTAACAGGACCGGAGTTCCTTTGCGACCAGTGTGAAGAGACTGCCGTTGAAGACAACTTCAGTCTTCAGGATCCAGATGTTGACCCAGAGATCCGTCCTGATGTCAGCACCCTCATCACCAATTCCAAGGAAAAGGATGGCTTGGACTGTCGGCGATTTGATCGCTTCTCCAGATGGACAAGGCTTGTTCGTGTTATTGCAAGGTTAGTCCACATCGCACAATGCTACTGCAATAAGGACAGTAACGCTGAGTGTCGCAGTTGGCACATCTGTCATAAGCCTCTCTCTGCAGAAGACATTATTCTGAGTGAACTGTTTGTGATACATAATGTGCAGCAATGAAATGGAATGTATACTTAAAAAGCAAGATGTCCCTTAAAACAGCCCTATTGTCAACTTAAATCCCGTAATTGATAAGAAGGGTTTACTGAGAGTCAGTGGTCATTTAAACAAAGCCAAGTTGGAGGAGGCAGAAAAGAATCCTCTAATCATTCCTGGCCATCACCACTCTGCTAATATGACATTACCATGAAAAGGTCAAACATCAAGGCAGACACTTCACTGAAGGTGCCTTAAGAGTTGCAGGCCTCTGGATTGTGGGAGCAAAGAGACAAGTTTCCCATTTAATTCATCTTTGTGTTCAGTGTCGCAAGGCAAGAGGAAAACTGCAACAACAACAGATGTCTGATTTGCCTGCTGATAGGACAAGCACAGAGCCACCGTTTACCTATATTGGTTTGGACGTTTTTGGCCCGTGGGAAGTCACTGCATGTAGGACTAGAGGCGGACATGCACAAAGTAAATGTTGGGCAGTGTTGTTCACATGCATGAGTGTACGAGCAATACACATAGAAGTAATAGAATCAATGGATTCCTCCCAGTTTTATCAATGCCTTAAGACGATTCCTCGCCATACCAGGACCAGTCAAGCAAATAAGGTCTGATTGTGGAACAAGCTTTGTAGGTGCCTGTCGAGAACTACAATTAGATTCAACAGCAGTCCAGGATTTCTTGGCAAACAATGGCTTTTCGTGGGTCTTCAACCCTCTTCACGCTTCCCATATGGGCGGATCATGGGAAAGAATGATAGGCATCACTCGTTGGATACTGGAGTCTATGTTGATGGACTCAAACCTCTCGAGACTCAGTCAAGAGACCTTAACCACTTTCTTAGCAGAAGTATCTGCTATTGTAAACTCAAGACCACTTGTTCCCATATCTATGGATTCGGAATCTCCTGCTATTCTTACACCAGCAACTCTCCTCACTCAGAAACTTGGAACCCTTCCTAACCCACCTGAAGACTCTGTGTCCGGTAACAAATATTAGAGAGGTTGGAAACACGTGCAACATCTGGCTGTTTCTGGAGTAGATGGAAGAGGGAGTACCTTAATCTTCTTCAAGGACAGAGAAAATGGCAACAAGTTAAACCTAGCTCACAAGTAGGAGATTTTGTTCTCATGAGACCAGAAAGCAAAAAGAAACGCATGGCCTATGGGACTTATATCGAAAACCTTTTCAAGTGAAGATGGCAAGGTGTCCAAAGTGGAAGTAACAGTCAAGAAGCAAGGTGACCCCAAATCTTTCATTAGGCCTATATCAGAGGTCATCTTACTTATGTCAGTTGAGAATTAAGGACTATCCATTCAACCACAAGGAACTTTCCAAGAACTGTAACCACTGGATTACAATTGGGTTGGAGACAGTTTGGCCTAGTGCGGCTTCTCCAATCCGAAGATGGGCATCCTTTGGATTGCTTCAGGAACTGTTATAGACATTCGTCTACCTCGTTTGTTATTTGTTATTGTTGCTTTGCATGCATTGTTTGTCTTTCAGGTTGAGGTATCCCTCAGTACTTGAGGAAAACACCTCCACCTCAAGACATTTAATATAGTGAAATCCAGGGATTTCAGATAGGGAGTGTGCTGTCCAGCTCTTTGTTTGAAAAGACTTTCAGCCATTTTGAGCATTACCTAATGTTACATGATTATTGTATTGTTGTGCTTTGCTGCCATTTACTGGCCATTGTTATAACATGTATTATTCCTGTGTTTTACCCACAACACCTTTCGGTCTGTAACTCCTCCTATCTCCTGCTCAGCACTTCCTTCTTCTTCACATCCATCTTGACTACACATGCTGCAGGACTGGAGAAAGGATTCTCTTGTTACCACTTTACCTAGCAACTCTAATACCTACAATTCCTACCCTTTCCTCATCCTTCACTTTCCCTCATCTCACTTCATCAAGAACTGTAAATAAATCTGTTGAATTCATCACTGCATCATCATTCCGGATTACCACGTGCAGGTCATGAGGAACAGAATCGCAGGTCAGTGAGTTGACGGTATATGCCATTGCTTATACAGAGATCCGTGTCACATCCCTGAGACACATCTCGCCCCACGTACATCGGTGGCAGAATAGTGAGTATCATTAATAGTTTAGTTTCTGCATGTATTTTGTCAATCCAAGGTTGAGATGTGAGTGTCCAGAGAGAGAGGTCCTCTTCCAGTTTCATCCACTGCTTATTTTACATAAACCTAAATCAGTCCACTGTTCTCATAAGAATCGAAGATTGATGGGATTTTTTTTTAGATCTGGCAGATTAGTACCCCATTTTATTCTTTGGGACGACACAATATTTTAACACGTATCCTAGGCCTCGATGTTCCCCATACAAACTTGCTGTTAGAATTGTTGAGATGGGAGAAAAAGGTCTGAGGAACGCAGCACGGAACGGTCTGAAATATATAAAGAAGATCTGGTAAAATGCCAATTTTGATCACATTAAAACGTCCAAACCAGGACAAGGGTTTTAAGTTCTAATTAATTAGATTTTGAATCGTTTGTTCAAGGATGGGGGATATAATTTAAATGATACAGATCATCCAAGTTCACCGGAATTTGTATACCCAGGTACTTTCTAGCATCTTTCTGCCACTTAAAGGGAAAGTTAGAAATAAGTTATTGTGTCGGTTCAGCGTTAAAAGTTATGTTTATGGCTTCTGTTTTAGAGTAGTTGACTTTAAAATTGCTTACATGGCCAAATTCTTTTAAATCCTTTATTATAGAGGGAAATGAGATAAGTGGGTTTGAAACATAGAGCAACAAGTCATCTGCATGTAGAGCTAGTTTATAGATATGTGAGTCTATAGTAACTCCACTAGTATCTGGATTTTTACATAACGCTACCGTGAAATGTTCCATCACCAATGTGTATAGGAGAGGTGATAAGGGACACTCTTGCTTTGTCTCATTTTTAATAGAAAATGTGTCAGAATGAAGGCCGTTTACCATATTGCTTTAGGGTCAGCGTATAAGGATCGAATTTTAGACAAGAAAGAGCGCAACCCAATTTGTGGTAAGGTGCTCTTCAAGAAAGTCCAATGCACTGTGTCAAATGCTTTTTTAGCGTAGACAGAAACAAGGCACATTGGGATCCCCTCGGCTTTTGCATGTGAATTTAACAACAATGTTTTATCTACAGTATATTATCACGAGCTTCTCTAACCTTAACAAAACCAACCTGATCGTTGCTAAGAATTGAGGGTAGATAGTGGGAGAGCCATGTTGTAATTATTTTAGAAAATATTTTGACGTCTACATTAATGAATGATATTGGATGAATATTAGGGCAGGTATTTGGTCCTTTTCCAGGCTTTGATAAAACCATTATATAAGCTTCAAGTGATTGGGGGGTAAGGTCTTCTGAGATTTTATTGAACAATTTAGTTAAAAAGGTAATAACAGAGGTGCAAACATCTTATAAAATCTATTATTGAATCCATCTGCCCCAGGGCTCTTCCCGATAGGGAATGATTTATTGGCCTCTCCTATCTCTTGTTCAGTGAAAGCTTTGTCTAGTACCTCCTGCTCAGGGGTCTGTAAGGAAGGAACGGCAGTGTCCATAATATATTTATAAATTTTTGTTTCAAGAGTATTAGTGGTATTGTCCATGAATATTATATAGTGAGCTATAATAGCAATGAAATGCTTCAGCTATGTCAGTGGGGTTATGAATTTATAGCCGCGGTGCTCCTTTTATTTTGGATACGTATGTCCTTTGCATCCGTAGATGTAACCTTCTTGCCAATGAGAGACCACATTTATCTGTGAATTCGTATGAGTACCTTCACATGCGATCTTGATATTTTCTATACGTTTGATCTAGTAAAGACCTTCCCTCCTTTCTTTTTTTCAATCAGATCATTTTTATTTAACAAAAGAAAGACCAACATTTTGTTTTTGTCATATAAACTTTGTGACAAAAAAAATAATAAGAAAGAAAAACCAGTAAACAATACAAGAACCGGTTTACAATGATATAAATCCCAATATCGCTCTATAGTACAATGTTTTGGAATAGTAATTTTACATTTGTACATAAATATCTGAATACTTCCTGACGGCTTATTTTCACTATTGGGACATCAAAAGAAAAAGAATATATCTAAGAAGGGACAATTGTGTGGACTGAGACAATTAATATTTGCTGACACCTTAGATATAAGGATATACATTCCTGGTTTATTGCAGGGATAATGTACAAATGGTCCAGTATAGTATTTCTGAAGCAATACCTGGGGTAATTAACCATTGCTCCCATATGTGTATGAATTTCTTGAGAGCATTCCTTTTTATATAAGATCCACTTTCCAACCATAGAGTGTTATTTATCCTGGATCTTAGTTCTGTTATCGTTGGGGGAGAATTGTCTATCCAATGTAGTACTAACAACTTTTTGTCTTGGAATAATATTCCTGAGCTAGCTATTGCCATATGGGAGTCTGGGTCTATGTCCTCTCCCAGGAGTCCTAGGATACAGATTTTAGGTTCCAACTGAAGTAATATCCCAAATACAGATAGTACAAGAGCGATCACCCCCTTCCAGTAGTCGCCAATATTTACACATTCCCACGTCATATGCATCAAGTGGGTAACATTTTAACCACATCTAGGACATGTGTCATCCGTTTGTATTTCAATTTTAAATAAAATACTTGGGGATCTATATACCCTATGAATGAGAAGAATTCGGGACAATCTTTGTGACTCTGACAATGAAAGTTTCGGTGTCAAAATCCAGTATTTCCCCCATTGCTCCTCAGATAAGGGACCCACATCCTCCTCCCATTTTGTCTTAACCATCAAAGGATATTTATCCAAATGTAACATAGTATCATAGTGAGATGTAGGTTTCCATGTAAGCAAGTGATGGCTTATTAAGGAAAAGTCTCTACGGCTATATGTATTGTGTAAAGGAGGATAATACGTACAATCCTTTAAGTCTGGATGTAGTATCCTCCATACATCGACCAGTTGGAAAGACCAGAGCAGGTTTAGCAAAGCTTTTGATTGTGATTTAGATTGGTGACACCAGCCCAGGGACGCGTCTAAACAAGGATCCAAGACAAAATTTAAGTCACCTCCAATGATGATAAGGTCCTTAGCAAAAAGTAAGTATTGACGGCCTGTCTTAATTTGGTCACAATTAGGGAGATAGCCGTTTACCAAAGTCAAAATTTTGGAGTAGATCGAGATCTTAAACACATACCTCCTCTCCGTGTCAGACAGTGTTTCTACAATAGCATGCGACAGTGATCTGTGCCGGCCTATACTCAGCACCTTAGACTTCAAAACTGCATTTTTCTGGGACGCCAAGATGAATAATATCTGTTAGAAAACTGAGGTATATGATCGTCTCTAAAGTGTGACTCCTGAAGAAAGAGAAAATGTACGTGCTGTTTATGCCTACGATAAAACACTTGAGCTCCTTTCTCTGGAACATTAAGTCCTCTGACATTCAATGAACAAGTCTTGAGTTGTGCCATATTATATGAAAAAAAAGGAGGAGGGGGAAGAGAGAAAGATTAAAAGAAAAGAGGAAGTATAGACGATAGATAGTAACGTCTACCTCTCAGTGTCTAAGAAGTATAGATTATGAATATATCAAAACAGTAGGAAATTGCGAAACAAGCAGATCCCAATGCAAGTCCCTAACTGGGGGTTGTCTTTACAGGCGTAAGTCAAACTTTCAGTTCTAGGATTCCTATTAGGTGGAACCATGGAATATAAAGCAAGTAAAGTAATACAGCCTGATATTACAGTAGTATCATGTGAACTCAACTTATATGCTGGTCTAAGATCTTATATGAACTTAGACATTCTATATAGTGGAAGAGTGGCACCTAATGCTCTATTTAGATATATCTAATTATATGCTTAAAGAAATAAGTAAGCATCTGCAAACTGTCTCTCATCAGGGAAGACAACATTCATTTCAGGAGCTCATATGATTGGCAGGTTCCTTTCCCATCTGGCTGCATCATCATCAAGTTCCTGATCCATTGAACGCCTTCTGTGACGTGCTGGAACTCTCTGTGGCAATGGTGGAGCAGGTGGCCAGTCAGATATATGGATTCTGGGAATGTCCAGGACATCACAGAAAGGTCTCGTCACTTTGATCTTTCAAAGTATACAATGTTCCATTTTTCGGACCTGCAGCTGGAAAGGGTACCGCAGAAGTACATCAGGCCATTTTTCAATAGAGCATCAAGTAGTGGTTTCAATACCCTTCTTTTAGCAAGTGTCATTCAGGATAGATATGTGATCGATTGTATACGTTTTCCATTGAAAATCACCAGGACTCAACTCCTCTGCTTTCCTCACAATGGCCTCTTTTACATTGAAAAAATGTATGTGACAGATAATGTCCCTTGGATGCTCAGGATCTGGGCCATGATTGCCTAATGTATGGTGTTCCCTGTCAGTCTCCAGCTCCTTATCAATAGGGTCACCAAGGATATTATTGATTAATGTCAATAGTGTTGGCATGATCGCTTGTGCATTGATGATTTCATGTATACCCCTTATCCAGATATTATTGTGATTTTCATGGTCATCAACCAAATTAAACAGACTGTTTATTTATGAGCATTTGGATGGTCCACATCTTGTACGACATCCGCCTCTAATCTCTGTACCTCGTCAGTAAGCTGTGACAGGCTAGAAGTGAGGGGACGTATTTCAGTTTTGTATTTGGTCTCCAGCATTTGTATATAATGCTGCATCTATTGTTTAGTAGGGATAGATGCAATATGATATACAAATCAATTATGGCGTTCTCCATATCAGAATTCCCTGTGGCTGGGGGAGTAAATGTCCCTGTGAAGCAAGCACTGCTCAGGCCGACATTAAGAGAGAAGTTGGTGCAGGATTTACAGGCTGGAGCTGTCTGGCATCATGAGGGTTAAGACTGCTTCTTTTACCACGCTGAGATGAGGCAGTAATGGCTCCGGAGCAGGAAGATAAGACCTTCCATAAGAAACGCTGCATACCAGACATGCTGACGGAGGTGGAGGACCTCAGATTAACCTCCGATCTCCTCTTTCTTTCCTATATCGGACGTCATGTTTGAGGCTGTAAATTGCTTATAATTCCCCCCGGAACACGGTCTGAAGAGAGTGTTTTCAGTGTGTGCGTTCTCTCGGTGCTATGTCCATGCCATGGCCTTCCTGTTGATGTTCAATACATCCAAAGGTGGTGTTGATTAGGAGCAGGATTGTGTGATGTAACAACCTTATGTGAGCACTGGAAACGCAAGTTGTGACAACAATGGAACGGTGCCAGAATGGGAGTTGCGTATGATTGTTTTTTATTTTAACAAGGCCAAACATGAGGAATGAGAAGAAGTTGTCCTAGTAGTGGAAAACCCCTTTAAAAAGATACAATTTTAGATTAGAATGAAAAAGGCTTCTCCCCTGTGTGACTTCTCTGAAGTTTAAAAAAAGTTGATTTCCAAGGAAACCATTTCCCACATTAAGAACATAAAAATGGCTTCTCTCCTGTGTCAGTACTTTGGTAACTAAGAAGTGATGATTTATTCACAAAACATTTCCCACATTCTGAACATAAAAAGGCTTCTCCCTTGTGTGGGCTCTCTGGTGGTCATCAAGATGCGCTTTCCGTATAAAACATTTCCCACATTCTAAACATGAAAAAGGCTTTTCCCTTGTATGAGTTCTCTGATGCTTGTTAAGAGTTGATTTATCTGCATAACATTTCCCACATTCTGAACATGAAAAAGGCTTCTCACCTGTGTGAGTTATTTGGTGATTAACCAAAGCTGATTTCTGGCTAAAACATTTTTCACATTCTGAACAAGAAAAAGGCTTCTCCTCTGTGTGAGTTCTCTGATGATTAACCAAAACTGATTTCTGGCTAAAACATTTCCCACATTCTGAACAAGAAAAAGGCTTCTCCCCTGTGTGAGTTCTCTGGTGATTAACCAAAGCTGATTTATGGCTAAAACATTTCCCACATTCTGAACAAGAAAAAGGCTTCTGCCCTGTGTGAGTTCTCTGGTGATTAACCAAATCTGATTTATGGCTAAAACATTTTCCACATTCTGAACAGGAAAAAGGCTTCTCCCCTGTGTGAGTCCTCTGGTGATTAACCAAATCTGATTTCTGGCTAAAACATTTCCCACATTCTGAACAGGAAAAAGGCTTCTCCCCCGTGTGAGTTCTCTGGTGATTAACCAAAGCTGATTTCTGGATAAAAAAATTCCCACATTCTGAACAGGAAAAAGGCTTCTCCCCTGTGTGAGTTATTTGGTGATTAACCAAACCTGATTTCTGGCTAAAACATTTTTCACATTCTGAACAAGAAAAAGGCTTCTCCCCTGTGTGAGTTCTCTGGTGATTAACTAAAGCTGATTTATGGCCAAAACATTTTCCACATTCTGAACATGAAAAAGGCTTCTCTCCTGTGTGGGTTCTCTGGTGTATAACCAAAGATGATTTATGGCTAAAACATTTCCCACATTCTGAACAAGAAAAAGGCTTCTCCTCTGTGTGGGTTATCTTATGTCTGATAAAACTTGATTTCAGCTGTCCCTCTGATCTCTCGGTACAGTCATCTGGAAAGAATAAAACCAATTATTATTTATGAATAACATATCCTTAAAATTTATATTGTTGAACATTTCTACTTAAACTCTCCGTAAAAATTCACTTTATGTAAAAGTTATTTACCAAGAAAACATCACAGAAAAATCAGTCTTACCAACACCAAATCAGATAACAAATGCACTAGCAATTTAGTGTTGGTTGGGTGTACTGGGGTGTCTGTCCATGTGGGTGCACTTATATAGTGCTGGGTAGCCCTCCTGATCTAATAGTATGAGCATCATCAATAGGCTAAGCCAGACACTGTGCATCAAACCTGCCTGTGTGACTGGTGTCCTATGCAAGCTTCTTCTGTGTGCATCTAATATATATAATTATCTTATCCCGTCTGTCTGTCCAGGAAATCCCGCGTCGCTGATTGGTCCGGCCGCGGCCAATCAGCGACGCGAGATTTCAGAAAAAGATGGCGGCCGTTAGCGGTTCATCTGCCGCACGGAGGTCAGTGGCGATGCAGCCAGCTGCTGGCAACATAAGTACCCCGACCGGAGGCGCCGCTGACCTCCATTCGGCTACCGTCGGGAGATCAGCGGCAACGGGCATTATATGGGGGTTATGTGACTTCCTGCATGGGGCATTATAAGGGTGGGGGGGATGTGTCTTCCTGCATGGGGCATTATAAGGGAGGGGGGGTGACATCCTGCATGGGCCATTAAAATAGAAGGGGGAATGTGACATCCTTCATGGGGCATTATAAGAGAGGGAGGGGATGTGACATCCTGCATGGCGCATTATAAGAGAGGGAGGGGATGCAGGACATGGGGCATTATAAGGGAGGGGGGGATGTGACTTCCTGCATGGGGCATTATAGAGGAGGGGGGAGGTGACATCCTGCATAGGGCACTAAACAGGGGGGAGGGAGACATCCTGCATGGGGCATTATAAGGGGGGTGACATCCTGCATGGGCCATTATATGGGGGGGATGTGACTTCCTGCATGGGGCATTATATGGGAGCGATGTGACTTCCTGCATGGGGCATTATATGGGGGGGATGTGATTTCCTGCATGGGGCATTATAAGGGGGGGATGTGACTTCCTGCATGGGGCATTATAAGGGGGGGGATGTGACTTACTGCATGGGGCATTATAAGGGAGGGGGGGATGTGACTTCCTGCATGGGGCATTATATGGGGGGGTGACATCCTGCATAGGGCATTAAACAGGGGGAGGGGGTGACATCCTGCATGGGGCATTATATGGGGGGATGTGACTTCCTGCATGGGGCATTATATGGGGGGGGATGTGACTTCCTGCATGGTGCATTATATGGGGGGATGTGACTTCCTGCATGGGGCATTATAAGGGAGGGGGGATGTGACTTCCTGCATGGGGCATTATTAGGGGGGGTGACATCCTGCATGGGCCATTATATTGGGGGGATATAACTTCCTGCATGGGGCATTATATGGGGGGGATGTGACTTCCTGCATGGGGCATTATTTGGGGGGGATGTGACTTCCTGCATGGGGCATTATAAGGGAGGGGGGATGTGACTTCCTGCATGGGGCATTATAAGG
This sequence comes from Phyllobates terribilis, assembly GCF_046119375.1. Taxonomy (NCBI): domain Eukaryota; kingdom Metazoa; phylum Chordata; class Amphibia; order Anura; family Dendrobatidae; genus Phyllobates; species Phyllobates terribilis. The sequence continues at coordinate 132,773 of NW_027362876.1, read as the reverse complement.
GGGGGGTGACATCCTGCATAGGGCATTAAACAGGGGGGGGTGACACCCTGCATGGGGCATTATAAGAGGGGGTGATATCCTGCATGGGGCATTATATGGGGGGAAGTGACTTCCTGCATGGGGCATTATAAGGGAGGGGGGGGATGTGACTTCCTGCATGGGGCATTATAAGGGGGGTGACATCCTGCATGGGCCATTATAATGGAAGGGGGGATGTGACATACTGCATGAGGCATTATATGGGGGGGTTGACTTCCTGCATGGGGCATTATAAGGGAGGTGACTTCCTGCATGGGGCATTATATGGGGGGTATGTGACTTCCTGCATGGGGCATTATAAGGGAGCGAGGGATGTGACTTCCTACATGGGGCATTATAAGGGAGGGGGGGTGACATCCTGCATGGGCCACTATAATGGAAAGGGGGATGTGACTTCCTGCATGGGGCATTATATGGGGGGGATGTGACTTCCTGCATGGGGCATTATAAGGGAGGGGGGGGATATGACTTCCTGCATGGGGCATTATATGGGGGGGAGGTGACATCCTGCATAGGGCATTAAACAGGGGGGGGGGTGACATCCTGCATGGGGCATTATATGGGGGGATGTGACTTCCTGCATGGGGCATTATATGGGGGGGATGTGAGTTCCTGCATGGTGCATTATATGGGGGGCTGTGACTTCCTGCATGGGGCATTATAAGGGAGGGGGATGTGTCTTGCTGCATGGGGAATTATAAGGGGGGGTGACATGCTGCATGGGCCATTATATTGGGGGGATATAACTTCCTGCATGGGGCATTATATGGGGGGGATGTGACTTCCTGCATGGGGCATTATTTGGGGGGGATGTGACTTCCTCCATGGGGCATTATAAGGGAGGAGGGATGTGACTTCCTGCATGGGGCATTATAAGGGGGGGGGGGGTGACATCCTGTATAGGGCATTAAACAGGGGGGGGTGACACCCTGCATGGGGCATTATAAGGGGGGGTGACATCCTGCATGGGGCATTATATGGGGGGAAGTGACTTCCTGCATGGGGCATTATAAGGGAGGGGGGGGGATGTGACTTCCTGCATGGGGCATTATAAGGGTGGGGGTGACATCCTGCATGGGCCATTATAATGGAAGGGGGGATGTGACATACTGCATGAGGCATTATATGGGGGGATGTGACTTCCTGCATGGGGCATTATAAGGGAGGTGACTTCCTGAATGGGGCATTATATGGGGGGTATGTGACTTCCTGCATGGGGCATTATAAGGGAGGGGGGGATATGACTTCCTGCATGGGGCATTATAAGGGAGGGGGGGTGACATCCTGCATGGACCATTATAATGGAAAGGGGGATGTGACATCCTGCATGGGGCATTATAAGGGAGGGGGGGATGTGACTTCCTGCATGGTGCATTATAAGAGAGGGAGGGGATGTGACATCCTGCATGGGGCATTATAAGGGAGGGGGGTGACATCCTGCATGGGCCATTATATGGGGGGGATGTGACCTCCTGCATGGGGCATTATATGGGGGGGATGTGACTTCCTGCATGGGGCATTATATGGGGGGGGGTGACTTCCTGCATGGGGCATTATAAGGGAGGGGGGATGTGACTTCCTGCATGGGGCATTATAAGGGAGGGGGGTGACATCCTGCATGGGCCATTATAATGGAAGGGGGGATGTGACATCCTGCATGGGGCATTATATGGGGGGATGTGACTTCCTGCATGGGGCATTATAAGGGAGGGGGGGATGTGACTTCTTGCATGGGGCATTATAAGGGAGGGGGGGGTGACATCCTGCATGGGCCATTATAATGGAAAGGGGGATGTGACATCCTGCATGGGGCATTATATGGAGGAGATGTGACTTCCTGCATGGGGCATTATAGGGAGGTGACTTCCTGCATGGGGCATTATAAAGGGGGGATGTGACTTCCTGCATGGGGCATTATAAGGGAAGGGGGATGTGACTTCCTGCATGAGGCATTATAAGGGAGGGGGGGTGACATCCTGCATGGGCCATTATAATGGAAGGGGGGATGTGACATCCTGCATGGGGCATTATATGGTGGGGGGGGACAAGGGACATCCTGCATGGCGCATTATAAGAGAGGGAGGGGATGTGACATCCTGCATGGGGCATTATAAGTCCTCACTATAATTGCCCGGTCCTCACTAACACGGTTCGCTGACTGGTCGCGACCGGCGGCTGCGACCAATCAGCGATATCAGCCCCAAATTTAAACACCGTCTCCGGCCAATTGGCGCCAGATTTAAAATAAGTACGCCACCGTCGGGAGACATATTCTAGAATACCCGATACGTTAGAATCGGGCCACCATCTAGTCTTTAATACTAGGCAACCACACCCTCCATGAATTGGTAGGTTTGTGAGTGATTGCTCCATAAGTATTTTGCACCTGCACTGCCTTTATCATGGGGGTCTGCAGCATCCTGCTAGTGCATTTGTTATATGATTTGGTGTTGGTAAGGCTGTATCTTTTTCAGAGATTTTTTTTTAATTTTGCCTTATGTTAGCCGTCATTATTCACCAAGACAATAACAGTTCACAGTCTAATAGAAAACCTCATAGAAAGAACCAGTGGAGCGTGGTGTTCAACTGTTTGTTAATTCTGCCTCCAAAATATGGAATAAAAAGCCACCAAACAATGTTATGTAGGTGAAAAAATACCAATAAAAAGTTCTACTCATCTCACAAAAAAACAAGTCCTCACTCAGGTCCATCATCTGTCAGTGGAAAACCAGAGGTTTCCACATCATTAGTGGCTCAAAGGCTTTTGAAAAGCAACATGGCTTCCATAAACCAATCCAGCAATATCCACTCTCCCAAAGTCAGATCTCCCCCTCACTTCTGAGCCTTGCAGTGCGCCCAAAACACATTTAGCATCCATGTATTTGGCATTACTATAGTGAGAAGAACCCACTTAATTGATGGTGTGTGTCTCCTGGAGCACAATCTGGACACTATGTGTTGAGCAATAAAATGATATATTTGTAATTTTCACTCTCCAACATCCACTGCGTGCTAATATCCAGAAAGTGCCTGTGGAGTCAAAATAGTCACTACTCCTATAGATTAATTCACTGAGGGTTATAATTTCCAAAATGGAGTCACTTTATGGGGATTTCTACTGCTCTGGTTTTCTGAAATTTGGTCACATTAGGGCTTCTGTAAATGGTGGGTCCCATCTCCTCTGGGATCTGCTCCTGCGACGTCTGCTTCTGTCACCAGGAGCCGCCTTATTCATCCTGCAGGCAGCGCTGGTGATGGAGGAGACGTCAGAACCAGAAGCTCTGGGCGGAGCAGGCTCTGTCCAGCCAGTAAGATTAGGAAGCCTGGGACCTGTAGTACTATCCAGTCTGGCAGTATGGGTGTGTGTGCTGTCCAGCTGGAGTAATCTGCTTCCTGCTTCAGCCAATTGGAAAGCACCACACCCTACTAAAGCTGAAAGCATATTGCCGGAAGCTGCCAGATACAGGCTTGTTCTCCTCTGGTTCAGTCCTCTGTGCTCAGCTCCCGGCTTGTGTATTTGTTTCCTGTTGTGACCCCGGCCCGTTTACTGACTACTCTTGCGTCTTCTGATTTTGTATTTTCTCTGCCCTCATGGATATGACCCGGCTACCTGACCATTCTTCTTCCCATCTCACACCACAGAACAGCAGGTAACACCATGGCCCAAGCCTAGGGGTCTCTGTGTAAGTCCAGATCCATGTAGAGGGGTTAAAGGGTGATGAGCAAGGCAAACCCAGGGATCAGGAAAATGGAGTAGATGGCGCCAAGTCTGTTCGTGGTAGCCATCTTTTGAGCTGCCAGGTGACTATGAACAGTGCCCCCAATACATTGTGTCTGCGAACTATTCTATCAAGATCTGCATTCAAATAGCTAAATGGCGCTTCTTCCCTTCTTAACCTGCCATGTGCCCAGACAGTAGTGTACAACCGTATATGGGGTAGTGTCACATTCAAGAGAAGTTGGAATATTATTTGTAAGGTCCATTTGCTTCCTATTATCCTTTGTGAAGAATTCCAAAATTATCACCACATAAAGTGACACACGTCAGATTTGAAAAATGGGCCCTGATAGGAACACAAAACTGGCTGTAGGAAAGGGTTAAATCAGAGTATTTTTGGCACTAATTACTGTAGTCAAAACTGTGACTATAGACAATAACACATCTACTGAAATGATCAAACTCAACAGTCTCCATCAGTAAATAGTGAGTAACTAGTGGTGAAACCTCTCTGGGGTAATTAGAGTATGGGGCTCGGTGGCTCTTGGCAATCTAAACTATCGTAAGGGCCAATATTTTCTGTCAGATGAATTTCATGAAGAAATATTAGACGTTCAAAGAGAACTTTTTATAATAGTGCAGAGCTGAGGTGTCTTAAATTTAGCTTAGAGATACAGTATATCATAGCACAGGTGTAATGTTTTTAATATAGTTTATCACTATCCTGTTTGAAGTTAGTCGGTTTTAAAATAAATTGAAAAATCAGGATAAAGGGAAACTCTGTTGTTATTGTACAGAAATTCACACTTGGCCCTCACTGCGCATTTAATGTTGTAGATCATAAAAGTAAAGTTTGGCCAGAAAGACTGGACCTGGTCTTGTAGGGACCATATGAGCACATTCAGCAGCACAGAAGGGAGAGAAGGTGGATTCATCCAATAAGATATCAGGGATCTAGGAAGGAACAGCATCATTACCCTCCGCTTTCTCTTACAGACCCATCATATTATTTTTCATCAAGTGATTTTCTAACTTGTCAGCAAATTCTATGTATGCGGTCATTTGGCTTTGTAGTTTACAGATCTGGGCAGGTAACGATCAGCGTCTACTAATCCCAGGGGGTAGGTGGATTCTCCAGGTTGTAAGTTCTATGGAAAAGGGTTTTAATGCTCAAAATCATTTGAACAGTTTTGGGTGGAGGAGAATGTTGTGGTCTAGAGGCAAAATGGTGATCACATGATTGTGATACGGCCGGACTACACCACTGATAAAGCAGCCACAGCCGGTGACTGAGAAGAATCTGTGACTTCTCTGAGTTTAGTGGTTATTACTCACCTGGGTAGTCATATGTAGGAATTTCCTCTTTACACCACTCATCACCCCTTACATATGTCTCTGTAGTGTTAATATGGGTCAGATCTTCACCCTGAAACAAATATTGTAAAAGTCACAGACAGATGAGAAGTCACATCTATGATCAGCTCTAATCCTGCCATCTCCACCGTTCTCATTACACAAGCAAAAAACACATAATACTGGTGGATAAAACAAGACTGAGCACAAGACCTTCACAGCCGTGTACACATCATAGGGGAGCTCTCATGACACCTTCTCTCCATCTACCTGATGATCCTGAGGAACATTGGGCTCTTCTTGTTTACAGTCCTGTGGAAGAAGAGGACGGGGACATCTCTCTGGTGTTGTCCTCTTACTGGATATATCTGGAGGAAACACATACAGGGACTGAATTCATTCTTTACATACAGATAATTATAGACCGTGTGTATTTAGCCTCGTCTGTTACCTGGTGATATGAGGGGCTGGAGAACCTCCATCATGACGTCTTTGTACAAATCTTTGTGTCCTTCTAAATACTCCCACTCCTCCATGGAGAAATAGACAGCAACATCCTGACATCTTATAGGAACCTGACACATACAATCATACAGTCATACCCCTGATCCTTTCATAGTATTACTGTGTAATGTCCCAGCATTCCCAGCAGTGTCACCTCTCCAGTCAGCAGCTCAATCATCTTGTAGGCAAGTTCTAGGATCTTCTGGTCATTGATGTCCTCATGAATCAAGAGGTGAGATGGAGGCCCTGTGATTGGGCTCAGGGGTCTTTCCCATCCCTCAGATACAGGGGCCTGGCAGTGCCCACTAGAGGTCTTCTTCACTACTATGTAATCCTGGTTATGGAGAGACACATTATTAAATCTCACTTCAGACATTTCCAGAGTCCTCACCTCTCCAGTTCTGTCCATCTGTTATTCCCATAGATAAGAATGATGTAATGTGACGTCATCAGAATCTCTCACCTCTCCAGTAAGCTGGAAGAGGATCTCTAGGGTAAGATGTAATATCCTCTTCGCCATCTTGTCTCTGTCCATATCCATCTTTGATGGGTCCATAAGAAAAATTCTCTTAAATGGAAGACCTTCACTGAGAGGATCTGATATTGTAGGGACCTAAATGAGAAGATGATGAGCCGATGTAACATCATAAAAGTCCTGTGTAATAATACAATTACTGGAGATAATAAAGGGAAACATATGAGGAGATATATTATTTTACAGTATTTAGATTTCTTCTTTACATCTGGTAATAAAACCTATATATTTTAGGCCACAGACAACAAGCAGTTTCTTTCTTGGAGTCTGCAGCTGAACACTTTCTCAAAGATTCATCTTCCATAAAGCTAATTCTCGTCTCATTTACCGACAATGTTTCAATAATCCACCTCAACGCGTTTCCCCAACAGGTTCATCAGGAGGCTTGATATAAGGATGATAATTCATGATGTTCAGCATAGTGTGCCTAATAGCCAGGTGCCCATGTATAAATATCCCAATTCATCCAAAACCCCTCCCAGACTAGGAGGCTCATTCCCATTCCTAGAGGTGAATTGTCACAGGATATACAAAATGGAGTCTGTCTACAATAATGTACTGCACCTACGCTATTTCTCATGAGCTAGAGGTCCGATAATGTCCATCCCCTAGTGCGATTGTCCAGAAGTGACGTGCTTTATGCTGAAACACCAGATAAACTGATTGCCGCTGCTCCACTCGTAACTGTGACTGTGCATGCCCGTACTTATCATTCCACGCCAGAGCGAATCTAGGATCATTGTCCACGATTGCGCATGCCCAGATGTCTGCGCTCCACACCGGAGTGCATATGATATTGGATCGCATTCCATCAAATGAAAAATCCTCCCTCTGAGATCAGCATCATGGGAGACTAACAACAAGTATTGCACATCCTCCCATCATACAATAAGCATGTAGATCTACTTCTAGAAAATATGGGATGGTGGCCCACAGTAAATTTCTAAATGGTCAAATTTGACCCCTATTGCATAATTAGACATACACAAGGAACACCACACTTGTTAGTTACTAAATAGTATAAGTGGGATATAACTAATAAGAAATAATTCTGATACAGAAGCTCAGATCTCTCGAAGAAGTAAAACAATATGTGAACCCCATTCTCAGGAAACTGAGTAGCAATGGGTAGAATATAAAATCCAAAAATGTAAATCAGAATATGGATGTATTCACACAAAACAGGCATAGGAAATTTGCTCCTCGAGTACCTTAGGGGCTTGTGCATCCAGTCTGGAATCCACTCGCTTTCCTTTTTGATACATCTATTGTGATCACCTCCTCTCACATTGGGTTTAACCGCCGCAATGATACAAAACGAGATGTTTCCGGTTTCACCTCGATGTGCACTGTTCATGAGTCTCACTAATTGGGGTGTCCTGACCATGGCATAAATTACCCAAATGCCCCCTCCCCCACCCTCCTCTTAGACTGCCTCTTGGTCGTTCATACAAAATCTAGGGGGCAGGTGCATGTGGCCATATATAAAAGTCCTGAGGTTTTACAGTTGGAATAATCCCTCTGGAAAAAGATTTTACCTGTAGAGGAACTCGAGAAAGATTTACATGGTCTCATCCAATTACATGTACAACTTTATCCACATCTAAAGAAACCGCACACTCTTCTATCCAGCCAAGTCCACTTGGGTGCAGGTTTTTATAGAAACTATGCACTAAACGGTCCCTAATTGACCGACCCTTTCTGAAAGTTATTGTGGGAGTACATCCCACAGCACCCTCAGGTCCCGGTTGGCCAGGGTTTTCTGAGGATATTAAAGATATGGTCACTCTGATTGTGATAAGTTCCTATTACTCGTGTTATCCCATCTTTTTCTTGCTCTCTTGGTTAGGTATGGAGGAATGTCTGTCTCTCCTGATTTTCTGCAAACAATCGTGTGGAATCCAAAATGTATCGTGGGTACCCTTTTCCATGAATCTGGTGTTCATGTCTATTGCCTGTATATTAAACTCTGTGACATTAGAGCAGTCTCTTCTCAATCGTAAAAATTGGCTCTTGGATATTGCTTTTTTTTAATGAGGATGGGGTGGTGACTATCCCACTTCAATAGTTTATTAGTGCTTGTAGGTTTATGGTAGATGAGTGTACCTAAGGTCCCATCCCCTTCATTCTTGATTAGTACATCCAGCAAAGGCAACTGGTAATATTTAAACTCTGACATAAATCTCAGGCTCACTCTATAGATATTGAGTTCCCTGACAAATTCAAGAAACTTTTCACTCGTTCCTGACCAGATGATAAAAATGTCGTCAATATATCTATACTAAACCCCAATATATGGATGCCACCACTTATGATCATCTATGAATATTGTATTTTCCTCCCACCAGCCCAGGAATAGGTTAGCATATGAGGGGGCACAACAGGTCCCCATCGCAGTACCCCTGAGCTGGTGGAAGTACTTCCTGTCAAAAAGAAAGAAGTTATGTGTAAGAGTGAATTTTAGAAGATCCTCCATGAAGTCATTATGTCTGCTACACTCTATTGATCTCGATTTCAAGAAATGTCTTACTCCTCTGATATCATCCTCATGCGGTATATTACTGTACGAAGCCTCGATATCTAGTGAGGCCTGCTCCCCTACATGAGTGTATACATGCTCAAGGGTCTATATGTAGGGGAGCAGGCAGAGGGAAAACCATTTTCCAGAGGGATTATTCCAACTACAGGACCTCAGGTGGTACTGGGGAGAAATTATACTGTGGGTGGGGGCATAATACATACTGCATAAGGGGCATAATGGGGGCATTACACTGTGTGGGGTATCATACATACTGCATAAGGGGCATAATGGGGGCATTACACTGTGTGGGGGCATCATACATACTGCATAAGGGGCATAATGGGGACATTAAACTGTGTGGGGCTTCATACATACTGCATAAGGGGCATAATGGAGGCATTACACTGTGTGGGGGCATCATACATCCTGCATAAGGGGCATAATGGGGGCATTACACTGTGTGGGGGCCTCATACATCCTGCATAAGGTGCATAATGGGGGCATTACGCTGTGTGGGGTATCATACATACTGCATAAGGGGCATAATGGGGGCATTACACTGTGTGGGGGCATCATACATACTGCATAAGGGGCATAATGGGGACATTAAACTGTGTGGGGCTTCATACATACTGCATAAGGGGCATAATGGAGACATTACACTGTGTGGGGGCATCATACATCCTGCATAAGGGGCATAATGGAGGCATTACACTGTGTGGGGGCCTCATACATCCTGCATAAGGTGCATAATGGGGGCATTACGCTGTGTGGGGGCATCATACATACTACATAAGGGGCGTAATGGGGGCATTACACTGTGTTGGGGCATCATACATCCTGCATAAGGGGCATAATGGGGGCATTACACTGTGTGGTGTCATCATACATACTGCACAAGGGGCATAATGGGGGCATTACACTGTGTGGGGGCATCATATATACTGCATCAGGGCAATAATGGGGGCATTACACTGTGGGGGGCATCATACATCCTACATAAGGGGCATAATGGGGGTATTACACTGTGGGGGGCATCATGCATACTGCATAAGGGGCATAATGGGGGCATTACACTGTGGGGGGCATCATACATCCTGCATAAGGGGCATAATGGGGGCATTACACTGTGGGGCCAGTAAAGGGGCCCTGTACTATGAGAACAATACGTTTCCTCCCTCCCTGTCTCCATAGTTGGGTCGTATGTATCTATTACAGGAAACAGAACAAAAACCTTATGATTCTTATAAAGGGGCAACACAAGACCCCAAAAGAGTCTCCGTGCTGAAGGGGTTAATGCCCCCTGCGCCCAGTAATGGGAGTCTCCACATACCTCCACCTGCAGAGCCGCCACCACATATATGGCTGCTCAGTGAGCACAGGAGCTGTGATGAGGTCACAGGAGGGGAGGAGTCAGGGGTCACATGATCAGGGGCCTCAGTGGATGCAGGACTCTGCTGTGCTGGTTGTCATGGTGCTGGATGAGCTGAAGTTTATGTGTGGGGTCAGGAGGGGTTTACAGTGTGGATGTAGCAGAGCCGTGTGTGTACGAGGTGCACGGAGCGGAGCCGCGCGTGTACGAGGTGTACGGAGCGGAGCCGCGCGTGTACGAGGTGTACGGAGCGGAGCCGTGTGTGTACGAGGCGTACGGGGCGGAGTCGAGTGTGTACGAGGAGTACAGGGCAGAGTCGCGCGTGTAGGAGGCAAACGGAGTGAAGCTGCACGTTTCCGAGGCATATGGGGAGGAGTCGCGCGTGTACGAGGCGTACGGAGCGGAGACGCGTGTGTACGAGGCGTACGGGGCGGAGTCGAGTGTGTACGAGGCGTACGCAGTGAAGCTGCACGTGTACGAGGCTTACGGGGCGGAGTCGCGCGTGTACGGGGCGTACGGGCCGGAGTCGCGCGTGTACGAGGCGTATGGGGCGGAACCGCTCGTGTACGAGGTGTACGGAGCAGAGCCGCGCGTGTACGAGGCGTACGGAGCAGAGCCGCGCGTGTACGAGGTGTACGGAGCGGAGCCGTGTGTGTAGGAGGTGTACAGAGCGGAGTCGAGTGTGTACGAGGCGTACAGGGCAGAGTCGCGCGTGTAGGAGGCGTACGGAGTGAAGCTGCACGTGTACGAGGCTTACGGGGAGGAGTCGCGCGTGTACGAGGCGTACGGAGGGGAGACGCGCGTGTACGAGGCGTACGGAGGGGAGACGCGTGTGTACGAGGTGTACGGAGCGGAGCCGTGTGTGTATGAGGTGTGCGGAGCCTCGCGTGTACGAGGCGTACGGGGCGGAGTCGAGTGTGTACGAGGCGTACAGGGCAGAGTCGCGCGTGTAGGAGGTGTACGGAGTGAAGCTGCACGTGTACGAGGCTTACGGGGTGGAGTCGCGCGTGTACGAGGTGTACGGGGCGGAGTCGCGCGTGTACGAGGTGTACGGGGCGGAGTCGCGCGTGTACGAGGCGTACGGGGCGGAGTCGCGCGTGTACGGGGCGGAGTCGCGCGTGTACGGGGCGGAGTCGCGCGTGTACGAGGCGTACGGAGCGGAACCGCGCGTGTACGAGTCGTACGGAGCGGGGCCGCGCGTGTACAAGGCATACGGAGCGGGGCCACGCGTGTACGAGGCGTACGGAGAGGAGCCGCGCGTGTATATTGTGTACGGAGCTGAACAGGGTGTGTATGAGGTGTACGGAGCAGAGCCGTGTGTGAATGGAGCGGAGCCATGTGAGTACGGAGCGGAGTTGTGTGTGTACAGCTGTAGAATCCCCAGGTTCGGTCGGCACCGGTTACGTAGATCTTATTGTTGTATTTTATTAGCAATTTGCTTGCTCGTCAGTTGAGATGGGTGAACCCGAACAGTAAAGTTCTGGGTTTGTTCCAAACATCTAGTGATCGGGCATGGATCCTGGAGACGGACTTCATCTAACAGCGTGAGTCCGCAGCGCTCTGACCAGTGATAACAATCTTACCGCCGATCAGAGCCTGTGTTTCCCACAGATGTTTGGGCCCCCCATTCATATGAATGAGGTTCAGGTTCAGATACCATTCGGGTACCCAAACCAAAATTTTTTAGGTGTTCGGCTGAACCTGCTGAACCCAAACATCCATGGGTTCGTTCATTACTACTCGTCAGCTAAGGTGCACAAATCTCTCAGGAATTGATGTTTTCATTCAGTTACAGTAAACAGAGGACACGTGCTGGCTGGATCTTATGAATATATAAGGCCAGACAGGAGATAGGTAAAGATAAAGCAATCATTCCATCACTCTCATCAGTGTTTCAGGGGCCTCAATTAAGCTATTCACCCAGTCACTAGGAGGAGATGGAAGCGTGCCCTTCATTAGGCCTTTCAGACGTCAGTGTTGCGTGTACGTGTGGTGTCCGTTTCCACATGTACTGGAGACACTGACACTCGTAGACCCATTAAAATGAATGGGTCTGTGCACATCAGTGTGTTTCCACGGACAGTGTATCTGTGGGCAAAACACGCTGATACGTCCATTTTTTTCTCACAGCACGGCCGCAAAACGTCTTGCACACGTGCACAGTGATGACACATGGATGACATCCGTGTGTCATCAGTATCACACGTACCGGCGCCTGGGAATCAACGGTACAGGTAGCGCTGTTCCCAAGCACCGGGTGCTGAACGCTCCCCTTATCATTGTCCCCCGATCAGCGCGAGCAAGGGACAATCTTGAAAGTAGTATTCTGCTCCCCCTGTGTCCTGGTGTAAAAATAAGAATAAAATTAAAAAATCCTTATATTCACCTGTCCGAAGATGTCCCCCACTGTAATTCACCTGACCGCTCATGGCGGGGAGAATGACTCGCTACAGCGAGCAGGCCCCTGCTCTGGGCTGAGCTCAGCGGGAGCAGAATACTACTCTCATCATTGTCCCTTGCTATCGCTGATCGCAGTGTAAGCAGGGGACAATGATGAGGGCAGCATTCTGCACCCGATACTTGAGAACAGCGTTAACTGTACCACTGATTCCCAAGTGCCGGTACTGATGGGGCACATGGGTGACACACGGTTGCTACACATATCACACACATGGACACGGATATTTCCAGTAACGGAAATATCCGAATGTGTAAAAGAGGCCTTACAAAGAGGCATTCTGGATACTGGTGCTAGATTCGTCCTGCTCGCGGGACTTGAAGAAGCAAACCGATTTGATTCTGCATGATTAAACATCAATCATTCATATAGAAATGTATGATTATATTTGATTTTTGATTTTTTTCTTGGGAGTCAAAGAATCTACTCCTTCTGGAAATGATGGAGACAATCAATGTTTCACTGCTAAACACAGTAAGTCATCCTGACCCTCTTTGTCCGGTCTGCAGTGGTCTATAGGCCATCATGTTGTAGCTTGTGATCCAAAAGTGTAATGTGAACATGCACACGAAGACTCAGAAGGATGAACAGTCCAGCTTCTCAGTGTATAAAAAGTCTCCTTACTTTTTAGTTTTCTTCCATTTTTTTAAAAGAGGCAAATTCAGTCTTGTGCCAAACTGCTCCTGAATTCTGTGCCCATGACATGATATGGGCACATACTGATTCTCTATATGCCCTTAATGTTACAATGAAGTTTTATCTAATTGATTCTATGGTAACAATGTGGCATGCTGCAACTAATGTCATATTAATAATGGAACAAAGCTCCTTGAGAAGACATAAAGAAATATAGAGCTTCATATTTATCAGGTTTCAATGTAATTTAATGCAAACTTATTAAAGGGAACCTGTCAGCAGGATTTTGCTAAGAAAACTACAGGCATTGTCATGTTGGGGCTGTTGCTGTTGTCCTTGTTACATGGAAATTGCTGCTGTCACAGTTTTTGCTGCCATTAGATGGAAGTTGTAGTTATCGTAAATGGATGTTGCTGTTGTGGCTGTTACGTGGAAGTTGCCGTTGTTGTTCCCGTTACATGGAAATTGCTGTTGTTGTTGCCTTTAGATGGAAGTTGTTGTTGTTGCCATTAGATGGAAGTTGTTGTTGCCATTGTTGCCATTAGATGGAAATTGTTGCTGCCGTTAAATGGAAGTTGTAGTTGTTGTTGCCGTTAGATAGAAGTTCCCGTTGTTGTTGCCATTACATGAAATTTGCTGTTGTTTTTGCCTTTAGATGGAAGTTGTTGTTGTTGCCGTTAAATGGAAGTTATTGTTGCCATTGTTGCCATTAGATGGAAGTTGTTGTTGCCGTTAGATGGAAATTGTTGATGCCGTTAGATGAAAGTTGTTCTTGCCGTTAGATGCAAGTTGTTGCCGTTAGATAGAAGTTGTTGTTGCTGCAGTTAGAAGGAAATTGCCATTGTTGTTGCCATTTGATGTACGTAGTTGCCGTTGATGTTGCCGTTAGACGGAAGTTGCTGTTGTTGTTTCCATTACATGGAAATTGCTTTTGTTGTTGACTTTAAATGGAAGTTTTTGTTGCCGTTAGATGGAGGTTGTCGTTGTTGCCGTTAGATGGAAATTGTTGTTGCCGTTAGATGGAAGTTGTTGTTGCGGTTAGATGAAAGTTGTTGTCATCAGATGGGGAAGTTGTTGCTGTTAGATGGAAGTTGTTGTTGCAGTTAGATTGAAGTTGTTCTCATTAGATGGGGAAGTTGTTGCCATTAGATGGAAGTAGCTGTCATTAGATGAAAGCCAGGGTGTGCGTTTATGTGCTGTATGTACACCAACGTAAACCAATCTCAAATTCTGTGTTTTATCTTTGTATTTTTTGCATTCTGTGCAAGCCAGGGTGTGGCCTCCCTTCCTAGAGCTGGATAATACATTTAAAGCACTGAAATCAACTTTGACACATGGTAAGGTTTTTAATATTAGACAGAGTAGGACTATCCTGAATGGGTTCAATTTGCTTTGATGGGATAGCTTTCATGCTATTTTTGATTAAAACAGTGTTACTAAGCTTTTTATTTATTTATAGCAGGGTTTATGTTCATTTTGCTTCTAGTAGTTTTTTTTTATTAGATGGAAGTTGTTGCAGTTAGATTTAAGTTGTTGTTGCCATTAGATGGAAGTTGTTGCTGTTAGGTGGACATTGTTGTTGTTGCCATTAGATGGAAGCTTCTGTTGTCATTAGATGGAAACTGTTGTTGCCGTTAGATGGAAGTTGTTGTTTTCATTAGATGGATATTGTTGATGTTATTGCCGTTAGATGGAAGTTGTTATTGCCGTTAGATGAAAGTTGTTGCTGCCGTTAGATGAAAGTTGTTGTTGCAATTAGATGGAAGAAGTTGCTGCCATTAGATGGAAGTTATTATTGCCGTTAGATTGAAGTTGTTGTTGCCATTAGATGGAAGTTGTTGCTGTTAGGTGGACATTGTTGTTGTTGCCGTTAGATTGAAGTTGTTGTTGCCATTAGATGGAAGTTGTTGCCGTTAGATGGAGGTTGTCGTTGTTGCCGTTAGATGGAAATTGTTGTTGCTGTTAGATGGAAATTGTTGTTGCCGTTAGATGGAAGTTGTCATGAGATGGGGAAGTTGTTGCTGTTAGATGGAAGTTGTTGTTACCGTTAGATTGAAGTTGTCATTAGATGGTGAAGTTGTTGCCATTAGATGGAAGTAGTTGTCATTAGATGGAAGCCAGGGTGTGCGTTTCAGTGCTGCATGTACACCAATGTAAACCAATCTCAAATTCTGTGTTTTTTCTTTGTATTTTTTGCATTCTGTGCAAGCCAGGGTGTGGCCTCCATTCCTAGAGCTGGATAATACATTTAAAGCACTGAAATCAACTTTGACACATGGTAAGGTTTTTAATATTAGACAGAGTAGGACTATTCTGAATGGGATCAATATGTCTTGGTGGGATAGCTTTCATGCTATTTTTGATGAAAACAGTGTTACTAACCTTTTTTTTTTATTTATAGCAGGGTTTATGTTCATTTTGCTTCTTGTAGGCTTTTTTTTATTAGATGGAAGTGATTACCGTTAGATGAAAGTTGTTGTTGTTATTAGATGGAAGAAGTTTCTGCCATTACATGGAAGTTGTTATTGTTGCCGTTAGTATGAAGTTGTTGTTGCCATTAGATGGAAGCTTCTGTTGTCGTTAGATGGAAACTGTTGTTGCTGTTAGATGGACATTGTTGATGTTCTTGCCGTGAGATGGAAGTTGTTGTTGCCGTTAGATGGACGTTGTTGATGTCGTCAGTTGGAAGTTGTTGCCGTTAGATGGACGTTGTTGTTGCCGTTAGATGGAAATTATTGTAGCCATTAGATGGAAGTTGTTCTTGCCGTTAGGTGGAAGTTGTTGCCGTTAGATGGACATTGTTGATGTTATTGCCGTGAGATGGAAGTTGCTGATGTCGTTAGTTGGAAGTTGTTGCCGATAGATGGATGTTGTTGTTGCCGTTAGATGGAAGTTGTTGTAGCCATTAGATGGAAGTTGTTCTTGCCGTTAGATGGAAGTTGTTCTTGCCGTTAGATGGAAGTTGTTGTTGTTGCCGTTAGATGGAATTTGTTGTTGTTGCAGTTAGATGGAAGTTGTTGTTGCCTTTAGATGGAAATTTTTGTTGCCTTTAGATGGACATTGTTGATGTTATTGCCATTAGATAGAAGTTGTTGTTGTTGCAGTTAGATGGAAGTTGTTGTTGCAGTTAGATGGAAATTGTTGTTGCCACTAGATGGAAGTTGTCGATGTTGCCATTAGATAGAAATTGTAGCTATTGTTGCCCTTAGAAGGAAATTGCCATTGTTGTTCCCATTAGATGTAAGCTGTTGTTGTTGCCGTTGTTGCTGCCGTTAGACGGAAGCTGCCATTGTTGTTTCCATTACATGGAAATTGCTGTTGTTGTTGAAGTTAACCCCATAAGGTTCAATGACGGACACAGCATGTCATTAGCGTGTGTTAGTTCCTGCTCTTTGCCGTGCAGTGTTGGTCATGCATTTAAACTGTCACTGCCTGTAAGCAGGCAGTGACAGTTTCGTGCCGACAGCTGTCACAGACAGCTGATCGGTACGGGGTGCGGTGCAGGGACCCATGCCGGCGGTCTGCGCACCCATAGCGCTGCGATCGGTCAGTCAATGTGACTGACCGATCACAGCACGATCGCTCAGGAGGTGCTGAAATATCAGCATCTCCTGCACGATCAGAGCAGCAGCTCGGCGCTGTCAGTGGCATAGCTGCTGCTGTGAGAGCCGGGGGCGGTGCTGCTGTGGATAAAGGGGAATTACCTGTACCTATTCAGGATTTTTGGAACGTTTTTTCTGAGGAGGAGTCGCAAATTTTGCCTCCCCATAGAGACTATGATTGTACCATGAATTTGTCCCTGGAGCGACTCTTCCTAAAAGTCGTTTATTTAATCTTACTATTCCTGAGAGAAAGGCTTTGGAGGAATACATACAGACGAGCTTGGCCGCCGGTCATATCAGACCCTCTAAGTCACCTGTGGCTGTTGGATTTTTCTTTTGTTAAAAAAAAGGACGGCGGTTTACGTCCTTGTCTGGACTTTCGCGAGATTAATAAAATTACTGTACGCAATCCCTACCCACTGCCATTGATTCCTGATTTGTTTAACCAGTTAGTGGGGGCCAAGTGGTTCTCTAAAATTGGTCTCCGGGGGGCATACAATTTGTTGCGCATGAAGGAGGGTGATGAATGGAAGACTGCTTTTAACACTCCTGTGGGTCATTTTGAGAATCTGGTTATGCCTTTTGGTCTTACCAATGCACCAGCATTTTTTCAGAATCTTATTAATGACATCCTTAGACCTTTGATCGGCAAAAATGTGGTTGTGTATTTGGATGACATTTTGATTTATTCGCCTGATTTGGAGTCTCATTGGCGGAGCGTATGTGAAGTATTACAGTTATTAATTGACAATTCGCTTTTTGCTAAGCTAGAGAAATGTGAGTTTGCTGTACAGAGAATTAGTTTTTTGGGCTACATTATCTCCAGCGAGGGCTTTGAGATGGACCCGGTGAAAGTTCAAGCTGTGCAGGAATGGCCTAGGCCTATTGGTTTGAAATCGATACAGAGGTTTTTGGGTTTTGGCCTAAAAAATGCTCGCGTTTCCTATAGACCTAGAGTACAGACCAAAAGTTTGGACACACCTTCTCATTTAAAGATTTTTCTGTATTTTCATGACTATGAAAATTGTACATTCACACTGAAGGCATCAAAACTATGAATTAACACATGTGGAATTATATACTTAACAAAAAAGTGTGAAATAACTGAAAATATGTCTTATATTCTAGGTTCTTCAAAGTAGCCACCTTTTGCTTTGATGACTGCTTTGCACACTCTTGATGAGCTTCAAGAGGTAGTCACCGGAAATGGTCTTCCAACAATCTTGAAGGAGTTCCCAGAGATGCTTAGCACTTGTTGGCCCTTTTGCCTTCACTCTACGGTCCAGCTCACCCCAAACCATCTCGATTGGGTTCAGGTCTGGTGACTGTGGAGGCCAGGTCATCTGACTAGCACCCCATCACTCTCCTTCTTGGTCAAATAGCCCTTACACAGCCTGGAGGTATGTTTGGGGTCATTGTCCTGTTGAAAAATAAATGATGGTCCAACTAAACGCAAACCAGATGGAATAGCATGCTGCTGCAAGATGCTGTGGTAGCCATGCTGGTTCAGTATGCCTTCAATTTTGAATAAATCCCCAACAGTGTCACCAGAAAAGCACCCCCACACCATCATACCTCCTCCTTTATGCTTCACGGTGGGAACCAGGCATGTAGAGTCCATCCGTTCACCTTTTCTGCGTCGCACAAAGACACGGTGGTTGGAACCAAAGATCTCAAATTTGGACTCATCAGACCAAAGCACAGATTTCCACTGGTCTAATGTCCATTCCTTGTGTTCTTTAGCCCAAACAAGTCTCTTCTGCTTGTTGCCTGTCCTTAGCAGTGGTTTCCTAGCAGCTATTTTACCATGAAGGCCTGTTGCACAAAGTCTCCTCTTAACAGTTGTTGAACGGATATGTCTGCTGCTAGAACTCTGTGTGGCATTGACCTGGTCTCTAATATGAGCTGCTGTTAACCTGCGATTTCTAAGGCTGGTGACGCGGATAAACTTATCCTCAGAAGCAGAGGTGACTCTTGGTTTTCCTTTCCCGGGGCGGTCCTCATGTGAGCCAGTTTCTTTGTAGCGCTTGATGGTTTTTGCAACTCCACTTGGGGACACTTTCAAAGTTATCCCAATTTTTCGCACTGACTGACCTTCATTTCTTAAAGTAATAATGGCCACTCGTTTTTCTTTACTTAGAATTTGTATTATGGCAAGAAAAAAGCAGCTAACAGTCTATTTAGTAGGACTATCAGCTGTGTATCTACCTGACTTCTGCACAACACAACTGATGGTCCCAACCCGATTTATAAAGCAAGAAATCCCACTTATTAAACCTGACAGGGCTCACCTGTGAAGTGAAAACCATTTCCGGTGACTACCTCTTGAAGCTCATCAAGAGAATGCCAAGAGTGTGCAAAGCATTCATCAAAGCAAAAGGTGGCTACTTTGAAGTACCTAGAATATCAGACATATTTTCAGTTGTTTCACACTTTTTTGTTAAGTATATAATTCCACATGTGTTAATTCATAGTTTTGATGCCTTCAGTGTGAATGTACAATTTTCATGGTCATGAAAATACAGAAAAATCTTTAAATGAGAAGGTGTGTCCAAAGTTTTGGTCTGTACTGTACGTTGGGCTCGTTGCTCGAGTCAAGCACCCGAGTATTCCAATTTGCTCGACCCGAGCATCGAGCGCCCGGGCATTTTAGTGCTCGTCCATCACTATTCCTAAAGAAAAGGAGACTCGATTAACTCTTGGTAGTCTGGAGTTGGATAATCAAGGGGTGCATTTGTTGGCAACCTGCAGTTCCCGCTTTGTCCTGACAGCAGAGGTGGTGCTAGGGAGCAAAACCGAGAAAATTTCTGTGTTTGTTGACAGTGGAGCCGGAGTCAGCATGCTTGATGCTGAGTTTGTGAAAACTCACGGTATTGCTTGCTGTACTTTAGCTAAACCTATTTCCATCTTCATCATCGACTCGGTGCCACTTGCACAGAAAGCATTTACTCAGATTGTACATAATGTAAAACTGAGGATGGGGTCAGTTCATTGTGAAATAATCCCTTGCTATTTCCTGAACAATCTTCCCACACCTATTGTTTTGGGTATTCCTTGGCTTGTTAAACATAATCCATTGGTGGATTGACAAACCAGGGAGAATATTGAATGGGGAGATGACTGCCATGATAATATGCTCATTGAAGGCCGCAAAGGCATTTGACTCCATTTTGTGTGAATTTTTATGGGCAGTACTTGAAAAATTGGGTATGGGATCCATTTTTACCGCATGGATAAAATTGCTATAGGGAAACCAGTGGCTAGATTAAGGATAAATGGACAACTTACATCAGTCTTCAAACTTGGCAGGGGTACTAGACAGAGTTGCCTCTTCTCCTCTTTGCACTGGCTATTGAACCTCTTGCAGCAATTATTAGGAGACATTCGGCAGAGTGGGTTTCCGTAGAGGTGTAATGGAAGAGAAGGTGGCCCTTTATGCTGACGACACTTTTCTGTTTTTGACGCTTTACTAATTATTGAGAGATTTGAGGAATAATTGGAACTAATCAGTCTTACTCACACTAGATAATAATGATAATACACCTTTCTATGTTAGCTCTGGCCTGCAAGTAGCTTCTGAATTTAAAAATCTAGGTATCAATATAATAGCACAAATGTAAGACTATGACAGATTACATCTCACTCCAATTCTTGTGAAATTTAAGCATAAAAGGGAAACTTGGTCCAAATTACCTGTGCCTCAGCTAATATATGCACTTCATAGCTCCCCTATTTGGATACCCCAAAAATACTTTTTCCAAATTAATCGCATGTTCCGTGAATTAATTGTGGGTAGGCAAACTCCCAGGGCCGGCCTGAGAGATTATGGCGCCCTAGGCGAAACTATTTTTTTGCGCCCCTACTATTCTTGGCAGTAGATGAAAACTTGGGATATAAATTTAGGAGCAAAATAAACCACAACAACAATGATTAATTAACTGTCTCCTAACTCTTTAATCTTCTGAGAAGTTGTATAGGACAAATATATACAAAGTAATTAATAACACAAAACAAAAACGACCATAGGTAATTAAAATTTTTGTTTCCTTGCCTTTTTTTTTGAAAAGGATGACACTAAGTCACCGAGATTAATTTGTTTAGCAACTTCAGATTCTATCGAAATGTTGCCAACCCAACCAACCTCTCTTGCGTCATATTTGCCCTTAAATATGTTTTAATTAGCTTTAGTTTTGAGAAGCTTCTCTCTCCTGAGGCCACAGACACAGGCAGAGTCAAAAGAATTCCTAGAGCCACCAGCAGGTTGGGGACACTTTCTTTCAAGTCAGATTTAAGCAAAAGTTCAAGAACGTCTTTTGGTGATGAATCTTCTGGAACACGTCTTGCCATTGCCTGCAGTTCACCACATAGCTCTATGGCATCAATGTCTTTTGCTTCGTTGTGTGTAAGAGACTTTTCCAGAGCTTTACACTTATCCAGAACAAATTTGCTTGGTTTTCCCTCAAGTGAAATGATGTGGTACAAAATTCCAAATTTCAATTCCATTTCTTTCAGCTGAGTGAACCGCTTATCAACTGAATTTATAGCAGTATCTAAGATCGCAAAGTAAAAGTTAATTTTGAAACTCTGTTTCTCATCTCTTATGGGCTCATCTTTCCCTTCATAAGAGAACTGTCTGTTTTTTTTCTTTATACGTTTTGGCGCAGAACTTGACTCAAAATTAGCTGGTATGCCAAGCTCTTCTGCGATTTCCCTCGCATCAACTAACAGCTTCTCAAACTCTTCATCGCTTTTTTATTGCAGATATTTCTTGGTTTTGTCAAGGTGTTGAGAAGCAGCAGCTAAATCGAATTCTTGTGACTGAAGTAACTTACTTGTCAAATTGATTTCGTACAAAATGTTGAACCATACTAGAACAGATGTAACAAAAGAAAAGGTTCCAACTTGTTTAGCAAGACCTTGAGCTTCTAGCCGGGAGACATTTCCAGAGCTTCCTGTGAGACTAATATTTTCTGCTATGTCCATTAGGGCATCATGGACTTCGCTCAATTGGTAACGGAGGGGGGCCAGAGCATCAATTCTACTTTCCCACCTTGTTTCGCTTAGAGGTTTTAGAGTCAGAGATGGCAAATGATGCACTAGTACTTCCCAACGCTGATTTGACGAAGAGAAAAATACGTAGAGATTTTGAACTAACAGGAAAAAAGTTGTCGCTCCAAAACAACATTTAGCGGCATCGTTGACGACTAAGTTTAGAGAATGGGAGCTGCAAGGCACAAAGAATGCACGTGGGTTTATGTCCAAAATTCGTCTTTGTAGTCCAATGTTTTTTCCCTTCATGTTGCTCCCATTGTCGTAGCCTTGCCCTCGTAAGTTGTCCACAGAGAGCGACAGTTCTTCAAATTTGTTCAAGACAGCGGCTGTCAAACCACCTCCAGTTGTATCAGAAACAGGAATGAATCCCAAGAAGTGCTCTTTAATTTCAAACTTTTTGTCTTCTGATGTGGAAACAAACCGAACAATGATAGTCATTTGTTCAACATGAGACGCGTCAGAAGTACAATCCAGCACTACAGAAAAGGATTTTGCAGTTTTGACATCGTCAAGAATCTTTTCCTGAATACCATTAGCAGTTGAACCATCTCATTCTGTATTGTTTTTCCCAAATAATGTGCATGAATCTCTTTGTCCCGTATTTTCCGAATGTGCTCACACATGACGGGATCGAACATAGCCAAATACTCCACAAATTTCAAAAAGTTCCCATTATTAGATGCAAACAATGCATCATTTGATCCACGGAACGCTAAGTTTTGCGTACCTAGTACCCTCACTAGAGCTATCAACCTTTCTAAAATTTGATGCCAGTATTTTTCTTGCTCTTCAATTTTGCGTAAGTGTTCTTCGTCAATGGTCTTGTTCATCTTAAGTCTATTTTCGAGTTCCTTCCATTTTTGAAAGCTAATCATGTGATCTTTGCTTTTTTCGTGGCTGGCTAAAATGGCAGATATGTTTTTCCAGTCATTTACACCATCAGTACCTAAGGCTGAGCGTTTGATGATTCCTAGTTGAAGTGATGAGTCTGGAAACAACGTGCAGCAAAAACAAAAAAATGAATTTTTCTGAATAGAATACGTTAGCCAATTGCGTTCAAGACTTTCACCATTGACAAGACGACGTTTATAGTGAACACAAGAAAATTTTCTACGATTAGTGTCCAAAGGAAAATCGAAATCTTTAACTTGTGTGGGGCCGAGTTTTACTACATCTAGGCGTAAGTCATCATTGATTACGGTCCACGTAGCGGGATCGTCCTAATAGTCTTTACGTAGTATTTCTATAGATGTACCAGCCTCCATGTCAGTACTGGTACTTTGATCAGATCTACCACCAGATATTGATGGTTGTAGTTCACTATTTTCAGCATGAGAAACAAATTCTATTTCCACATTCGATATTTCCGAGGCAACAGAAGCCTGTTGTTCCAACGTTTGGAATTCCGCGTCTTCATTTCTATTGCTTAGATATTTTAAAAATGACCCTTTGATTTTTGAAAGTGATTTCTCCTCCTCAGCTTTTCTTTTACGGTTCTGAAACCCCGAAAGTTTTTTCTTCTTATCAGCCATGACTCGTTACAACACACAGCATTTACCTAAAAGTTAACGCGCCGATTAAAATTGTTATCTGAACATTATACAATACGATTTTACTTTTAAGACAAAAACCACAAATTTCTTTAACAATTTCCAATGTTTCCAATATTTTTGAAAATCAAAACAATATACCTACCTCGCAGCACCTAATACTTTAGAACCTAGGCCAAAAATTTACTAAAAACCTCCTATTTTCTATTTGCATTCATGAAACCTCATGGAACAATGAATCTAATGAATATACAAAATAACAGCAATGGCTCACATGATAAAGCATGCAAACAGTAGAGACATACCTCGAAAATATTATAATCGCGCGCGCCGATATGCAAAAAACGTAGATACTATCTCCCTTGCCTTAGCTGGCCTGACTGGCAGTCCAGGCAGTCTACGCCAAAGCGTCAAAACAGACTCCTCCCACTAGCCGCATCGACTGCTGATGACATCTATCAATATAATCGCCAACACCTACCTTTTAAGTATACGTATTTTTTTCTCTCGGGCGCCCGCTTAGTGTAGTGTGTGCATTTTTGGTTGTTTGCTTTGCTTTGCCAACATTTGAAAACTTAGGAGCAAAATAAACGCGCGGGATCAAACACCTGTAAGGAGACGATGCAAACAACTCACGTCCGTAGTTTAGCGCCTCCTTTCCGTGCGTAAATTGAAGCTCAACGGTTTTTCTTTTAAATTTATGGTAAAAAATGTATGTACACTTTTCTTTCCATCCCTAAAACTTTTTGCCTTTTGAAAAGATTTTTTATAATTTTTTCTATTTTTTCTCTGGCGCCCCCTTAGGGTCGGCGCCCTAGGCGGCCGCCTACTTCGCCTATACGTTCGGGCCAGCCCTGCAAACTCCAAGAATTAAACTGGAAACATTCCAAAGAGAACAAAGTAATGGAGGTCTGGCAGTTCCTAATCCTTGAGTTTACTTCATAGAAGCTCAACTACAATGTACTGTATACGAGCCTGGGATGACCCTGTGGGCAGGGGAGCTTCACGCCACATAGTACAATACCATTACCATTTTAACTCCCCTAGACGTGCCCACCTCAACAAGGTATACCGAGTCTACAGAATACCTATGTTTCGATTCAATATTGGGCTTACACCACATTCTCTATGTCCTAGATGTAAGTCAAACCCAGCAGACTTATTGCATATGCTTTGGTCCTGTCCTAAACTAGACTCCTCTTGGGAGGATGTACTGGACACTATTCATTGGATTTACTTAGTGCAGATAGACACCACACCTTTGGTATGCATATTTGGGTAATTTAAGACCTGGCTATTGATGAATATGGTAAAATTGCTGTCTCTCAAATGTTATATATGGCTAAGAAATTAGTAGCTCAATACTGGATATCTGAGGAGACTCCCACAATCCCAAAATTCATAAAAAAGGTCGATTGGTTGTTGAATTTGAAAAGAAGCATTTATTTAGAGAAAAACACTGCCACTAAGTTCGAGAAACTTTGAGCCTCATGGATAGAAGGATCTGGTTTGGCATCATGAGATTTTACCAGCAAATGTTAAACTCACTATATGTGCTAGGTATCACGGCGGCGATTGACCACATGGACATATCCACCCTAAAAACGATTCCGCGACACTTTAAACTCCATCATGCTTGTAATGCAAAGATATTGAGAGTGAGGGACATTGACAATATTGTAGATAATATACGTGGAGGCCCTGTTTCCCAACGGCTAGCACAAATGAAATCCACATGGATTTGGACGCTTAAAACATTACATCTGTGACGCTCTCAGCCCTCCCTAGGAGATGGGGTTACTCGGAGCCGGGTCAGATGTTGGGGGTTGCAGTCGTGGCCTGGACCCGGTCCGTGCCCAGGGCCGTCACATAAAAGATTTAATGGGCTTTCAAGTAAGAGTGGTATTTTTCGACTACGCCACCTGTGGTGTCCGGTGACGAGCACCAGCGCTGCGACAGTCCACTGAGGCCGGTGTTATGGGCAGCTAAGATGGGATGGCTCCCCACAGGCGGAGCAGGCCTCAGGGCAGTGTGATGAAGGATGTTGGGTGAAGTGCCCCTCAGGAAATAACAGGCTGAAGCAGGGTGTGAAGTCATCCAGGGTTTTTACTCACATTAAGATGAACTTTAGCCGCAAAGCTTCCCTCTGCTCCTCGCGGCGTACTGCGGCCACCAGGAAGGGGGTCCAGCACTTTCCAGATTGATCAGGAGCACCTGTCGAGACCCCTCTGGTGTGTGTGTTCCTCTCCTTGGTGAGTTCTCCCACTAAGTCTCCTCCTGACTGTATGTGTGGTTAGAACTAGGTGTAAGGCCGGGTCCCACTGGATAAACGCAGGTAGAGAGTTACAGGTGGCGTATGCCGCTCCGTCCGTATCCCTCCTGGGATCCACTAAGCCTCCGGGCTTTTCTGACTGAGATGTGAAGTAGCAAAGTCAGATATCGGGGGCCGGTCACCCCTCTTGCAGCAGGAGTCCCTCTGACTAGGCCAGAGTAAGAAATACAGGTGGCGTATGCCGCTCCGTCCGTATCCCCCACGGATCCTTTTGCCTGTGGAGCTTGTCTCCTCTACGCCCCTCCAGGCCTTCTTAGGTAGGGGCAGTGGTTAACTCTGACCCGCTCCTCGCCTCAAGGCCAGAGAACGAGGACCGTGTATCTTCAATAGGCTGCAGGTTCTAGCAGAAGGCCACAATCAGCGGTGAAGATCACAATCAAAGACCTTGAACTTAAGATGGCTGAAGATTAAATATGAATGAATAAGTGTTTCCTAAAAGTCTGTCCTCCACCCTCACCTACTACATGGTTCCCCTTATCTTTGGTTCCCCCCATCTCCTATATCCCAGGCCGGGGCAACACCCTGGTGCATTTAGGCCCCCCTACAGGACAGGAGTGGTGTAGTGTTGAATGATGAAGTAGGATCCTGAGAAGTGCTCCATCCCTACCTGGAAGAGGAGATACCACACCTCGGGCTGAGGTGCAGTACCCCTGTGGCGACTGAACCCTCTGGGGCGCCACACATCCATCTGGACTGAATGAAAACATCAGTTTCATCCCTTTCTTGTAGTTCCCCATCTGCTAGAGGCCCTGTGTTACATCTTGACATATGGTTGTTTTATCATTGTTTTTAATACTAATTTTATTGTGCTTCATTTATACTAGGTTATATGTATCAGCCTATACCCCTTCGTTTTTTGTTGTATATTACATCACTATCCATGTTGGCTAATAAAGGACATAAAGGGGAACAGTTGGAATTCAGAATGGAAGCGGAAATAAAGAGTGATGATGCCAATGAATTGAAAGTATAGATATGAACAATGAGAAATAAGCATCCTGTTTGCACATTAGTGCTGGTATATTCATGCGATATGGAATGCAATATTCTATTTATTGTTCTATCTTAAGTATCCGTTGTAATTATTTATATTCCTGAATCTGGCAATTTCACTTTTTGACAGATGTATGCATTGTATAGGATATATATATTAGGTATAATGTAACAGCACCTCAGAGGAGTATATATACTAAATATAATGTAACAACACCGTATAGGGTTTGTATATTAGGTATAGTGTAGTAATACATAAATGTGCTATGTTTCTGTCTGTGGACCGCACACATGGTTACAGGGGTGGCCAAAAGTATTGGCACCCCTGCAATTCTGTCAGATAATACTCAGTTTCTTCCTGAAAATGATTGCAATCACAAATTCTTTGGTATTATTATCTTCATTTAATTTGCTTGCAAGGAAAAAACACAAAAGAGAATGAAGCAAAAATCAAATCCTTGATCATTTCACACAAAACTCCAAAAATGGGCCAGACAAAAGTATTGGCACCCTCAGCCTAATACTTGGTTGCACAACCTTTAGCCAAAATAACTGCGAACAACCGCTTCCGGTAACAATCAATGAGTTTCTTACAATGCTCTGCTGGAATTGTAGACCATTCTTCTTTGGTAAACTGCTCCAGGTCCCTGATATTTGAAGGGTGCCTTCTCCAAACTGCCATTTTGAGATCTCTCCACAGGTGTTCTATGGGATTCAGGTCGGGACTCATAGCTGGCCACCTTAGAAGTCTCCAGTGCTTTCTCTCAAACCATTTTATAGTGCTTTTGGAAGTGTGTTTTGGGTCATTGTCCTGCTGGAAGACCCATGACCTCTGAGGGAGACCCAGCATTCTCACACTGGGCCTTACATTATGCTGCAAAATTTGTTGGTAGTCTTCAGACTTCATAATGCCATGCACACGGTCAAGCAGTCCAGTGCCAGAGGCAGCAAAGCAACCCCAAAACATCAGGGAACCTCCGCCATGTTTGACTGTAGGGACCGTGTTCTTTTCTTTGAATGCCTCTTTTTTTTTCCTGTACACTCTATGTTGATGCTTTTTCCCAAAAAGCTCTACTTTTGTCTCATCTGACCAGAGAACATTCTCCCAAAACGTTTTAGGCTTTCTCAGGTAAGTTTTGGCAAACTCCAGCCTGTCTTTTTTAATGTCTCTGGGTAAGAAGTGGGGTCTTCCTGGGTATCCTACCATACAGTACCTTTTCATTCAGACGCCGACGGATAGTACGGGTTGACACTGTTGTACCCTCGGACTGCAGGGCAGCTTGAACTTGTTTGGATGTTAGTCGAGGTTCTTTATCCACCATCCGCACAATCTTGCGTTGAAATCTCTCGTCAATTTTTCTTTTCAGTCCACGTCTAGGGAGGTTAGCCACAGTGCCATGGGCTTTAAACTTCTTGATGACACTGCGCATGGAAGACACAGGAACATTTAGGTCTTTGGAGATGGACTTGTAGCCTTGAGATTGCTCATGCTTCCTCACAATTTGGTTTCTCAAGTACTCAGACAGTTCTTTGGTCTTCTTTCTTTTCTCCATGCTCAATGTGGTACACACAAGGACACAGGACAGAGGTTGAGTCAACTTTAATCCATGTTAACTGGCTGCAAGTGTGATTTAGTTATTGCCAACACCTGTTAGGTGCCACAGGTCAGTTACAGGTGCTGTTAATTACACGAATTAGAGAAGCATCACATGATTTTTCAAATAGTGCCAATACCTTTGTCCACCCCCTTTTTTAGGTTTGGTGTGGAATTGTATCCAATTTGGCTTTAGGACAATTCTTTTTGTTTTTTTTCATTGAAGACAAATTAAATGAAGATAATAATACCAAAGAATTTGTGATTGCAATCATTTTCAGGAAGAAACTGAGTATTATCTGACAGAATTGCAGGGGTGCCAATACTTTTGGCCACCACTGTATATAGAAATCAGAACATGGTGAATATACTGTATATTTACATGATTATTGTAGCGTCGGCGTCCCTGCCTCCTGCTAGGCAGAGACGCCGTTCCCCTCACCTCCCTGCTCCGTCCTCGGTGTCCTTTTCCCGCGCTGCTGGCAGCGCTCGCTGCTTACCGGGCACTGTGCTTAGGGCGCGCGCGTGCTCCCTCTCTCTTAAAGGGGCAGCGCGCGCCGTCCTAAGGAGTCCCTGGCCAATTGCCGGTGGAGCTCCTATATATAAGGCACCTCCCCCAAAATGGAGGTGCCCGAGCAAAGTTGTTGCAAAGCCTTTCACTTCTGCTTCAGCCCTCAGGTCCCGTTGCCAGTCTGTTTTCCAGCTCTGTCTACCTGCTTGCATTCCCTGCGGTCCGACACTCTGTCTACCAGCATCCGCCAGTCTGTCTTTGGACCAGTCCGCCTGCGGATCAGGAAGCACCTGCCTGATACCTGCCTGATACCTGCCTGAGACCACCTGCCAGCCAGCCGAGAGACTCTTAACCGCACACCTGGGAGCGCTCACCTGCTACACGCCAGCTAGCCTACCTGGAGGCTCTGCGGTCACTTGCCGTGACCACCCGCCTGTCTAGAGACTCTTACCCTGCTGTCACTTGCCGTGACCACCCGCATGTCAAGAGACTTTCTCCGTCACTTGCCGTGACCTCCTGCCCTTCTACCCAGAGACTGCTCCTGTCACTTGCCGTGTCTACCTGCCCGCCTTCCCTGGGAGTCACCCGCTTCCTTACAAGGACTGCCCCTTTGTATAGTAGCTCAGAGGTTCCACCTCCCAGACCCGTTACAATTATCACGAGTATTAATTTTGTGTGCAGCACACATGGAGATATGACATATCATGCAATATGTAAGATGTAGACATGTTGATGTGAATAATGAAATTTATGCGCCCTTTTTAATGCGGTCTATTATTCGGTCCCTTTGAATATATATGTACCCTGTGTAGATCAAGTAATTAATCAATGTATGGATTAATCTAGTTACAGACCATTATGGCCTTCCAATCTGTATTCCGTGTCTTCCATTTACAGACCCCTTTTGGAAAAAGCATGGTTCTGGTCCACAGGTACCGCAATTTCTGTATGCGGTGGTGTCACAGTCCCTCTGCACCGGTGGGCTTTCGGCATCCCAGTGATGCCGATGCCCCCTGATTGCCTAGGTTACAATGACGCTACCGTGTCACATATAGACATGCGCGGTGAGTGTTTTGAGACACATGATGCATATTACATCAACACCGATGACGAAACCAGCGTCATCAGAGCCATGCGCACTACACCGTAACTCGCACACTTCCGGTGACTCAGTCAGCGTCATCAGAGACATGCGCAGTACACCATAACTTGCGCACTTCCGGTGACTCAGTCAGCGTCATCAGAGACATGCGCAGTACACCGTAACTCGCACACTTCCGGTGACTCAGTCGCGTCATCAAAGACATGCGCAGTACATGATGTTGCGCGCTTCCGGGCATGCGGCCACCATTACCGGCACAAACATGTGCAGGAGATGTATTCTGGATGAAGACGCCCGGCTTGACATTGTTGTACTTGTGGTACCTTGTTTGGGGGCGTGCCTACTTCTCTACATGTGCAATAATTACTTGGGACCCTATTTATACCAGCCCATCGTTATGGATATACACCCCTTGAGGAAGGCTCACGCCGAAACGCGCATCGGGGGAGGTGCACTGTGTGGCCGGTGTTTCTGGACTTGAGAGACTGAGGTAATATGTATACAGTGGTCATACCATTGTGGTCATATATTATATTTTTGGTAAATTGATGATATGCGGGTACATAGTTCATGATTATGATAACTTATACTAAATTCTATATACATCCACTTTACAATGTTTATGTACTCTGACCAATTTACCATATGGGTCCAGCACCTTGTCACCTGTAAGCACTTAGGTGTTTTTATGGGGGAGGTGCACTATATGGCGGTCTTGGACTCCAAATGAATGAAATAACATATGTAATGTAGTACCACTTGTTTATGTGAACAATACAATGTGCCTAGATTAATGATACATAGTCATCTGATATTTTTGGATAGCACGAGATTTATCGTATTATATATTATGTATCATATATATCCTTTATGGTTCTTGAAATGAAAAAATGAGTCCGGTACGTGCCATTGAGAGCACCTTTGGTAATTTTTATCTATTTGTCTGACGCATTTTATTCTACCTGATATTAATAAAGTTCTACAAGTTTTTCACCCATTGAAGACCCAGTATCGTTCATTTCTGACCTTCGCGTCACCCTCTTTTTTGATAGTATATAGAACGATTGGTCTATATAATAAGTCCCAATAGTAGCACAAAACAATATGGCTTCTTGTCACATGACGTTGCTACAGTTTTCGCGAAGCCTTTATTTATTGATGAATATGGTAAAATTCCTGTCTCTCAAATGTTATATATGGCTAAGAAATTAGTAGCTGAGTACTGGATATCTGAGGAGACTCCCACAATCCCAAAATTCATAAAAAAAGTCGATTGGTTGTTGAATTTGGAAAGAAGCATTTATTTAGAGAGAAACCTCCACTAAGTTCCAGAAACTTTGAGCCTCATGGATAGAAGGATCTGGTCTGGCATCATGAGATTTTACCAGCAAATGTTACATTCACTATATGTGCTGATTAGCTGAATACTATTAATCAAACAATCCTTCCTATTGAACCGTGAATTAACTATTCAGTGAATATTTTGTTATGTCTTACTTTAAATTTTAGGGATAGGAGGGATCGGGCGTTTGCGATTGTATTTTCTTGTTTTGTATTATTTCTAAACTGGAAAAACCTTTTCTCAATAAATAACATCTGATTTATAAAAAAAAATCATCAACACCACAAGGACTGGCATCAGCCATCCAACCAGCAATACTACCAAACACAAGTCACAATTAGCCTCCTTTACTACTGGGAAGCATGGCAGTGAGAAGTAAGCTGACGGCTCTCTGAAACATATGGCACGTCACAGGTAGGGCAGGATGATATCACTTCTGACAGTGGCACCGCCAGTTTGAGGGTATGTTTGGCACAGTCCCCCTCATCCAGCACAGGAAAAGTTAAAGTGTAATGTCTTTTTCATTTTTATTTCATAAATAATCTATCTGTAGCTTGGTCGCCATAAAAGGAGGGGGGCCCAAAGACATTTCTTACATAGGTGTCCACCCTGATTAAATATAATTATTTCTATTGTCTATAGAGCATTTTCATGTATTCTCCAATAGGGTTTATATTTTAATATTCACATATCTTTGTATATTCTTAACTAAGTGATGTCCTGGGAGGGTGGAGGTTAGCGGTTTTGTAAACTGTCTGTCTGGCAATATGTGATAAGTTACGATTAAGACCAGTTGGTCGAAACGCGTCAACGATATTTCACCCTCCTGCCGTGGAAACATTTCAAATGAATTTCAAATAGAAAGGAATGATTTTACTGGAGACTTCAGGACTTTTGTAATGGTATTATAGTATGAGCCCGAGCTGACGGGGTTTCTGACAGAAGCCAGTGTGTAATGTAGGCAATATTAATAAGTAAGAAAATTAACCGCAATCTACATTACAGGTTGTATCCTGTGACGAGATGTCTACTGGCTGTATAGGCCTGTGCACCAAATCCCAGATGGCAACTTTTATCTCCTTCTGGTTTACTTTAGAAGATACAAAGTGGTATCATTGGATGCAATGGGAGGCAGCATGTATGTGTAAAGACCACCAAAGACATAGCTAGCATACAATAAGCCAAATAATACATATACTATATTCAAAAACGACACCATGTAAGACCCTCCAGACATCCAGCCCAGCCATGTTCATGCATCCTACTTCTCTTATACTGTGTTATAAAAGTAAATTCTATGTCTAGAAATATAAGGTTCTCATTCATTATGCATATATTACATGTTTACATCATAATGGTTCAGTGGTCACAATAGTCATGATGGGCTCCCACCAGAGCTTTGTGACATCATAATACTTTCTATGACATCACATGGTTCTAAAATAGAGTTCAGCCAACATTTGGGTCACTGTTCAACTAGCGATTGCTGGGAACGGTTGCGCGTCTATTGACACTGCGATATTCTTGAAATGGGGTCCTCTAAAAAAAACAAAGAAGGCCCCAAATCAGAAGGAGAGAGGAAAAGACATAGAGATGGGTCAATGTCAATTGGCCCTGAAAAAAAAAGACCATGTCCCGTGGAAATACATGGGGATATGAAGGAAAATGAGAATGGGTCTAAATCACCAAGACTCTCAAATAAAAGACCATGTTCTGAAGAGCATCATGGAGACCAAAAGATGCACAGAGATGGGTGTAAATCACCAGAGCCCAAACGCAAAAGACCATGTCCTGAAAAGGTACATGGTAAAGACCTCAGTAAAGGAGGTGAAAAGAGAAAGAGGGGAGAAGATGATGGCTCGTGTGGGTCCGTAAAAAGGCCTAAAAATAGCGGTTCAAAGGCCAGGGAGGAAGAGGAAGCAAGGCCAGGTAGGACGAAAAGTCTTTCTAAAAAGGCACTTATAAATCATAGATACATTTATTATAGAGCTGTAATTGGAGATGGTACAAATAGAGAAATCAGCAAACCTTTTTTTTTCAATTCATTCATCTTTAGTTGCAATTCCTATTAATATGAAAGCCACCATCTTCAAAACCTTTCTTAATATCAGCGTCTGTAGTTTATTATTACATATGCACACATTCAGGAGTTTCAACTGAAAATTCTGCTGCAAATC
The DNA here is from genome assembly GCF_046119375.1 of Phyllobates terribilis. Classification (NCBI taxonomy): domain Eukaryota; kingdom Metazoa; phylum Chordata; class Amphibia; order Anura; family Dendrobatidae; genus Phyllobates; species Phyllobates terribilis. Next base: position 99,382 of record NW_027362876.1, on the reverse strand, counting down.
CAGATGTGTTGGCAGGAAAAACGCTGCGTAAAATACAGATGTTTTTGCCAGGTTTCTCTTGAGTTTTTGTCACGATTTTTAAGGTTTTTTTTGCGGATTTTTCCCCTCTCATTATTGTGTGTGAAATCTGCAGCAAAAATGCTGAAAGAAAGAACTGCACAGAAAAAAAGACCACAAAAAAGCGATGTGTGCACATACACTTAAGCAGTTTTTGTCAATTCTGCTCAACAGTCGAATAAAATGTGTGCCTTCTATTATTCACTGTATCTTCCTGTAATAATTATTTCTATATAAACCAATAATGTGTTATTTTATCCCATTAGGACCGAGCACTGCCCCTCAGAGCTGCCCTACAGACGGAAACCGTATTTCTATCAACAGGTTTACGTTTCATAGGAAGATTGGCCAAGGTGCTTTTGGGAAAGTAAGTTGCTCCATTATATAATATAAAAATAAATCTAAAGCTGAAGCTATCACTGAATCATCCATGCTACTGACACGCCACCTCTCTGTCCTATATAGGTCTTTCTAGCATCTGATAACATCACCAAGAAGAAGCTGGCGATAAAGATTGTGACCAAAGGAGTTTCAGCTGCAGCAGAAGAACAACTCCTGATGGAAAAGAAGCTCCTTCAGCTGACGTCCGGAAGTCCTTTCTTGGTGAATAGCTGCATAACTTTCCAAACTAAGGTAAAACCATCAATGTTTTTAAACATTTTCTAGGTTATCTAACCAGGGTTCCCCAACTCCAGTCCTCAAGACCCACGAACAGGTCATATTTTCAGGATTTCCTTACTATTACACAGGTGATGGAATTATTGCCTCTGCAGGTGATGCAATGATCACCTGTGCAATACTAAGGAAATCCTGAAAACATGACCTGTTGGTGGGCCTTGAGGACTGGAGTTGGGGAAACCTGATCTAAACAATATGTACAATGAATGTGAATGACTCTTTGTTCTCCATCTTCTTGTAGAAGCACTCGTGTTTTGCCATGGACTATGCTTCTGGAGGAGACCTGAAGAGCCTCCTAGAAAAACAAGGATGTTTCCCACTTAGCAGTGCAAAGTAAGCACAAAGGTTTTATAACTATATTCTAGACTGATTTTGATGACCATATTCCTAATAACATTACCATATCCATCTATGCCCCCACTAACAAGGGTGATTTTACCACAGAAGCAGTCCGTTGTTGAAGAAGGGGGCTCTATCCAAATTTGGACCATCCTGTGCGATCATTGCTGTGGAGTCCCTAATTTTCTATATATAACATTGCCAATTAAATGTAGGCTATCATAACATTGTTAATAACTCTGTTCCCCCAGCATCCGATTGCATACATCATATGTGACGTCTTCTCTAATATCCAAGACTTACATTTTTTCTTATTCCTTCCCCAACAGATTCTATGCGGCTGAGATAACATCAGGCCTCCAGTTCCTGCACTCAAAGGGCTTCATTCATCGGTAAATCCATTTCTTCACCTTGATGCACAAGTTCTGCTGTAATATGGTCACATCTCTGTGCTTCTCCTCAGCAGAACACTGAATATAGAAGAACAGTAGATGATCATGTTTTACACATTCAGTCACTTACGTGTTATATATACTATAGACTGTGTATACTCATACATGTTCCATGAAAAATATCTTTACCTTTCTTTACACAGACACTTAAAAACAGCTAATATTCTGATTGACGGCTCTGGTCATCTAAAAATTGCAGATTTTGGGCTGGCCGTCAATAGAATGGATGGAGTATCTGGAAAAGTAGGAACACCGGGCTACATGGCTCCAGAGGTGAGTGTCTGGATAGTAATTTCATAGACTATAGTGGGATTGATAGAGACAGGACATTGGAGGATTCAATAGTCTCCATACATCGGGAATACTAATTGGAGCTTCATGAATCTAAACTTACAAAGCGTCGTTATTGTCTGTAGCATGTAATGAAGTCTTCCCTTCTTCTTCACAGGTCATTGCAAGGAAGAAGTACAATGCAGCTGCTGACTGGTTCTCTTTGGGCATCATCCTGTACAAGATGGTGACAGGAGATAAAAAGTCCTATCAGAATTCGTCAGAAGTACCCACATATAATCTGGACTCTGACTTGAAAAATATCATTGAGGAGGTGAGGTGGAGCAGATGCTTAGTCCTTAGAACAGGGATGTTATACAGAAAGATGGCAGTAAGAGAGATTGTTGTAAACTCAAGCCTCTATGGTGATGCCCCATAACAATGGTCGCCAAAGAATGAGTAGAACTAAAGAGAAGAAAAACTGTAATTTATGACGGTGGCATGGAAGGATATTATCACTACTATGGGGGCAGCCAGGAGGGCATCACACAGAGATAGAGAACTTGCACAGGAGTGAGAAGGCATCACATATAGTGACACCTTTATATTTTATATCCAGATACTAATATAGATTTTGTTCTTCTTTACAGCTACTGTGTGAGGACCCAAGCAGACGACTGGGAATAAATGGCTGCATTAGACAACATCCCTTCTTCCAGCACATAAATTGGGAGGATCTGGAAGCCCTTAAAGTACCACCACCGTTTATACCAGGCACTGTAAGTACATAAGCCCCATTTACCCAATTTGGTCTCACCAAATTTCTGGTGTAAAACACTATGGAAGGTAACATAAGTGTCCCCACCAATCCGCCAAAGTGAATAACGCATGGGCGTGACAAGGTGTGGCAATGCCAGCCCAATAAATTCTTCAAAACTTATGCCAATTTAGTGGTGCAACTTATGACAGAGAAGTACCTGAGTCCCTGCCAGGAGTAAGATTTCTGTTATGTCGCAGGAAGGTGCACACTAGTGATAAGATGAGTCTAAGGCATTAAATGGCATGTTCTTCTTAATAAATTAGGTGCATCTTACTCCATCTCGCCCCTTCAGTAACACTTTTGTGACCTACGCGTTAATGATTAGGCCCATAGTCGTTTGCAGTTATGACTCATGTAAAATGTTTAAATGTTGAGCAGCTACAGAAACCATTCTGATATATGATATTTTCCATCTACAGCCATCAGAACAGAAGCCTGTACTCCAGACCCCTCAGAACTAGTTATGCTGGCAGCCAGGGAAAGCCAAGTTCTGCCCCAGGAACTCCATAGACCATTTATGAGATTACAGCACAGCTCTCAATGATTCATTCCCTGCAATACTAAAATGACTTTCCACAGCGTCCCTATCTCGTGTTCCTATGAAGAACACCTTCTCAGGACTCATGCAACCTGTAATACGAGGAATAGTGGACTTAATACCGGATGTGACTTGAAGCCTTTGAAAAACCATGATGGTCCCTGAGCAGAAAAAAGGGAAGCTTGCTCAAACCTCTATTGGGAGTTTTCAAGGCTAAACCTGGATGTGACTTATCTCTATGGGTTAATAACTTTCTGTAAGAAAAAAGTCAATCTTCAGGTTCTCCTCCAAATATGACAGTTGGCACACTTTAGAGATCTTCATAGACAGGACATGGATAAATCCAGGGAGTAATTCCGATTGCCAAATTTGGAGTCAGGAAGGAATTTTTTTCCCCTATATGAGGACAATTACCTCACAGATAATTTATAGGGGTTTTTCTTTCGCCTTCCTCTGGATCAATAATGGGTTGAATTTAAAAAACTTTATTCACCCTCAATACCCATTTACCTAAGTGTGCAGAAGAGCTGTGAACTGAAGAGAAAGCTTGGAAAGTTAACCCGAAGACTACTCAGCCAACTTATGACAAACTTTACCGGATTTGACTTTACAAATTGTGGTGACCCTTCACCATGCTGCTGGTGAACATCCTGGCATTTTCTGCTATCAACATCAATACCATCGAATGCCCCTATAAAACATCTACAAGTAGCCACAATAAAAATGCTACTATCAAACTACATGTCTTCAAGTTCTTTATTAATGTTTGACATAGAGAAATCTTTCTCCCAGATTAAAACAAAACTAGAAGTGACAGCTCTTTCCTATCAAACAGTACATTGGGCTGACACAACCGATCATTTAAGTAAGTTATCCAAACTTTTTTTTCTCTATTGGGCTAAGCACTTATCTGTGGAGAGTTGCGAACCACCCGCCTGTTCTGCCATACAACGCTCTATCCCGGCACATGGCAGTAATTCTCCTGCTTTTCCTGATTTCACCTTGACACAACAATTCTTTGTCGTCTGCTCTGCTTTTTCCAGGGGGCGTCACTACAAGTGTCATGTTGATTGACAGCTGGATCCCGCCTGCCCAACATTGGGGGAGCTGGTGTCAATCAATATGATATCAGCAGGGGGCTAAATTATATGAATTATGATACAACTGACATATAATATAAGTTATATATTACACTATTTTTGGTATTTGTATCTGATAACAAGACCAAACAATTTACTAATAGTATTTAAGGTGTAGGCGGCCGACAGGGAAGATATTGGACGGACTGAACATCTGTCCCTGAAAGTTAAGCTGGGCAAAATATTAAAAGCCGAGTAGTGCTGGTTGGTGCAGCAGCTTAGTTGCAGAGCCGTTTTATTTATGGTAGCTCCAGGCCGGTTTTTATTGGAGTGATGAGTAGGATTTGACAGTAGGACTCATCACTCCCACTCCCGCTCCAGTACAGATAGTACTGGAGGCTTATGCAGCTCAGCTGAGAGAGGTTGTCTTATTATTGACACAGAAAAGGAAAAACTTTCATTGGGGTCACAGCCTCCAGACTGACAGGAGGTGTTCCTGAGGAGGAAATGCATGGCGGTTAAATGTGCTAAACCGGAGTTGCTGAAAAGCCAGGTCCGCATACAGTCAGAGGTATGGTAAGTTAGTTAGCGCCTAGCCGGGCAACACTTTGTTGTTTTTTGGTGGCTTTATTGTTTTGCTGCATTTTGGCTGAAAATAAAAGCCCCACGTTTTCTTTATATGGACTGTTGCTGACTATATCACTGCCATGCCGCCCTGCAATGCCCTTAGGTCGTTATAAAGGGTTTAGATTAGATAGGAGCTAATCAAATTGCTGCAAATCACATCCATGTCAAATTTTATGGAATTTGCAGGTCCCAGCGATTCAGTTTGTTCAAATCACTTAAAATATTCCCTTCATCATTTTACACAAAGCAGATAATTGCATCAGTCAGTAAAGGCCCACATTATCTCAGGTGCGGGTACGCAGGCTTCCCCATAATGATTTGCAGCAATCACGTCAAATGGTATAGTGCAGCCAGTCAGGAGGGATTTTCATATCCTGTAAAAAAGACGAGGCTGGAAATGCAGCAGACATTTTATGGTAAGTCAGGATAGAGAGAGGGTGGCTCACAGCTCTGCAAAGGAGATGTCACGGGTGTGTCAGAAGTGACAAACAGTCTCCCTGCAGTTGGTTGCAGGAGATCTCTTCGTTTGGCATTACAGACAACTTCTTGGAAGCTGTATCCCTAGGACCCAGCGGCTACCTTCCTCTGCCTAATTAACACCCTGGCGTGGGTGTATAAATACCAGCTGTGTGCCAGAGGGATGTGCCGGCGATATTCTTTACCCCTTGCGAAGGCTTGAGCAAGAGCAGTGCTTCTTCCTCTCTGGTACTAAAGGATGTGTGCGCATTTGTCTGGAGTCGACTAAAGCTAAGCGATTTTCCCTTGTTTGTCCCCCCCTGTTGTCTTTAGTGTTCAGTGGGGATCGACTAGTGCTCATCCCCTCCCTTCCCTAGCCTGAGCCTAATGCTAGGGAAAGACAGGGCGAGGTACGCGTGCGGCGATTGGTGAAGAACCAATATAGGGACATTAGTGGAGACAGGGTGACACTAGATCAGCCTAGGAGGTCTCCACTCCCCCCTTTCCCTAGAGTCTGGGCTCCCTTTTCCTCTTCCCTTTCTGTTGCGCTTAGTCTTTCCCACATCTTGCGTGACATTATCGCCGGCCGAGCACATTTTGAAAAGGAAAAAAAAAAAACTGAGACTTTGTTGTTTTTTTTTCTCTGTGTGTCTTTGGTTGTGGACCTTTTTTTTTCCTTTCTCCCTTGGTATGGGTTCAGTTGCAGAGCTCGCAGAGTGGCTGCGCAGTCTGTCTCTGGAGGTGAATGACCTCCGCTGTGAGGTTCAGCAGCAGCATCAGCGACTACAGATCGCCAATGTGGGTGTTTCTGCAGGTAGCCTGAACCTGAGGTTGCCCTCCCGGAGAGGTTTTCAGGAGTTATGGACAAGTTTTTTGGTTTCAAGGAGACCTGCAAACTGTATTTTAAACTTGGTCCTTACTGTTCCGTAAATGAGGAGCAACAGGTTGGAATTGTGATCTCTCTACTGCAGGGAGATCCTCAGCCATGGGCGTTTTCTTTACCGCAGGACTCGGTTTGTCTCCAATCAGTGGAGGGGTTTTTCATGGCTCTGGCCCTCAACTATGATGACCCTGACCAAGTCGCCTTGGCTGACTCTAGGCTACACCACCTTCAGCATGGAAGCGGTCAATGGAGACGTACAGACTCAGCCTTTAGAAGTCAATTTTGTGAGGGTCTTACTGAAAGGTTGAAAGATGCCTTGGCAGTATATGAAACCCCTCAGTCCTTGGAGGCTGCCATGTCGTTGGCCATACGTCTTGATAAATGCCTTTGAGATAGACGGGTGAGACCACCTTCTCTGGGGCCTTCTTGTCGGGGTTGTGTACCTCTTCCGGGGAGCGGTCTGGGGGTGAACCAGTACTTGGGGAGGTGAAGGAACCCATGTCATTAGGGGGTGTCTCTGCATCATACATCTCCCCGGAGATTCGCAAGAAAAAAAGCATATTTTTTTTGTGGAAAAAAGGGACATTTTGTTGGGACCTGTCCTTCACTTCCTAAATAGTGATGAGTGAGCATGCTCGCTTCTGCTCGGTGCTCGCCCGAGCATCTCACTGCCCTAGATGCTCGTTGCTCGTCGAGTATTTCCAGGGTTGCTCGGTGGGAGCTTGGGTCCCCTCCCTGCATGTTTAGCGCTCTTTAGAGCACCAGTCAACATGCAGGGCTTGTCTGCCACACCGCAGCCATGTTGGTTGTGGCATTACATTGATTGGCTGGCCACACAGCATCATCAGGTATATATCAGACCTGGTGCCGCCATGCTCATCACAGTCGCTTCGGAATCAGACAGTGTAGGGAGAGCTGATGCTGAGCTAGGGAGAGATTTGCTTGTTTCTAGTTAGTATAGGTATACCAGACTATATTAGAGACACATATTCATCTCAACTAACAGTCCTTCTGAGGATTAATCCAGCTGCAGAGATATCAGTGCTAGGCAGGCAGGCAGGGTGCAGTGCACATAGCAAGAGGATCCATTTCAGTTCTGTCTGCTGCTTTTACAGATATTTGTAGAAATAGCCCCAGGTATCAGGGGCCAGGAATAATTTTTTCTTAATTTTAATCCTGATTATTTGCTTAAAAAGCAACCCGAGGAAACGTTTTTCTGCGTCATTTGCTTATTGGCACTGCAGAATACAGCCAGGTCCTTTCCATATTACAGAGCTAAGAATCCAGCTATTTAGAACTGTGGCTCGTCCGTCACACAGATCACATATAATTGCGCTGAAAATATTGCCATTTCTGGCCTCCATTGAAATTTTGTTGCAGTGTGTCAGTGAACTTATTGACACGAGGTCGGTGCTGTTAAAAATAGTTACCTACAGGCCAGCTATTTAAAACTGTGGTTTGTCCATCACACGGATCACATATAATTGCGCTGAAAATATTGCCATTTCTGACCTCCATTGAAATTTTGTTGCAGTGTGTCAGCAAACTTATTGACAAGAGGTCGGCGCTGTTAAAAAAGAAGTTACCTACAGGCCACCTATTTAAAACTGTGGTTTGTCCATCACACAGATCATATATAATTGCGCTGAAAATTCTGCCATTTCTGGCCTCCATTGAAATTTTGTATCAGTGTGTCAGTGAAGTTATTGACACCAGTTTGCTATTAAAAATAGTTACCTACAGGCCAACTATTTAAAACTGTGATTTGTCCGTCACACGGATCACATATAAGTTCGCTTCGAATTCAGCAATTTGTAGTGAGCGTGGAAGATATTGTTCTCCATTCAAAATGGGCAAGGCATGTGGCAAGGGACAGGGAACTGGACGTGATGGTGATGGTGCATTCAGAGGCCGAGGCTGTGGGCAAGCTGAAATTGTGCCACAACAAACACCCACATCTTCTCGCTCGACCTTCCTGTCCCAATTAATAGGGAACCGCAGAACACCACTATTTAACACAGAGCAGTGTGAAAAGGTTATTGGTTGGATAGCAGATAATGCTTCCATCTTCCACACGGTAAAGTCTCAGTAGCCGTGAGTCTGGACCCTGATCCTCCTTCCTCCCAACATGCCGAGTGCCCAGAGACAACTGATCCTACACTTGGACACTCCGAAGAGCTGTTCACTTTTCCATTTATAGATTCGGGCCTCTCGCCCGGTCAACTTGAAGTGGGGCAAGAGGAGATCGCATGTAGCGATGCCCAAATATTTGAGCAGCCACAGTCACACGAAGTGTCACAAGAGGTGTACGATGATGAGACACAATTGCCAGAAAGTCAGGAGGAGTACCAGGGTGCAGAAGTGGAAGAGGAGGTGGTGGATGATATAGTAACTGACCCAACCTGGCAGGAGGACACGCAGAGCGAGGACAGCAGCACACAGGGGGGGTGGGAGACAGAGCACCCCAACAGGCAGGAAGACGCAGTGTGGTGGCTACAGACAGAAGGCAGGCAACCGTTCCCCGTAACACCAACACGAAGGTTTATGCCAGTACAACTGTTAGGTCTTCCCGAATCTGGTTCTTTTTTAAAGGTTCTGCCGATAACCCCAAAAAGGCCATTTGCACCACCTGCCAGGCCGGCATCAGCAGGGGTGGCAAAACTACCAGCCTGACCACCACCAGCATGATCAGGCACATGGAAGCAAAGCACCCATTTTTGTGGGCCGAATCCCAGGGTCCAGGAACAGTGTCTTCGGGTAACACTACTGCTTCTTCCCCTGTTGTGCATGGAAGTCAATCCCCTGTCCATAGTGCAGGCAAAGATGCCTCCTGCCCTGCACCTGTCGTTGCACACTCTCAACTAGGACCAACAGCAAGCACGTCCTTGTCCCAGCCCAGCATTCAGTTGTCCATACCCCAGTCCTTGGAACGCAAGCGCAAATATGCAGCCAACGCCCCAGAAGCCACACTACTAAATTCCCACATTTCGCGACTGCTTGCCCTCAAAATGTTGCCTTTTAGGCTCATGGAGACGAAAGCTTTCTGCAATCTGATGGCGGTGGCCATCCCTCAGTACTCGGTCCCCAGCCGCCACTATTTCTCCCGGTGTGCCGTCCCCACATTACATGACCACGTGTCCCAGAACATTAGCCATGACCTCAACAATGCATTTACAGGGAAAGTCCATTTAACCACGGACACGTGGACAAGTGCTTGTGGGCAGGGACGGTACATCTCGCTGACGGCACACTGGGTTAACATAGTGGAAGCTGGGACCCAGTAGGACTTTGGAACGGAACACATTCTCCTGACGCCGAGGACTGAGGGCCCTAGGACAATCAGGGTTGCCCCCACAGTCTACAGCTCGTGCACCTCATCCTCTTCAGCCTCCATCTCCGAAAAGACCACATCAGTCACAAGCTGGAAGCACTGCAGCACTGCCTCAGTCAAGCGGCAACAGGCTGTGCTGAAGCTAATATGCTTAGGTACAAACCGCACAATGTGGAAGAGTTGTGGACAGCTCTGAAAAAGCAAGCAGATCTGTGGCTGACACCGCTGAGCCTACAGTCAGGCATGGTCGTGTGTGACAATGGCCGGAACATGGTGGCGGCTCTGAGGCGAGGCGAGCTCACACATGTACCATGCCTGGCCCATGTGCGTAACCTTGTGGTTCAGCGGTTTCTCAAAACCTACCCGGAGCTGCCGGATCTGCTTGTCAAAGTACACCTGTGTGCCCATTTTAGAAAGTCAGCTACAGCTTCCGCTGCCCTTGCCGAGCTTCAGCAGCGTTTGCAGCTTCTGGCTCACTGACTGAGCAGAAGAGGGCAGTTGTTGACTACCAGCATCAGTAAGTCCGTCGGTATTCAGTTCACTCTCCACACATAAGACCTCAGGAGTGAACATGGATGTCAGACACCTGTACCATCCCCAAAAGCTTTGAGGACTCCACCAAGATGGTGAGCGGCAATGACGCCATAATTAGTGTCACCATCCCGCTTATCAGTCTTCTGAAACGCTCTCTGCTCACAATCAAAGAGGATGCATTGCAGGCAGAGCATGATAAGATGGAGCAAGGAACCATACAGGGTGATTACACACAGCCCAGCCTCATCTCATCCCAATGTGAATTGGGTGACACTGAGGAAGAGGAGGAGGAGGAGGAAGAACAGGAGCTAGTTTCATGCGCTATAGACGGTACTACCTGCACAACTGTCATACCGTCTGTTCAGCGTGGATGGCCTGAGGACAGGGAGGAGGGGGAGGAGAGCATAGTCAGTGGTCCTCAGTGAGGACATGGAAGTTTTACCTGTTAGCAGTCTGGCACGCATGGCTGAGTTTATGTTACACTGCCTTTCCCGTGACCCTCGCGTTCTCAAAATTTTGGGTGACAGTCATTAGTGGTAGGTGACACTTCTAGACCCAAGCTACAAGGAGAACTTTATATCTCTCATTCCTGAGGCGAACAGGTCTACAAAAATGGGGCAGTAACAGAAGGCCCTTGTTGCGGAACTATTAAAAAAATTCCCATCTGAAAATGCTGGTGGCAAAGGTCACAGTTCGTTGGACAACCAAGGAGTACACAACTCCAATCCAGCAGAGGCAGGGGAACACTGTCAAAGTTCTGGGAGAGTTTTCTCAGCCCCTCCCATCGCACAGGCCCTGAGGCGCGGGGTACTCTCACAAGGAGTGCAAAGTTTGGGAAGATGCTGAGGGAGTACCTTGCTGACCGTACCAATGTCCTCGGGGATTCTTCTGTGCCTTATAACTATTGGGTATCCATGCTGGACACGTGGAATGAACTGGTTCTCTACGCCTTGGAGGTCCTGGCCTGCCACTATTGTTTTATCAGAGCGGGCTTTTAGTGCCGCTGGTGGAATTATAACTGATAAGCACATCCGCCTGTCAACTGAAAATGCTGACAGGCTGACTCTTATAAAAATGAACAAGGGCTGGATTGTGCCAGACTTCTCAACACCACCGAATGATAGGAGCGTAACATAAACTCAAATCCAGTGTCTTTTTTTGGGAGATGTAATCCCATGCACCTTTTCACACCCACACATGGGTATACGCTTCCTGATTTTGGATATTTGCTCTTGTCCTCCTCCTTCTCCTCATCCTCCACCACCATATCACCAGGGTGACCATGCTCCGTGATGCAACACCCACATAATTTTTTTAAAGGTTGTTTGTCATGCCCTTAAAAAAATTTTTTATACAGTATGTTCATGTATACCCCCCCCCAGGGGTAAATGTTTGTCAGCCCAAACACTTAGTGCATGGGCATTACAAGTATATGAGACCCGCTCCTTTCTAATGGGAAAATTTTTTATGAGGCCCTCCTCCACGTCTTTTCCAAGGTGCATTGAAGTGCCTCCAATTTTTGGCAGCCCTTGCATTCATTGCATGGGCAAACACAATAGGAGACCCACTTCCTAATAATGGGAACATTTTTTCATGAGGCCCTCTACGTCTCTTCCAAGGGGCATTAGAGTGCCTCCAAATTTTTGGCAACCCTTGCATTCACTGCATAGGCAAACACAATGGGAGACCCACTTCCTAATAATGGGAACAATTTTTCATGAGGCCCTCTATGTCTCTTCAAAGGGGCATTGGAGTGCCTCCAAATTTTTGGCAGCCCTTGCATTCACTGCATAGGCCAACACTATGGGAGACCCACTTCCTAATAATGGGTAAATTTTTTTTCAGGAGGTCCTCCTCCACGTCTCTTCCAAGGGGCATTGGAGTGCCTCTAAGTTTTTGGCAACCCTTGCATTCACTGCATAGGCAAACACAATGGGAGACCCACGTCCCAATAATGGGAACATTGTTTTCAGGAGACCCTCTGACCTCCAAGTCTCTTCTAAGGGGCATTGGAGTGCCTCCAAATTTTTGGCAACCCTTGCATTCACTGCATAGGCCAACACTATGGGAGACCCACTTCCTAATAATGGGTAAATTTTTTTTCAGGAGGTCCTCCTCCAAGTCTCTTCCAAGGGGCATTGGAGTGCCTCCAAATTTTTGGCAACCCTTGCATTCTCTGCATAGACCAACACAATGGGAGACCCACTTCCTAATAATGGGAACATTTTTTCATGAGGCACTCTACGTCACTTCCAAGGTGCATTGTAGTGCCTCCCAATTTTTTTTTCAGCTCTTGCATTCACTGCATAGGCCAACACTATGGGAGACCCACTTCCTAATAATGGGAACATTGTTTCCATGAGGCCCTCTATGTCTCTTCCAAGGGGCATTGGAGTGCCCCCAAATTTTAGGCAACCCTTACATTCACTGCATAGGCAAAAACAATGGGAGACCCACTTCCTAATAATGGGAACATGTTTTTTTCAGGAGGCCCTCTACGTCTCTTCCAAGTGGCATTGGAGTGCCTCCCAATTTTTTTTTTCAGTTCTTGCATTCACTGCATAGGCCAACACTATGGGAGACCCACTTCCTAATAATGGGAACATTTTTTCATGAGGCCCTCTATGTCTCTTCCAAGGGGCATTGGAGTGCCTCCAAATTTTTGGCAACCCTTGCATTCACTGCATAGGTAAACACAATGGGAGACCCACTTCCTAATAATGGGAACTTTTTTTCTGAAGGCCCTCTACGTCTCTTCCAAGGGGCATTGGAGTAGGTCCAAATTTTTGGCAGGCCTAGCATTCAAGGCTTAGGCAAACAGTATAGGAGACCCACTTCCTAATAAAGGAAACATTGTTTTCAGAAGGCCCTCCTCTAAATCTCTTCAAAGGGGTATTGGGGTGCGTCCAAATTTTCAAAGGGGTACTGGGGTGCGTCCAAATTTTGGACAGCCCTGCCACTCACTGCATACTCAATAACAGTATAGGAGACCCATTCTTTAGTAATGGAAACATTAAATCATAGCCGGCTGATGGCTCTCTAAGAATAGTGAGGGCCGACTGCTGGCCCTTTAAGAATAGTAAAGGCCGTCTGATGGCTCTATAAAAATAGGCTTTGTGACTTTCAGAGTCCCTCCTTCATAAATGAATCAGGATGTGTCTGATGATGTCTGACACACCACATGGCCAGAAAAGGTTGTAAAATGTTAAAATGACATCTCGCAGTGAATGCATTTGACACGGTTGAAAGCAATGCAAAAGTGCAAAGATGCTTCAAAAACGCTACGTGTGAACATAGCCCAAGGTGTGGAGGAGTATTTTTGCCTTTGGTTATTTATTTTGCCTTATATACAAGTCATTACCCTGGAAAGGATGTTCCTTAACATATTTCCCAGGAAAATACATTTTGGTTTAGTTTTTGTATGATTTAATGTGAGTCCGTAAAAGTGGCGTAATACCTCTGACAACGTTGTTCTCAGCAGTGACCTGGGAGTCAGAAATGCTTCCATGGGTCTTCCCCATCCTGTTCCCATGTCATTTGAGCACTGTTGCCATCGATTCGGGCAATTTTTAGGCCTCTGCAGACCGCCGGGAGGAGCCGCCTAAAAAATGCTTGCGTTTCCTATAGACCTAGAGTACAGACCAAAAGTTTGGACACACCTTCTCATTTAAAGATTTTTCTGTATTTTCATGACTATGAAAATTGTACATTCACACTGAAGGCATCAAAACTATGAATTAACACATGTGGAATTATATACTTAACAAAAAAGTGTGAAATAACTGAAAATATGTCTTATATTCTAGGTTCTTCAAAGTAGCCACCTTTTGCTTTGATGACTGCTTTGCACACTCTTGGCGTCCTTGCATAGTGGTCCATCTCCCACTGTGCAAGAGCACGCACTTGATCTCCAGTCCAGTCTGCTAGCCTGGCTTCCCTCCATGCTGTCTGCTTGCCTCTGTTTCTGTTGCTTCTTGTAGCTGCTGCAGGCACACCCCTTGTGCGTCCTCAGCCTATTGCTGTCTGTCACCTGGTATTTAACCCAGCTCCTCCCTGGAATCCATGCCTGAGCATTGTGTTCTGTCAGTTGGCTTCTTGTCACTGATGTGCCAGGTCCTGTCTATGCTTCCTGCCTTGCGGTATCAGTTCCCGTGTCTGAACTGTGTCCTGTCTGAACTATCTTCTAGCCTGTTGTCTTCTGCCTATCCTGGAGGTTGTATTTCCAGGCCAGTGTGAACACGCTCCTAGCCTGTTCTTTCCGCCTTCTAGGGGCCGCATACCTAGACCCGTTCCTGTATCTTGCCTGTTCCTGTCTGAACTCCCTCCTAGCCTTTTCGTTCCGCCTTCTAGGGGCCGCATACCTAGACCCGCTCCTGTATCTTGCTGCTGTGTCTGTTCTTGTCTGAATACTCTCCTAGCCTGTTACCTGTTTTTCTCTATGTCCGTACCTTCCCTTTTCCTGCAGAATCTGATCCCGTACCTAACTCCTACTCGTTGTCCCTGTACTCCCGTTTGTGAGTTTAGAGTCCGCTCGCTACTTCATTGCAAGTATCCTGTGTGTACCTGGTTCTGTCTTTCCCTTCCAGTCTGTTCCGTGTGTACAGAGCCCTGTCCCCTCTCCTCTGCCTTGCTCACCGCTCCGGCGGTTCTTGCCTGCTCTGCCTTGCTCGCTGCTCCGGCAGTCTCGCTCTGCTCTGACCCTTTGCTCGCTGCTTCGGCAGTCTCGCTCTGCTCTGACCCTTTGCTCGCTGCTTCCGCAGTCTCGCTCTGCTCTGACCCTTTGCTCGCTGCTCCGGCAGTCTCGCTCTGCTCTGACCCTTTGCTCGCTGCTCCAGCAGTCTCGCTCTGCTCTGATCCTTTGCTCGCTGCTCCGGCAGTCACACCCTGCTCTGACCCTTTGCTTGCTGCTCCGGCAGTCTCGCTCTGCTCTGACCCTTTGCTTGCTGCTTCGGCAGTCTCGTCCTGCTCCTGTACTGGGTCCTATCCACTCGGTGCTCCAACCTGTCGTACCTGCCAGTACCTCCCTGCCTGCATACCAGTCGTGCTTACCAGCATCCGCCAGTCTGCATACCAGCCGTGTCTGCCTTACCCAGCAGTCTGTGTGCCAGCCTAACCTGCCTGTTCCTGTATTCCCCTGTGTGGGTCAACAGCCGTGTCCGGGGTCTGTCCTGGAGTAGCACCTGGTCCCTCTGCTCGGTTCCTCCTTGGTGCACTGGCATCGTATGCCGTCGTGCGACCCTGGTCGGATCGGGTGGATACTTAGTTACGCCCCTCCAGGTATTCACTCTCCGGCACGGTCCAGTGGAATCACTACATATACACGCACATGCCACTCAGCCCGGGCGTGTGCATTACACAAAGTCAGATATCGGGGGCCAGTCACCCCTCTTGCAGCAGGAGTCCCTCTGACTAGGCCAGAGTAAGAAATACAGATGGCGCATGCCGCTTCGTCCGTATCCCCCACGGATCCTTTTGCCTGTGGAGCTTGTCTCCTCTACTCCCCTCCAGGCCTTCTTAGGTAGGGACCTTGACCGGGTAGAGGCAGTGGTTAACTCTGACCCGCTCCGCGCCTCAAGGCCAGAGAACGAGGACCGTGTATCTTCAATAGGCTGCAGGTTCTAGCAGAAGGCCACAATCAGCGGTGAAGATCACAATCAAAGACCTTGAACTTAAGATGGCTGAAGATTAAATATGAATGAATAAGTGTTTCCTAAAAGTCTGTCCTCCACCCTCACCTGCTACATGGTTCCCCTTATCTTTGGTTCCCCCCATCTCCTATATCCCGGCCGGGGCAACACCCTGGTGCATTTAGGCCCCCCTACAGGACAGGAGTGGTGTAGTGTTGAATGATGAAGTAGGGTCATGAGAAGTGCTCCATCCCTACCTGGAAGAGTAAATACTACACCTCGGGCTGAGGTGCAGTACCCCTGTGGCGACTGAACCCTCAGGGGCGCCACACATCCATCTGGACTGAATGAAAACATCAGTTTCGTCCCTTTCTTGTAGTTCCCCGTCTGCTAGAGGCCCTGTGTTACATCTTGACATATGGTTGTTTTATCATTGTTTTTAATACTAATTTTATTGTGTTTCATTTATACTAGGTTATATGTATCAGCCTATACCCCTTCATTTTTTGTTGTATGTTACATCACTATCCATGTTGGCTAATAAAGGACATAAAGGGGAACAGTTGGAATTCAGAATGGAAGCGGAAATAAAGAGTGATGATGCCAATGAATTGAAAGCATAGATATGAACAATGAGAAATAAGCATCCTGTTTGCACATTAGTGCTGGTATATTCGTGCGATATGGAATGCAATATTCTATTTATTGTTCTATCTTAAGTATCCGTTGTAATTATTTATATTCCTCAATCTGGCAATTTCACTTTTTGACAGATGTATGCATTGTATAGGATATATATATTAGGTATAATGTAACAGCACCTCAGAGGAGTATATATACTAAATATAATGTAACAACACCGTATAGGGTTTGTATATTAGGTATAGTGTAGTAATACATAAATGTGCTATGTTTCTGTCTGTGGACCGCACACATGGTTACAGGGGTGGCCAAAAGTATTGGCACCCCTGCAATTCTGTCAGATAATACTCAGTTTCTTCCTGAAAATGATTGCAATCACAAATTCTTTGGTATTATTATCTTCATTTAATTTGCTTGCAAGGAAAAAACACAAAAGAGAATGAAGCAAAAATCAAATCCTTGATCATTTCACACAAAACTCCAAAAATGGGCCAGACAAAAGTATTGGCACCCTCAGCCTAATACTTGGTTGCACAACCTTTAGCCAAAATAACTGCGAACAACCGCTTCCGGTAACAATCAATGAGTTTCTTACAATGCTCTGCTGGAATTGTAGACCATTCTTCTTTGGTAAACTGCTCCAGGTCCCTGATATTTGAAGGGTGCCTTCTCCAAACTGCCATTTTGAGATCTCTCCACAGGTGTTCTATGGGATTCAGGTCGGGACTCATAGCTGGCCACCTTAGAAGTCTCCAGTGCTTTCTCTCAAACCATTTTATAGTGCTTTTGGAAGTGTGTTTTGGGTCATTGTCCTGCTGGAAGACCCATGACCTCTGAGGGAGACCCAGCATTCTCACACTGGGCCTTACATTATGCTGCAAAATTTGTTGGTAGTCTTCAGACTTCATAATGCCATGCACACGGTCAAGCAGTCCAGTGCCAGAGGCAGCAAAGCAACCCCAAAACATCAGGGAACCTCCGCCATGTTTGACTGTAGGGACCGTGTTCTTTTCTTTGAATGCCTCTTTTTTTTTCCTGTACACTCTATGTTGATGCTTTTTCCCAAAAAGCTCTACTTTTGTCTCATCTGACCAGAGAACATTCTCCCAAAACGTTTTAGGCTTTCTCAGGTAAGTTTTGGCAAACTCCAGCCTGGCTTTTTTAATGTCTCTGGGTAAGAAGTGGGGTCTTCCTGGGTATCCTACCATACAGTACCTTTTCATTCAGACGCCGACGGATAGTAAGGGTTGACACTGTTGTACCCTCGGACTGCAGGGCAGCTTGAACTTGTTTGGATGTTAGTCGAGGTTCTTTATCCACCATCCGCACAATCTTGCGTTGAAATCTCTCGTCAATTTTTCTTTTCAGTCCACATCTAGGGAGGTTAGCCACAGTGCCATGGGCTTTAAACTTCTTGATGACACTGCGCATGGAAGACACAGGAACATTTAGGTCTTTGGAGATGGACTTGTAGCCTTGAGATTGCTCATGCTTCCTCACAATTTGGTTTCTCAAGTACTCAGACAGTTCTTTGGTCTTCTTTCTTTTCTCCATGCTCAATGTGGTACACACAAGGACACAGGACAGAGGTTGAGTCAACTTTAATCCATGTTAACTGGCTGCAAGTGTGATTTAGTTATTGCCAGCACCTGTTAGGTGCCACAGGTCAGTTACAGGTGCTGTTAATTACACGAATTAGAGAAGCATCACATGATTTTTCAAATAGTGCCAATACTTTTGTCCACCCCCTTTTTTAGGTTTGGTGTGGAATTGTATCCAATTTGGCTTTAGGACAATTCTTTTTGTTTTTTTTCATTGAAGACAAATTAAATGAAGATAATAATACCAAAGAATTTGTGATTGCAATCATTTTCAGGAAGAAACTGAGTATTATCTGACAGAATTGCAGGGGTGCCAATACTTTTGGCCACCACTGTATATAGAAATCAGAACATGGTGAATATACTGTATATTTACATGATTATTGTAGCGTCGGCGTCCCTGCCTCCTGCTAGGCAGAGACGCCGTTCCCCTCACCTCCCTGCTCCGTCCTTGGTGTCCTTTTCCCGCGCTGCTGGCAGTGCTCGCTGCTTCCCGGGCACTGTGCTTAGGGCGCGCGCGTGCTCCCTCTCTCTTAAAGGGGCAGCGCGCGCCGTCCTAAGGAGTCCCTGGCCAATTGCCGGTGGAGCTCCTATATATAAGGCACCTCCCCCAAAATGGAGGTGCCCGAGCAAAGTTGTTGCAAAGCCTTTCACTTCTGCTTCAGCCCTCAGGTCCCGTTGCCAGTCTGTTTTCCAGCTCTGTCTACCTGCTTGCACTCCCTGCGGTCCGACACTCTGTCTACCAGCATCCGCCAGTCTGTCTTTGGACCAGTCCGCCTGCGGATCAGGAAGCACCTGCCTGATACCTGCCTGATACCTGCCTGAGACCACCTGCCAGCCAGCCGAGAGACTCTTAATCGCACACCTGGGAGCGCTCACCTGCTACACGCCAGCTAGCCTACCTGGAGGCTCTGCGGTCACTTGCCGTGACCACCCGCCTGTCTAGAGACTCTTACCCTGCTGTCACTTGCCGTGACCACCCGCATGTCAAGAGACTTTCTCCGTCACTTGCCGTGACCTCCTGCCCTTCTACCCAGAGACTGCTCCTGTCACTTGCCGTGTCTACCTGCCCGCCTTCCCTGGGAGTCACCCGCTTCCTTACAAGGACTGCCCCTTTGTATAGTAGCTCAGAGGTTCCACCTCCCAGACCCGTTACAATTATCACGAGTATTAATTTTGTGTGCAGCACACATGGAGATATGACATATCATGCAATATGTAAGATGTAGACATGTTGATGTGAATAATGAAATTTATGCGCCCTTTTTAATGCGGTCTATTATTCGGTCCCTTTGAATATATATGTACCCTGTGTAGATCAAGTAATTAATCAATGTATGGATTAATCTAGTTACAGACCATTATGGCCTTCCAATCTGTATTCCGTGTCTTCCATTTACAGACCCCTTTTGGAAAAAGCATGGTTCTGGTCCACAGGTACCGCAATTTCTGTATGCGGTGGTGTCACAGTCCCTCTGCACCGGTGGGCTTTCGGCATCCCAGTGATGCCGATGCCCCCTGATTGCCTAGGTTACAATGACGCTACCATGTCACATATAGACATGCGCGGTGAGTGTTTTGAGACACATGATGCATATTACATCAACACCGATGACGAAACCAGCGTCATCAGAGCCATGCGCACTACACCGTAACTCGCACACTTCCGGTGACTCAGTCAGCGTCATCAGAGACATGCGCAGTACACCATAACTTGCGCACTTCCGGTGACTCAGTCAGCGTCATCAGAGACATGCGCAGTACACCGTAACTCGCACACTTCCGGTGACTCAGTCAGCGTCATCAAAGACATGCGCAGTACATGATGTTGCGCGCTTCCGGGCATGCGGCCACCATTACCGGCACAAACATGTGCAGGAGATGTATTCTGGATGAAGACGCCCGACTTGACATTGTTGCACTTGTGGTACCTTGTTTGGGGGCGTGCCTACTTCTCTACATGTGCAATAATTACTTGGGACCCTATTTATACCAGCCCATCGTTATGGATATACACCCCTTGAGGAAGGCTCACGCCGAAACGCGCATCGGGGGAGGTGCACTGTGTGGCCGGTGTTTCTGGACTTGAGAGACTGAGGTAATATGTATACAGTGGTCATACCATTGTGGTCATATATTATATTTTTGGTAAATTGATGATATGCGGGTACATAGTTCATGATTATTATAACTTATACTAAATTCTATATACATCCACTTTACAATGTTTATGTACTCTGACCAATTTACCATATGGGTCCAGCACCTTGTCACCTGTAAGCACTTAGGTGTTTTTATGGGGGAGGTGCACTATATGGCGGTCTTGGACTCCAAATGAATGAAATAACATATGTAATGTAGTACCACTTGTTTATGTGGACAATACAATGTGCCTAGATTAATGATACATAGTCATCTGATATTTTTGGATAGCACGAGATTTATCGTATTATATATTATGTATCATATATATCCTTTATGGTTCTTGAAATTAAAAAATGAGTCCGGTACGTGCCATTGAGAGCACCTTTGGTAATTTTTATCTATTTGTCTGACGCATTTTATTCTACCTGATATTAATAAAGTTCTACAAGTTTTTCACCCATTGAAGACCCAGTATCGTTCATTTCTGACCTTCGCGTCACCCTCTTATATTGATAGTATATAGAACGATTGGTCTATATAATAAGTCCCAATAGTAGCACAAAACAATATGGCTTCTTGTCACATGACGTTGCTACAGTTTTCGCGAAGCCTTTATTTATTGATGAATATGGTAAAATTGCTGTCTCTCAAATGTTATATATGGCTAAGAAATTAGTAGCTGAGTACTGGATATCTGAGGAGACTCCCACAATCCCAAAATTCATAAAAAAGGTCGATTGGTTGTTGAATTTGGAAAGAAGCATTTATTTAGAGAGAAACCTCCACTAAGTTCCAGAAACTTTGAGCCTCATGGATAGAAGGATCTGGTCTGGCATCATGAGATTTTACCAGCAAATGTTACACTCACTATATGTGCTGATTAACTGAATACTATTAATCAAACAATCCTTCCTATTGAACCGTGAATTAACTATTCAGTGAATATTTTGTTATGTCTTACTTTACATTTTAGGGATAGGAGGGATCGGGGGTTTGCGATTGTATTTTCTTGTTTTGTATTATTTCTAAACTGGAAAAACCTTTTCTCAATAAATAACATCTGATTTATAAAAAAAAATCATCAACACCACAAGGACTGGCATCAGCCATCCAACCAGCCATACTACCAAACACAAGTCACAATTAGCCTCCTTTACTACTGGGAAGCATGGCAGTGAGAAGTAAGCTGACGGCTCTCTGAAACATATGGCATGTCACAGGTAGAGCAGGATGATATCACTTCTGACAGTGGCACCGCCAGTTTGAGGGTATGTTTGGCACAGTCCCCCTCATCCAGCACAGGAAAAGTTAAAGTGTAATGTCTTTTTCATTTTTATTTCATAAATAATCTATCTGTAGCTTGGTCGCCATAAAAGGAGGGGGGCCCAAAGACATTTCTTACATAGGGGTCCACCCTGATTAAATATAATTATTTCTATTGTCTATAGAGCATTTTCATGTATTCTCCAATAGGGTTTATATTTTAATATTCACATATCTTTGTATATTCTTAACTAAGTGATGTCCTGGGAGGGTAGAGGTTAGCGGTTTTGTAAACTGTCTGTCTGGCAATATGTGATAAGTTACGATTAAGACCAGTTGGTCGAAACGCGTCAACGATATTTCACCCTCCTGCCGTGGAAACATTTCAAATGAATTTCAAATAGAAAGGAATGATTTTACTGGAGACTTCAGGACTTTTGTAATGGTATTATAGTATGAGCCCGAGCTGACGGGGTTTCTGACAGAAGCCAGTGTGTAATGTAGACAATATTAATAAGTAAGAAAATTAATCGCAATCTACATTACAGGTTGTATCCTGTGACGTGATATCTACTGGCTGTATAGGTCTGTGCACCAAACCCCAGATGGCAACTTTTATCTCCTTCTGGTTTACTTTAGAAGATACAAAGTGGTATCATTGGATGCAATGGGAGGCAGCATGTATGTGTAAAGACCACCAAAGACATAGCTAATATACAATAATCCATATAATACATATACTATATTCAAAAACGACACCATGTAAGACCCTCCAGACATCCAGCCCAGCCATGTTCATGCATCCTACTTCTCTTATACTGTGTTATAAAAGTAAATTCTATGTCTAGAAATATAAGGTTCTCATTCATTATGCATATATTACATGTTTACATCATAATGGTTCAGTGGTCACAATAGTCATGATGGGCTCCCACCAGAGCTTTGTGACATCATAATACTTTCTATGACATCACATGGTTCTAAAATAGAGTTCAGCCAAAATTTGGGTCACTGTTCAACTAGCGATTGCTGGGAACGGTTGCGCGTCTATTGACACTGCGATATTCTTGAAATGGGGTCCTCTAAAAAAAACAAAGAAGGCCCCAAATCAGAAGGAGAGAGGAAAAGATATAGAGATGGGTCAATGTCAATTGGCCCTGAAAAAAAAAGACCATGTCCCGAGGAAATACATGGGGATATGAAGGAAAATGAGAATGGGTCTAAATCACCAAGACTCTCAAATAAAAGACCATGTTCTGAAGAGCATCATGGAGACCAAAAGATGCACAGAGATGGGTGTAAATCACCAGAGCCCAAACGCAAAAGATCATGTGCTGAAAAGGTACATGGTAAAGACCTCAGTAAAGGAGGTGAAAAGAGAAAGAGGGGAGAAGATGATGGCTCGTGTGGGTCCGTGAAAAGGCCTAAAAATAGCGGTTCAAAGGCCAGGGAGGAAGAGGAACCAAGGCCAGGTAGGACGAAAAGTCTTTCTAAAAAGGCACTTATAAATCATAGATACATTTATTATAGAGCTGTAATTGGAGATGGTAGAAATAGAGAAATCAGCAAACCTTTTTTTTCAATTCATTTATCTTTAGTTGCAATTCCTATTAATATGAAAGCCACCATCTTCAAAACCTTTCTTAATATCAGCGTCTGCAGTTTATTATTACATATGCACACATTCAGGAGTTTCAACTGAAAATTCTGCTGCAAATCCAGATGTGTTCCCAGGAAATACGCTGCGTAAAATACAGATGTTTTTGCCAGGTTTCTCTTGAGCTTTTGTCAAGATTTTTATGTTTTTTTATTGTGGATTTTTCCCCTCTCATTATTGTGTGTGAAATCTGCAGCAAAAATGCTGAAAGAAAGAACTGCACAGAAAAAAAGACCACAAAAAAGCGATGTGTGCACATACACTTAAGCAGTTTTTGTCAATTCTGCTCAACAGTCCCTTAAAATGTGTGCCTTCTATTATTCACTGTATCCTCCTGTAATAATTATTTCTATATAAACCAATAATGTGTTATTTTATCCCATTAGGACCGAGCACTGCCCCTCAGACCTGCCCTACAGACGGAAACCGTATTTCTATCAACAGGTTTACGTTTCATAGGAAGATTGGCCAAGGTGCTTTTGGGAAAGTAAGTTGCTACATTATATAATATAAAAATAAATCTAAAGCTGAAGCTATCACTGAATCATCCATGCTACTGACACGCCACCTCTCTGTCCTATATAGGTCTTTCTAGCATCTGATAACATCACCAAGAAGAAGCTGGCGATAAAGATTGTGACCAAAGGAGTTTCAGCTGCAGCAGAAGAACAACTCCTGATGGAAAAGAAGCTCCTTCAGCTGACGCCTGGAAGTCCTTTCTTGGTGAATAGCTGCATAACTTTCCAAACTAAGGTAAAACCATCAATGTTATCTAACCAGGGTTCCCCAACTCCAGCCCTCAAGACCCACGAACAGGTCATATTTTCAGGATTTCCTTAGTATTACACAGGTGATGGAATTATTGCCTCTGCAGGTGATGCAATTATCAGCTGTGCAATACTAAGGAAATCCTGAAAACATGACCTTTTGGTGGACCTTGAGGACTGGAGTTGGGGAAACCTGATCTAAACAATATGTACAATGAATGTGAATGACTCTTTGTTCTCCATCTTCTTGTAGAAGCACTCGTGTTTTGCCATGGACTATGCTTCTGGAGGAGACCTGAAGAGCCTCCTAGAAAAACAAGGATGTTTCCCACTTAGCAGTGCAAAGTAAGCACAAAGGTTTTATAACTATATTCTAGACTGATTTTAATGACCATATTCCTAATAACATTACAATAACCATCTATGCCCCCACTAACAAGGGTGATTTTACCACAGAAGCAGTCCATTGTTGAAGAAGGGAGCTCTATCCAAATTTGGACCATCCTGTGCGATCATTGCTGTGGAGTCACTAATTTTCCATATATAACATTGCCAATTAAATGTAGGCACTCATAACATTGTTAATAACTCTGCTCCCCTAGCATCCGATTGCATACATCATATGTGACGTCTTCTCTAATATCCAAGACTTACATTTTTTCTTATTCCTTCCCCAACAGATTCTATGCGGCTGAGATAACATCAGGCCTCCAGTTCCTGCACTCAAAGGGCTTCATTCATCGGTAAATCCATTTCTTCACCTTGATGCACAAGTTCTGCTGTAATATGGTCACATCTCTGTGCTTCTCCTCAGCAGAACACTGAATATAGAAGAACAGTAGATGATCATGTTTTACACATTCAGTCACTTACGTGTTATATATACTATAGACTGTGTATACTCATACATGTTCCATGAAAAATATCTTTACCTTTCTTTACACAGAGACTTAAAAACAGCTAATATTCTGATTGACGGCTCTGGTCATCTAAAAATTGCAGATTTTGGGCTGGCCGTCAATAGAATGGATGGAGTATCTGGAAAAGTAGGAACACCGGGCTACATGGCTCCAGAGGTGAGTGTCTGGATAGTAATTTCATAGACTATAGTGGGATTGATAGAGACAGGACATTGGAGGATTCAATAGTCTCCATTCATCGGGAATACTAATTGGAGCTTCATGAATCTAAACTTACAAAGCGTCGTTATTGTCTATAGCATGTAATGAAGTCTTCCCTTCTTCTTCACAGGTCATTGCAAGGAAGAAGTACAATGCAGCTGCTGACTGGTTCTCTCTGGGCATCATCCTGTACAAGATGGTGACAGGAGATAAAAAGTCCTATCGGAATTCGTCAGAAGTACCCACATATAATCTGGACTCTGACTTGAAAAATATCATTGAGGAGGTGAGGTGGAGCAGATGCTTAGTTCTTAGAACAGGGATGTTATACAGAAAGATGGCAGTAAGAGAGATTGTTGTAAACTCAAGCCTCTATGGTGATGCCCCATAACAATGGTCGCCAAAGAATGAGTAGAACTAAAGAGAAGAAAAACTGTAATTTATGACGGTGGCATGGAAGGATATTATCACTACTATGGGGGCACCCAGGAGGGCATCACACAGAGATATAGAACTTGCACAGGAGTGAGAAGGCATCACATATAGTGACACCTTTATATTTTATATCCAGATACTAATATAGACTTTGTTCTTCTTTACAGCTACTGTGTGAGGACCCAAGCAGACGACTGGGAATAAATGGCTGCATTAGACAACATCCCTTCTTCCAGCACATAAATTGGGAGGATCTGGAAGCCCTTAAAGTACCACCACCGTTTATACCAGGCACTGTAAGTACATAAGCCCCATTTACCCAATTTGGTCTCACCAAATTTCTGGTGTAAAACACTATGAAAGGTAACATAAGTGTCCCAACCACATCCGCCAAAGTGAATAACGCATGGGCGTGACAAGGTGTGGCAATGCCAGCCCAATAAATTCTTCAAAACTTATGCCAATTTAGTGGTGCAACTTATGACAGAGAAGTACCTGAGTCCCTGCCAGGAGTAAGATTTCTGTTATGTCGCAGGAAGGTGCACACTAGTGATAAGATGAGTCTAAGTCATTAATTGGCATGTTCTTCTTAATAAATTAGGTGCATCTTACTCCATCTCGCCCCTTCAGTAAGACTTTTGTGACCTACGCGTTAAT
Organism: Phyllobates terribilis; assembly: GCF_046119375.1. NCBI lineage: Eukaryota > Metazoa > Chordata > Amphibia > Anura > Dendrobatidae > Phyllobates > Phyllobates terribilis. The sequence goes on along the minus strand of NW_027362876.1, from coordinate 73,403 downwards.
GATTAGGCCCATAGTCGTTTGCAGTTATGACTCATGTAAAATGTTTAAATGTTGAGCAGCAACAGAAACCATTCTGATATATGATATTTTCCATCTACAGCCATCAGAACAGAAGCCTGTACTCCAGACCCCTCAGAACTAGTTATGCTGGCAGCCAGGGAAAGCCAAGTTCTGCCCCAGGAACTCCATAGACCATTTATGAGATTACAGCACAGCTCTCAATGATTCATTCCCTGCAATACTATTGGATAATACATGGATAAATCCAGGGAGTAATTCCGATTGCCAAATTTGGAGTCAGGAAGGAATTTTTTTCCCCTATATGAGGACAATAACCTCACACATAATTTATAGGGGTTTTTCTTTCGCCTTCCTCTGGATCAATAATGGGTTGAATTGAAAAAACTTTATTCACCCTCAAAACATCTACAAGTAGCCACAATAAAAATGCTACTATCAAACTACATGTCTTAAAGTTCTTTATTAATGTTTGACATAGAGAAATCTTTCTCCCAGATTAAAACAAAACTAGAAGTGACAGCTCTTTCCTATCAAACAGTACATTGGGCTGACACAACCGATCATTTAAGTAAGTTATCCAAACTTTTTTTTCTCTATTGGGCTAAGCACTGATCTGTGGAGAGTTGCGAACCACCCGCCTGTTCTGACATACAACGCTCTCTCCCGGCACATGGCAGTAATTCTCCCTTTTTTGTGATTTCACGTTGTCACAACAGCTCCTTGTCATCCGCTCTGCTTTTTCCAGGGGGCGTCACTGCCGGTGTCATGTTGATTGACAGCTGGATCCCGCCTGCCTAACATTGGGGGAGCTGGTGTCAATCAACATGACATCAGCAGGGGGCTAAATTATATGAATTACATTATCTGTGAGTTATATCGTAAGTTATATATTACACTATCTTGGGAATTGTATCTGATTTCAAGACCAAACATTTTACTAACAGTCTTTAAGGTGTAGGCGGGGAACAGGGAAGATATTGGACGGAGTGTATATCTCTCCCCGAAAGTTAAGCTGGGCAAGATATTAAAAGCCGAGTAGTGCTGGTCGGTGCAGCAGCTTAGTTGCTGAGCCGTTTTATTTATGGTAGCTTCAGGCCGGTTTTTATTGGAGTGTTATGAGTAGGAATTGACAGTAGGACTCATCACTCCCACTCCCGCTCCAGTACAGATAGTGCTGGAGGCTTATGCAGCTCAGTTGAGAGAGGTTGTCTTATTACAGACATAGAAAGGAAAACTTTCATTGGGGTCACAGCCTCCAGACTGACAGGAGGTGTTCCTGAGGAGGAAATGCATGGCGGTTAAATGTGCTAAACCAGAGTTGCTGAAAAGCCAGGTCCGCATACAGTCAGAGGTATGGTAAGTTAGTTAGCACCTAGCTGTTGTTTTTTGGTTGCTTTATTGTTTTGCTGCATTTTGGCTGAAAATAAAATCCCCACATTTTCTTTATATGGACTGTTGCTGACTATGTCACTGCCACGCCGCCCTGCAACGCTCCTAGCGCGTTACAAAGGGTTTAGATTAGATATGAGCTAATCAAATTGCTGCAAATCACATCCATGTTAAATTTTATGAAATTTGCAGGTCCCAGTGAATGAATTTGCTCAAATCACTCAAAATATTCCCTTCATCATTTTACACAAAGCAAATAATTGCATCAGTCACTAAAGGCCCACATTATCTCAGGTGTGGGCATGCAGGCTTCCCCAATGATTTACTAGTGTTAGGACTGTCCCATTAGGGTTGCCGTGTCGTGGCAGGATGGCTTTTACATTATTTTGATCAAAATTTATGTTAACTAAATACCCTTTATTATTTATCATTATTTTTATGCACTTTGCGATTTATTCATTTCCCTTTGGGTATTTGTGTATTGTGCTTTTGTCTTTGTTTTTTTTCTGTCTAATGGCCTTATGTGAACATGCATTTACATTTTGCATACACACTAATTTATGTTTCAGTTCAGACTCCCAGGTTTTTTCCCCAATGATTTGCAGCAATCACGTCAAATGGTATAGTGCAGCCAGTCAGGAGGGATTTTCGTAGCCTGTATAAAAGACGAGGCAGGAAATGCAGCAGACATTTTATGGTAATTCAGGATAGAGAGAGGATCGCTCACAGCTCTGCACAGGAGATAGGGAAAGAAATATCTAAACATTGGACCGCTACTTCAGACAGTTTGTGTTGGACAACTGCAGCACTGAAGAAGATGAGTGTAGCTGTCTGTGAATAATGAAGAGATTTATTTGATGGGGGAGTGGGGAATATAACAGCGATGCCAGCTGCGACAGTGACAGACTCAGTGTAATTGATCAGTAATACGGTGTAACTGGCTTCTATCCTGCTGCGTTAGAATTACACACGTTATCACATTATTTCTTCATAATTAATGTACTTGAAAGCATCGTGTGCCAGTAACAGCAGCATTCGGAGCTAAGATCTTTGCTGCTAACCCATTAAATAGCACTAACAGTCTCAGACAGCGGCATTAATAGCACGCTGTCCTAAGTGTGTATCATTTGAGGTGCCAATGGGTTTGCATGGCAGCATGCAACCTGCTGAAGACCTCAATGGTAACTCTTATAATGGCCCAGTGTCAAATGTCAAAAATACCTCCAAGGAATACAGGTAGGTTTGGCACGGCGTATCCCCACCCCGACGTGTGTTTCACCTGTGGATTCACCCGGAGGTGTCACTGGGAGAAGCTAGAGGGACTCTGTCTTCTTTGACACTGGGCCATTATAAGAGTTACATGGTATTGCATTTATATATGCACATTGACATCTTAATATATCGTGACATATAACTGCACTATCTACATGCAGCAGCAATTTGGGGTGTCAGTTTATACTGTTAGAATAGCATTCAATCTTCTATTTAATGCCAGCATACACTGTTAGTATTGTATTTCCCTTTTTTACCTTGCATTTGGACCTTATGGGTTCATTTTATCTCCTGTTTGGTCTTCATTTTTTACTTTCTATGGCATGTTAGTGATTTGTGCATATGGCAAGTCACTGTACTCTATTTAAATAATTACCATATTGTAATGAACACTACAGTTGAAACCAGAAGTTTACATAGACTATATAAAACACACATATGCATTTTTTCTCAATATCTGACATGAACTTGAATAAACCTTTCCCGTTTTAGGTCACTTAGGATTACCATCATTTTTAATATTTGCCAAATTCCAGAATAATGAGAGAGAATGTTTTAAGGGATTTTTATTACTTACTGCAAAGTTAAAAGTTTACATATATTTCATAAGTATTTGGTACCATTGCCCTTAAACTGAATGACTTGGGTCAAACGTTTGGGATATTGTAGCGCCCTGCTGTGCATTGGTGCCACAGATCCTAGAGGGGTGCATGGACGGATTCCTCCACAAGAGGCCCACACAGCATACACACACTTCCACCTTCCTCCTTAGACCACCAGAGGGAGCCCTTTAGGGATGTAAAAAGGGAAGATGGAGGTAGGCAGTCAGTCTAGAGAACAGTTTCCTCAGGGGACAGAAGTAGTTCCAGTCCCTCTAGAGAGAGTTCAGACTCATAAAGCTCAGACTAGTGAGCCAATGGCGTGCCGACGCCATAAGAGCGGTGAAGAGCAGCGAGGTCTACTGCCAGTGTGAAGTCTAGTGAGGGCCCAGAGTGGCCGAAGGCAAGTGGAGTAAGCGAGCTACATAGGGGGCAGAAGAGCTTAACCAGCTCACCCCACAACCATTTACCGGACACCGGGTCCGCGTCTGCAGGGATCTCTACGACCAGCAGAAACTACCGGAAGCCCTGGCGAACTACATGTCCCAGGAACATCAAAAGCTGACCGTTATCCCAAGGTCAGGAATCAGAGAGACCCAAGAGACCAGGGAGTGTGATCTCCAACAGAAGGCCCTACCACCAGGCCAGCAGGTGCAAGACAGAGACCAAGTTAGGCCTAGCTCCAGGCAGGTCATAAACTTATCAGGAAAAGGCAAGAAACAGGAGGCCCCACACTCGCTCATTGGGGAGAGTCCTGAAATGCACCCTTCACCCTACAGTGCCCTGGATCGTGCCTGAAACACCACCAGTAAAGGTACTGAAGTGAACTGTTGTGTGTGTGCCTATTCTTCTCCTGACCCGGCTGGGTCCCCTCTGTCCTGCATCCCTTCTCCTATGCAGCCCTGAGGCCCCCCTCCACCTGTGGGGAGCCGCACCAACTAAGCTGCCTGACCACCGGCCTCAGAGGACTGTAGCAGCGCTGGTGATCCTCACCAGACACCACGGGTGGCGTCACAAACTTTTCCTATCCCATATACCTTTCCCCATTATTCATTGCTTTTAAGAGTGACCCCAGGGTATGGCCCCGGGAGCCAGCCATCGCGGCATCCCCCAAAAACTAACAACAACGCCCGGGTGCCAAGTCGTCCCCATCCCCTGGATGCGTCAATAACCTTCCACAAGCTTCTCACAATAGTTGGTTAGAATTTGGGCCCATTCCTCTGGACAAAGCTGATGTAACAGATCCTGGTTTGTAGATCGCCTTGCTTGCACCTGCCTTTTCAGCTTTGCCCATAAATTTTCAATAGGATTGAGATCAGGGCTTTGTGATGGCCACTCCAAAACATTGACTTTGTTATCCTTAAGCCACTTTGTTACTATTTTGACAGTATGTTTCGGATCATTGTCTATTTGGAAGACCCATTTCCGCCCAAGCTTTAACTTCCTGGCTGATGTCTTGAGATGTTGCTTCAGTATTGCCACATAATCTTCTTTTCTCATGATGCCATCTATTTTGTGATGTGTACCAGTCCCTCCTGCAGCAAAACAACCCTACAACATGATGCTGTCACCCCCATGTTTCACATTTGGGATGGTGTTTTTAGGCTTCCAAGCTTCTCCCTTTGTCATCCAAACGTAACGATGGTCATTATGACCAAAAACTTAAATTTTAGTTTCATCAGACCACAGGACTTGTCTCCAAAAATTAAAGTCTTAGTTCCTGTGTGCATTTTCAAACATTAATCTGGCTTTTTTATTTTTCATTTGGAGTAATGGCTTCTTCCTGGCAGAGTGGCCTTTCAGCCCCTGTGGATACAGTACTAGTTTTACTTTGGATATTGACACAATCTTACTAGCTTCCGCCATCATCTTCACAAGGTCTTTTGCTTTTGTCCTTGGGTTGATATGCACATGTCGGACCAAAGCACGTTCATTTCTGGGACATAGAAACCATCTCCTTCCTGAGCGGTATGATGGCTGAACAGTCCCATCTTGCTTGTACTTGCGTATAATTGTTTGTACAGATGAATGAGGCACCTTCAGGTATCTTGAAATTGTACCTAAGAATGAGCCAGATGTGTGCAAGTCCACAATTCTCTTCCTGATATCTTGGCTGATTTCTTTAGACTTTCCCATGATGCTATACAAAGAAGCAGTGTGTTTCAGGTGTTCATTAAAATACATCCACAGGTGTGTCTCTAATTAACTCAGATGTTGCCAAAAAAACTATTAGAAGCTTACAAACACATGACATCATCATATGGGTAGTCCAGAATTGTTTAAAGGCATAGTAATCTTGGTGTATGGAAACTTTTGAGTTTGCAGTAAGTAATAAAATGCTTTAAAACATTCTCTCTCATTATTCCGACATTTGGCAAATATTAAACATTATGGCAATCCTAATTGACCTAAAACGGGAAAGGTTTATTTTGATTTCTTGTCAGATATTGAGAAAACATGCATATGTGTCTTTTTATATATACTTCTGGTTTCAACTGTATGTAATTTCTATGTATTGTTAGGATCCTTTGACGTCCCATTATTTAGGCACTCTGCCATTTGAATTATGTTTTTATAGGTATTTTCTAATAAATATTTATTAATTTTACTGATATGGTTCTCTTTGTTTCTTTGGCTGTTGATTTTCAGCCTGAGCATGGTAGATTGTATTGTGTGTGAAGTGCCATAAGCTTTATAGTGTTTGGACATTGTGATTACTCTTTATTATGTACGGTATTTTAGACCCTTTTTGTGCTATAAGCTGATTTCCACAAGCCTTGCTTTCTGCATCTGTGGCAGCAAATTTTGCTGAGTGTAAGCTTTGGTCAGCTACACATTATGCATCTAGTGGCCAGTTTTGTGGAAATGTAGTATTACATATCGATCAGTCAGATAAATTGCCCTTGTGTAATACACCTCTTATTAAGCAGGTCTCCATTCTGACTCACAGAGAGGGACCCAACTGAAGGATCCCTCTCTATGACAGCAAGATGCCCTTATACAGTGGTGGCCAAAAGTATTGGCACCCGTGCAATTCTGTCAGATAATACTCAGTTTCTTCCTGAAAATGATTGCAATCACAAATTCTTTGGTGTTATTATCTTCATTTAATTTGCTTGCAAGGAAAAAACACAAAAGAGAATGAAGCAAAAATCAAATCATTGATCATTTCACACAAAACTCCAAAAATAGGCCAGACAAAAGTATTGGCACCCTCGGCCTAATACTTGGTTGCACAACCTTTAGCCAAAATAACTGCGAACAACCGCTTCCGGTAACCATCAATGAGTATCTTACAATGCTCTGCTGGAATTGTAGACCATTCTTCTTTGGCAAACTGCTCCAGGTCCCTGATATTTGAAGGGTGCCTTCTCCAAACTGCCATTTTGAGATCTCTCCACAGGTGTTCTATGGGATTCAGGTCTGGACTCATCGCTTGCCACCTTAGAAGTCTCCAGTGCTTTCTCTAAAACCATTTTATAGTCCTTTTGGAAGTGTGTTTTGGGTCATTGTCCTGCTGGAAGACCCATGACCTCTGAGGGAGACCCAGCTTTCTCACACTGGGCCCTACATTATGCTGCAAAATTTGTTGGTAATCTTCAGTAGAGATGAGCGGTGTTCGACTCGAACTGTTCGCCAATCTCAAATTCGAGCTGTTTTGGGCGGTGTTCGAGCAGTTCGACGAACACGAACGATTTGAAAAAAATTCGGCTGTTCGAGGTTATGTTTGATAACTGTTCGTGCACCAAAATCATAACTGGATTTTTTCTCAGTAATGCTGAAAATTAATGTTAATACGCAGTTTGAGTGTACAGCGGGGTGGGGGGAGGGGCAGGGGATGGATCTCTGCAGGAATAATGAAGATCTCCATTTTTTTTTCTCTTTCCCGCATTTACAGTGGGGAGGTGCAATCTGTCAGCCTATCAGCAGCGCACACACGGAGCGAACTGCTTTTTTTCACACAAGCAAGGGCATGTGTCATTGGCAGTGTATGTCACATGTCCTTGCCCTATAAGACCAAGCCATTTTCCCCGTCGCCACCATTTTCTCACTGCTGCAGCTGCGTGTTAGACGGCACTGCTCTTGCTGTGTGCGCTATACCTTGTTAATTTCAAGCCAATTTTCGCACAAATCTACAGATAGCTTGGGAGTAGGGAATAGTTGTGATTGCAGTCCTTTTAAGGACTAGGTTACATCATTTCCTACGACTTTTATCAGGCAGGTCTGTGCTCTTAAATAGATAGATTGGGAGTAAAGACTAATTGTAATTGCAGTCCTTTTCAGGACTAAGTTACATCAGTTCCTATCAGTTTTTGCCAGGCAGGTCTGTGCCAGTGCTGTGCAAGTTTTTTTCACAGCATTTGGCTAAATCTAGCAAAGCAAATCCTTTTTGGCCTATTGCAGAGTGTGTTAGTCAGTGGAGCAGCCTATCTGTGTTGCAAGCTACACCACCTGTGTATAGAATACCAATTTTTTTACTGCACCTAGTGAAGTTAAACCTTTTGGGCATAGCATCATTCTATTAGTCCATCTATACTAACCTCCATCAGGTTGCAAATTCAATATAATTTTTTTCTGCATCTAGCTCTGAAAAAATATTTGGGCTTCTAGCAGTGTGTGGGACTTGTTCTATTAGTCCATCTATACTGACCTCCATCAGGTTGCAAATTCAATATAATTTTTTTCTGCATCTAGCTCTGAAAAAATATTTGGGCTTCTAGCAGTGTGTGGGACTTGGTCTATTAGTCCATCTATACTGACGTCCATCAGGTTGCAAATTAAAAATAATTTTTATCTGCATCTAGCTCTGAAAAAATATTTGGCCTTCTAGCAGTGTGTGGGACTTGGTCTATTAGTCCATCTATACTGACCTCCATCAGGTTGCAAATTAAAAATAATTTTTATCTGCATCTAGCTCTGAAAAAATATTTGGGCTTCTAGCAGTGTGTGGGACTTGGTCTATTAGTCCATCTATACTGACCTCCATCAGGTTGCAAATTAAATATAATTTTTTTCTGCATCTAGCTCTGAAAAAGTCGGATTTTGGTAAGAACTTACCTGTAAAATCCTTTTCAGCGAAGGAAGGAAGGGAGACACAAATCCATTACTTAGTGGGTAGGCAGAGCCCCATAGGATAGTTCACCTCAGATTAGAAAAAGTGACGACCGGCCCCTCCAGTATAAAGGCTCCTCCTACTCCCATGTTCTCCAGTCCGTACACAAGCTAAGGAAGAGCAGACAACACCAGCAGAACAACACATCCTCTTCTGAAAGTTCAGAAATGAGAGAAAACAGGTTATGTAATAGAAACACACAGTCCTAGGCATACTTCACTGGACCTGACAACTGTGTAGAGCTGGCGATACTGGAAGGAGAGCCGTAGAGCGCTAAACCCAGTCCAGATGATCGTCATCAAGAAGGAGACGCGCTGCATCTAGAAGCACAAAAAAAAACACTTCTGCCATGGGAGGGTGCTGTGTCTCCCTTCCTTCCTTCGCTGAAAAGGATTTTACAGGTAAGGTCTTACCAAAATCCGACTTTCAGCAGCAGAAGGGAAGGAAGGGAGACACAAATCCATTACTTAGTTGGACGTCCTAAAGCAGTACCTCACTTAAGGGTGGGAAATAGTGGCAGAAGCTCCAACACCCCAACAACTTAGGCAAGAGCGCAAACCGCGCTGAATAAAGAAAAAATAAACAATAAAGAGATAACTTAAACTACTGCCGCCTGCAGGACCCTGCGTCCCAAGGCCGCATCAGCGGAAGCACTCACGTCCACTTTATAAAACTTAGTAAAGGTGTGAACGGAGCGCCAGGTGGCCGCCCGGCAGAGCTGCGCTGCCGAGGCCCCCTGACGAAAAGCCCACGATGAGCCAATGGCTCTCGTGGAATGAGCTTGAACTTTAACCGGACAAGGCTCGCCCTTGAGCCGGTACGCTTCCAGGATAGCCGAACGGATCCACCGAGCTATCGTGTCCTTGGAAGCACGTTGACCACGCCGACGACCAGCCGGAATCACAAAAAGAGAGTCCGACTTCCGAAAACCTTCTGTGATTGTAAGATAGAACTTCAATACCCGCACTAAGTCCAACGAGTGCAAAGGCCCGCTCCCTTGGATTCTTAGGTTTTGGACAAAGAGAAGGCAACACAATGTCCTGATTAATGTGGAATTGTGACACTACGTTAGGTAAAAAATCTTCTCAGGTATGAAGCACCACGCGATCCGGAAGGAATTCCAGAAAAGGAGGCGAGCAAGATAGTGGCGCCCACTCCGACACCCTTCTCAAAGAGGTGACTGCCACCAAGAAGGCCACCTTCCAAGAAAGTAACAAAAGTTTAGCAGAATCCATAGACTCAAAAGGCCTATGCTGAAGGGCTTCCAGGACTAGATTAAGCCGCCACGGAGCCACAACTGCCCTCCGCGGCGGAAACTGACGTGCGACTCAAAAAAGAACGCACATCCCTGCGTGAGGCAATAGCCCTTCTAAAAAGTGCGGAAAGTGCAGATACCTGACCCCGCACAGTACTAACCGCTAGACCCCTGGCCAAACTATATTGCAAAAAAGCCAAGAAGTTGGGGATGGAAAAGACCCTAGGGTTTCTTGAAGATCCAGAACACCATGAATAGAAAGATTCCCAAGTTCTGTGATAAATCCTAGTCGTAGCTGGACCCCTGGCTGCCCGCAAGGTAGCAATGACCTCGGGCGAAAAGCTGCGACGGGTCAGGATCTCGGTCTCAACAGCCACGCCGTCAAACAAAGTGACCTCAGGTCCGGATGACGAATGGGCCCCTGGCTTAACAAGTCCGAGCGAAGGAGTAGTGGAAACGGAAGCGCCGCTCGAAGAGATACCAGCGTCGAATACCACGCTGTTCGTGGCCTTTCCGGTGCTACCAAGATTACTGATACCCGTTCTAGTTTGATCCTTCGGATTACCAGAGGAAGTAAGGATATCGGCGGAAATACATAGACCAGCTCGAACTGGTCCCACGGGGCTACTAGAGCATCTACCGCCACAGCCTCCGGATCCCTGTACCTGGACATGAACGTCGGAACCCTGGCATTCAGCCTGGACGCCATCAAGTCCACCTGAGGAGTCCCCCAACGGGAACACAGCAGAGAAAAAACATCTGGATGGAGACTCCATTCCCCAGGATTCACTTGCTCGCGACTGAGGAAGTCGCTGAGATATTCAGCACATCTGGGATGTGGATCGCAGAGATTGCTGGAATCCTGGACTCGGCCCAAACCAAGATCCGAGAGACCTCCATCATAAGTCTGGAACTTCTCGTCCCGCCCTGATGGTTGATATACGCGACCGCCGTCGCATTGTCCGACTGAATCCGGACCGGTAGACCGTTCAAAAGGACCGTCCAATGTTGGAGGCAGAGAAATATCGCTCTCAACTCCAAAATGTTGATCGGGAGAGACGACTCCTCTGACGACCAGACCCCCTAAACCCAGAGGTCGTTCCAAACTCCCCCCCAACCCGTCAGGCTGGCGTCGGTGGTAATCACCGACCACCTCGGAGAAGGAAGGATTTCCCCAGGGATAGAGTCTCTGGACGTAACCACCATCCAAGAGACTCTCGCACCCTGCGGGAGATAACGACCGAGCGATCCAGAGAAGTCAGAGATCAATCCCAATGTGTCAGAATAAGATTTTGGAGATCCCGAGAATGAAATTGTGCAAACGGTACTGCTTCCATAGCTGCCACCATTTGACCCAGAAGGCGCATGCATTCCCGAAGGGACATTGACAACGCCAACCTCATAGCCTGGACCAGAAGCCGAAGGTTCGCCTGTTTGACAGGAGGCAGAGACACAACTGCCTGAAATGTATCGAAATGCATCCCCAGGAACAGAATGGACTGCGCTGGTTCCAATGACGACTTCTTCCAATTGATCAGCCACCCGAAGTCCATCAGGTTATTAAGGGAGAGGTCACGAGCTGTTATCGCCTCCTCCGCTGTGGGCGACACTATGAACAAGTCGTCCAGGTAGGGGAGGATCGTAACCCCTTGTCTTCGAAGAAGCGCCATGAGAGGAGCCAGAACCTTTGTAAAAACCCTGGGTGCCGAGGCCAACCCTAATGGTAGGGCCACAAACTGGTAATGGGTTCGACCTATGGCGAAACGCAAAAAACGCTGGTGAGCCCTGCCGATAGGGATATGCAAATAGGCGTCGCGGATGTCGATAGACACCAAGAAATCGTACTGCAACAGGGTCGCTATCACCGAACGGAGAGACTCCATGCGGAACTTCCGTGTTCGGACGTAAATGTTCAAATCTCTGAGATCCAGTACCGGGCGAAACTTGTCCTCCTTTTTGGGGACCACAAAAAGGTTGGAGCAAAAACCCCTTCCCTGGTCTTCTGAGGAACCTGAACCACCACACTCTGCTGCAGGAGAGAGTCGACCTCCTGTAACAGTGCAGCAGCCAGCCTTGGCACGGATGGAATGCACGTCTGACGAAACCTGTCTGGAGGTGGAGAATGAAACTCTATGAAATAGCCTGCCGACATAACCCGCGTCACCCAGGCATCCAATATGTGGGATGCCCAAATTGACCCGAATTGTAGCAGACGACCTCCCACCCGAGAACCCTCGGGGGGATCCCTGGCGTCAATTAGCCTTAGCGGATCTTTTGTCAACCTCCCGTCTGTCCTGACGGGACTGTTGCTTCCAAGGAGTACGAGATTTCTGGGAGGATCTGCCGGAGGACGAAGGACGGCCTGATCTCCAAGAAGGCTGACTGAATCGTCCCCTGGTCCGAAAGGACCGATGACCTCTACCGGGCCCTGACCTGCCAGATGTGGATGCCGCTGCCTTCTTTAGAGGCAGGGAAACATCCTTGTCCTTGGCCTTGGCAATCAGTTCCGAAAGGTCCGAACCAAAAAGCTGACCGCCCCTATATGCAAGACTAAGCAAACCTTGCTTGGATACTGTATCTCCGGTCCACTGCTTAAGCCACAGTGCTCTTCTAACTGTGACGGCGGAAGCTGGAGCCTTGGACAAAATTGAAGTAGTGTCCAGTACTGCATCTGACGCGCCCCTGGGCCTACTTGGTGTAGCGTTGCGCACGCGGGGACTACCCGGAGCCGGGCCTGTTGGGGGTAGTAGTCTCGTGGCGGTGACCCGGTCCGTGCCCAGGGAGTCAAACTGTGTGGCTGAGTATTAGCAGTAGATGTTGGACGACTACGCCACCCGTTGAATGCAGCTATGGAGCTGCCACTGCAGGGCAGACCGCTGAGGCCGGTGGAAGGATTGTGCAGCGTGGATGGTATAACCCCCAACGGGAGGGGTATGGCCTCAGGGCAGCCGACGTGGATGATGGGGGTAGCAGGAACCACTCAGAGACGATGCGGTGTAGTTCAGGGTCTTTACTGGTGATAAAGATAGACCCTCCCGGAGTACTGGCTAGCGATTGGGGCCTGGTCAGTCCTTGAGCAGATGGGATCTCCCCTGGCCAGGCGGAGTTGTAGGCCTCCCCAACTAATTGTACTCTTCTGGCTACCTTGCTAGAGGCGGGTAAAAGTAGCCCACGTCCCTGAGTGTACCGTGTGGTGCTCACCCGTATGGCCGGTGACTCGGGGCCTTCTAGTGGCTTCCGCTCCACGACGGCGGTGCTGGTCCCACGCGTGTGACCGTGCCTTCGGGTTTCTTGGCCAGAGGACCTGAAATCCCCTGCCGGTCGGTTTCTGCTGCTGGGTAAGGATTAGTCCCCACAGCCTCGGACTCCGGGTCCGGTGGTAACTCTTCAATCAGGGCGAGCTCTACAGCTGCCAGCCCCTGATTCCTTTTAGCACGACTTCCCCAGAGCTCCTGATCTTTCTTGTTCCTAAAGCTGCTCCACTACAGACCAGACTGTGTCTCTGTCTGTGTTCTCTGCTCTTTCTCCCTAACCCTGCCTCAGCCCCAGTTTTATATAGGGGAAGTTCTTCCCCTCCCAGGACTGGGCAGGAGGTGTGGCATGCATAGGATTCCTGACCAAGAGACCTCCCACCTGCTCTCAGACGTAATATCTCTATCACTGTGGCAACCAGACCCCTGGGGTGTCACATTCCCCCCTAGTGAAATTTAGTACTCCGGGACTAAACATATTTTTGTAACATAACAAATTACAAACAGAAACAACGCAATAAAGAAAAACATTAGGATGGTCACGGCATGTCCGCAGCCGGGTGCAGTCTTTGAAGAAAACAAAGGTGTCCATTTCACCAAAAACAGGGAGACGTAACCAGGTAGGGGCCTGTCCTGCCCCGAGTCCTTATCAGTCTTTTAGTCCGTCCTGGGTTATGCTCCAACTATATACACAAAGGATTCCCGGTAAATCCACCAAAGACTCCTACAAATAACTAGAAACACATAATTATACACAAGCAACAATAAACAGGTAAACATTAATAAAATAGCTTGTACATTTAGATCCTCCACCGTATGGGCAACTGGCCTCTAGTGACCCTAGTGGACCTACGGAGCTGGCTGACTGGTCCTGAGCTACAGGGTATAGGAGCTGTCAAGGGTAAACTGGGCAGCCGTCTACGGACTCTTTGGCTCACTAGGGGTATGGCAGGCTCACTATAAGCAGAGGGTTGATTCTCCTGGTCTGCTTGTGTGGGGTCTTCTGCCTCCTGGACCGGCTGTTCTTCCAGCTCTACCTGTGTCTCCGTAGGCACTTGGGATGCTGGTTGGAGGAACGTGAGGACGGGTACCACAACAGCACCATTGACTTGAGTCCAAGACCGAGGGAAGTCTCCGAGCACAGTACTAACCATATCTTCCCTTTCCTCTACGGGTCGAGGGTCTTCTTGTTCCTCTTCAGGGTTCCGTAGCTGTTCGGGACACTTCTTCAGGTGATCCCGGGATACAATGGCTGTGGTTTCCCCTCCGTCTTTACTGATTGTACAGATCTTTGGGTTGTCGTGGCTTGAGGGCAGTACGGTGTACGGGTCCTTCTCCCACTGGTCGTCCAACTTGTGGAGCCGTCTTTTCCTCTTCAAGACCTGCTCTCCGGGCACCAGGGGAACAGCGGGAGCATACTGGTTGTAAGTTTTCTCTTGTCTTTCCCTAGCTTGACAGAGACTTCGCTCCACGCTCTCCTGTACTTTCCGGTACTGCTGCTGCCTCTCTGTGTCCCAGTCTGCTTCTGGTGAAGTGTCCTCGGGTGTCAGGACTCCCATCTCCAGATCAACAGGAAGCTTATCAGGTCTTGCCCTCATTAGGTAAGCCGGGGTACAGTTGGTGGAACCTACAGGGATGTGGTTGTATAGGTCCACCAGGTCGGGCAGCTTTTCAGGCCACAGACTACGTTCTTCCAGGGGCAATGTTTTCAGAAGATCTATCACCACCTGGTTCATTTTCTCACAAAGTCCATTAGTTTGCGGGTGATAGGGTGTTGTTCTAATCTTCCGGCAGCCATACAGGGTGCAGAACTCCTGGAAGACTTCCGCTTCAAAGGCAGGCCCCTGGTCCGTCAGCACCTGCTCCGGGTATCCGTGCGGACGGCAGAAGTGCTGCTGGAAGGCTCTAGCTGCTGTTTGAGCCGTTAAGTCCTTGACGGGGACGACAACCAAGAACCGGGAGTAGTGATCCACGATGGTTAACGCGTAGACGTAGCCACTTCTGCTTGGGGTCAGTTTTACATGATCCAAGGCTACCAGTTCCAACGGCTGTCTGGTGATGATGGACTGCAGGGGAGTCTTCTGGCTGGCACGGTCCCTCCTTCTTAGGTTGCATGGGCCACAGTCTCTGCACCACCTCTCGATGGTTCCTCTCATGCCTACCCAATGGAACCGCCCGCGCAGCAGGAACTCCAGCTTCTTCCATCCGAAGTGCCCAGCTCCGTCGTGGTATGCCTCCATCACCATAGCTGCGTCTCTTCTTGGCACCACTACTTGCCAGATTAGTTCATGCGTCCGGGAGTTAACCATTCTGCGGCACAACTTCCCCTTGTAAAGGAACAGTCGACTCTTCTCAGCCCACAGTTGCTTGGCTTCCTCCGGAGCATCTGGGTCAAGGCGTGCATCTGGCCGAGTCAGCATCTCCTTTACCAGTCGGACGGCAGGGTCACTGTCTTGCGTTTCCGCCCAGTTGTAATGAGGTAATGGGTTGAACGTAGCGGATTGCTTACTCCTTACACGGTGGGAATACTGGATAGTCCCATGACGGTGGAACGCGGGGAGTTCAACTTCTTCCAGTTCCTCTGAATCTTCCCCTACGTCCGGTAGGTTCGGCATCCTGGACAGGGCGTCCGCGTTGGTATTGGAGCGTCCTGCCCGGTATTTGATTGTAAACTCATAGTTGGACAAGCGGGCCATCCATCTCTGCTCTAGGGCACCGAGTCTTGCAGTGTCCAGGTGTGTCAACGGGTTGTTATCCGTGTACACGGTGAACCGGGAAGCAGCGAGGTAGTGCTTAAAGCGTTCGGTGACTGCCCACACCACTGCCAGGAACTCTAGCTTAAATGAGCTGTAATTCTCAGGGTTTCTTTCGGTGGGTCGCAGTTTTCGGCTGGCGTAAGCAATTACCCGTTCCTTCCCCTGCTGGATCTGGGACAGTACGGCTCCTAGCCCGATGTTACTGGCGTCGGTGTAGAGGATAAAGGGCTGGCTATAATCAGGGTACGCCAGGATTTCATCCCCCGTGAGGGCCATCTTCAGCTGGCGGAAGGACTCTTCTTCCAGCTTCTCCCATCTGAAGGGTGGCTTCTGGTTCTTGGCCTTCCGGGACTGGCCTATCAGGAGGTCCTGCATAGGAGCTGCCTTTTTGGTGAAACCAGGAATGAACCTTCGGTAGTAGCCTACCAACCCGAGGAACTGCCTCACTTCCTTTACGCTGGAGGGGCTTGGCCATTCCTTAATTGCGGTGATCTTATCAGGGTCGGGAGCCACTCCGTCAGCACTCACCACGTGTCCCAGGTACTGCACCTTTGGCTTCAGGAGGTGACACTTGGAGGGTTTCACCTTTAGGCCGTAACTTGCCAGAGCTTCGAACACTTCCGCCAGGTGTTTCAGGTGGTCCTCGTAGGTCTTGGAATAGACGATGACATCGTCCAGGTATAACAGGACCGTCTCAAAGTTTCGGTGTCCCAGACAGCATTCCATCAATCGCTGGAAGGTTCCTGGTGCGTTGCAGAGTCCGAACGGCATGCAGGTAAACTCGCTAAGTCCCATCGGGGTGGTGAATGCGGTCTTCTCCCGGTCCGCCTCTGCTACAGGAACCTGCCAGTACCCGCTAGTGAGATCCAAGGTGGAGAAGAAGTTAGCGGATTTTAAAGCAGCCAAAGACTCCTCTATTCTTGGTAAGGGGTACGCATCTTTGTGTGTGATACGGTTAATTTTCCGGTAATCTACACACATTCTCATGGTGTTGTCTTTCTTTTTGACCAAGACTAGTGGAGCTGCCCAGGGGCTACAGCTATCCCTGATTACCCCAGCCTCCTTCATGTCTCTAAGCATCCCCTTGGCGTGTTGGTAGTGTGCAGGGGGTACGGGTCGATACCTCTCTTTTATGGGAGGATGGTCTCCCGTGGGGATGTGGTGTTCTACCCCCTTGACTCGCCCGAAGTCTAACGGGTGTTTACTAAACACTCTCTCGTACTCTCGAACCACCCGGTAGACTCCCTGTTTCTGGTGGGAGGGAGTGGAGTCAGTACCCAAATGTAGTTGCTGACACCAATCCTCCATTATTTTCGTAGAGCCGTTACCTTCCTCCGGGTGAGATGGAGGCAAGGGTTCCACAGACTGTATAGAATTTTGGTTGATAGTATATAATTTGGCTAGCGTAGCATACCGGGGCAGGTATACTTCCCTTTTCCCGATATTTATTATACGAACGGGCACCCTCCCATGGCGTACATCAACTACCCCCCGCGCTGTCAAAATGGTGGGCCTACTGTCTGAGTAGACTGGTTCTACCATGGCCTGGTAATCTCTACCTCTCAGACCAATAGCTGCCCGGCACGAAATCATCATTTCACTTTTCGGGGGCATGGCAATAGGGAAAGGGTCACACATTCTTACGCTACCAATCTCACCACCGGAGAGTTCCACCTGTTGCCGTCGCATCAGTGCCCGGATCTCTTTCTGGAGCACTCGCTGCTGGCCGGAGCTGGCGTTCTTGGCAACCTGCTGTAAAATGAAAATCACCTCTGCAAGACAATTTTCAATCACATTAGTTCCTAGAGTTATCTTTGGGTGACTCTCGCGCTTGTCAATGTCTACAATGATCAGTCCCTGTGCTGCCAGTTCGACTCTACCGATTTTAATGGTCATTTCTTTAAATCCGATCTGTGGCACGGGCTGACCATTACTGGCGATGATACTCAAGTCGTCGTCTGGATAGCGGGTTATATCCGAGTCATTCCAGTACTGCTTGAAGAGCACGTACGGGATGGTGGTGACCTGTGACCCGGTGTCCAGTAGGGCACTCATAGGGATGCCATCCAGTACCACAGGCAAGACTGGACGTCCTCCCACATATTTGTCGCGCCAGTTCGATGGGCCTGGTGATCTTTTTCCTGGGGGTTGGCCCTCTACCCCAGGTTGTGCCAATTTAAAGGACAGTACCTTGCCATATGTCCGGGTTGATTGCAGCGGCGGCAGATAGGTTGTCCGTCCTCGTTGTACCGGTCGCTGGGTCTTCCTCTGGCCGGTGGGGTCCTCCTTGGTCGACGCCACGGGATGTCCTCCGGTCCGGATGCCAGCTGGATCTTCCCTGGAGTGGAAACCTGTAAAGACTGCACAGTTCGGGTTAGCGCAGCAACGCTTTTAGCTAGCTCTTGGACCTGATGGTGCAGGTCCGGAGCCGGGTCATTGTTCATCGCCTGCGCATCAGCTCCCACAGGCCCTACCGACAAGGGCGCCGCCTCCTGGTGGTAAGCGGTAGTAGGGCGCCTGTGGGTCACCACGCCACCCGGTGCCGGTTCTCGGAGCACCCGGATGGCTCTGTCCTTGAACTGTGCAAAGTCCAGATGAGGATCCTGTAAGGCCATTGCCCGCAACTGGGTTCGGTGGGCATTGCAATATAGTCCCTCTATAAATTGTTCGGTCAACAGCCTGTCCTCGTTTCCCACGCCGTCAGGGTCGGTCTGCTTAATGGCTCTCAGGGCCTCTTGTAGGTTTAGTGCATAGTCCCTTATATTCTCATGTGCTCGCTGTTTGCACCCGTAGAATCTAAGCTTAATCTCGGCTGAGGTGCGGGTATCAAAGGTGTCCCTCAGCCGGGTTAATATCCCTGCGACAGTCCTCCTCCCAGGTGGCCAGGACTTTACCTCCCTTTGGGCTGCCCCGGTTAGTTGGGCCACCAGGATGCTCACTTTTTGCTCTTCTGTGAGGGGGTACACCTGGAAGAGGCTATCCAGCTTTTCTTTAAAGTAATTCAGGGTATGTGACTCCCCTGAGTACTGGGGTAGCCAGGCTGCTCCCGGGATATAGGGCATGGTGAAAGGCATGACTGCAGCAGCGGTGGCGCTGGCGGGGGTTGAGGCAGTGAAGCTCTCCTCCATATCCGACATCTTTCTCCCCCCCTAGTGGACCGTGGCCTACCTTGCGATGATCCTCTTCCGTAGGCCGCGGCTCCGCAGTGGATCGTCAGGGTTGAGGACCTTCCGTCGCGCTCCTGTGACGTCGGCGTCTGCTGGGCTCCTTCCAGGACCTTACGCAACGTCCGGACGTGAGGCGGGGCTTCAGTTCTCGCGCGCTTTCGGAGTCCACGCCCCTCTTCTTCCCACGCGGCGTATTCAAGATGGCGTCCAACGGCGGGAAAACTCCACGGATGGCGGGAAGAAGGCAGAAGATGGCGTCGGATGGCGGGAAAAAGGTAGAAGATGGCGCCGGATGGCGGGAAACCTCCACGGATGGCGGGAATCTTCACCACTGGTAAGTTTGAACAGTCTTTTTCAGGCACGCAGTACCCAGTGGTTGCGGGCACGAGATCCTGCCGACTACGCCAAAAGTTGACGCGCCCCTGGGCCAACTTGGTGTAGCGTTGCGCACGCGGGGACTACCCGGAGCCGGGCCTGTTGGGGGTAGTAGTCTCGTGGCGGTGACCCGGTCCGTGCCCAGGGAGTCAAACTGTGTGGCTGAGTATTAGCAGTAGATGTTGGACGACTACGCCACCCGTTGAATGCAGCTATGGAGCTGCCGCTGCAGGGCAGACCGCTGAGGCCGGTGGAAGGATTGTGCAGCGTGGATGGTATAACCCCCAACGGGAGGGGTATGGCCTCAGGGCAGCCGACGTGGATGATGGGGGTAGCAGGAACCACTCAGAGACGATGCGGTGTAGTTCAGGGTCTTTACTGGTGATAAAGATAGACCCTCCCGGAGTACTGGCTAGCGATTGGGGCCTGGTCAGTCCTTGAGCAGATGGGATCTCCCCTGGCCAGGCGGAGTTGTAGGCCTCCCCAACTAATTGTACTCTTCTGGCTACCTTGCTAGAGGCGGGTAAAAGTAGCCCACGTCCCTGAGTGTACTGTGTGGTGCTCACCCGTATGGCCGGTGACTCGGGGCCTTCTAGTGGCTTCCGCTCCACGACGGCGGTGCAGGTCCCACGCGTGTGACCGTGCCTTCGGGTTTCTTGGCCAGAGGACCTGAAATCCTTTGCCAGTCGGTTTCTGCTGCTGGGTAAGGATTAGTCCCCACAGCCTCGGACTCCGGGTCCGGTGGTAACTCTTCAATCAGGGCGAGCTCTACAGCTGCCAGCCCCTGATTCCTTTTAGCACGACTTCCCCAGAGCTCCTGATCTTTCTTGTTCCTAAAGCTGCTCCACTACAGACCAGACTGTGTCTCTGTCTGTGTTCTCTGCTCTGTCTCCCTAACCCTGCCTCAGCCCCAGTTTTATATAGGGGAAGTTCTTCCCCTCCCAGGACTGGGCAGGAGGTGTGGCATGCATAGGATTCCTGACCAAGAGACCTCCCACCTGCTCTCAGACGTAATATCTCTATCACTGTGGCAACCAGACCCCTGGGGTGTCACACATCCCTGCCATAACACATGGCTTCTTCCATCAACTGAAAAAGCCTTTCCACTTCTGAACGCGGAGTCCCACCTTGCCATGCTGTTCGCAGCTGATCCAACCACCGCAGGGAAGCCTCACTGGCCCACATGGCCCCTAAGGCCGCTCGGAAACCATGACCTGCGGCTTCATAGATGGATTTCGCCACTGACTCCGATCTCCTGTCCAGAGGATCCTGAAGATTGGCTTTCCCTTTAACCGGAAGCAAGGAGGACTTGCTCAACTGCGACAGGGATATATCCACCTCGGGAGAAGGAACCCAATCAGTGACCATCTCCTTAGCGCAGGGATACAGAGCATCAAAAAACGGCATCCCCTGGAAGCGTTTATCCGGACACCGGCGCTCCTTCTCCACTGCCTCGTTAAGTTCCTCATGCGCAGGCAACGTTGGACGAGCACGGCGCGTTTCCTGATATAGCCGGGCAGACTTAGACGATCTTGCTGGCTCTTCAGACAGCTGTAACACTTCCCGCATGTCCTTAATAAGCACATCTACGTGGCCTGAAAGTGAAATAGAGCGACCTCGTCGATCCTCTTCCTCGGAATCAAAGATTTCCTCAACCGAACTCGTTGGTGAAACCAAAACCTCTGATGCGCTGTGCGAGGGAGATGGTGCCACAGTCCTGCGGCGCTTTTTTCCTCGTGGCGACGGATGCGATCTGGCTGACACCCACTGACCCAGGAGGCTAGAAAGACTATCAATGGAGCGAGTGAGCGCTTCCACCTTAACATCACCAAGGGTCGAACTTGACGTCGTGGAAGTCCTGGGTGTATCAGAAGCGTGCGACCGAACTTGGAACGGATCAGGAGAGCGGTCCGCACTCCCAGGCCCCTGATCCGACATACCACCCACACCAGATGCCAGGATGTTACAATAAGGATGGCAAATAAAAGTGTGAAAGTTGCACAGCCTGTTTTCAAAACTCTTCTTTTTTTTTTTGTATGCCTCAAGCTCTGAAGGGTTAAAGCTCACCCTTAGAGAGAGCTACCCCAGAGCTGCAGAGCAAATAATTTAACTTAATCAACTGGGAGAAGCGCCCTCAAACACCAGGTGTTTCCCCAGGAAAAGAAAAAACAACCCTAAAGAACCATCCTGTTCAGAAGGGGTTAATATCACTGCAACTAAAATACTACACTGCCTACTAAGATCAGCGAAGTAAATCGTTTCAAAAGAGAAGCGGTAGCGCTCACTATGTCTCCCTAGCAGGTTAGCCAAAGTGAAAAACGATGTAAGGGAACCTCTGCCAAAGGCAGAGGGAACTCACCGATACCGCGGCGACCGCTCCTTCTGAGTGTGTGGCGGTGGACGGGGAGCAGAGAGCAGGAGGTGCCCGATGGAACACAGAAGCCGGAGGAGAAGCAGGGACTGACACAGCGCGCGCCCAAGCCAAGAGCTTCCTGCCTGAGATATGAAGCCAGGAGACGCTAACCCACGCCCCCGCTAAGCCGCGTCCCGACAGAGCCCGCGCTATTCAGAGAGATTCCTGCCTCTATGAAGGCAGGAAGCAAGAAAAGAAAAAGCGTGCGCTAATACAAAAAGCTTCCTGCCTGATACACGGCAGGAAGCTAAGCACTGTGGGGCCACATATAAACATTACTGGCCTCCGTCTCTGCTCCCCCCAGTAAAGGCAGCGTCTGCAATAGACAAAAACACACAGGCAGTCACACTTATAGAAACGGCGGCTGCTGCCGCAGCCGTTAAGGCACTCTTGTGCAAAAGAGCACTTACCCGGCTGAACGCCACAGAGATCCTCAGGGATGTGTGGCGCCGTGGCCCTTTGCTCCCCCCTACGGCGGAACACGCAGGGACCCCCAGATGTGGTGTGCGCCTCCGCCAGGGAGTGCCCTGTATCCCCCGGGGCCGGCAGGCTTCTGTGGGGACCTCCTCAAGGGGTACACAGAGCCGCCAGGGGAGGGTCAGGGGTCTCAGTAGTGCCGAGACCCCCTGAGACCTCTAGACCACGGGGAGTCCAGGTCTTGCTGGATATAAAAAAACAAACTCTTCTGAGGAGCTGCCGAGGCAGCGACTATCCTCTGAGACCTCAGATAAAAGACTGGAGAACATGGGAGTAGGAGGAGCCTTTATACTGGAGGGGCCGGTCGTCACTTTTTCTAATCTGAGGTGAATTATCCTATGGGGCTCCGCCTACCCACTAAGTAATGGATTTGTGTCTCGCTTCCTTCCCTTCTGCTGCTGAAAATATTTGGGCTTCTAGCAGTGTGTGGGACTTGTTCTATTAGTCCATCTATACTGACCTTCATCAGGTTGCAAATTCAAAATAATTTTTTTCTGCATCTAGCTCTGAAAAAATATTTTGGCTTCTAGCAGTGTGTGGGACTTGGTCTATTAGTCCATCTATACTGACCTTCATTAGGTTGCAAATTCAATATAATTTTTTTCTGCATCTAGCTCTGAAAAAATATTTGGGCTTCTAGCAGTGTGTGGGACTTGGTCTATTAGTCCATCTATACTGACCTCCATCAGGTTGCAAATTCAATATAATTTTTTTCTGCATCTAGCTCTGAAAAAATATTTCGGCTTCTAGCAGTGTGTGGGACTTGGTCTATTAGTCCATCTATACTGACCTCCATCAGGTTGCAAATTCAATATAATTTTTTTCTGCATCTAGCTCTGAAAAAATATTTTGGCTTCTAGCAGTGTGTGGGACTTGGTCTATTAGTCCATCTATACTAACCTCCACCAGGTTGCAAATTAAAAATAATTTTTATCTGCATCTAGCTCTGAAAAAATATTTGGGCTTCTAGCAGTGTGTGGGACTTGTTCTATTAGTCCATCTATACTAACCTCCACCAGGTTGCAAATTAAAAATAATTTTTATCTGCATCTAGCTCTGAAAAAATATTTCGGCTTCTAGCAGTGTGTGGGACTTGGTCTATTAGTCCATCTATACTGACCTTCATTAGGTTGCAAATTCAATATAATTTTTTTCTGCATCTAGCTCTGAAAAAATATTTGGGCTTCTAGCAGTGTGTGGGACTTGGTCTATTAGTCCATCTATACTGACCTCCATCAGGTTGCAAATTGAATATAATTTTTTACTGCATCTAGCTCTGAAAAAATATTTGGTCTTCTAGCAGTGTGTGGGACTTGTTCTATTAGTCCATCTATACTGACCTCCATCAGGTTGCAAATTCAATATAATTTTTTTCTGCATCTAGCTCTGAAAAAATATTTCGGCTTCTAGCAGTGTGTGGGACTTGGTCTATTAGTCCATCTATACTGACCTCCATCAGGTTGCAAATTCAATATAATTTTTTTCTGCATCTAGCTCTGAAAAAATATTTCGGCTTCTAGCAGTGTGTGGGACTTGGTCTATTAGTCCATCTATACTGACCTCCATCAGGTTGCAAATTCAATATCATTTTTTTCTGCATGTAGCTCTGAAAAAATATTTCAGCTTGTAGCAGTATGTGGGACTTGTTCTATTAGTCCATCTATACTGACCTCCATCAGGTTGCAAATTCAATATCATTTTTATCTGCATCTAACCCAGCCAATACTTTTGGCCTAATACCACAGTTTGGCCACTCAGCTCTGCTCGGTTCCCATCCATTGTTTTTTTGTGCAAACAACTCCAGAGTTGTGAATTAGTTAACCACCAAAATGAGTGGAAAAAGGCCTGCTGCTGGTGGAAAGGGGAATAAGTGTGTTGGGAAGGAGAAAAAGGTTGTGTCCGTGGGGTAGGTGTTAAAGCAACAGTAACATCTGCAGAAGAAAGACCATCTTCCAGCCAAACTAAAATGTCTCCTTCTTTTAGCGGACAATGTGATAAGATCCCTTTCTTACGGCCACGCCAATCGCTACAAATTCCAGATGAGGCACAAAAACAGCAGGTGCTTCAACGGATATCAAGTGCACCTTTAAGTGGGCTCTCCTCCACCTGAACTTCAACATCACAAATACTCCAGTCCTCAGAGGTGTCACCCCAATCGCACTTGCTTCCTCACAGCTCCCAAATCTCCAGCTGCCCGTCTGAGTATGGGGTAGAACAGATGGTTGAGTCTGCAGAGCTGTTTACTCATACTATAGCCTGGGAATCAGAGGTCGGCTCCAGAGCTTCTGTAAATCCAGACGAGGAAATGATCTGCACTGATGCCCAGAATCTTTATGAGTCGGATCCAGGACCAGACGCAGAAGGTTCTGACCATAATGTAGATCCTCATTCCCAAACTTTAACTCCTGTTGGTGGAGACAATGAGGAAGACGATGATGAGACTCAAATACCTGAGTGGAGCGACAACTTTAGTTTTTTGTCAGGGCAGGAACAGGTTGGCTCTGAGGACGACGGGTGTGATAACACACAGGGTGATGATGATGAGGTTGGAGATCCCACTTACTGTCAACCCACAGTCAGCTAAGAGATGAGGTCAGCAGAGGTGGTGGAGGAGGATGCTAGTGACGACGAGGTCAGGTTGCGCCTTCCTGGACAGAGACGTAGTACTGGAAGCACGTCAACAACTGCATCCTCAAACACAACTCTGCCTCTGACCACAAGTCGTGGTGGCTCTTCAGGTCGCATGGGTGCTAAGCCTTGCATAGCCTGGGCATTTTTTCAGATCGATAAAGATGACCCAACTCATGTTATCTGTAACATTTGTCAGCAAAAGCTAAGTAGAGGCCAAAAAATGCATAGTTTGAGTACTTCATGCATGAACTGGCACATGGACATGAAGCATAAGTTGCAGTGGGAAGCTCACTGTGCTACAATGCGGCCTAGCCGGCCGGGCCAACCACCGTCTGCCACATCTTGTGCATCTGCGGCCTCTTCATCCTCTGTGACTGGGGGGACAGCAGTCACACCTGTTTTGGGACGCAGACCTGCCACCTCTTTACCCGCAACAGCCAGCGTGATTGGCAGGTCATCGTTTTCTTTGGAGGTGGTAACACCAGCTGGTGTTGAGCGCTGTCCGACATCGATAGCGCCACCTTTGGATCAAGGCAACCTAACATGTCCGCCTGCATCTTCCTCACAGACCGGCAGTTTTCCGGGGACACCCTTTTCAACCCCGTCTAAGCACAACAGCTAGCCCTCGGTCCCTCAGATGTGGACAAGTAAAAGACCATTTCCTCCTAGCCATGAGAAAGCTAA
Organism: Phyllobates terribilis; assembly: GCF_046119375.1. Classification (NCBI taxonomy): domain Eukaryota; kingdom Metazoa; phylum Chordata; class Amphibia; order Anura; family Dendrobatidae; genus Phyllobates; species Phyllobates terribilis. The sequence goes on along the minus strand of NW_027362876.1, from coordinate 48,000 downwards.
GAGGTTGAATTTCACCATCTGCAAGCTCTTGGCTACAGAAATTCTGCCTTTCCGCCTAGTGGACACAGAGGATTTCGAGACCTTATGTCCGTCGCAGTGCCCCAGTACCAGATGCCCAGTCGGCACTACTTCTCAAAGAAAGGTGTGCCTGCGCTCCACCAGCATGTCGCACACAACATCACCGCTTCTTTGAGAAACTCTGTGTGTGACAGGGTGCATTTCACCACAGACACTTGGATGAGTAGGCATGGACAGGGGCGATACATGTCGCTGACTGGGCACTGGGTAACTATGGTGGCAGCAGGAGAAGGGGCTCCTGTCCAAGTCTTGCCATCCCCACGGGTTGTGCGTCAATCCTCTTTATCTCAAAGTTCCTCCACTGCTTCTGCCTCCTCAACCTCCTCTCGGTCCTCCACCTGCACCCAAAGCCTGTCTGGTCATGCCACAAGCTTTCTAACTGCGCAGAAGGGATCCTGCACACCTCCTTACTATGCTGGCAGTAGGGCTCAACGTCATCAGGTGGTTTTTACTTTGAAATGTCTGGAAAATGTGAGTCACACAGCTGAGGAGTTGTGGTCAGCTCTGGAGAACCAATTTCATGAATGATTGTCTCCACTGGACCTGAAACCAGGGAAGGCCGTGTGCGACAATGCTGCAAACCTGGGTGCGGCCCTTCACCGGGGCAATGTCACACACGTGCCTTGTATGGCTCACGTGTTGAACCTGGTAGTCCAGCAATTTTTAGCCCACTATCCCGGACTAGATGGCCTTCTGCAGAGGGCACGGTCGCTGTGTGCTCACTTCCGCCGTTCGCACCCCGCAGCTCAGCGACTTACATCTCTACAGAAGTCGTTGGGCCTGCCACTTCACCAGCTAAAATGCGATGTGCCTACCCGGTAGAATTCAACTCTGCACATGTTGCAGTGACTGTGGCAGCACCGACAAGCCCTGGTGCAATACGTTCTGACTTATAGCCTGGGCCAACGAGAACCAGAGGTGGGGCAAATCACGCTGGAGGAGTGGTCTCAGATCAGGGACCTATGCACCCTTCTGCACAGTTTTGAAATGGCGACGAAGATGTTTAGTGCTGACTATGCCATTATCAGCATGACTATTCCGGTGATTTACATGCTGGAGCACATGTTAAACAGAATTCGGAGTCAGGTGGTGGCACAAGAGGAGGTGGAGGAAGTAGAGGAGGAGGAGTTGTATGCGGAAGGGCTAACATCTGCAAGGTCCAGACGGTCGGCAGCACCAAGGTGGCAGGCATGTGAGGGTGGGGGAGATGGTTTTACCAGGGCGCATGGAAGCAGCTAAACTAGTGAGGAAGGTGCAGGAGCCCAGGAAGAAGTGGAGGACGAACTGATGGAAGACTCATCAGATGAGGGAGACCTTGATCACATTTCTGTTGTGCGAGGTTGGGGGGAGAGGACAGAGGAAGGAAGCATGATTGTTACCTCGCCACCAACACAACAGGGACTTGGTGCTCCTGGATGCGCAACACACGAGTGCCTTCTTGCTGCACTACCTGCAACATGACCCTCGAATAGTGAGAATTAGAAATAATCCTGACTACTGGGTTGCTACACCGTTATATCCCCGGTACAAAAGTAAATTTGCAGAAATTATTCCTGCCATAGAGAGGGATGCACGCATGCAGGAGTATCAGCAGAGACTGTTGCAGAATCTTACATGTGCTTTTCCACAAAACACCAGTGGTGCACGTATTGAATCTCACAGTTCCAACTTGCCAACCGTGGGACCGTCGAGTGTCCAGCACTCAAACCGTAACAGAACCACAGTATCTGCTGGTAACATCAATTTTGCGGAATCATTTCACCACTTTTTTAGCCCATCCTTTGCAAGGCCACAGGAGACAAGAAGTCTGACACATAGTCAACGCCTAGAGACGATGGTACAGGAGTATCTCCAAGTAAACATTGAAGCCATGACTGTGTCACTGGACCCTTGCTCTTTTTGGGCTTCCAATCTGGATAAATGGCCGGAGCTCGCCACTTACGCCTTGGAGATCTTGTCATGCCCCGCAGCCAGCGTTCTGTCTGAACGTGTGTTCAGCGCTGCTGGTGGTGTGCTGACAGATAAGCGCACGCGGCTCTCCACTGATAATGTAGACAGACTCACGTTCATAAAGATGAACAAATCATGGATCCGAAACGACTTTTCTACCCCTGTGTCATCCTGGGGAGAGTAAAAGCTTCATGATTGGTTAAAATCACCTCACCAACCGTTTTAAGCTTTCAAATTACTTGTTAGAACCTTGCTCTTAGGTTTTTTCTATTGCTGGTCACATGACCTTGTTGGCCTATTTATTCTTGCTCCGCCCTTCTGGCTTTGCTGGACTTCATTGTATTACTACTCTTTAGCTAGCCAGTGCTCAGTATCTAACTCTGTTAGTTTGCTTGGTCTTCGGACCTCTGTGTTCTATATTGTTTGTTTGTTCGTCTGTCTGCTACTATTTCTGTTAGGAGGTGTCCATTTTGCTCCCAGTCCCTAGTACTTGTAGGGATTCCTCCCCCACATCTATAGGTCTCCGTACAGACTAGCTGAGGACTTTAGCAGGTCTGATCGCAGGATCAGGTTCCCTGTTACATCGTAGGGATCAAGCTGAGTTCTATCGTAGGGACAGATCTCCTCTCTTTCCTTAGCTCTGGTAGCAGAACATAACATTACTAATCATGTTTATCTGTATCTTGGCTGGAAAATAATTTGGGCTTTGTAGCAGTGTGCAGTACTGATTCTATTAGGCCATCTATACTAAGCTCCACCAGATTTAAAATTAATAATAATTTTTAGCTGCATCTAGCCCGGAAAATAATTTTGGGGCTCCTAGATGCGCAAGACACATGAGTGCCTTCTTGCTGCACTACCTGCAACATGACCCTCAGATTATCAGAATTCGAAGTAATCCTGACTACTGGGTTGCCACACTCTTAGATCCCCCACACTCTTCGATCAACCTTTTCATTTTAATAAAGAACAAAAAAATGGTCATTTTTGAAATTATAAGCATTAGCAGGTTATTAGAAACTGAAATCGAACAGTTTTCAACTCAAAACTTTATTCTAGGTGATGTTACATTTGCACATAGGAACCCTTGCTCGAAAGGAGCTTCTGAACTCTCTCGTCCATTGAATTTGTCAGGTTTTGGATGGTTTCTGCTTCAATTGTTTTGCATGAGGACAGAATACCCTCCCAGAGCTGTTGCTTAGATGTGAACTGCCTCCTGCCAACATAGACACTCCTTTTGATGATGCTCCAGAGGTTCTGAATGGGGTAGAGGTCAGGGGAGCATGGGGGTCACACCATAAGTTTGTCCCCTTTTATGCCCATATCAGCCAGAGATGCAGATGTGTTATGTGCAGCATGAGACAGTGCATTATCATACATGAAAATGATCTTGCTGTGGAATACAGGGTTCTTCTTCTTGAACCATGGCAGGAAGTGCTGTTTGAGAAACTCCACATACATTATGGAGTTCATCTTTACCCCTTCAGGGATCCTAAAGGGGCCGACAATCTCTCTCCAGCCCAAAACATTACTCCACCTCCTCCTTGTTGGCGCTGTAGCCGTGTTTGCGTGGGGTGTCCATCAACCAGCCATCCTCCACTCCATCCATCTGGACCATCGAGCGTTGCACTGCACTCATCCGTGAACAAAACAGTTTTGAAGTCAGTCTTCATGCATTGTTTGGCCCACTGGAGCCGTTTCTGCTTGTGTGCAGTGGATAGAGGAGGTCGACAGGATGGCTTACGCACAGCTGCAAACCTCTGAAGGACCCTGCATCTTGTTTTTCGGGGGACGTTGGAGGCACCAGCAGCTTCAAAAACTTGTCTGCTGCTATGACAAGGCTTTTTTGCCGCTGCTCTTTTAACCTGACGTAATTGCCTGTAGGAAAGAGTCCTCAATTTGCCCTTATCAGCACGCACACGTGTATACTGTGAATCAGCTACATACTTCTTGATTGCCAAGACACTTCATCCTGATTATCGCACAATGTTGATTGTAGTCATGGCTTGACCTAAACACTCCACAATTTGTTGCCTCTCAGCAGCCGACACATCCTATTTCTTTCCCATTTTGGCAGAAAATGTAGGCTGCTTAATAATGTGAGACAGCCTTCTTAAGTAGTCTTGCCTTTCATTGGACACACCTGCCAAACTAATTAGCACAGGTGTCTGCAATTGCTTACAGTGATATAAAGAGCCCTGACACACATCACCATCAATGAGTTTAACTGACAAACAAACAAATTCTTCCCTTATCACTCCTAAACACTTTTTGCATAATAATTTGGAACACAGTGTACATGTGCTTTTCCACAAAACACCAGTGGTTCACGTAGTGAATCTTACAATTCTAACTTGCCAACCGTGGTCTGTATGGAGTTGTTCAATAAAGGGCCCAAAATTAAGATAACATAGACGGGAGAGGTCTCTATGAATAGGAATTCCTAAATATTTGATACCCTGTGAGGGCCAGGCAAAGGGAAAGTTGGACTGGATGGAATCCTGTACGGATTTGGGGAGGGAGACATCGAGGGCCTCAGACTTCGCTGCATTGATTTTAAAATTTGACCATGTAACAAAGTGATCTATTTCAGCCATAACAGCAGGGATGGATATATGTGATTGAGTGATATATACTAGGACATCATCAGCAAATAGAGAGCACTTGTACTTGGTGCCTCCCACCTCAATCCACCTAATATTGGGGTTATGGCGAATTGATGAGAGCAGGTGCTCCGTCACTAGGATGTATAAGAGAGGGGACAGAGGACATCCCTGCCTTGTCCCATTGGTGATTATGAAAGGTGATGAAAATGTTCTGACGCGCCCCCTGGGCCTTGGGACACCCGGAGCCAGACCCTTTTTGGTGGATGCTGGTGGTTGTAGTCTCCGTGGCGGCGACCCGGTTCCGTGGCTCAGGGCGGTCAAACCAGTGGCGGAACTATTTATGTGGTTTTGATGTTTAAATGTCCGACTACGCCACCCGTGGATTGCGGTCAGAGTGAACCGCCGCTGCAGGGCAGACCGCTGAGGCTGGTGCTGTGGGTGCAGAAGAGCGTAGTATAACTCCCCACGGGAGGAGTATAGCCTCAGGGCAGTGTATGCAGAGGATGGGGGTGATGGTGCAGGGCAGCAGCAGTAACGACACGGAGTCCAGGGCCTTTACTCACTGTTCTTATTATCCAGACCACTTCTGCAGGTAACGGCTGCCCACGTCGCACTGTGCTCACCAGGTGAGGGGCTCAGACAACTCCCAGATAACTTTGGAGCGCTTCACAGTACCCCCTTTGTGTGTCCTTTGTCTGGCCTTTCTTACCAACGCTTCTGTCCGGCTGCCTCGGGCCTCCTCTTGGTAAACTTGGCGCCAGTTTCCCTGACCCTATGTGGTGCCTTCCTAGCGGGTGTAGCGAGGGGCTGCGCCACATAAAATGTCACAGCCTCCGGTTTCTATCTGAGGGTTGTTTCCCGCCTCCACTAGTTTCGGGGACCGGTCTCCCCCTTTGGCCTGACCCCTCCACGCAGGTGGATTCGGGCGTGCGGTGGCGACTCGCCCGTCCGCACCCCTGGGATCCCTTCGTTCCTGGAGCCTTCTCCGCTCGTCTTCCTTCCTTCTCCCTCTTCCAGGCCTAGGCCTCTGTTACTAGGCCTGCCTCCGGAGCAGAGCTCATGCAGAGCCCCTGCTCCCTGTCACTTCTGCTCAGACTTCTCTGCACTGAACTAAGATGGTGCCCACCTTTTATACTTCCTTCTCAATGCACCCAGGAACTGCTTCCTCCCTGCTCCTGCACTACAGGGTTCCCCTTCCTCAGTGTTCCCTCCCCCCACTCCAGCCAGGGACAGGGACTGTCCTGCCCATCTCAGGGGCATATTGGTCGCCCTGCCCCACGGCAATGTGGTGTAATGCATGCCGGTGTCGAGGGTCCTGATCCACACTCCATCCTTACCTGAGAGTGAGATATCACACCTCTGGGTGAGGTGCAATACCTCTGTAGCAACCGAGCCCTCGGAGTGCTACAGTTCCATTTATCTTCAGCCTAGGTGACGTATTGCGATACAGGGCCGTGATTTTGGCTATAAAAGGGTCCCCTAGACCCCTACCCCAAGCTTTTTAAGAGAATAATATATGGCGTGCCAGGAGACTCTATGGAATGCTTTCTCAGCATCCAACGAGAGTATCTAATTACAAGTTTTTAACTGCATCTAGCCCAGGAAATACTTTGTGCCTAGTAGCAGTGTCTGCTAGTCGGCGGATTATCCCAGCTGTTAAGCAAGCTACACCACCTGTAGTTTGGACACTTAATTTTTTCAAAGGAAATGCTTCGGGACCCCGGGATACTCAGTGAAGAGCATCAGGAGGCACCCCAAGGCATAGGGGCTGTAAAAGGATTTCAAGTGTATTCATTCAAATTAGAGAGACAATTGAAATTAAAAAGCTTAGACCTGCCTCCACCACAGGGGGGCTCGCTCGACCCACCAGCGGACAGGCACCAGTATTGGGAGAGGGGGGCTGGCCGTCAGGGTCCACCGCGGCTCTGGCACAAACCCGGCGACACGGAGGTGGCACGGGCAGGAACGGACTGGCCGTGTCGGCTTCTCACTTTTTGGATTTTAGAAGGGCATGACATGCCTATATCTGTGTCTCCCCCTCCTTTTACTCCTCCACCTCTTTTCTTTTCGCATGACTATATGTACTTGTCACTTTTCCATGTGTTAGTTATGTCTTCTGAGCAGTTTGTCAGCTTTTGGACACCTTTGAAGGTGTTTTCTATGTGTTTCTATGTGTTTTTGTTTCCCTGCCATTGGTTTTAACGGTGTTCGAAGGTGTTCGACGAACAGTTCGGCGAACACAAGGGTGTTCGATGAACCGAACCAAACACTACGGGGGTGGCTCAACACTATTTAGGATAAAAAGCATGCAGTCCTCGATAAAATTAATCTGTTCTTCTGGCATGGTGGTGTGTTTTAGGAAGAATTTGGCTGCTTGGCAGCCTTTTTGATGTTGGATGACTGTATAGAGGGACGTGATGTCCAGTGTTCCTATTATATAGTGGTTTTCCCATCTAATTTTATTCAGTAATTGTAGAGTGTGTTTTGTATCTTTGAGATGAGCTGGCAGGAGGGGGACTAGGTTTTGTAGATGACTCAATAAATCTCGATAAATTGGAGGTTAGACTTTGAATCCCCGATATAATAGGTCTGCCGGGTGGGTTAATCAATGAATTATGAATTTTTGGGAGATAGTAGAATACAGCTATTCTAGGATACGGTGTAAGTATGTATTCGTACTCATTTTTAGTGAGAAGGCCTTCACTTAGGCCTTTGTTTAGCAGTTGCTTCAGTTCTATACTATATTTTGGAGTTGGGTCAAAGGACATTAATTCATAGGTTTGAGTATCGTTTAGGAGTCTAAGGCATTCGTTATGATATTGTGCATAGTCCAAAATGACAATACCTCTGCCTTTGTCTGCCGGGCGTATAACCAGGTCCCGGTTTTGCGCTATTGTTTGAATTGCCTTACGTTCACCTCTGGTAAGGTTATGTTTGATTTTAGAGCAATTTTTATCACTTATACGGTAAATGTCATCTATCACGTTTTTTTGAAATGCTTCCATTGACTCCGAATATTCATTCAGAGGATGGAAGTTTGATTTCTTTTTTAGTGTGCTATGATGGAGAATCTGATTAGTGGTATGAGGGGAAGTTGTGGTGATGCTATTGTTATTTTTATTTTTTGTCGCATGAATTTTTTCACCCCTATAAAGGCCTCGAATTTATCAAATCGGGATGCTGGTGCGTATTTCAGGCCCTTGTTCAATAATTCACATTCATCCGGTTTTAAGGTATAGTGGCTCAGGTTGAAAATAGAGGAGTTGTCTTGATTCATTAATAGGGCCTATATTAACTCCTTCCCTCTCCTTCCCTTCTAGGTCCTCCTCACCTACCTCAAGCTATCTACCCATTAACCTCTTGAAGCACGCTCCAAGCAAGATCCCTACCCATTGTGTTTTTAGTTGCAAATGGTCAGCCAACATCATGGTTTTTTAAATTAACAAACAATTTTATCCAAAAAAATTTTTTGCCAATACCTTTTATTATCTAATAAAATATTTATCTATTTATCTATTCGCCTACATCACCTTTTTAGTACCTCTAACCTACCAAGACCAGCGCAGATACCCTATTCTTATTTGTATTTAACCCTTGCAGCCTTTCTGGTTCACTGCTTGTATCAGCTGCAGGTCTAGGTTATAGTCTAACAGCGCCCCCTATCAGTACCAACTTTTAATAGATAAATCTAAAAGTACCCTTATCAATATACACAAAGACACAACCCAGGCTATCCCTAGAATTCCCTATTGGACTCGTGGCCTTCTTAGCAGCGGAGGTTGACACCCTAGCGAATGGATTTGGTGTCCGCTCTCCACGTCGGCTCTCCCTTAACCCTTTTTACCCTTAAACAGACATACACATACATAAAAAAGTCATCAAAGATTGATGGATACCGGCAGTCGTGTTACTGCCCACCTCCGCCCATCAGCACCCGTACTGCCTGGCCGACCACATGCACAGAATGATGGAGGTGGATGCGTCTGCTGACGCTCCCTCCTCCAAGCAGTATATAATACATCAGTCAAGCAAAAAAGCAAAAACAAGGGAAATGCAAAAATAAATATACTGCACTGATATGGACAACTAAGTCAAATGTACCAATAAGTGAGTACGTTGATAGGATGTAAAAGTATTAGCTCAAAAAGCCGTTCTAGACAAATAAAGTGCAGCAGTGCTGATAACTCGGGGCAAGGAGAGGACAACAATATGCCCCTACTGTAATGAGAAGCCCATATGTTCAGTCGCAAGAAATAGACAACAATTTTTCATGCTGGACATGGAGAGGCTATGTGGGGCTCATGCTGGACATGGGGAGGCTATGTGGGGGCTTATACTGTAAATAGAGAGGCTATGTCGGGGCTTATACTGTATATAGAGAGGCTATGTGGGCCTCATACTGTAAATAGAGAGGCTATGTGGGCCTCATGCTGTAAATAGAGAGGCTATGTGGGCCTCATGCTGTAAATAGGAGGCTATGTGGGGCTCATGCTGTATATGGGGAAGCTATGTGGGACTCATACTGTATATGTGGAGGCTATGTGGGGCTCATGCTGTATATAGAGGCTATGTGGGGCTCATGCTGTATATAGAGGCTATGTGGGGCTCATGCTGTATATGTGGAGGCTATGTGGGGATCATGCTGTATATAGAGGTTATGTGGGGCTCATGCTGTATATGTGGAGGCTATGTGGGGCTCATGCTGTATATAAAGAGGCTATGTGGGGCTCATGCTGTATATAGAGGCTATGTGGGGCTCATGCTGTATATGTGGAGGCTATGTGGGGCTCATGCTGTATATAGAGGTTATGTAGGGCTCATGCTGTATATGTGGAGGCTATGTGGGGCTCATGCTGTATATGTGGAGGCTATGTGGGGCTCATGCTGTATATAGAGAGGCTATGTGGGGCTCATGCTCTATATAGGGAAGCTATGTGGGGCTCATGCTCTATATAGGGAGGCAATGTGGGGCTCATGGTGTATATAGGAAGGCTATGTGGGGCTCATGCTATATATAGGGAGCCTATGTGGGGCTCTTAAGGTTTATAGGGGCTGTGTGTAGGCTCTTACGGTATATAGGGGGCTCATATGATATACAGTTATATGAAAAAGTTTGGGCACCCCTATTAATCTTAAGCTTAATGTTTTATAAAAATTGGTGTTTTTGCAACAGCTATTTCAGTTTGATATATGTAATAACTGTTGGACACAGTAATGTTTCTGCCTTGAAATGAGGTTTATTGTACTAACAGAAAATGTGCAATCTGCATTCAAACAAAATTTGACAGGTGCATAAGTATGGGCACCCTTATCATTTTCTTGTTTTAAATACTCCTACCTACTTTTTACTGACTTACTAAAGCACTTTTAGCGGTTTTGTAACCTCACTGAGCTTTTGTCACGCTGTCTCTGTATACTGGAGGTAGGGGGCCTAAGCTGACCCTAAGCTGGGGCCCTGACTAATCCCTCAACCTGGAGGTACTGTTAAAGGTACAGAGGTCCAGGCCGCCAGCGTAACCCCTACCTCCTGAGGATCCCTGCACCTAAGTAATCTAGTCCTGAGAAGGACCCCGATCACAACAAAAGGGGACAAGTAATAATATGCCCACACACAGTACTTAGACGAACGAGACAGTACAAGGGAAAAACCAAAACCACCTTGCATACAAAAACTACACAACTACAACAGAGGGAACACCAACGGGAAAGGAGATAAATGATAAAGCGAGGAAGGGAAAAAACACTCCAAATACACTTATCTCTGAAACTCCAAATACCACGATCCGCTCTGTTAGTCTGCATGAAATGCTTTCACCGACACTTCCCTAACAGACCAGCAGGCATTTGAAGGAGTCTCACTACAGCAGCATTGATTGCAGCTGGGCGAGGCTGGACCTCGTCTAGCACAGAGAGAGAGAGAATTAACTCCCTCACTGCCGAAAAACACAAAGCACCAAAAAGTCAGCTGCGAGAAGTCAGGCTGTGTAATCGTGACGATCTTCGTGGCGACACACCCGTGACAGCTTTGAACTTCATAGCCAGGTGTATGCAATCATGAGAAAAGCTACTTAAAGTGGCCTCTTGCAAGTTGTTCTCCTGTTTGAATCTCCTCTGAAGAGTGGCATCATGGGCTCCTCAAAACAACTGTCAAATGATCTGAAAACAAAGATTATTCAACATAGTTGTTCAGGGGAAGGATACAAAAAGATGTCTCAGAGATTTAACCTGTCAGTTTCCACTGTGAGGAACATAGTAAGGAAATGGAAGAACACAGAGACAGTTCTTGTTAAGGCCAGAAGTGGCAGGCCAAGAAAAACATCAGAAAGGCAGAGAAGAAGAATGGTGAGATCAGTCAAGGACAATCCTCAGACCACCTCCAGAAAGCTGCAGCATCAACTTGCTGCAGATGGTGTCACTGTGCATCGGTCAACTATACAACGCACTTTGCACAAGTAGAAGCTGTATGGGAGAGTGATGCGAAAGAAGCTGTTTCTGCAAGCACGCCACAAACAGAGTCGGCTGAGGTATGCAAAAGCACATTTGGAGAAGCCAATTTCTTTTTGGAAGAAGGTCCTGTGGACTGATGAAACCAAGACTGAGTTGTTTGGTCATACAAAAAGGCGTTATGCATGGCGGCAAAAATACACAGCATTCCAAGAAAAACACTTGCTACCCACAGTAAAATTTGGTGGAGGTTCAATCATGCTTTGGGGCTGTGTGGCCAATGCCGGCACCGGGAATCTTGTTAAAGTTGAGGGACGCATGGATTCCACTCAGTATCAGCAGATTCTTGACAATAATGTTCAAGAATCAGTGACAAAGTTGAAGTTACGCAGGGGATGGATCTTTCAGCAAGGCAATGATCCAAAACACCGCTCCAAATCTACTCAGGCATTCATGCAGAGGAACAATTACAATGTTCAGGAATGGCCATCCCAGTCCCCAGACCTGAATATCATTGAACATCTGTGGGATCATTTGAAGAGGGCTGTCCATGCTCGGCGACCATCAAACTTAACTGAACTGGAATTGTTTTGTAAAGAGGAATGGTCAAAAATACCTTCATCCAGGATCCAGGAAATCATTAAAAGCTACAGGAAGCGACTAGAGGCTGTTATTTTTGCAAAAGGAGGATCTACTAAATATTAATGTCAGTTTTCTGGTGAGGTGCCCATACTTATGCACCTGTCAAATTTTGTTTGAATGCAGATTGCACATTTTCTGTTAGTACAATAAACCTCACTTTAAGGCAGAAACATTACTGTGTCCAACAGTTATTACATATATCAAACTGAAATAGCTGTTGCAAAAACACCAATTTTTATAAAACATCAAGCTTAAGATTAATAGGGGTGCCCAAACTTTTTCATATAACTGTATAGAGGGGGGAATATTTATATATACACCTTATATATACACGGTATATAGGGGGAAATAAGCATACTTAATTCTGTTCAATATTAAGTGTTCTAATTATTTTATATTAATATTAATTGTAATTAATATGTTAATATTAATATTTAGCAAAATCAATTATAAACCCTCCATAGACTTTATTATACATGATTATATTGAATAGCATTGGCTGCAGGGCTTGTCCTAAGCACATTCTAGAATGTTGTGACATCACAAGATCTTCACCATCGTCACCTCTGCCTGGATATTATGACATCATGAGGAATATATAAGCAACCGCTCACCCGGAACTCCTCTGAGAGTTTATAGTAGGCGTTCAGAGTGAGTAAGTGTTTCTTCTACTCCTGGTCTGTCCGTATTATTTCCCATTTTCTGTCTATATACGTTTCTGATTTCTTATGACAAGCTTCATCTACTCCCCAATTCTCATTTCCCATACATTTTTAATGAGAAAGCCTTATATTTATTAATTAGCTCGTTATGGCAATATTTACTATTGATACAATTGGTTTTTAAGATCAGGCTATTCAGAAGGAAACCTCTCTATTTCTTCAATTCAGGATTTTACAGTTATTTAGATTTGAAAAATATCGAGCAAAAATCGAAGCTCAATTTATGTACCGGTAAGTCCTAAATAAGAAAAGTCATGTAATTCAGAACAGTGATTGTAATGCTGTCTCTATAAGTATATATAATAATGAATTTCTGTTTTCTGATGTCCGTTCTTTACGCACGGCAAATGCCCGGACCAGTCAGGCCAGTACGATTACCACGATACCAAACTTGTATTTTTTCATTTAAGTGGTGAAAAAAAATTAGCAAAAATTAGCTTGAGTCTGCATTTTTGAATACCCGTAACATTTTAATTTGTTGTGGATGGAGCTGTGTGAGGACTTGTGTTTTGCATGGTGACCTGATGTTTTTATTGATACTATTTTGGGGTAGTTTCAACGCTTTGATCGCTTCTTAATGCATTTTTTGTGGAATTGTAGCAATCAAAAACCTGCAATTTTGCCATTTTGATTTCTTCTTTGCTTTACAGTTTTTACAGATTGGGTCAATTAATTTTATATTTTCATAGATTGGACTTTTCTGAACACGTTGATACCAAATATGTGTATTTTTTTTCTTTCTTTAATGTTAACTGGAGAAGAGGGGGTGTGATTTGAACTTTTTTTTTACTTTTTTAAACACGTTTTTCTTCACTTCTTTCTCTATTTGTTAGTCCTCTTAGGGGACTTGAATCTGCGATTGTCTGATCTCTTATGCCACATACAGCAGTATTCCGGTATATAGTAAAAATCACTGTCTTCTATGACGCCCAACCACAGGCAGAACGTCACAGGAGAGAGAAAAGTTTTTTTCACTGGCCCTTATATTCTATGGAGCTAGTAACCTGTCAGGTTTGGGGTGAATTGTGGATCACACTCACCCATTGACTATTAGGAAAAACTTGGGAAATTTCCATCAGCTTTTTTATTTTTTCATACAAAGATAAATGGATGACATACTGATGGTAAAAATGGACACATGGACCAAAAAAAAAAAGATGAAAATCGGAAGCCGCACACTAATGAAAATTAGATTGTTTGCTTTTGTGCAGATGAGAAAAAAAATCACGTGTGAATATGGCCTAAAAATGAGTCGCCCAACTGAGTGACTTTTATTAAATACTTCAGTAAATCTAATTCTAAACTATTGTTTGTGTTTTCAGATGCAAGTGTAAATCACAGGTAAAAGTCCTTCCTCTCACTGTACAGTGGTGTGGTGCGCACAGGGCCGGTTTTAGACAAAGTGGGCTCTGGGCAAAAGTTTAAAGTGGGACCCCCAATGTTCACATATTGCAGCATCACACAGAAACATTTCAGTTGTATTCACATGTGCTGAGTTCAGGCCGTTAAATGAGCGCGATCAACAATATTGAAGTCGTTCAACCATTGTTTCCCGACCTCTTTACACCGACTGAGGAAGAACGATGGACACAATCACTGATAGATCAATCTGTCCCCATACAGTATCATGTTATCAGCAGCATATCTGAACTTTTCTCTGAGCGATGTGCTGCAGAGAACAATGATTTTTGTACCGGCATAAACAATTCAGTCACTGAATGAATAGGCAGCATTTTTATTGTTTAGTGTAATGCACAGCCCATAGTCCTCCATATATTATAATGCATAGCCCATAGTACTCCACATAGTATAATACACTCCCCATAGTCCTCCATATAGTATAATGCACTCCCCATAGTACTCCACATAGTATAATACACTCCCCATAGTCCTCCATATAGTATAATGCACAGCCCATAGTACTCCACATAGTATAATACACTCCCCATAGTACTCCACATAGTATAATGCACTCCCCATAGTCCTCCATATAGTATAATGCACAGCCCATAGTCCTCCATATAGTATAATGCACAGCCCATAGTACTCCACATAGTATAATACACTCCCCATAGTACTCCACATAGTATAATGCACTCCCCATAGTCCTCCACATAGTATAATGCACTCCCCATAGTCCTCCATATAGTATAATGCACAGCCCATAGTCCTCCATATAGTATAATACACTCCCCATAGTCCTCCATATAGTATAATACACCCCATAGTCCTCCATATAGTATAATGCACCCCATAGTCCTCAATATAGTATAATGCACCCCATAGTCCTCAATATAGTATAATGCACAGCCCATAGTACTCCACATAGTATAATGCACAGCCCATAGTCCGTACATGTAGTATAATGCACAGCCCATAGTCCTCCATATAGTATAATGCACAGCCCATAGTCCTCCGCATAGTATAATGCACAGCCCATAGTCCTCCGCATAGTATAATGCACCCCATAGTCCTCAATATAGTATAATGCACAGCCCATAGTACTCCACATAGTATAATGCACAGCCCATAGTCCGTACATGTAGTATAATGCACAGCCCATAGTCCTCCATACAGTATAATGCACAGCCCGTAGTCCTCCGCATAGTATAATGCACAGCCCATAGTCCTCCATGTAGTATAATGCACAGCCCATAGTCCTCCATATAGTATAATGCACAGCCCATAGTACTCCACATAGTATAATGCACTCCCCATAGTCCTCCATATAGTATAATGCACAGCCCATAGTCCTCCATATAGTATAATGCACAGCCCATAGTCCTCCATATAGTATAATGCACAGCCCATAGTACTCCACATAGTATAATGCACTCCCCATAGTCCTCCACATAGTATAATGCACTCCCCATAGTCCTCCATATAGTATAATGCACAGCCCATAGTCCTCCATATAGTATAATGCACAGCCCATAGTACTCCACATAGTATAATACACTCCCCATAGTCCTCCACATAGTATAATGCACAGCCCATAGTCCTCCATATAGTATAATGCACAGTCCATAGTACTCCACATAGTATAATACACTCCCCATAGTCCTCCACATAGTATAATGCACAGCCCATAGTCCTCCATATAGTATAATACACTCCCCATAGTCCTCCACATAGTATAATGCACAGCCCATAGTCCTCCATATAGTATAATGCACAGCCCATAGTCCTCCATATAGTATAATGCACAGCCCATAGTACTCCACATAGTATAATACACTCCCCATAGTCCTCCACATAGTATAATGCACAGCCCATAGTCCTCCATATAGTATAATGCACAGTCCATAGTCCTCCATATAGTATAATGCACAGCCCATAGTCCTCCATATAGTATAATGCACAGCCCATAGTACTCCACATAGTATAATACACTCCCCATAGTCCTCCACATAGTATAATGCACAGCCCATAGTCCTCCATATAGTATAATGCACAGCCCATAGTCCTCCATATAGTATAATGCACAGCCCATAGTCCTCCATATAGTATAATGCACAGCCCATAGTACTCCACATAGTATAATACACCCCATAGTCCTCCGCATAGTATAATACACTCCATAGTCCTCCGTATAGTATAATACATTCCATAGTCCTCCATATAGTATAATACACCCCATAGTCCTCCATATAGCATAATGCACTCCCCATAGTCCTCCATATAGTATAATGCACAGCCCATAGTACTCCACATAGTATAATACACTCCCCATAGTACTACACATAGTATAATACACTCCCCATAGTACTCCACATAGTATAATACACTCCCCATAGTACTACACATAGCATAATGCACAGCACATAGTCCTCCATATAGTATAATGCACAGCCCATAGTCCTCCATATAGTATAATGCACAGCCCATAGTCCTCCATATAGTATAATGCACAGCCCATAGTACTCCACATAGTATAATACACCCCATAGTCCTCCGCATAGTATAATACACTCCATAGTCCTCCGTATAGTATAATACATTCCATAGTCCTCTATATAGTATAATACACCCCATAGTCCTCCATATAGCATAATGCACTCCCCATAGTCCTCCATATAGTATAATGCACAGCCCATAGTACTCCACATAGTATAATACACTCCCCATAGTACTACACATAGTATAATACACTCCCCATAGTACTCCACATAGTATAATACACTCCCCATAGTACTACACATAGCATAATGCACAGCCCATAGTCCTCCATATAGTATAATGCACAGCCCATAGTCCTCCGTATAGTATAATGCACAGCCCATAGTACTCCACATAGTATAATACACTCCCCATAGTCCTCCACATAGTATAATGCACAGTCCATAGTACTCCACATAGTATAATACACTCCCCATAGTACTACACATAGCATAATGCACAGCCCATATTCCTCCATATAGTATAATGCACAGCCCATAGTCCTCCATATAGTATAATGCACAGCCCATAGTCCTCCATATAGTATAATGCACAGCCCATAGTACTCCACATAGTATAATACACTCCCCATAGTCCTCCGCATAGTATAATACACTCCATAGTCCTCCATATAGTATAATGCACAGCCCATAGTCCTCCATATAGTATAATGCACAGCCCATAGTCCTCCATATAGTATAATACACCCCATAGTCCTCCGCATAGTATAATACACTCCATAGTCCTCCGTATAGTATAATACATTCCATAGTCCTCCATATAGTATAATACACCCCATAGTCCTCCATATAGTATAATACACTCCATAGTCCTCCATATAGTATAATACACCCCATAGTCCTCCATATAGTATAATACACCCCATAGTCCTCCATATAGTATAATACATTCCATAGTCCTTCATATAGTATAATACACCCCATAGTCCTCCATATAGTATAATACACTCCATAGTCCTCCATATAGTATAATACACCCCTCCTCATAGTCCTCCATATAGTATAATGCACAGTCCATAGTACTCCACATAGTATAATGCACAGCCCATAGTCCTCCATATAGTATAATGCACTCCCCATAGTACTCCACATAGTATAATGCACAGCCCATAGTACTCCACATAGTATAATACACTCCCCATAGTACTCCACATAGTATAATGCACCCCATAGTCCTCCATATAGTATAATACACAGCCCATAGTACTCCACATAGTATAATGCACTCCCCATAGTCCTCCATATAGTATAATACACAGCCCATAGGCCTCCATACAGTATAATGCACAACCCATAGTCCTCCATATAGTATAATACACTCCCCATAGTCCTCAGTATAGTATAATGCATCCCATAGTCCTCCATATAGTATAATGCATCCCATAGTCCTTCATATACTATAATGCATTCCACATAGTCCTCCATACAGTATAATGCAGCCCCATATAGTACATATATAGTACACTGCAGCCCAATAGAGTACACTGCAGCCCAGTAGAGTACACTGCTGCCCCACAGAGTACAATGCCGCCCCACAGAGTACACTGCCGCCCCACAGGGTACAATGCCGCCCCACAGGGTACAATGCCGCCCCACAGGGTACAATGCCGCCCCATAGAGTTCAGTGCCGCCCCATAGAGTTCAGTGCCGCCCCATACAATATAGTACAGCCCCATACAGTATAATGGCGCTCCAAAAAGTATAATGCCATCCCATAGAGTACAATGCCGCCCCTTAGAGTACAATGCCGCCCCACAGAGTACACTGCCGCCCCACAGGGTACAATGCCGCCCCACAGGGTACAATGCCGCCCCACAGGGTACAATGCCGCCCCATAGAGTTCAGTGCCGCCCCATAGAGTTCAGTGCCGCCCCATACAATATAGTACAGCCCCATACAGTATAATGGCGCTCCAAAAAGTATAATGCCATCCCATAGAGTACAATGCCGCCCCTTAGAATACAATGCCGCCCCATAGAGTACAGTGCCACCCCATAGAGTACAATGTCGCCCCACAGAGTATAAATCCGTCCCATAGAATACAATGCAGCTCCATAGAGTACAATGCCGCCCCATAGAGTACAATGCAGCCCCATACAGTATATTGCCATCCCACCATAAAGTATAATGCTGCCCCATAGTGTATAATTCAGCCCCACAGAGTATAATTCCGCCCCACAGAGTACAATGCAGCCCCATAGAAAACAATGCTGCCTCAGAGAGTACAATGCCGCCCCATACAGTATAATGCCGCCGTATATCATACAATGCCGCCCCATAGAGTATAATGCCACCGCATAGAGTATAATGCCGCCCCATAGAGCATAATGCAGCCCCACATAGAGTATAAATCAGCCCCCCTCATAGAGTATAATGCAGCTACCCCATAGAGTATAATGCAGGCCATCCCTTAGAGTAAAACACAGCCACAGAGTATAATGCTGCCCCATAGAGTACAATGCAGCCCCAAAGAGTACAATGCAGCCCCATAGAGTACATAGCAGCCCCCTAGAGTATAATACAGCCCCACAGTATATAATGGTTTCGCAGAGCGTACAATTTACCACCTTTTACCACCTTGCAGCAAGATTTAACCTGTTTACTACCTGGCAGCAAGATTTAACCCTTTTTTTTACCTGGCAGCAAGATTTAACCCGTTTACCAACTGGCAGCAAGATTTAACCCTTTTACCACCTGGCAGCAAGATTTAACCCTTTTACTACCTGGCAGCAAGATTTAACCCTTTTACCACCTGGCAGCAAGATTTAACACTTACCACCTGGCAGCAAGATTGAACCCTTTTTTCTACCTGGCAGCAAGATTTAACCCGTTTACCAACTGGCATCAAGATTTAACCCTTTTACCACCTGGCAGCAAGATTTAACCCTTTTACTACCTGGCAGCAAGATTTAACCCTTTTACCACATGGCAGCAAGATTTAACCCTTTTTTCTACCTGGCAGCAAGATTTAACCCGTTTACCACCTGGCAGCAAGATTTAACCCTTTTACCACCTGGCAGCAAGATTTAACCCGCAAACTACCTGGCAGCAAGATTTAAGCTGTTTTCCACCTGGCAGCAAGATTTAACCCGTTTACCACCTGGCAGCAAGATTTAACCCTTTTACCATCTGGCAGCAAGATTTAAGCCGTTTACTACCTGGCAGCAAGATTTAATCCTTTTTTTCCCACCTGGCAGCAAGATTTAACCCCTTTTTTCCACCTGGCAGCAAGATTTAACCCTTTTACAACCTGGCAGCAAGACAAGATTTAATGCTTTTAGCACCTGGCAGCGAGATTTAACCCTTTTACCACCTGGCAGCAAGATTTAACCCGTTTACTACCTGGCAGCAAGATTTAACTCGTTTACTACCTGGCAGCAAGATTTAAGCCGTTTACTACCTGGCAGCAAGATTTAATCCTTTTTTTCCCACCTGGCAGCAAGATTTAACCCCTTTTTTTCCACCTGGCAGCAAGATTTAACCCTTTTACAACCTGGCAGCAAGACAAGATTTAATGCTTTTAGCACCTGGCAGCGAGATTTAACCCTTTTACCACCTGGCAGCAAGATTTAACCCGTTTACTACCTGGCAGCAAGATTTAACTCGTTTACTACCTGGCAGCAAGATTTAAGCCGTTTACTACCTGGCAGCAAGATTTAATCCTTTTTTTCCCACCTGGCAGCAAGATTTAACCCCTTTTTTTCCACCTGGCAGCAAGATTTAACCCTTTTACAACCTGGCAGCAAGACAAGATTTAATGCTTTTAGCACCTGGCAGCAAGATTTAACCCTTTTACCACCTGGCAGCAAGATTTAACCCGTTTACTACCTGGCAGCAAGATTTAACTCGTTTACTACCTGGCAGCAAGATTTAAGCCGTTTACCACCTGGCAAGCAAGATTTAACCCCTTTTTTCCACCTGGTAGCAAGATTTAACCCTTTTACCCCCTGGCAGCAAGATTTAACCCTTTTACCACCTGACAGCAAGATTTAACCCCTTTTTTTCCACCTGGCAGCAAGATTTAACCCTTTTACAACCTGGCAGCAAGACAAAATTTAATGCTTTTAGCACCTGGCAGCAAGATTTAACCCTTTTACCACCTGGCAGCAAGATTTAACCCGTTTACTACCTGGCAGCAAGATTTAACTCGTTTACTACCTGGCAGCAAGATTTAAGCCGTTTACCACCTGGCAAGCAAGATTTAACCCCTTTTTTCCACCTGGTAGCAAGATTTAACCCTTTTACCCCCTGGCAGCAAGATTTAACCCTTTTACCACCTGACAGCAAGATTTAACCCCTTTTTTCCACCTGGCAGCAAGATTTAACCCATTTACCACCTGGCAGCAAGATTTATCCCCTTTTTTCCACCTGGCAGCAAGATGTAACCCTTTTTTTTTTCCACGAGACAGTAAGATTTAACCCTTTTTTTCCACCTGGCAGCAAGATTTAACCCCTTTTCTCCACCTGGCAGCAAGATTTAACCCTTTTACCACCTGGCAGCAAGATTTATCCCCTTTTTTCCACCTGACAGCAAGATGTAACCCTTTTTTTTTTCACGCGACAGTAAGATTTAACCCTTTTTTTCCCACCTGGCAGCAAGATGTAACCCCTTTTTTCCACCTGGCAGCAAGATTTAACCCTTTTACAACCTGGCAGCAAGACAATATTTAATGCTTTTAGTACCTGGCAGCAAGATTTAACCCTTTTACCACCTGGCAGCAAGATTTAACACTTTTACCACCTGGCAGCAAGATTTAACCCGTTTACTACCTGGCAGCAAGATTTAACCCTTTTACCACCTGGCAGCAAGATGTAACCATTTTTTTCCCACCTGGTAGCAAGATTTAATCCTTTTTTTCCACCTGGCAGCAAGATTTAACCCCTTTTTCCACCTGGCAGCAAGATTTAACCCCTTTTTTCCACCTGGCAGCAAGATTTAACACTTTTGCAACCTGGCAGCAAGACAAGATTTAATGCTTTTAGCACATGGCAGCAAGATTTAATCCTTTTACCACCTGGCAGCAAGATTTAACACTTTTACCACCTGGCAGCAAGATTTAACCAGTTTACTACCTGGCAGCAAGATTTAACCGTTTTACCACCTGGCAGCAAGATTTAACCCGTTTGCTACCTGGCAGCAAGATTTGAGCCGTTTACCAACTGGCAAGCAAGATTTAACCTGTTTACTACCTGGCAGCAAGATTTAAGCAGTTTACCACCTGGCAGCAAGATTTAACCCTTTTACCACCTGGCAGCAAGATTTAACCCTTTTACTACCTGGCAGCAAGATTTAACCCTTTTTTCTACCTGGCAGCAAGATTTAAGCCGTTTACCACATGGCAGCAAGATTTAACCCATTTACCACCTGGCAGCAAGATTTAAGCTGTTTACCATCTGGCAGCAAGATTTAACCCGCTTACCACCTGGCAGCAAGATTTAACCCGTTTACTACCTGGCAGCAAGATTTGACCCGTTTACTACCTGGCAGCAAGATTTAAGCCGTTTACCACCTGGCAGCAAGATTTAATCCTTTTTTTTCCACCTGGCAGCAAGATTTAACCTCTTTTTTTCACGTGGCAGCAAGATTTAACCCTTTTACCACCTGGCAGCAAGATTTATCAACTTTTTTCCACCTGGCAGCAAGATGTAACCCTTTTTTTTTCCACGCGACAGTAAGATTTAACCCTTTTTTTCCCACCTGGTAGCAAGATTTAACCCCTTTTTTCCACCTGGCAGCAAGATTTAACCCCTTTTACAACCTGGCAGCAAGACAAGATTTAATGCTTTTAGCACCTGGCAGCAAGATTTAAGCCTTTTACCACCTGGTAGCAAGATTTAACCCTTTTACCACCTGGCAAGCAAGATTTAACCCCTTTTTTCCACCTGGCAGCAAGATTTAACCCTTTTACCACCTGGCAGCAAGATTTAACCCCTTTTTTCCACCTGGCAGCAAGATTTAACCCTTTTACCACCTGGCAGCAAGATTTATCCCCTTTTTTCCACCTGGCAGCAAGATGTAACCCTTTTTTTTTTCCATGCGACCGTAAGATTTAACCCTTTTTTTCCCCACCTGGCAGCAAGATTTAACCCCTTTTTTCCACCTGGCAGCAAGATTTAACCCTTTTACAACCTGGCAGCAAGACAAGATTTAATGCTTTTAGCACCTAGCAGCAAGATTTAACCCTTTTACCACCTGGCAGCAAGATTTAACCCGTTTACTACCTGGCAGCAAGATTTAAGCCGTTTACCAACGGGCAAGCAAGATTTAATCTATTTACTACCTGGCAGCAAGATTTAAGCCGTTTACTACCTGGCAGCAAGATTTAACCCTTTTACCAAATGGCAGCAAGATTTAACCCGTTTACTACCTGGCAGCAAGATTTAACCCGTTTACCACCTGGCAGCAAGATTTAACCCTTTTTTCTACCTGGCAGCAAGATTTAAGCCGTTTACCACCTGGCAGCAAGATTTAACCCGTTTACCACATGGCAGCAAGATTTAACCCTTTTACCACCTGGCAGCAAGATTTAACCCTTTTTTCTACGTGGCAGCAAGATTTAAGCCGTTTACCATCTGGCAGCAAGGTTTAACCCGTTTACCACCTGGCAGCAAGATTTAACCCGTTTATCACCTGGCAAGCAAGATTTCACCCTTTTTTGTACCTGGCAGCAAGATTTAAGCCGTTTACCACCTGGCAGCAAGATTTAACCCTTTCACCACCTGGTAGCAAGATTTAACCCTTTTACCACCTGGCAGCAAGATTTATCCCCTTTTTTCCACCTGGCAGCAAGATGTAACCCTTTTTTTTTTCCACGCGATAGTAAGATTTAACCCTTTTTTTCCCCACCTGGCAGCAAGATTTAACCCCTTTTTTACACCTGGCAGCAAGATTTAACCCTTTTACAACCTGGCAGCAAGACAAGATTTAATGCTTTTAGCACCTAGCAGCAAGATTTAACCCTTTTACCACCTGGCAGCAAGATTTAACCCGTTTACTACCTGGCAGCAAGATTTTAGCCGTTTACCAATGGGCAAGCAAGAATTAACCTATTTACTACCTGGCAGCAAGATTTAAGCCGTTTACTACCTGGCAGCAAGATTTAAGCCGTTTACTACCTGGCAGCAAGATTTAACCCTTTTACCAAATGGCAGCAAGATTTAACCCGTTTACTACCTGGCAGCAAGATTTAACCCGTTTACCACCTGGCAGCAAGATTTAACCCTTTTTTCTACCTGGCAGCAAGATTTAAGCCGTTTACCACCTGGCAGCAAGATTTAACCCGTTTACCACATGGCAGCAAGATTTAACCCTTTTACCACCTGGCAGCAAGATTTAACCCTTTTTTCTACGTGGCAGCAAGATTTAAGCCGTTTACCATCTGGCAGCAAGATTTAACCTGTTTACCACCTGGCAGCAAGATTTATCCCGTTTATCACCTGGCAAGCAAGATTTCACCCTTTTTTCTACCTGGCAGCAAGATTTAAGCCGTTTACCACCTGGCAGCAAGATTTAACCCTTTTACCACCTGGCAGCAAGATTTAACACTTACCACCTGGCAGCAAGATTGAACCCTTTTTTCTACCTGGCAGCAAGATTTAACCCGTTTACCACCTGGCAGCAAGATTTAACCCTTTTACTACCTGGCAGCAAGATTTAACCCTTTTACCACATGGCAGCAAGATTTAACCCTTTTTTCTACCTGGCAGCAAGATTTAACCCGTTTACCACCTGGCAGCAAGATTTAACCCTTTTACCACCTGGCAGCAAGATTTAACCTGTTTACTACCTGGCAGCAAGATTTAAGCTGTTTACCACCTGGCAGCAAGATTTAACCCGTTTACCACCTGGCAGCAAAATTTAACCCTTTTACCACCTGGCAGCAAGATTTAACCCGTTTACTACCTGGCAGCAAGATTTAAGCCGTTTACCACCTGGCAAGCAAGATTTAACCCCTTTTTTCCACCTGGTAGCAAGATTTAACCCTTTTACCCCCTGGCAGCAAGATTTAACCCTTTTACCACCTGACAGCAAGATTTAACCCCTTTTTTCCACGTGGCAGCAAGATTTAACCCATTTACCACCTGGCAGCAAGATTTATCCCCTTTTTTCCACCTGGCAGCAAGATGTAACCATTTTTTTTTCCACGAGACAGTAAGATTTAACCCTTTTTTTTCCACCTGGCAGCAAGATTTAACCCTTTTTCTCCGCCTGGCAGCAAGATTTAACCCTTTTACCACTTGGCAGCAAGATTTATCCCCTTTTTTCCACCTGACAGCAAGATGTAACCCTTTTTTTTTCCACGCGACAGTAAGATTTAACCCTTTTTTTTTCCACCTGGCAGCAAGATGTAACCCCTTTTTTCCACCTGGCAGCAAGATTTAACCCTTTTACAACCTGGCAGCAAGACAATATTTAATGCTTTTAGTACCTGGCAGCAAGATTTAACCCTTTTACCACCTGGCAGCAAGATTTAACACTTTTACCACCTGGCAGCAAGATTTAACCCGTTTACTACCTGGCAGCAAGATTTAACCCTTTTACCACCTGGCAGCAAGATTTAACCCCTTTTTTCCACCTGGCAGCAAGATGTAACCCTTTTTTCCCACCTGGTAGCAAGATTTAATCCTTTTTTTCCACCTGGCAGCAAGATTTAACCCCTTTTTCCACCTGGCAGCAAGATTTAACCCATTTTTTCCACCTGGCAGCAAGATTTAACCCATTTACTACCTGGCAGCAAGATTTAAGCCGTTTACCAACTGGCAAGCAAGATTTAACCTGTTTACTACCTGGCAGCAAGATTTAAGCAGTTTACTACCTGGCAGCAAGATTTAAGCCGTTTACCACCTGGCAGCAAGATTTAACCCGTTTACCACCTGGCAGCAAGATTTAACCCTTTTACCACCTGGCAGCAAGATTTAACCCTTTTACTACCTGGCAGCAAGATTTAACCCTTTTTTCTACCTGGCAGCAAGATTTAAGCCGTTTACCACATGGCAGCAAGATTTAACCCGTTTACCACCTGGCAGCAAGATTTAACCCTTTTACCACCTGGCAGCAAGATTTAACCTGTTTACTACCTGGCAGCAAGATTTAAGCTGTTTACCACCTGGCAGCAAGATTTAACCCGCTTACCACCTGGCAGCAAGATTTAACCCGTTTACTACCTGGCAGCAAGATTTAAGCAGTTTACCACCTGGCAGCAAGATTTAATCCTCTTTTTTCCACCTGGCAGCAAGATTTAACCTCTTTTTTTCACGTGGCAGCAAGATTTAACCCTTTTACCACCTGGCAGCAAGATTTATCAACTTTGTTCCACTTGGCAGCAAGATGTAACCCTTTTTTTTCTCCACGCGACAGTAAGATTTAACCCTTTTTTTCCCACCTGGTAGCAAGATTTAATCCTTTTTTTTCCACCTGGCAGCAAGATTTAATCCCTTTTTTCCACCTGGCAAGCAAGATTTAACCCCTTTTTTCCACCTGGCAGCAAGATTTAACCCTTTTACCACCTGGCAGCAAGATTTATCCCCTTTTTTCCACCTGGCAGCAAGATGTAACCCCTTTTTTTTTCCACGCGACCGTAAGATTTAACCCCTTTTTCCCACCTGGCAGCAAGATTTAACCCCTTTTTTCCACCTGGCAGCAAGATTTAACGCTTTTACAACCTGGCAGCAAGACAAGATTTAATGCTTTTAGCACCTGGCAGCAAGATTTAACCCTTTTACCACCTGGCAGCAAGATTTAACCCGTTTACTACCTGGCAGCAAGATTTAAGCCATTTACCAACGGGCAAGCAAGATTTAACCTATTTACTACCTGGCAGCAAGATTTAAGCCGTTTACTACCTGGCAGCAAGATTTAACCCTTTTACCAAATGGCAGCAAGATTTAACCCGTTTACTACCTGGCAGCAAGATTTAGCCCGTTTACCACCTGGCAGCAAGATTTAACCCTTTTTTCTACCTGGCAGCAAGATTTAACCCTTTTACCACCTGGCAGCAAGATTTAACCCTTTTTTCTACGTGGCAGCAAGATTTAACCCGTTTACCACCTGGCAGCAAGATTTAACCCGTTTATCACCTGGCAAGCAAGATTTCACCCTTTTTTCTACCTGGCAGCAAGATTTCAGCCGTTTACCACCTGGCAGCAAGATTTATCCCGTTTATCACCTGACAAGCAAGATTTAACCATTTTACCACCTGGCAGCAAGATTTAACCCTTTACCACCTGGCAGCAAGATTTAATTCGTTTACTACCTGGCAGCAAGGTTTAAGCCGTTTACCACCTGGCAGCAAGATTTAACTCGTTTACCACCTGGCAAGCAAGATTTAACCCTGTTTTCTACCTGGCAGCAAGATTTAAGCCGTTTACCACTTGGCAGCAAGATTTAACCCTTTTACCACCTGGCAAGCAAGATTTAACCCGTTTACTACCTGTCAGCAAGATTTAAGCCGTTTACCACCTGGCAGCAAGATTTAAGCCGTTTACCACCTGGCAGCAAGATTTAATCCTATTTTTTCCACTTGGCAGCAAGATTTAACCCCTTATTTCCACCTGACAGCAAGATTTAACCCGTTTACCACCTGGCAGCAAGCTTTAACCCTTTTACCACCTGGCAGCAAGATTTAACCCTTTTTTTCCAGCTGGCAGCAAGATTTAACCTTTTTAGCACCTGGCAACAAACCAAAAGGTTGTTCAACCAATTATATTTTTGTAATTTTGTAAACACCACAATAAATTGATTTTTGACCTTTTGTTACTCTTTAATTTCACTTGGCAGTGCCACCACCGATCACTACACCTTACGCCCTATCCACAATGTTGATAGTCATCACATGTCCCCTACATTACCAAGGGGTAATGTTTACGGTGGCAGAAACTTCTACTGGACCTATGCTGACGCCAGTGCCCACTTCAATTAGATGTGCACCTGGACAGCTGAAGTGTGTTACGGTGCAGAGACACATTGAGTTCCTGCACCGCAATACACATCACCGGCCAATCAGAAGCCAGCAGCTGACAGGCATAGACGTTGCATGGCAGTGACGTTAGCCTACACACACAGTCTAGCCTATGCTGGGGCTACACGATGTTTGGTCACAACATAGGTCAAGCTGCCAAACTTCGGTCTGTGCCGCTGCTACATGTTAGCGTGATGCAGGTGAGTAGGGTTACATTACGACCCCTGCGGTGATGTGACAAGTTCTGATTTTTTTTATCTGCTTGCTGCATTATGTAGGGTGGGCGTAATGTGACCCTACTCACTTTATTTCTGCTGCCATGTCATGTAGCAGCATTTTACAATGTTTATGGTGCACAACCTGCACTATGACCAAAATCACTGAGTAATCAGCATCAATAAATAATAGTGTAATGTATAGCTGAATAAAAAGAGTCACAGGACTCCATAGGAATCGGATCAGGGTCATGCAAAGATATTCAGCCATTCAAGAAATAGTGTGCCCTTGTATTAAGTGCCACATACATTCAAGATGATGAGTCTGAATACCAGCCGAAGAAGGTTGCAAGTTTTCCAATAGATCCTGCTGATCAATTGGTCGAGTTTGTATAATATATGAAGCATGTATGCAGTTATTGTTTTACATATAAAAAACGTAACCATATGAATAAAGATTGTTATAGATACATATTTATTTATAATGATATACGGCAATAAAATGGCAGCACTCCAGACGTGAAATAGTGAAGAAAACTGATCATTACTCACCCATGCATGCAGGGCTGCCACCAGGAATTTCAGGGCCCCATACTGGCAAAATTTTCGGGCCCCCTTGAGACTCTGCCCGGGTTCCACCCCAGCTCCACCTCTATCCCTCGAACCTTCTACAGTCCAACTGCCAACTCTTGGAAAAACTCCACTCCACACATTACCAGTTCCCAGTGAACACCAGATCACACACATAGCCATCAGCTTTTGTTTTGGCCAAAAGATTTTTACCACGATAAGGTAGACTCTTCTGGCCGGGCCCTACTCTACTCTAACCTATTTAAAAAAAATTAAAATATCCAATACTCTTTTTAGGTATATTTTTATTTATTTTTCTTTAAGGGAATGTGTCATATACATTTTTTAAAATGACCAAAAATACCTCATACAAGAGACAAATACCACCACACCATGACCACACCACATATAACCACCACATAGTGATCAAATAATACCACATACCAGAAACAAATACCGTCACACCATGACCAGACCACATATTACCACTTCATAGTGGCCAAATAATACCACATACAAGGAACAAAAACTGCCACACCATAACCAGACCACATATTACCACCACATTGTCACCGAATAATACCACATACAAGGGACAAATACCGCCACACCACGACTGGATCACATATTACCACCACATAGTGACCGAATACTACAATACTGATCATTAATAAAAAAAAACACAATATTACCATAAGTGCCATTATACACGGGAGCTCTGTACATGGTACAATGTATAATGTAAGTGTACAGGTAATATAGTGATCACCAGTGACATTATACACAGGAGCCCTGTACATGGTATACAGTGTATAGTGTCAGTGTACATGTAATACCCTGTATGTATGTGCGACGGTTTGTCTCTTCACACTGTGAGCCTTTTTCAAGCCATGAACATTCACTGTGCATAAGCAAGGTATATATAGGTTACACCCCATAATCAGTGATTAATCACTATACATCAGGAAAACATAGTGCATATGTATACAGTGCAGTAATATCAATCTCCTCATGTGTCAGTATGTATATAACAATAATTCATTTTTATTCTGTGCCAGTTGACAGGACATTGCTAAAGAAGCTGGCTGTTCACAGAGTGCTGTATCCAAGCATATTAACGGAAATTTGAGTGGAAGGAAAAAGTGTGGTAGAAAAAGATGCACAAGCAACAGGGATAACCGCAGCCTTGAAAGGATTGCTAAGAAAAGGCCATTCAAAAATTTGGGGGAGATTCACAAGGAGTGGACTGCTGCTGGAGTCATTGCTTCAAGAGCCACCACACACAGACATATACAGGGCATGGGCTACAAGTGTCGCATTGCTTGTGTCAAGCCCCTCATGACCAATAGACAACGCCAGAAGCGTCTTACCTGGGCCAAAGAGAAAAAGACCTGGACTGATGCTCAGTGGCCCAAGGTGTTGTTTTCAGATGAAAGTAAATTCTGCATTTCATTTGGAAATCAAGGTCCCAGAGTCTGGAGGAAGAGTGGAGAGGCCACAATCCAAGCTGCTGGAGGTCTAGTGTGAAGTCTCCACAATCAGTGATGGTTTGGGGAGCCATGTCATCTGCTGGTGGAGGTCCACTGTGTTTTATCAAGAACAAAGTCAGTTCAGCCGTCTACCAGGACATTTTAGAGCACTTCATGCTTCCCTCTGACGACAAGCTTTTTGGAGATGGAAATGTCATTCTCCAGCAGGACTTGGCCCCTCTCCACACTGCCAAAAGTACCAATGCCTGGTTTAAAAACAACAGTATCACTGTGCTTGATTGGCCAGCAAACTCGCCTGACCTTAACCCCAGCGAATCTATGGGGCATGGTCAAGAGGAAGATGAGAGACACCAGACCCAACAATGCAGACGAGCTGAAGGCTGCTATCAAAGCCACCTGGGCTTCCATAACACCTCAGCAGTGCCACAGGCTGATCGCCTCCATGCCACGCCGCATTGATGCAGTAATTGATGCAAAAGGAGCCTGACCAAGTATTGAGGGCATTTACTGAACATACATTTCAGTAGGCCAACATTTCGGATTTTAAAAACATTTTTCAAGCTGTTGTTATAAAGTATTCTAATTTACTGAGATAATGACTTTTGTGTTTTCATTGACTGTAAGCCATAACCATCAACATTAACAGAAATAAACACTTGAAATAGATCCCTCTGTTTGTAATGACTCAATATAATATATGAGTTTCACTTTTTGTATTGAAGAACTGAAATTAAGTCTTTGATGATATTCTAATTTTGTGAGAAGCACCTGTATATGTAACATAATATTACATGGTGCACTTTCTTTTCCTTTACATACCAGGTTCTGAACATAACAGGACGCTATATAATAAAGAAAGGAGCCATACATAGCTAGAGAGGGTGCTACGTAATAAGGGACGGCGCCATACATAGCTAGAGAGGGTGCTACGTAATAAGAGGCGTTTTTTGTCCACATGGGCATTTGGCACTGAGCACTTTAAACCTCTGCATCCTTGGTAAGATGGCTCCTCTTATAATATTGAGCGAAGGGAACATTTGGGTGGTCTTATTGTCTATGATGATGTGATTCTACATACTGTCTGTTCTGCTACAACTGTTCCTTGAGTCAGCCTCTTGCCTTAAAGGTCCCCACTGCATTATTTTGATACCTGACATCCCCATGTGGGGTTATTATTGTGTCTCTGCATATTATCCTGTGCTACTATCCCCTGGATTCTTTGTGTGTTCCCCATTTTCTAGTGCTATTAATTGCTATGATTACTTTGACATAATCATGTAAAGTTTTGATATGTAATAAAATAATACTCTTGATATGAATCACTCTTTTTCCTCTTTTGTTGTTATATTGTGTTAGGAGTGGAATTTATGCTGACCGTATATTATTGCACACGGTTTATCAGCTATGTTTCTATGTATTTACATAGGGCTTTTGTCTGTTTGATAATAAGGGACGGCACCATACATACCTAGAGAGGATGCTACGTAATAAGGGAAGGCACCACACATTGCTAGAGAGGATGCTACGTAATAAGGGACAGCGCCATACATAACTAGAGAGGATGCTACATAAGGGAAGGCACCATACATAGCTAGAGCGGATGATACGTAATAAGGGAAGGCACCATACATACCTAGAGCGGATGATACGTAATAAGGGACGGCACCATACATACCTAGAGAGGATGCTACGTAATAAGGGAAGGCACCATACATAGCTAGAGAGGATGCTACACAATAAGGGACGGCACCATACATAGCTAGAGAGGATGCTACGTAATAAGGGAAGGCGCCACACATTGCTAGAGAGGATGCTACGTAATAAGGGACAGCGCCATACATAACTAGAGAGGATGCTACATAAGGGAAGGCACCATACATAGCTAGAGAGGGTGCTACGTAATAAGGGACAGCACCATACATACTTAGGGAGAGTGCTACCTAATAAGGTACGGCGCCCTAGATAGCTAGAGAGGATGCTACATAAAAACGGGCAGCATCATACATAGCTAGAAAGGATGTTATGTAATAAGGGACGGCACCATACATAGCTAGAGAGGGTGCTACGTAATAAGTGACAGCGCCAAATATACCTAGAGAGGATGGTGTGTAATAAGGGATGGCGCCATACATTGCTAGAGAAGGTGCTACGTAATAAGGCACAGTGCCATACATAGCTAGAGCGGATGCTACCTAATAAGGGAAGGCACCATACTTACCTAGAGAGGGTGCTACGTAATAAGGGAAGGCGCCCTACATAGCTAGAGAGGATGCTACGTAATAAGGGACAGCACTATACATAGCTAGAAAGGATGTTACCTAATAAGGGACGACGCCATATGACTCGCCCCCTGGGCCGTGGGGCACTCGGATCCGGGCAATAGGGAGACGATGGGGGTAGTAGTGGCGACCCGGTTCCGTGGCTCAGGGTGGTCAGGCCAATGGTAGTCTGCTATGTTCTGCTGATAATGTCCGACTACGCCACCCGTGGATTTGCGGTTATTAGGAACCGCCGCTGCATGCAGACCGCTGGGGCTGATGAGGTGTGCAGCTAGGGTAATGTGTCTCCCCACGGGAAGAGTGCGGCCCCAGGGCAGTATAGTGGATGGTGGGAGTGATGGTAGTGAGAGTCCCAGTGCTGATAGTGCTGGAGGAGCAAGGAGCACACAGACAACAGGTTGCAGTCCAGGGTCTTTACTAAACAAGAAAACTGACCCACAAACAGTCCCAGCTAGGAGGGGACCTGGATGTCTGAGAGCAACGGGGAAATTGGCCCTGGTCAGGGTGAGGGTGTAGGCCTACCGTGCTTTCTGCGCTCCTTCTGGCTATCTCCTCCTTATAGGGTAACAGCCCACGTTTCCGAGCTTTCCGTGTATTCTCGCCTGTATGGCCTGCGACGTGGGTTCCTTTCTGCTCCCCGCCTTGTACGGCTTTATTGGTCCCTTCGGTTGTGGCAGGGCCTCCAGGCTTCTTAGGCCAAGGAATGTACAGTCCCTTGCGGACTGGTTATCTGCTGGGGGATGTGGAATCCTTCCAGCCTCAGACACCAAAGTCTGGTAAAATTAAGTCTTTTCTCTGCCAAGACAGGCTCACTTCGCCTCTTGTCTCTGGCTTGTGGCTCTCCTCCTGCCACACTTCCTCTTAGGTGCAATACAACTGTCCCTCTCTGCTCTGGGACCTGAATCCTCCGATAGGTCGTCCAGTTCTCTCTAACCCTGCCCCCAGTACCAGCTTTTATAGGGGCAGCCAGCTCCCCCTACTGGCCTGAGACAGGAGGCACTGCATGCTAATGTTCCCTTGACTAGAGAACCTCCCCCTTGCTCTCAGACACAGCTTTAATTACACTTGTGGCATCCAGGCCAGGGTGACACATTCCCCCCTAGTGAAATTTAGTACTCCAGGACTAAACAGTAAACAAAGACAATATGCATAACCATAAAACATTAATAGACAGACGACGCACAAATTGAGTTCTTAAGGTCACAGTGTGGCCTGTGACCGGGTGTCCATATCACCAAAAACAACGGGAGCCTTAACCAGGTGGGGGTCTGTCCTACCCCAAGTCCTTCACAGTCTTAGTTCATTCCTGGGTTAGGCTCAGAATGCAGTCCACACAAGGTCCCGGTTATAAAAGTCCATAACCTTTGAGTCCTTACGGTAGCTGCAAGAAACTGAAACACACTATTAATAAACATGCAGGTAACTTGGCAAACAATTCAACATTTGGCAACAAGGTTATTTACAATTTAGTGCACCCTCTATTCTCCAGCGAGCGGGTATCTGTCCCTTTGTGCTCCTGGCTGACCTGCGTAGCCCACTGTCTGGTGGTGGACTAACCTGGCTTTCCCCACTAGCGTTAGGGGTACAGCCAGGGCCGGCTTCAGGTTTTTCTGGGCCACGGGCGAAAGAGTCTCAGTGGGCCCCTTTAACACATACCACGATTCATGATGCAGAGATATGGGGGAGAAATATATATATATATATATATATATATATATATATATATATATAGTACAATGCAAAGATTTCACTTCTTACATTACATGAGTGATATCTATTGTAAATTCCACAATAGCTCAGAAACCGTTGAATCGCTCCACACAGAAGACTGGCCCCTATATAAGGCCCCATACGGAATACTGGCCCCCATATAACGCTTCATACGGAATACTGGCCCCCATATAAGGCCCCATACGGAATACTGGTCCCCATATAACGCTTCATATGGAATACTGGCCCCCATATAAGGCTCCATACGGAATACTGGCCCCCATATAATGCTTCATACGGAATACTGGCCCCCATATAAGGCTCCATACGGAATACTGGTCCCCTTATAAGGCTCCATACGGAATACTGGCCCCCATATAAGGCTCCATACGGAATACTGGCCCCCATATAAGGCTCCATACAGAATACTGGCCCCCATATAACGCTCCATACAGGATACTGGCCCCCATATAACGCTCCATACAGAATACTGGTCCCCTTATAAAACTCCATACAGGATACTGGCCCCCATATAACTCTCCATACAGGATACCGGTCCCCTTATAACGCTCCATACAGGATACTGGCCCCCATATAATGCTGCATGCAGGCTGTTACCCCCCACATAATGCCCCATACAGGCTGTCCCCCCTTATAATGCTCCATGCAGGCTGTTACCCCCAACATAATGCCCCATACAGCCCCCCCCCTTTTAATGCTCCATGCAGCCTCTTACCCCCCACATAATGCCCCATACAGGCTGCCCCCCCCTTATAATGCTCCATGCAGGCTGTTCCCTCCCCACATAATGCACTATGCAGGCTGCCCCCCCCCCCCTTTATAATGCCCCATGCAGGCTGTTCCCCACCTTATAATGCCCCATGCAGGATGTCACCCCCCCCTTCTTTATAATGCCCCATGCAGGATGTCCAGTCCCCCCTCTCTTTATAATGCTCCATGGAGGATGCCACCCCCCCCTTCCCCTTTATACTGCCCCATGCCTCCATACATTAAAAAATAAAAATCAAATACTCACCTTCCTTCTCCTCACCTGCTGCCGCTGTTCTGGTCTGGACTCCAGCGACGCCGGTATCTTCCCGCTCTGCGCTCCCTCCGACGGCTCAGGGGAGGGCGCGGTGTAAAGACGTCACCGCGCCCTCTGACCTGAGACGTCACAGGGAGCGCAGAGCAGGAAGACAGCTGATCTGCGGAGGCACGGGGAGAGGTAAGTATCCAGCTGCCGGGGCCCTGAGCAAGTGGCGGAGAAGGGCGGGCGCTGACACCGCTCTCCTCCGCCCATAGCCCAGCGGGGTGCGCGACCGCCAGTGGGCCCCTCTGCCTGCTCAGGGCCCCGGCATTTGCCCAGGTGCGCCGGGTGCTGACGCCGGCCCTGGGTACAGCTACCAGCTGGGTGTACAGGTAGGGCAGGCAGCTGTCTGCGGGTTCTTTGGCTTACCGCAGGCATGGCAGGCTCACTGTCAGCAGAGGGCTGACTCTCCTGGGCTGCTGGTACAGGCTCTTCTGCCTCTGGAACCGCTTGCTCCTCTTCACCTTCCAGCTCTGGTGTTGGTTGTTGCTGTGCCGGTTGCAGGAAATGCAGGACAGGTACCACTATGGCATCATTTATGCGAGTCCAGGACTGAGGGAACTCTCCGAGAACGGTGCTGATCATTTCTTCCTTGTCCTCTGCGGGTTCAAGGTCACTCTGATCCTCTTCTGCACTACGGAGTTGCTCGGGGCATCTTTTGAGGTGGTCTCTGGAGACGACACTAGTGGTTTCTCCTCCGTCCTTGGTGATTACGCACACCTTTGGGTTGTCGTGGTCAGACTGCAGTACGGTGTAGGGTTCCCTTTCCCACTGGTCGTCCAACTTATGTAGCCTTCTCTTCCGCTTCAGGACCTGCCCACCAGGTTCTAGGGGACCAGCAGGGGCGTGTTGATTGAAGAGTTTTTCTTGCCTCTCTCTCACCTGGGCCAGGCTCTTCTCCACACTCTCCTGTACCTTCTTGTGCTGCAGTTGCCTTTCCGTATCCCAGTCCGCATCTGGGGAGGTGTCCTCAGGTATTAGGACTCCCATCTCCAGGTCTACGGGCAGCTTACCAGGTCTAGCTCGCATCAGGTAAGCCGGGGTGCAGTGTGTAGCATTCACCGGGATATTGTTGTATAGGTCTATCAGGTCCGGCAGTTTTTCTGGCCACAGGCTGCGTTCCTCCAGGGGCAACGTCTTCAGGAGATCAATGACTATATTGTTCATCTTCTCACACATCCCGTTGGTTTGGGGGTGGTAAGGCGTTGTACGAATCTTCTTACAGCCATAGAGGTTGCAGAACTCCTGGAAGATTTCAGCCTCGAACGCTGGACCCTGGTCTGTCAGGACCTGTTCCGGATACCCGTGTGGACGGCAGAAGTATTGCTGGAAGGCTCTGGCCGCTGTTTGGGCTGTCAAGTCCTTTACCGGGACCACCACTAGAAAACGGGAATAGTGGTCCACGATTGTCAGGGCGTAGATGTATCCGGACCGGCTTGGAGCCAATTTGACGTGGTCCAGAGCTACCAGCTCAATAGGCTGCGTGGTGACGATGGGCCTCAAGGGTGTCTTCTGGCTGGTGCGGTCCTTCCTCCTGAGGTGACAAGGGCCACAGTCTCTGCACCATTTTTCTACAGCTCCTCTCATGCCGACCCAAAAGAACCTTCCTCTTAGTAGGAACTCCAGTTTCTTCCAACCGAAGTGTCCCGCTCTGTCATGGTAAGCCCCCAGGACCATAGCTGCATCTCGCCTTGGGACCACGACTTGCCAGGTCAGCTCGTGCGTCCGGTGGTTGACAATCCTTCTGCACAACTTGCCTTCGTAGAGGAACAGCTTGCTCTTCTCCTTCCATAGCTGCTTGGCTTCCTCTGGGGCATCTGGATCTAGGCGGGCGTCTTCCCGGGTCAGCAGATCTTTCACCAGGCGGACTGCAGGGTCACTATCTTGGGTCTCGGCACAGCTGTGGTGAGGTAGGGGATTCATCATCACAGTTGTTAGATCCTCCTCCTTCACGCGGTGAGAGTGTTGAGCGGCTCCATACCGGTGAAACGCGGGGAGTTCTACCTCCTCCAGCTCTTCTGGGTCTTCGTCACCTTCAGGTAAGTGAGGCATCCTTGATAGGGCGTCCGCGTTGGTTTTGCCTGCCCGGTACTTGATCATGAAGTCATAGTTGGAGAGAC
Source organism: Phyllobates terribilis (assembly GCF_046119375.1). NCBI lineage: Eukaryota > Metazoa > Chordata > Amphibia > Anura > Dendrobatidae > Phyllobates > Phyllobates terribilis. The sequence goes on along the minus strand of NW_027362876.1, from coordinate 11,170 downwards.
GGGCCATCCACCGCTGTTCCAGGGCACCCAGTCTTGCATTGTCGAGGTGTGTCAACGGGTTGTTGTCCGTGTACACGGTGAACTTTGCGGAGGCCAGGTAATGCTTGAAGCGTTCCGTCACGGCCCACACCACCGCCAAGAATTCTAGCTTGAAGGAGCTGTAATTCTCCGGGTTCCTCTCGGTGGGCCTCAGCTTCCGACTGGCGTATGCGATCACCCGTTCTCTGCCCTGTTGGTTTTGGGACAGTACGGCTCCCAGTCCCACATTACTGGCATCTGTGTGGAGAATGAAAGGCTGGCCGTAATCAGGGTAGGCCAGGATCTCATCCCCTGTGAGGGCCATCTTTAGCTGGCGGAAGGACTCCTCTTCCGGTTTATCCCACTTGAAGGGTGGCTTTTGACTCCTGGACTTAGACTGTCCGATCAGGAGGTCCTGCATAGGAGCTGCCATCTTAGTGAACCCGGGGATGAACCTTCGGTAGTAGCCTACCAATCCGAGAAACTGTCTCACCTCTTTGATTTTCGAGGGGCTTGGCCAGCTCTTGATTGCCGTGACCTTGTCAGGGTCTGGGGCCACTCCTGCCGCACTTACCACGTGCCCTAGGTACTGGACCTTTGGTTTCAGCAGGTGACACTTCGATGGTTTTACCTTCAGGCCATAGCCTGCCAGGGCTTCGAACACCTCGGCCAGATGCTTTAGGTGGTCCTCGTAGGTCTTTGAATAGACGATCACGTCGTCCAGGTAAAGGAGGACCGTCTCGAAGTTTCGGTGCCCTAGACAGCATTCCATCAGCCGCTGGAAGGTCCCTGGTGCGTTGCAGAGCCCGAAAGGCATACAGTTGAACTCACTCAGTCCCATCGGGGTGGTGAAGGCGGTCTTCTCCTTGTCAGCCTCTGCCACAGGAACCTGCCAGTACCCGCTAGTAAGGTCCAAAGTAGAAAAGAAGTTAGCAGATTTTAGTGCGGCTAAAGACTCTTCTATTCTAGGCAGCGGATATGCGTCTTTGTGAGTGATACGGTTGATTTGTCTATAGTCCACGCACATTCTCATGGTGCCGTCTTTCTTTTTCACCAGAACCAAGGGGGCTGCCCAGGGGCTACAGCTATCTCTAATAACCCCAGCTTCTTTCATCTCTCTTAGCATGCCCTTGGCGTTCTGATAATGTGCAGGGGGTACAGGTCGGTGTCTTTCTTTTATCGGTGGGTGGCTCCCTGTGGGGATGTGGTGTTCTATCCCTTTTACTCTGCCGAAGTCTAGCGGGTGCTTACTAAAGACTCTCTCGTACTCCTGTACCACCCGGTAGACTCCTTGTTTTTGGTGTAGGGGAGTGGAGTCAGCACCCACGTGGAGTTTCTGGCACCAGTCCTCCTTTTGTTTCTGGGAGCCATTACCCTCCACCTGTGGAGATGGAGGCAAGGGTTCCACGGCCCTGATAGCTTTGTGTTCGACGACAAACAGTTTGGCGAGTGTAGCGTACCTGGGTAAGTGTACTTCCCTCTCCCCAATGTTGAGGATGCGGACGGGCACCCTCCCATGACGGACATCAACCACCCCCCGGGCTGTCAAAATGGTGGGCCTGCTGTCTGAGTACACGGGTTCTACCATGGCTTGGTAGTCTCTACCTCTCAACCCGATTGCAGTCCGACACCAGATCATCATTTCACTTTTGGGAGGCATGGAAATGGGGAATGGATCACTGAGTCTTACGCTACCGATCTCACCACCAGACAGTTCTACCTGCTGCCGTCTCATCAGGGCTTTTGTCTCCTTGTTGAGGACCCTCTGTTGGCTGGAACTAGCATTCACCGCCACCTGTTGTAGAATTACAATTACCTCTGAAAGACAATTTTCAATTATGTTAGTACCCACAGTTATTTTAGGGTGACTTTCATGACGGTCAATGTCCACAATAATCACTCCCTGTGCCGGTAGTTCAACTTTACCAATTTTAATGGTCATCTCCTTGAACCCCATCTGCGGCACGGGTAAGCCATTACTGGCGATGATGCTCAAGTTACTGTCTGGATACCGTGTGATATCAGCATCAGTCCAATACTGCTTAAAAAGTACATAAGGGATTGTGGTTACTTGCGACCCAGTATCCAGCAAGGCGCTCATGGGGATACCGTCCAGCACCACGGGTAAAACCGGGCGCCCCCCAACGTACTTATCACGCCAATTATAAGGGCCTGGTGATCTTATGTCTGGGGGTCGGCCCTCTGCCCCAGGTTGGACCCGTTTAAATTACAGTACCTGGAAATGTGTCCGGGCTGGTTGCATCGACGGCAAATGGGCTGTCCATCCTCTGCGTAGCGGTCTGTGGGCCTCCCTCGGAACGACGGTTTCCTCCTCTGTCGATGCCACGGGACATCCTCCGGACTTGAAGCCAGCTCGATGGGTCTTGATGGGTCCACTTGCAACGCCTGGACGGTCCTGGTCAACGCCGCGACGCTCCTGGTCAGCTCCTGGACTTGGTGGTGCAGGCCTTTCGACGGGGCTTGGTTCAGGGCCTGTGCATCAGCCTCCATGGAGTCCATAGAGGAGGGCGCCGCCTCCTGGTGGTAGGTGATAGCAGGGCGCCGGGGGTTTATAGCGCCACTGGTTGCAGATTCACGGAGCACCCTTATGGCCCTGTCCTTAAATTGGGCAAAGGTCAGGTCGGGGTTCTGAAAGAACATGAGGCGCAGTTGGGCCCTGTGGGCGCTAGACAGCAGACCCTCTATGAATTGTTCTGTTAGCAGTTTATCCGTTTCCTGCACACTGCCAGGGTCAGTTTGTTGAATAGCCCTCAAGGCTTCCTGCAGATTTAGGGCATAGTCTCTGATGCTGTCCTGTGCCCGCTGCCTACATCCATAGAACCTCATTTTAATCTCAGCGGAGCTACGTGTATCAAAGGTACCCCGCAGCCGGGCCAGAATACCCTTCACAGTCCTTTTCTCCTCAGTGGGCCATGACTTTACCTCCCTTTGGGCTGCGCCAGTTAACTGCCCTGTCAATATGCTGACCTTCTGCTCCTCTGTCAGGGGGTAAACCTGGAACAAACTGTACAGCCTTTCTTTAAAGTCAGTTAGGGCATGGGGCTCCCCTGAGTATTTGGGCAGCCAGGCCGCTCCAGGGATGTAGGGCAGGGAAAAGGGCATCACCGCTGCTGCAGCTGCGTTGGTGGTAATGGGCGCCTCTGTGTCCGACATCTTCCTCCCCCCTAGTTAAGCGTGGCCTACCTTCCGACGATCCTCTTCTGTAGGCCGCGGCTCCGCTGCTGCTGCTATGGACGAGGACCTGGCGTCGCGTCCTGATGACGTCAGCGTCGCTCTCTCTCCCTTCCAGGACCTTGCGCAGCGTCTGTGCGTGGGGCGGAGCTTCGGATCTCGCGCGGTTTTGACGTCCACGCCCCTCTTCTTCCCGCGCGGCGTCCTGAACATGGCGTCCGATGGCGGGAAGCAGCTGCGGATGGCGGGAAGACGGCGGGAAACGGTCCAAGATGGCGTCTGATGGCGGGAATCGGCTCCGGATGGCGGGAAACGACTCCACAGGTAAGTTACAAAAGTCTTTTTCAGGCACGCAGTACCCGGTGATTGCGGGCACGAAATCCTGCCGACTACGTCAAAGCTGACTCGCCCCCTGGGCCGTGGGGCACTCGGATCCGGGCAATAGGGAGACGATGGGGGTAGTAGTGGCGACCCGGTTCTGTGGCTCAGGGTGGTCAGGCCAATGGTAGTCTGCTATGTTCTGCTGATAATGTCCGACTACGCCACCCGTGGATTTGCGGTTATTAGGAACCGCCACTGCATGCAGACCGCTGGGGCTGATGAGGTGTGCAGCTAGGGTAGTGTGACTCCCCACGGGAAGAGTGCGGCCCCAGGGCAGTATAATGGATGTTGGGAGTGATGGTAGTGAGAGTCCCAGTGCTGATAGTGCTGGAGGAGCAAGGAGCACACAGACAACAGGTTGCAGTCCAGGGTCTTTACTAAACAAGAAAACTGACCCACAAACAGTCCCAGCTAGGAGGGGACCTGGATGTCTGAGAGCAACGGGGAAATTGGCCCTGGTCAGGGTGAGGGTGTAGGCCTACTGTGCTTTCTGCGCTCCTTCTGGCTATCTCCTCCTTATAGGGTAACAGCCCACGTTTCCGAGCTTTCCGTGTATTCTCGCCTGTATGGCCTGCGACGTGGGTTCCTTTCTGCTCCCAGCCTTGTACGGCTTTATTGGTCCCTTCGGTTGTGGCAGGGCTTCCAGGCTTCTTAGGCCAAGGAATGTACAGTCCCTTGCGGACTGGTTATCTGCTGGGGGATGTGGAATCCTTCCAGCCTCAGACACCAAAGTCTGGTAAAATTAAGTCTTTTCTCTGCCAAGACAGGCTCACTTCGCCTCTTGTCTCTGGCTTGTGGCTCTCTCCTCCTGCCACACTTCCTCTTAGGTGCAACACAACTGTCCCTCTCTGCTCTGGGACCTGAATCCTCCGATAGGTCGTCCAGTTTTCTCTAACCCTGCCCTCAGTACCAGCTTTTATAGGGGCAGCCAGCTCCCCCTACTGGCCTGAGACAGGAGGCATTGCATGCTAATGTTCCCCTGACTAGAGAACCTCCCCCTTGCTCTCAGACACAGCTTTAATTACACTTGTGGCATCCAGGTCAGGGTGACACACCATACATAGCTAGAGAGGTTGCTACGTAATAAGTGACAGCGCCATACATACTTAGAGAGAATGCTACGTAATTAGGGACGGCGCCATACATAGCTAGAAAGGATGTTATGTAATAAGGAACGGCACCATCCATAGCTAGAGAGGGTGCTACATAATAAGTGACAGCGCCATACATACCTAGAGAGGGTGCTGTGTAATAAGAGAAGGCACCATACATAGCTAGAGAGGGTGCTACGTAATAATTGACAGCGCCAAACATTCCTAGAGAGGGTGCTACATAATAAGTGACAGCGCCATACATACCTAGAGAGGGTGCTGCGTAATAAGAGAGGGCACCATACATAGGTAGTGAGGATGCTATGTAATAAGGGAAGGTGCCATACATAGTGTGACAGGGTCACTGGAATGATATATGAGGGGAGGTATGTGTCGCACAGGTTGCTAGCCAATGTGAACTGAAACCAATGAACTTTCCGCCGGCATGTTATATGCTGGTGGGTTAACTCTCTTAAAGGGCGTGGTTTTAGGGGAATGACAGTGATGGGAGGGATGTCATTCCCCATACCTCCACCTCAGGGTGTGGCTGAGGATCCTTTAAAAGTTCTGTCCTGTTTTTTTTTTCTGTGAGTTGTGTTTGGAGAGGCAAGGTCTCCAGACTGGACAGCCATAGCTCAGGAGGGAGCTGAAGGCTGGACATAACCGGTGTGTGCGACCCGCACACACATATATGGACTGTGCTATAGTTTATCTTTTGTTTTTGTGGTTTAGCCAAGTAAGGCTGTATTTATTTTGCTGGAGTGCAGAGCTTTATGCTGATAATGTGGCACCCCAGGGGTCTGGTTGCCACAGTGATAGAAATATCATGTCTGAGAGCAAGTGGGAGGTTCCCTTGAACATGCAACACCTCCTGTCCCAGACCAGATAGGGGAGGAACCTGCCCTATATAAACTGGATCTGGGGCAGGGTTAGAGCAGAGAAAGCAGAGGGAGAGTAAAGAACAAGCAGACACAGGAAAAGCAACAGCTAGGAGCTCTGTAGGAGCAGGAGCTGAGTGCCAGGGACTGGAAGCAGATATTGCTCATCCTGGCTGAAGACACTACGACCGGACAACGGAGTCCGAGGCTGTGAGGATCTCTAAGTCCAGCAGCAGAAACCAGCCGGCAGAGGATTCCAGGTCCTCTGGCCATAGGAAGCCTGGAGGCTCAGTCACACACACAAGGGACCGGTACCGCCATCGAGGAGCGGAAGCTACCAGAGGGTCCAAGTCACCAGCCATACGGATGAGCACCACACGGTATACTCAGGGACGTGGGCTACTTCCACTCGCTTACAGCAAGGTAGCCAGGAAGAGTGCAGATAGACGGGGAGGCCTACAACTCCAACTGGCCAGGGGAACTCCTGTTTGTTCACAGACTGACCAGGCCCCTTATGCTAGCCAGTACTCCCGGGAGGGTCTGCCTTATCATCATCAGTAAAGACCCTGAACTGCACTGCAAAGACTCTGAGTCGTTCCTGCTTCACCCGTGCACTATCACTCCCATCATCCACACTCACTGCCCTGAGGCTATACTCCTCCCGTGGGGAGTTATCCCATCCTCTGCTGCGCACACCACACCAGCCTCAGCGGTCTGCCTCGCAGCGGCGGTACACCCTGACCGCAATCCACGGGTGGCGTAGTCGGACATTAAATCATAAAAAACCCTATAAAAGACGGCCACTGGTCTGACCACCCTGAGCCACGGGACCGGGTCACCGCCACGGAGACTACAACCCTCAGAGACCCGGCTCCGGGTAACCCACACACGTGCATACACGGCCCAGGGGGCACGTCACTAATAAAGCCTGCAAAGAAAACCCAGGTTCCTGAGTCTACTTCCGGAAGTGGCCGAGCGAGTCGTCCTACCACAGTTGGTGCGAGAGTGCGTGCAAGATTCCAGGAACATGTGTACCTGCCACAGAGACCAGTGGATGTCCTGGGTGAAGGCCGCCAGCCAGCCAGAGAAGTCCGGGAGCATGGAGGAGCTCATTAAGCACCTGGCCCAAAGCCAGCAGAGCATACAGCAGACCCAGCAGAGCATGCAGCAGACCCAGCAGAGCATGCAGCACAGAGAGCAGCTACAGCAGCAACGGGAGCAGCAGCAGGAGACAAATAAACTCCTGATACAGCAAATCCAGCAGCAGGGACAGATGGAGCTCCTAACAGCGGAGATCCTGACTGTTTTTGAAAGGGTGGAGGAATGGGAGAGATTCCCTCAGGAGCAGTGGGCGGAGGTTCTGGCGCCATATTTGACCGGGAAGCCGCAGAAGGCCTATTATAATCTGACTTTACAAGACGCAAAGGAGTACGCAAAATTAAAAAACGAGATATTGGCACGCTCAGGAGCGACTGTCTGTCAGAGCACAATGGGTCCACCACTGGTCGTATGCTGGCGACAAACCTCCACGCTCACAGATGTTCGACTTGTTACATCTAGTCCAGAAATGGCTGCAGCCAGAGTCTTCCACTCCTGCCCAGATGGTTGAGCGTGTGGTGATGGACAGGTTCATCCATTCCCTACCCAGGCCGGTGCAGATCTGGGTTGCCCAGGGCGACCCTCTGAATGCGGACGACCTTGTTGGCCTGGTAGAGAGGTACCAAGTGGTCGAAAAAACCCTAGGGAAACCCGATATAATCACCTCCCCCTCCTGGAGTGCCCAAAAGGGGGCGGGTTCACCACGAAAGGGGGTCAGAGCCACAACTGGGGGGCGTCCCACTTCCACTGAAGGTGCCGCAAGGACTGTTGTTAAGGATGTGATCTGTTGGTGGTGTCGCAATCCAGGACACGTAGCCGCCCAGTGTCATACGTCTGCTGAGCCAATGGACTGCAGCCTAGGCAGACGATGTTCATACTATGCTTACCCAGCCTGCAGTGTGGACTGTCAACCCAGCGAGGGGCCGCAGGCATGTGCCGTATCCGTTAACGGAGTGATGGTCCTGGGGCTGTTGGACTCTGGGAGTCTGGTAACCTTAATCAGTGCCACTGATCCCTACCAAATCTGTGGGCATAAGCTGCATACATGGGGACGCCAAGAACTACCCGGTGGCCAGAGTGACAGTTGGAACAGACTGTGGCGCCCAATCCCACGAGGTCGGGGTGGTCAAGGACCTGATACATCCCGTCATTTTGGGGCGCAATTTCCCCTTGTTCTGGGACTTGTGGGGGAAGGGATCCAGACCGAGTCCCGTGGAAAAAAGCCAGGAACCTAGATAAATAACCTGGTCGACATCGGAAGTGGATGAGTTCCCACTATGTGTACTTGTCGGCGACAAGGACGAGACGGTGTCTGAGGTGGCCGACCTCCCTGAATTAGAGGTGCCTGGGTCAGCTCAGGTTCGGGACTTGACCTTGAAAGGGGCATGGGATAATGTTACTGTTTGTAATGGTGTTGCTCAAGAGCCGGGTGCGGACATCAGGTACCCACACTTTGCAGTTCAGGAGGAGCTATTATACCGGGTGACCAAACTAAAAAGTGAAGAGGTAGTGGAACAGCTGTTAGGTTCCAGGCTCATACCGTCAGAGGATATTAAACATGGCACACTCACATATTCTGGGGGGAGCAAGGAGAGAATTATAAGGAGGTTTTATTGGCCAGGATGTCATCGGGAAATCTTAAACTATTGTTGGTCCTGCCCCACCTGCCAGATAACCGCGCCCACCTCCCACTTCCGTAGTCCATTAGTTCCACTACCTATCATAGATGTTCCCTTTGAGAGGATTGCCATGGACCTTGTGGGTCCCTTAGTTAAATCGGCCCGGGGCCACCAATACATCCTGGTGGTCATGGACTATGCGACCCGGTACCCCGAAGCAGTACCCCTAAGGAACTCGTCCAGTAAAGTATAGCCCGAGAGCTAGTTCATATTTTTGCTCGGACAGGTCTGCCAAAAGACATTTTGACAGACCAGTGAATCCACTTCATGAGCAAGGTGATGAAGGAGCTATGCAGAGTCCTTCAGATAAACTGAGGTCTGAATCTAGGCTATCATCCGCAGACGGACGGCTTAGTGGAACGCTTCAATAAGACTTTAAAGGCGATGCTCAGGAAGGTCGTTGAAAAGGATGGGCGAGACTGGGACTACCAGCTCCCATTTCTGCTTTTCTCTGTCAGAGAAGTTCCTCAAGCCTCCACTGGCTTCTCTCCATTTTAGCTTCTGTATGGACGGCATCCAAGAGATCTCCTAGACATCGCCAAGGAAACCTGGGAAGCCGAGGTCACGCCCCACCGGAGCATCATCGAACATGTCGCCCAGTTACAGGAGAGAATGGCGAAGGTGATGCCCATCGTGAAGGAACATCTCCTCCAGGCGCAGGAAGCCCAGGCGAGGGTGTATAACCTGTCGGCAAGGCTGAGACAGTTCTAACCTGGGGATCGCGTCCTGGTTCTTATTCCCACCGTTGAAAGTAAGTTTCTGACCAAGTGGCAAGGCCCATATGAGGTGGTGGAGAAGCTCGGTGAAGTGAACTACAGAGTCCACCAACCTGGCCGAAGAAAGACACACCAGGTGTACTATGTAAACCTGCTCAAGCCGTGGCGAGATGGGGAGCCCGTGGGAACTCCTTGCCTGGGAGCTACTCCCGAAGACCAGGAGGAAGATGTCACGATAGCGGAGACCCTTTCGCCAGCCCAGAAGCAACAGTGTCGAGAACTGCTCCAGCAGAATCGGGACCTGTTCTCAGAGTTGCCGGGGCATACCCAGGTAGTAGAACATGATGTGCTAACAGAGCCGCATATAAGGGTGAACCTGAAGCCATACAGGATTCCTGAAGCACGCCGGGAGGTGATCTTGGCTGAAGTGAAGAGGATGTTAGACCTCCGTGTGATAGAGGAGTCAAAGAGTGGATGGTCGAGCCCCATCGTCCTCGTGTCAAAACCCAACGGAGAGTGGAGGTTTTGTAATGATTACCGCCGGCTGAATGAGGTGTCTAAGTGTGACGCGTACCCGATGCCCCGCGTCGATGAACTCATCGAGAGGCTTGGACCAGCAAGGTATATCACCACTCTGGACCTGACGAAGGGCTACTGGCAGATCCCCATGTCCCAGACGGCCAAAGAGAAGACAGCTTTCTCAACACCTGATCGGTGCTTCCAATACACTCGGATGCCGTTCGGACAACAGGGGGCCCCAGCCACCTTCCAGAGGGCTATGGATCGGATCCTAGCCCCACATAAGAGGTATGCCGCAGCCTACCTTGACGACATTGCAGTCTTTAGCCCAGACTGGGAAAGTCATCTACCTAAACTACAGGCCGTTCTGGATGCTCTAAGAAAGGCGGGATTTAAAATAAATCCAAAAAAATGCGCCGTTGGAAAAGAGGAGGCCAAGTACTTGGGCTATGTCATCGGGAGAGGCGAAATAAAGCCGCAAGTTAATAAAGTGGAGGCAATCCAGACCTGGCCGAAACCGCTCTCCCAGAAGCAAGGGAGAGCATTCCTGGGAATGGTGGGATATTACCGGAGGTTTATCCCAAATTTTGCCATGATGGCCGCGCCACTGACGGATCTCCTAAAAGGCACCAGATCAACTATGGTGAAGTGGACGGAGGAAAAAGAGACTGCGTTTCAACAATTGAAGTCAGCACTGTGTAAACAGCCTGTCCTGGTCGCACCAGACTTCAAGAAAGAGTTTGTGGTCCAGACAGACGCTTCAGGGGTTGGTCTAGGAGCCGTACTCTCTCAAGAGATAAATGGAGAAGAACATCCCATTCTCTATCTGAGCCGGAAGCTTTCGTACTGCGAGAAAAACTACGCAATAGTAGTAAAAGAGTGTCTAGCCATAAAATGGGCCGTAGACACACTAAGATATTACCTATTAGGCCGGAAGTTTAAGTTGGCATCAGACCATGCCCCGTTGAGGTGGTTGAGGGAAAAGAGGGGTAAAAATGCCAGGGTAACTAGATGGTTCCTAGCTCTTCAGGACTTCAACTTTCACGTAGAGCATAGGCCTGGGAAGTTACATGGGAATGCTGATGCCCTTTCTAGAATTCCCTGTCTGGTATCGGAAGGTGCCCAAACCCCCGGCTTTGGGCAGAGGGGGGGAATATGTGACAGGGTCACTGGAATGATATATGAGGGGAGGTATGTGTCGCAGAGGTTGCTAGCCTGTGTGAACTGAAACCAATGAACTTTCTGCTGGCATGTTATATGCTGGTGGGTTAACTCTCTTAAAGGGCGTGGTTTTAGGGGAATGACAGTGATGGGAGGGACGTCATTCCCCATACCTCCACCTCAGGGTGTGGCTGAGGATCCTTTAAAAGTTCTGTCCTGTTTTTTTTTTCTGTGAGTTGTGTTTGGAGAGGCAAGGTCTCCAGACTGGACAGCCATAGCTCAGGAGGGAGCTGAAGGCTGGACATAACCGATGTGTGCAACCCGCACACACATATATGGACTGTGCTATAGTTTATCTTTTGTAGCCAAGTAAGGCTGTATTTATTTTGCTGGAGTGCAGAGCTTTATGCTGCTAATAAAGCCTGCAAAGAAAACCC